>NC_139061.1:9788671-10388671 GCF_965140915.1 Aythya marila
CTGGGCTGCCTGTGCTGGTGGTGGTGCTCATCATATCGTCAGCTGTCCCAGAAGATGCAGAAGAAGGGGTGCTCGCCCCTTTCTGAGCAGGGCTGGGGGTAACTGGGAGCGTACAAACCTGCTGGGCTCTCAGGTGGTCTTTGAAGCCTGTGCAGTGCTGCTGTGCCATGGGTTTACAAGTAGGTGCTTGCACAGCAGGGCCCTGCTGGGGCAGAGCGGTGCTGGTGGTGAGGTGGGTTGGGAGCAGGATCTGTAGTGAAAAACACCCTCCGAGTCCTACCTGTTATTATTTACTATTACTGTAGTGTTCTGGCCGAGTCAGCCTTGACTGCACTGCAGTATTTTCCCTTTGCTGGGGAATTTCCTCCCTTGTCTTTGTAAGTGCTGCTCCCGCCCCATGGCGATTGGTGGTGAAACGTGGGTGTTGGGCTGCAAGAGCTGTGTGTGCACACTGATAACGTGTAAGTGAGGCAATTTTGGGGGTCACTTCTTAATGTTGAGTCCCAGCAGATCATGAGCAGCATGATTGTTCTCCAAGGTGATGGAGGGCACTGTTACCAGGAGGTGGCTTTGTCTGGCTGTCCCTTGCCAGTGACCACACAGCGCGGGTGGCACAGCTCACAGAGGGGCAGCCCCTTCCCATGCAGTTCTGGGGGCTCACCCTCAGCTTCTGGAAACCCTTTTTTGGGGAAAAAAAACACACATGGGATGAGAAGAGACTCGTTCGATGTACCTCTTGTAGCACTGTCCATCTTGAGCAGCCTTGCAAGCACGCAGGCAGCAGCGTGCGCTGGGTCACTGTGATGGATCGGAGGAAGAGTTCAGCGACTGCGGCGTCTGAACAAACCGCTCTTGTCATTAGGTTGGAAATGTAATCTCTGCAAAAGAAGAGGCTATGGTAGACTTAGCAAGATCTGTTCGCGTTATGGGAATTTAATGCACCTGGTAGAAACTAACTGCAGGTCATCAGTTTTTATTGGCATAGTGCAGACATGCAGTGTGATGAACTGATCTGGCAAAACATTAACCAAGATAAAAAAAAAATAAAAAATAAAAGAAAAATCTCAGATCTGTTTTTTTGTCATGGCTATCATTGAAATCAGAGTGAATACCGCTCTTCAGGTACTTGTCTGTTCTTCCCCTGTAATTTCTGCTGCTGTGCTGCTGATGTAGATGGGCTTTTATACAGAGTTTGCAGATAAATTTTTGTCTGACACACATCTAGAACTTATATAGTCACCTACTAATTTAAACCAATTTGCCCTAGGTGATGGGTGAATACACTTGAAAATTAAATGGGTCTGATTTAAGCATCCCTTCTCTGAAGCCAAAGATTATATAATTAAATTAAAAGAAAATGTGTTTTATAATAAACTGTATTTCCTCTTGGCAAAATCCAATTTTGAAACAAGATTGTAATATCATATCAAAAAATGTTTTCCCATGGGTATTACCAGTCTATTTCATTTAATTGTTTTCACCCATCATATTATGAGCTTTCAAAGTAGTGAAATGAGTGTGGTTTTACGAAGAACAAGGGAGAAAGTGGCGGCGGGGGGGGTGGGGAAGGGGGCAAAGAGGGTCCCTTCCTGCGGGGGGCACCCTGTGAGCCCTGGGTGGGTGCTAAGTGCCAGTGCCAGTGGGCTTGGTGCTGTGATGAGGCTGATGCAGCTTGTGCCATGGGAGCCTGGTGCCCACGGGGTTGTGGAGAGCTGTGGATTTTGGGGGACCTGTGACTGGCCCTCAGCATCCCAGGTTTTTCTTCTCCAGCCATGGGCTGGCATATGAAGAAACTTAACGAGCCGTGCGATAAAGATTTTGCACTTAAGCAGAAAATATTTAATGCTTTGGGTCTGAACTGCTGGAGCACTCCTTCCCCAGCCTGGCTCCTAGCATTAGTGCTCGGGGCTGGACAACACCGAGGTTTCCTGGGGCTGCTGGTGATGTTCCCAGCCAGCAGGGCTGGGGCAGGGCAGAGCCCCCTGGGGGGAACCCCGCTGGGTGCCACTGCCCCGTGCTCACTGTGACACCGAGCATCCAAAACCCCCATGAGGTGTAGCTCTGTGTGAATGCACGGCACACTTAGAGTGAAATATGAGCCAATTCCACCCGTAATTAATATGCTCATTTTCTTCCATATACGTGTATCCATTCATCTATTGTTCCAGTGCGCCGAGGGCATGGCAAAGGGGGACAGGCATCGCTTTCAGCCTTGCACATCTAATTGAAGCAGCCAGCAGTAATTTGAAGGCAAGGCAATTGCAGCTTTTCTTCTGACTCCATGTTGATTTGGTAACTCCAAAGTTTGGCAAAAAGCTTCAATAAAATCTCAGGAAAAGCTCGAGGTGCCAGTGCCACCCGTGCTGCACCTCTCCAGTCCAATGCTGACAGGAGGCACAGGGCTGGGACCTCAGATTCCTTTCTGCTGCTACTGTCAAAAATAAATTCAGGTTTACCCCCACTTTAAAGCCACATCCTTGTCTCTGGGCTCTGGTGTGTGCTTACCTGCAGCTGGTGACAGCCATCCTGCCCTGCAGTGTGCCTGTGCACCCAGTCCCCATCCTATTCTTTCTGCAAAGCGCCCTTTTGGTGGGGGAATGAAATTACGCACAGCCAGGGGATGCTTCCACCTTAATAAATCCTCAGCAATTATCAGTTGTCTGCTCTTGGCTGGTCTCTGAGAATAAGGAGGACTTTGTTATCTGTGCTTGGTGTCCCAGCAAAGGGACAGTGGGGAGAGCAGCTGCCTGTGGTAGCAGGAATGGTCACAAACCCCTCATGCCAAGTTGCTCAGCTTTTTTCCTTAGAAGACACTGGTTATGATTTTTTAGTGACAGTAGCATGCACGTTGTGTTTTGCCCTACGTGCCTTGGACTGAAGCCTTTGCCTTGACTTTGTGGCATGTGGTCCCACAGGAGCTGGTTTTGGTGTCCCCACAGCCATGTGTGGGGCCGTGTGGTGCCACCCCTCTTCCTTCTGTGTCACGTCCCATCAGACAAATCTCCCTCTCTGCTCCGACAACTTTCCTGGAGTTTCTTGATGTGGCCTCCCCAAAACCAAAGAGGATCTCCCATCAGTGCTGGCTGCTCCTGGGCACGTGTTGTGAGCTGGAGCCCCCCAAAACCCAAGCCTTGCTCGGGGCACGCGGGGAGCATCGCTCAGCAGCGCGGCACTTCCTGGGCTCTGCCACGCTCGGCAGCCTCATTAAATCCTCCAGAGCCTTTATCGGGGACAAAACCGTCGACTTTCTGGGAAAACGTTGATTAAAGCAACAGCGAGCAGGAGTTGAAAGGCTAATATTATCAGTTTTAGCTCGCTGGGGTGGTGTTTGCCCGAGGTAAAACAAGCGAGGCGCGCAGAGCGGCGCTAAGCGCTGCTGCGCCTGGGCTGCCCGGGCTGTGGGGCCAGGGCTGGGGAGGGGGCTTGGGGGGGAAAAGCGTTTTCCACGGTGTGCAACCGCTGTCAGCCATTTTAGGTTTCTGAATCCTATTTCCCTGGTGCTTCCAAGGGAAGCTTTTGGGGGAGTCCCCAGCTAAAACTGAAATTTGCATTTAAATGGAGGTTTTTTTTTTTTTTTTTTTTTTTTTTTTTTTTTTAATGAGCAGGATGCATGGGAGACTAAGACTATTAGGTTTCCTTGTGGGAGAGTACAGAATTTTCTCACCTTTTACTTCCCACCCCCCCCTCCCCAGCCCCTTTAATGCACACTTAAAATTAGACATTAAAAAAAGGAATGGTGCGTCTTTAAGGAGGATATAATCATAAACAAATAAGTCTCGTTGCCCTTGCAGCAGAACTAATCTTCCCTCAGCTGAGCTGTGATATAGATCAGTAACAAGAGCCACGCGCAGGGGGTTCCTTTGAAATGCATAATACCTCCTCGTATAAATTGGAGTTGGTGTGATGGAGCTGTGAGATGACATATTGTGGCATGACCCCTCTCTACTGATTGTGGGTGAACCCTGCAAAGGTAAATCTAACACGGCGCACACATCAGACAATTTCATTTTCATCACCCAGGGACAAAAACATGGCAACAGAATCTTTTCAAATGATAATCTGCATGCTGGGCGGAATATTTTCCCTCCTTCCTTCCTTTTTTTTTTTTTTTTTTTTTTGCATGTTCAATTCATGATGTAGGTGAAAGGAATTATAAATTGCTTCCAAAGTTCATTCATTCCCTTCTTCCCTTTCTTTTCCTCCTTCTCCTTTTGCTTTTGTTCTCTCTCCCTCTCTACCTTTCTCCTGTCTTTGTTTCCTTTTTCTCTTTCGAGGAAAAAAAAAAAAATAGGGAGAAAGTTTGGCATTGTGTGTGTGTATGTGTGTGTGTAACTGATTCATTCTTCTCATCCCCTCGGGGACATTCCAGTAATAATGATTTATAGGAGTGCAAAAATCTATGCTCTCTCTGTTACCAACTAATATCTCTCCTACCCTCCAAAAAAGGGAGTTTTCTTGTAGAAAGCTCTCTCTGTATGAAACCTCTCCCCTGCTTCTTTCCACTCCCCCTTTGCCTTTCTGCGTGTTTCCATTCAAGTACCGGGAGCACTCAGCTGGCGCGCATCGTGCTGACCAGGAATACATTGTCCTGCAAACCACATCTCACCTGGAACTGGTTACAATTGACTAAAACGATGTCTTATCTGCTCTTTGTTCTTCTCTCCGATGGTTTTGTGTTGTGCTCTGCTCTTTGCAGGCTGAGAACAGTTTAGAAAAATCCCCCTTCATGTGCTATCTCTAATTTACCATAAACCATCCCCCCACAGATCAGCGTGCCTGCAAGTCTCACATCTCTGCAAGGCACCCATGGCACTGCTGGTCCGTCTGAGGTGTCAGTGTGGGGACAGCCAAATCGAGCACCCTGAGCAGCACCCAGAGGCAGAGGAGAGCTGAAAAGTTGGGCTCGGAGGTGGCCTGCAAAGCCCTGGTGAAGAGATGCCAGCCCTGCTGCAAAGTCCTCCTGTCCGGTCAGTTTATTCCTACTAATTAGGAATGTTAATGAACTGCTCTGTCCATTGGCATGCTGACAGTGCCTTGGTCTGGGTCCTATTTCTGCAGGACCCCTGTCCCCCCGGCACTGTGCCCACTCCCGGGAGTACCCCGCTGCCATCTCCTGCCTTCTCCTTGGGGCTTTTTGGCTGGCTCTGCTGGGAGCAGCCTTTGGGGTGGCACGGGGTGGGTGTCCTGTAGCAGGGGGAGCTGCTGGGTGTCTGCTGCCATCCCACACTGTCCTCACCCACCTACAGAACTACCCCAGAGGGGAGTGAGGCTGGGCCCTAGGTGCTTGGCACCCTTATGGCCATGGCTATGGACAGCCCCGGTGCTTGTCTGTGCCTCAGTTTCCCCATCACCACGGTATAACCCTGAGATATTTCTGGTTTCCTTTCTGAAGCGGTGTGAAGCGCTCGGCGAGCTCAGGAGCTGCAAACGCCTCCTGCCTTGTGGGGGATTGCTGTAGGTGCAGGGAGACACGGACCCCACTTGGAAGGGAAAAACCCGGGTGCTGCGCCTCCAACCACTGCTGTTCATGTAACCAGGCCTTGCAAGGGACCAGCCGGCCCCAGCCAGCACCGCTGGAGCACGAGGCGCAGCAGGAAGGCTTAAACCTGCACCCAGATTAGGGCCATCACGGGCCCCTAACCCCGTCACCGCCTGCGCGTCCCTGATGCCGAGTGACACGGCGATTGTGTGCGCAGGGGAGCGACGCGGAGATGAGTTTGTCGGTTCCACCTAGCGTGATTGCCATCTTCTCCTCGCCGAGGAGAGGAACGAAATTGAAGGAGAAAAGGTCAGAGAGACCTGGTCATCCTCTCCCCTTCTCCCCAGCCGCTCGCTCCTCGGGATGGAAACGAGAGATGACAGCTCCCCGCGCCGCTTGGGATGCGGAGTAAAGTGAAAAGGGAAGCGTCAGAGCAGGGCCGGGCGGCGATGAGCGCCGCCTGTTAGCAACGCATCTCCACGGCACAGGGTCCTGGTGATTGTCCCTGGTGTCTGCTGGCACCAAAGTGACAGTGACAAGTTCTTTGATTAGAAAGAGGCCCCACCATGTCCTCCCTGCCACCACCGCGGGCTGGTGGCACGCTGCCCTCTGCCCAGCGTCCCTGCTGATGGCCCTGTGGGGGTAGCTGGGGGAGAGTGTTTTTGTCCTCTGTGGCCACTTTGGTGCAGATGTGTCTCAGTTCAGGCCCAGGAGACTCTCCTGAGAACACTTTTTTTTTTTTTTTTTTTTTTTTTTTTTGGGGGGGGGAGGCTGCCTGAAGCGGGCGAGGTGAGCAGGGTGCAGCGCGATGCGATGGCAGGCAGGGCATTTACATGGCAGTGCATTTACAACTTTGTCCCAACGGCCCAGAATGTCTTTAATGGGCCGCGTGGGACTTTTTTTTTTTTTTTTGGCAAATAAGTGTCAGTTTTGTTTGGGTCTTGTGCAGCGAGCATGCTGGAGCCTAGCAGGAGGTCGGTGTGCTCTGCAGGCAGGGACCCCTGGGAGCTGCAGGGCCCTCCTTGCCCGGGTGCTGCTATTCCCCTGCTAAGCTGTGCTGAGATTTTAAGATAAGGTACTTTTGTTTCTCAGCTCTGTCTGAGCTACCATCTGAACTGATATGACGGGCCTAAGGCTAGGATAGGAATTTGTTACAAGTTCCCATTTCACCAATGTGTCGCCAGTCAAATAGCCTCCCTCGGCCTGAGCCTATTTACTCTCTCGGGGATCTATTTTTAAAAGTTATTAGCAGATTACTGGTTTTCTATCAACCTCAGGCACCAATCTCCCAGTGACACCATTGTGCTTTAATAAGGTGCATTTGATAATCCTCGGATAAAGGCAGGGAAGGTGGGGGGAGAGGAGGGACCCTTGCACTGATCCCTCCAAGGGACATGGGCTAGAAAAGGGTTAAAGACACTCGTGTTTCTAAATGGCTGAACTACTGTATGTTGTAGTTTTCAACTGCAAATCATCTTTAATAGCAGACATCACGGGATGGCTCATTACATTAAGCTATTTTTCATGCTATCTCCTGTAATATCCTTTAATCCAATGCGTTTCAAATCACCTCAGGCTAAAATAAGAGACATAGCGATGTAATAGCCTAGTGTATTAGTGGGTTAATTGCCCTGTTGTACTCTCTAGTAGATATCTCTGGAATGAGTTCTATATTAATTGTAAATTGCTTAATACATTTAACTCCTTGAGCAGCTTGGCCTTGTGCTGTGTCTGCAGTGGACGCTCGAAGTTGGGGGCTGCGAGCAGAGGTGGCGTGGTGCTGGATACGCTCACCATGCACCATGTGATGAGCAAGAGACACCTGAAAATGGGGGAAAATCAGCAGCTTTTGGCTGTGGAGAGGTCTGGCTCCAGCCTGCACCTCCTGGCAGTGCCGTGCTCATGGCCAGAGCTGGTGGGGAGCTGTGGTGCGTGGAGCCGACAGCATGGCTGTCCCAAGCGGGGCAGCCAGGGATGCTGCAGGCTTGGGGGGAAGAAGGTTTCAATAATACCTAAGGTTTCAGTCTGTCGTCTTGCCGCTGGGGAAGACGAATGAAATGCTCTGCAGTGCTGTCACGGGATGCAGCAGTGGTCACGGACACGCACTGCTTTCAGAGTGTTGCCCGGAATGTGAAGCAGCTAGTTTTCTGAAATTACTTTTGTAGCACTAGGCAGACGTGACCGCAGATTTGCAGTCACTTTCCTGAAGATTGGAACATAAGTGTCAGCCGGCTGGCAGAGGGTAATGTCACTAATTTCTTTGGATTGCTCCCAGTTTGTGCCAGGAGGGTTGGAAGAAGGAGCAAGCAGAGCAGAGGTTGGAGAGGGCTGTGTCATGCGCAGGTGAGGCATTCCTTATTCATTTCCTCAGGGACATTCTGTTTTCTAAAAGTCCTGACAAATATGCTGCTGTGAATTTAAAGGGAAGGCACGGAGTGGGAGCGCAGAAAAGCTTTGTGCTTTGGAAATTCAGGAGACAGTCGTTCCTGAATTGCTGCCTATTGCTTAAACCCAGCTGTGCACAGCAGCAGGGTGGCAAGAACCTAACCCATGTGCCTGGAAGTCACGGCCACATGGGCTGCGCACCTCAGCACAGTCCCAGTTAGAAAAGTGTACATATAAAGGCCTTGCGCATGGAAACTTGCTTGGAAATTCAGCCCAAGTAATGCTATTTGTCCCTTGCAGGGTACAGAAGACCAACAAAACAGGCTCCGTGTGCTCGCTGCAAGGGGGCTGGCAGCAGGCGAGGAAAATCGGCTCTTGCTCCGTTGAAGTCAAGCATAAACGACCCTGGAAATCAGCATCCTGCTCAGCAGCCTCTGCTAGAAACACGGCAAAGCTGAAGGCTGCCTCGCTCCAGTCCCACTTAGGCAATTCTGCGGGAAGGTAATGGCACTGGCTCCAGTGGAACAGCTCCAGATTTATTGCCGGCAGGTGAGGAGGAGCCAGGCATGCAGGTGATGCTGCTCCAGCGCTCCCTCACCTGTTAGCAGCTCCTTGCACTTACACAAATATCTAGCTTGGACTAAAAGAAATGTCATCCCTCTGTTTTGGAACGTAATACAAAGGTATCTGAGGGATATCTGAATGCAGAGCTTTAACTTGTAGAGGAACACTTCTGTGAACGTGGGGAGCCGGTTGTTCTGTGAAGGAAAGACACCCCGTGCTTGGGGTGCTGGAAAAAAAATCCATCAAGTCATTCTCCATCCATAAAATAGGGGGTAATGCAATCTGAGCTTAATTTTGATGGCACACTGTACTTCATAACAGTGACAACACCTTAAAAAATGTAATGAAAGGGCCTGATTTATTACTGAAATAATCCATTTAGCACTCCAATAAATAAAGGGAGAAAATACAACCAATGTTTCGGGAGAAAGGAAGAAAAGTGAGAGAAAAATTGCAATGCATAGCAGTTTTCTGTGAACACAGAGACTGTGGCCACGTGTTTTGGGGTTGATTATGTTTTTGAAGACAAATATCAGTTCAAAGCTAGATTTGGGGTTTAGACCCTGTGTTCACTCTGTATTTGTGTTTAAAGTACCAGCCTCGTGGCTCAGTGCCACCAGGACTGGTTTTGACTGGCAAGGGGGAGGAGAAGGGGAGGAGAAAACCCTAATGTTCAGCCTTGCAAATATTTGATTTTGAATATGCTCTCGTAGCAGTTATTAAGTGCAAAGCAAACATATTTTCCCCTCATGCCAAATTTGTTTTAATAACACGGCGTTACTTCTGCAAATGTCAGCTCCAGCCTCTCTGCGTTTCAGTGGCACTCGGCCCGTGGTGAAGACTGGCATGTTTTATACTCCCTCCACATCGCTTCTATTAATCTGTTTAATATGCTGGCGGCGGCGATGGCAGCAGAGGCAATAAAACCCCCGCGTGGCTGGTGTTTGTGCTCAGGTAGGCGTCCGGAGCAGCACGCTGCAGCGAGGAGCTGCCATCTCTGTACTCAGGGAGAAAAACTTTGTTCAGCAGAACGAGCTGACCGAGGAGGGTGCTGGGCTCTGTTACCAAAATCCTGAAGGCCACGTTGGGCCAAGAGCAGCAGTGGTTGCCGTTGCCTCGGGCAGGGTTTTGGGGCTGTGCGTGCCCCGTAAATGGGAGCTGGGGGGCTTTAGGGGATGAGGCAGCCCCCACGGTGGCTGCATCCTGCTCCCCATGGTGAGTGTGGCCCTGCATGTCCCCAGCATCGTGGGTAGCACGAAGCCACAGCTTGGTGGCATCGTTCTTGTTCCTGCTGTGCTGGAGGCAGGCGGAGAGGCCCTGGCCAAACCCCAGCCTGTAGGGAGATGTGTCCCCACCTCCCTCTGTGCATCAGCTGCACACAGCCTCTCCAATCATTAAACTGAATAGGGAGAAAAATTAAGGGAGAAAAAAAAAGCCAATTCCTGCTTCATGGTCCACTTAATTTTTTTTTTTTTTTTTTTTTTTTTTTAGGCTGTGTGGCCTCAGAGCAACCTCCACCAGTGGCTTTGTCCCTCTCACCCGTGCCAGGGCAGCCAAGGCTGGAGGAATGGCTGTGCCCCACGCCGGCCCGGCGCTAATTGGCCTGTTTGTTTGGCAATAAGTGATTCCTGCCTGGCGTGGGGCGGATTGTTTTTCACACCATTAAATGAAGTTCTGCTGTATTGATCCCTGTTTTTCCAATTTGAAGCCTGAAAAGTGATGAAGACATTTTCTTGTTTTCTCATGTACTTTTCCCCCAGTTCATTTAGGTGACCTGTCTTTAGTTCCTTGCTCTGCTCGCTGTAATTGCTTCTTCAGAGTAATGCTGCACTGTGAGCGCCGTACTGCAGCCCGGGTCCGTTTTTATGGAAGGATGAAGGAAGGCGAGGTTGAAGTCATCAACCAATATTAACTGTGGAAGGTTTGTCACAAATGACATCTCAATAGCGGTGTGTCTGTGCCTGCTGCTGGAGCCTCAGTAAAACAGTGCTGAGGACGAGGGCAGGACCACAGGACAGCTTTGTCTCTCCAGGCTGCTTAATATTTTGCCTAGGAGCTGGAAACACCATGGAATGTTATTTTTCCTTGGGCACGGATATCATCATGTGTGTTCTCTGTGCCTTTGGGAAAAACTTAAATACTTGGGTGTTTGCGTGAGGTTTTTCCAGGGATCTGTTTTTGTTCAGCACTAACATACAGGGGGATTTTTTTCCAGGAGAGACCAAGAGAGTGGGTGCTGAAGTTATGGTTACGTGGCAAGTTCAATTATGGAGGCAGCAGTGGTTGCTCCAATGCAGCCTCAACGGTGGTGAATTGAAGAATGGGGTCGAACCTGAGTGTGTATACATGGGGAAGCTCTCGGTGACTTTGGCAGGCTCCAGACATGCAGCCTATACTGACAGCAGCCAGCCCAAGTCCAGCAGAGCCCAGGAAGATGAAGTGAGGCTGGGATTTCTGCCCATATGCCTGAAGAGGGCAGGGAGTCCTGAGACTCCGTGATGCACCAGGAGCTTTCTGCTCACCGTTGTTTTGAGGGGTCGGTAGCCTGGAGTCAATCCTGAGCCTGGAAATCAGCCTGGCAAGAGCAGGGTCTGGAGCCCACGGGTGCCCTGGGTGCAAGAGGGCAGCCGTGCTCGGGGCCTCTGCAGAGTCCGGGCAACTGAGCCCATCTCAATGTGCAGTTATTAGGGCAATGATTAATCTATTTGTTTTGCATTGCTGCTATTATTATTATGCGCATAAGCCTGAATTATGTAAGAACTTTCCTGCAGGAAATTGTGTTTGCTGGCTGCAAGCACAAAGTAAAGAAGAAAATTCTTTCATTTAAATGTTTCTAGCTATGTGGATAGGGAGTGCTGGGCTTTTGGGGGCAGGATCCCTCCTTTGTGCTCTTGGCATCTACTATCGTGAGGTCCCTGCTCCTAACCAGCCTTGCAAAGTGTTGTTACAATACCAAATAATCTATAAAATAGACAAGAGATAGGGAACAGAATGCAGTAGAAAAGGAAACTTTTGCCAATATATTATTCCCAGAATAGCAAAAAAAATCCATTGTGCAGATTGAGAACATGGTGCCACGCAGACATGCGAGGGCAAATCTTGGAAATAATGTCCCTTGGATCTGAATGACACGGTGCATTTCAAAAAGGTAACTGCACTAGGCATAGTAAGTAGCAGAAAATACACGGACAAGGAGGATTTCGTATTTTTTCTCTTCCCTCCAATTGTAAAATCCTCAGAAAGAAGGAAAAAATTGGGAAAGGGGGAACTTGTAGAAATAAGTGATCTGTTCATCACCTACACAATGAGAGTTTTTTTATTTTATTTTATTTTTTTTTTTTTTTTATTGTAAACTACCTTATGACAATTGGTGATAAAAGAGCTGAGCTTTTCAAAAATCCATTTTAATAAAACACCGTATGACCTCATAGATATGCATAGGATTTAGAAATAACATGGATTTTAATGAAGGTACTTGAAAGGTATGGTGCCATATTGCAATTTTATGGAAGATCTTAGATTAATGAAATTAAACGTGAACTGCATTGTTTAGATGATGAACTTAAGGTCATATCTGCAGCATTTGAAAGAGAAACCTTGAGTGGAGGGTGTAGAATCATTGATTTAGACCCTGGTAGACAGCTGAATAGCAAGCATTGAAGCATGAAGGTAAATTCCCATATTTCATTGTTAGAAGGTTAGCTGGTGGCTGCCAGCTTTTCAGTGATAATCACCAACCAATTCCACCCTGTTTCAAAAAAGATTTTGCCTTTGTGTGCTAAGACACTTTTAAAAACCATTACTGTTCAAAGCAGGGGCACACTGTTTAAAGAGAAGCTATTTCTGCAAAATATAGGATAGCAATGAGTTGATGCTGTCCTTGGATAGCGATGCTATTAAGTTCATTAGGATCATCATCCATTTAAAATGCTTATAAGGAGAATTTAGACTGTTTGCTGTAGACGCCAGAGGCACCTCCTACTGCAAGTCATAACTACATGTCACCGGTAATTAGCTCTTTTCCTTCCTTAGGATGGTTCATAAGACAATGACCCTTTCAGGTTTAAGTACTGTTTTCCTCCCCAGACACACACACACATGCACACACACACAGAGGGGATGAATGCATGCACATGCACATGTGTTAAACTAATAGACATGAATTTGTACAACAGGAAAATTGCAAGGAATGAAATCCTCAGGCCTTAAGAATAAGTGATAATGGAATGATACTGCCAATTACTGCTTGAGAACAGTGTTGTCACAGGGAACAGCTCATGGAGATGGAAGGATGAGGGGAGGAGAAAAGGTTCCCTTTTGACAGTTTGCTGTTAAAGGGAATTTGTCAAGGATGTAAAAATTAGACCTAACTGGGCCAGATCCTTGGATGACATAAATCAGCCTGTAGACTTCAAACCATGAGCTGGCCATGTATTCCTCTTTGTTCTTCCTTCATCTTTATTATCTGCATCATAACGCTGCCTGTGAGCTGCAATGATGCTTTGAGCTCCATTGTCTTAGTGCTGTACAAATGCAGTAAGGGAAGGTATTTCCCTGCTTTCACCTGCTCTGGGTAGTGCCTTTTATTACTCAAACATCCACAGGTTTTACAAATCCTATGTAATTGTGGGAGATGGGGACCTCGTCTAGACTAGGATTTGGGCTGTGATGTTACTATCTGTTAGATCTGTATGAACTGACCTGTTTTCAATGTGGGCAAGATGAGCTGCTTTCCACTATGGCAAAGTGATGGAGTTGCCTTTAATGGGTGCTGTCGCATACCAGAGGGAGAACCGTGAGGTGGGAACCCAGCACCCTGCACCCAGCCCTGCTCACATCAATACGGCAGTGCTCAGAGGCAGCGGATAGCTTCAGGATCAGCCGTGTTCCCCTCATGGGCAGATGAGATGGCAAACCCAAAGAGGATGCTTTCAGATGGGGAAAAGATCCTGCAGTTCCACGTACAATCTCTTCCAGCCTGAGTTTTTGGCAAGCTGAGCTAAACTCTGCCACATCATGAAAACTGTCTGAAAGCTGCCAGTAAGGAAATTAGGCAAGAAATAGTGTTAGATAATGGTTGTAAATGCATTGTGATCATTCCTTTCATTAGAAACTTACTTGTTTTCTCCCTGACGTACACCAGAAACAGCTTGCATGTGATTTATTTGTGTGTGTTTGGGGAGGAGAGGCAAAGGGAATGAAGTTTAAGCCATTAGGCGTTTAAAAAGGCAGTTGGGAGATTTAGAGACATGATGCTTATTAAAATAAATAGAAGCTGTGTGTCTAAATCCCCTGGTCATCCTTGAAAATCATGTCCCTCATATTTATCTGGCAGTCAGTTCCAAACAGAGCACTGCCTATTGCATCTCCAGCGTGCACCTCGGTGCAACTGGACATTACAACCAGCTGATGCAGGAGCATAAGGGGGCCAAACCCAGCTGTATGCCATCTCCTGCCTAATGTTCTGAGTAAGGAGAGAATATAATGGTACAGAGCATCTTTCTGGGAAGCTCGCTATAGAAAAAAATCCAAGTTCCCCAGATGTTAAGGGCAGCTGGCTCCCTCTCCCTGTCCCAGAGGTCTTGGCTATGTGCTGGGCTGGGCTTCAGACACACTCGCCCTGCTGTGTCCAGTTCAGTGGAGCTGATTTCCTGAGCTTTTAATAGATTCACAACTTTCCATCCAGTTTTAAATCTTCCAACAAATATTTTTTAATTTTTAAAAGAAACTATTGGCATTGGCCACTTCAGAAATGCTGACCCATTAAGTCTAAACAGGGAACTTAGGGTGTGTTAAATATCAATTGATTATAAAACCCATATTAATTGACGTTTAGCAGCCCCACTAATGGAGAGGAGCTCATTACATAGCAGTTAACCCTCAATGCATATATATTAAATAATCAATTAGTATTTATTTAACATACAATAACTTCCCTATTAGAGCTAAATTAAAAGCCTCTTTACAGAGGCCCTGCAGAAAGAGCTGCCCTGTGCTAACCTGAAGCCGGGCATTTGCGTTAACAGCGTGAATCTTTGGTACCTCCAAGATCCTTTAACGTGGGAAAGGAAAATATAGAAGGGCAGTGCTCGTTACCATCACCTGGTCCTAGGAAGGGGCCTCAGCCCCGGAGCTGTGTGATGGAGCATGAAAGAAGCGTGGTGCACGTAAGTGTCTGTTAAACACAGCCGTGGCAAGAACAAACAAAGCTCCTGCCGGCTCTCCTGCAGCACAACGTGTTCTGCAGGCAGATCCCGCTCCCAAGAGAGGCCAGGCTGAGAGGAAAGGCAGGGAAAAGAAGAGAAAGTCAGAATTTCCCCTGCAAAGACAGACGGGAAAGGTTGCGCTGCTTCCCCCAGCCTGGGCAGGGTGACCTTGCTGTACGCGCCTGGTGCCTGGCCACCATCCCATGCCATCGGGCTACCACTCGCCCCATTGCAGGCAGCCCACACGGTGTCAGTTTTACCACATCAGACCAGTTTGGTCACTGGGTTCATTCTTCCTCCCATCCATCCCCTGCCTTTCACTCTGGTAGCACAGCGCAGCTGCCAAATTCCTCGGGGGTAGCGCGCAGCAGTGTCTGCAGGCATGGGCAAGGGCTGGGGAGCTGCAGGCTGGCTCAAGCTCAGCCTCTTCTATCCTCCTGCGCCTGCCCAGTGCAGAATGCCCTCCACTGATACACTTCACAGCCTGTAAAAATGCAGTTTTTACAATGCGCTACCTTTATGAGCAGAATGGTCAATTAAAACTCCTCCTAGAGGGTGTGGGACTAACCAAAGGTGAGTTGGGTTCCTCCAGGATAAGCCGGTGCCAAAAGAGCATAGGGCTGTAGGTGGGGGGAAAGAGTGAGAAAAGCTTTGCAGTGTGTATCCTGGGCTGCGTGCCTCCCGGGGGGGCTGGTTCAGCTCAGCCCCACCAGGAATAAAGGGTCTGGAGCTCCCCGGCCAGGAGGGTGCTTGGTGAGGAGATGCTGGGGATGGGTGGCTGATGTGGTCCTGGTGCAGGGCCAGGGCAGGGAAAGAGAGGCACTCACAAGTGAAAGACCTTTAACGTAGAAGAAAAGTATTTTGTGGGAAAAAAATTAAAAAAATAAAAAAAAGGGGGGGGGGGGGGGAAGAGAAGAAGGAGAGAGATGGGCAGCCAGCGAGGCAATATAGAAAGCAAAGAGGTGGCACGGCTGGGTAATGGAAATAGGGCAAACTGGGGAGCACGGAAAAGGAACAGGCAAACTAAATTGCAGAAAATAAGTCTCTCCTGTGCTATGTTGTGAGCTGCCATTTACATCAGTGTGGCGCATTGACTATAAGCAAATAGATTTACACCAGACAGAGGTGGGAGTAAAGGGCTGACAAGGAAGAGTAAAGCACAGAGCAATTCTGTTTTCCTTGGAGCCTCGGTGAGTTTTATATTTGGGTCTAATAGGCCCAGAACCTATTTGGAGTTGAATTATATCACCCCCATCCTATGAAATAATCTGTTTTCTGGTGGGGGAGAGCTGGGAAATCAAGCAGCTTCTCCAGAAGTCAATTTTGGTTCTCAAAATGGAGCCAGCTTGAGAAATTGCCATTGATCCACTTCTGAACTTGGAGCAAATTTCCATAAAAATAATCAGATGCTCCCAGCTGCCAGAGTTTGTAATGCCGTGTGCTTCACTGGGTGGGATGGGAGGGCTGGGAGAACGGGGGCTGAGCAGGCACGGTTTTGAGTTCCTCCTCTTTGCCATACAACGTCTGAATTGGGAGTAGGAGGGCATGGGAGAAGATGTTTTGATCACCCTCTTGGGAAAAATAAACAAGCAAATGAAAACAAGTTGTTTGGCCTAATCCTCAGCTGATGGACAGTGGAGCTGCCCTCTTAGCCTTAAAAAACCCTTGAACCATTTAGGTTCCTGAGAAAGGATCTGTGAATAACCCATGAATGTGGCTTGACTGAGCGCTCTGGAAACTTGGGGAACTCTGACACTGGGGGAGCTGGGTTCATTTTATATGTGCATGGAAGGGGTGTGTGGCCCCCTCAAAGCCCTGCCTGCCCCCCTGAGGGAGAGCCCAAGCCCAAAAACAATTTTATTGAGAAAACATAACTGTATTGCATGCCACCTCTGCTTTCCAGCTCTGCCGTGGAGTAAAATTCAAGCACGTGCCAGCGCCTGCCCCTCCTGAAGCTCAGGGAGGGCTTTGCTGTTTGCTGTTTTCTGCAGTAGAGAGGGACCTTCGTGGTCTTATCCCTCCAAGGACAGCACCAGTCACTTGAGCAAGTGGTGGTCACCTGTATTCACAGGTGTATGATGTATTCTTAGCACTTGCAATAAATTACTTCTTTTTCTCTTACAGCTTCTGGAAACATTCCCAGTCCCTGGCGTATTCATCAGGACTGTTAGATTTCTGCTGCCGAAAAGAAGGAAGTACCTTTTTTTTTTTTTCTTATTATTTATTAGCATACAGCATAGTGTGAGGGACTGTGCCAGGGAGGGGAACCCCTCAGTGAGAGGCACTGGGTAAACACGGTGGAAATGGCAGTGACAGTCTTCATCACGGAGTGTTAGCAATTCAAACAGCCACGTCAGTCAAAGAATTTGAGAGACGGGATGTAACACAAGCAAAGGGAGGATTGTGACAGTTTGCAAACACTGAGTGAGTTGCATGATTTTTTTTTTGTAGGTGTGTTCATTCTTTAAGTATCTTGAAGGAAATGCAAATGGAATTTATCTTGGACAAGTCTATGTGCAGGTGAGGTCTGTTGGAGCTTTACATTAGATGTAGAAACTCCTTTGCCTTGTAGGAAGAAATATCCAGAGGGCTTTTTGAAATTTGGAGGATATTATCGAAGGCCTGTTTTTGTCTAAGAGCACAGGGAGTATATCACTGAGTCCAAGGGAAGGGGAGTCTTGTGCTATCTATTAATAACAAGCAGAAGAAAGTAGTGAGACAGAAGCAGTGGAGCAAAAACAAAACCCCTGCCACACAAGCAAAGAAGTCACCAATCAAAAGCTGACAAATTTCCAAGATAAAATTTTTGGGTAGTCAAAATGGGCTGATATTTCCTAAAATAACCAATTTTAAAACCTCCATGCTACAAAGGCGATATCAAACTTAACAATTTTAAGAAATTAGGCTAAACATTTTCTATTACCCTGAAATTTTGCCTTAGAGAAATGATAACGTGGAATGAATTTTGTTGGAAAAGAGAAAAGGATGCTGCAGAATTATTTTAGTTAAGATGACTGCAAAGCTAAAAATGAATTCTGGGGCAGCACAATAAACTCATACAAGAATATTAATTCTGCTTCCAATCATCCAAGGAGTTCAGTCACTGAAGCCAGGAGCCCATTCATAGTCTGTCTGATTTCCACGGGCTTTGGGTAAGCCTTGCCAGCGCTATTTTTTCCTGCTAGATTTGCCTGTGACTCTTCAGTGCTATTAGTCAAAATACTTTCTTCAGCAGAGGAGCAGCCACCTCTCCCCTGCTGCTCTGGCTCTGCTGTGGATTGCTCCATCGTACACCGTGCCTTTTTCTCAGTCCTTGTAGGCAGTGCCGAGGGCAGTGCTTGGAGGCACCTGGCTGGGGTGCTCGTTGGGCGTTTGCACAGATAACCAGGCACAAAATCCTGCACAAAATCTGCACAGAGCAGAGGACTCATCTCTGCTCTGGTGTCTTCAAGGAAGTAACCCATCGGTTACGGGAGAGAAGTGCTTGGATTTATACCGTGCATGGAAATAAAAGCAGAAAGGGAGGTCCCGTGGCTGAGCCCCCGGGTACTGGTCGCTGTGCTTTGCTGTGCCACTTGGCCCTCTCCTCCTGTCCATGTTCCCCAGAGATCTGCCTGCCCCTGCGGGCAGCTTGTGTTCCCTTGGTGATGGATGATACAAGACTTTGAAAATCCCAACCTAAAGACACTTGCATCCAAGTTTATAAAGATCCTACTGTGCGGCTGCAGAGAATGAGTGATTTCTATCTATAGCACATTATGAAGTCCTCGGAAAGCAGGCACTAGGGCAGTGTAAAATGGTTATTTTAGCAGTATCTTCTCTTACAGTCGCTTGTTCTGCATCTCCACGGAGGGGTGCCTGGCAGCACACAGCCCCGTTGATTTAAGCTTGCCAGGCTCCTGTGCCGCCGCTCTTGCAGAAGCGCCTGAGCTGCTGTGCAGGGCTTGGCCGTAAACTGCACAGCCCAAGGAAGATGTTGCTTGTTTGCTAGGACAGGATGAAATCACCCCATGTACGTCCTCTGTCTATTGCCTCTCCGGGCAGGGAAAACATAAATGCCTTTCCCATCCTTTTATTTATTGGCTTTTCTCCGTTTCCTGGGAAAAAGCCTATTTTTTTAGTACTTTTATGTGCGTGTGCGTGAGAGCCTGTGTGGGGTAGGCGTGTGTGTGTGTGTGTTTAGGAGGTTAAAAAAAATTTCTCGCTGTCAGCAAGTGATGTTACAAACCTGCTCTGACAAGGCTGGTTGTATATTTACAGTTGGTGAGAGCGAAGGCTTCATCAATCTTCACGCTTTGAAAGGGACAGGCCCGCTCCCATGAGCACCTGCTCGGGGAGAACAGCTGAACTGTGACTTTCCAGGGAGCTAGCTGTAAATTTTAGCCA
The DNA here is from genome assembly GCF_965140915.1 of Aythya marila. Classification (NCBI taxonomy): domain Eukaryota; kingdom Metazoa; phylum Chordata; class Aves; order Anseriformes; family Anatidae; genus Aythya; species Aythya marila. The sequence continues at coordinate 9,807,692 of NC_139061.1, forward strand.
TTCCCCCCGCAGCCCACGCATGCTTGAGCTCTTTAACCTTCCCAGGCTGGCAGGAGTCCCAGCAATCAGTTTAGTGCAAAGATGGGGGTTCTTTTTAATTAACCTTTTGTTTCCCACCGCAGGTGTTTCAAAGTTTCTTAATGTTAAAAAGGGAGAGGAAAGAAATTGTTTGCCGAGGTGCGTTCACTCTTTTGCTTTTTCAGTGCTTGGTGATCAAACAGGAGCAGTCTTTCTCGTGTTTCTGCTTCCCATCTGTGTAAGTTTATAACAACATCTGCCGGGGGTCTCTGGCACTGGTTCCCTTTAGGTGTCTGCAAAAGGTGTTCCTGCGAGTGCATTTCAGTTTTGTCCTGCAAGGTCACGTTTCCATCCCTTGTGAGGCACCTGCTTTCCCAACCTGCTCCTCTTTCTCCAGGCAACTTTCTTCCAACACTTGACTCCCTCTGGGGTTGATGTTCTGTTTAATTAGTTTGGCCTCTCGCACCCAGCCAGGGGAAGTTTGATTAGAGACCGGCGGAACACTTCTGCTTCTGCAACCTCCGGTCTTCCCAGAGCACTTGCCTGATGAAGGGAACAAAATCCCCTTTCCTACAGCTCCAGACAGGCCATCCTGCACTGAATGCCTTAGTGGCACAGGGGACAAAGCCACTGAGAAGGCAGTTTAGAAAATGCAGTAGAAAACCAGGGGAGAGGCTGTAGATACATCATGTTTGGGAGGTGCAGCATTATTTTTTAATATAAAAGTGCTTTGTTTTCTACAGGTACGCTTCCCTATTAATAAAGTAAGCTGTATCATTTACTGTGCTTAAGTATTGACAACATTTCCTGGCTGAAGGCTTGTGATGTGAAAACGCAGCTTGTTAAAATTCACAAACACCTCACTCCAGGAGGGAAATATTTCTACACTGTAGGAAAAGGGAAGTATTATCCTCTTTGATCAATAAAATTAGTAGAACAAGAACCTGTTTTATCTCTAAGAAAAATCATACGTGGAAATTTATCACAAGGAAAAAATACATTTAAGCCCCACTTAAAATAATAAAATATATCTCTTAGAGAAAGTTTCAGACTTTTCTGTGTAAGAGGAATAATGGTTTCTATAATTTAATAGGTGCTAAATTTGGTGAGGAGTGCCAGCAAATCCATTTCACATAATGATATTTTATCTCCCTTGAAATGGTCATTTTCACGAATGCCTTTTTATTGGTTCCCTTGTCCCATGAACTGTTCAGGGTGGTGCTGCTAATCCCTCAAAAGCTGAGCATATATAGAGGTAGGGGTGACTAGAGTACCCGATTAATAATGGTGACAAAAAATGGGCAGGAACTGCATGACAGTTAAATGTGCTCCCTATAAATAAAGAGCATTTCTACTTTGACCCTAAGGGCTGTGGGTTTTTAGCACTTGCTTTTGTAGGAGTTAAGGTGGTCACAACTATTAAAAACTAGAGATGACCCCTAGTCATCTCTAAAAAGGAAGATAAAAAATAGGGGCATGTATATGTGTAATGAAGAAGATCTCACTGGAAGTTTGGGCTAGAAAAAAAAATCTGAAATTGTCCTTAAATGAGGGATCTTGTTTACATAGTTCAGGACAATCTTTGTTCCTTGGTAAAAGAATGGATTTATTCTCTTAGGTACCTAATTGCGAATTTGTAGAGCCAAATCTTTTCCTCGTGGAGCTCTGCTGAGATAGACCAGAACATTAGTTATGAAGGTGCAGAAATTTTCAGAGCCCTCACAGTGTGCATTGTATATAAACTAAAACTCATGGTTGCAGTTTCATTCTGGTCAGTACTTTATGCTGACTAGAATCAGTAATCATGGTCTGTGACCACTGTCACAAAAAATAAACTGTGTTTCAGGAAAGGGAATAGAGAATTTTTTCTTGGTTGGGAAAAAACAAGCAAAAAGTTCCAAGAAAATCAGAATAAAACGGAAAGAAATGGAAAATATACAAGGGTAGGCATTCAAGAGGTAACATATTACATGATATTGTAGTGTGAAACATACATGTGTTATGAAATGGCCAGTGACATTCACAATCAGCACAAGGTTTTTGCTGCCTTCCCTCTTTATGTGCCATATACTTGTAGAATATACATTGTCTGAGTTTTGCTACCCTTAAAATTCTCCCATCTTAAGAGGCTGGTTGCCTTCCTGAGAGCTCCTGCAGCCCTGCCTGTGTGGAGGTAAAAGGATGTGCCAACGTTTGGTCTTGAAACAGCAAGAGCAGAATGAAGCAATGAGCAGAAGAAGTGACAAGACAAGCAGTGGTGGGAAATAAAGGGAAGACTGTGAAAAAGGTTATAATAAATAACAAGGAATGTTGCATGGGCCAAAGGAATAATAGATCAGCAATGGAAAGACTCTAAAAGCTGCTGAGGGTTATTTATTGATAGACATTGTGTGTAAAAAAAAATCACTGACAGTTTTGCCTTCATGTTCACAAAGGCAGATGGCAGGGCAGATGCCAGAATGAAAGATAAATTTCCTTTTGCATAAAGAAGAAATATTGAAGGAAACTGAGCAGAGGTGATGGAGAAATTAGAGCACTGAAAGACTGAAAGCATGTGGTCCATGTCAACCCCCTTTCAAGATTTTCAGCAGAGTCAGCGAAAAGCAGGAAAACTGTTGCAGGAAATGAGAACCTCTTTGAAGTCCAGTAATGGAGAGGTTCCTGCAAGTGGCAAGTCCAGAGGTCTAAGGAAGCTTTCCAGGAACTAAAGGCATACAGAAGAAAGTACCTTGCATGGCTGGGAGGCCAATGTGTGTCTTAATCTGGGGTTGCAGTAGAGAAATACTTAGGAGAAGTTATGAGTTTTAATTAAGAAAAACCATCAAAGATTCAAAAATTGGAAGCTGTGCCAATAAAAGAAGAAAACCGACAGAGGCTTTCTGAGGAGTTCATGCAAATCATAAGCCAGGAAGAGCCAAAAGATATAACTTCTGCAGTGGCAGGAAAGGTTGGATATAACACAGTTCAGACGTGTAATCTGGAGTAAAAGTGCAAATGTGGGACATGCGAGTGCCTGGTTGAGCTCTGAGCTCCTGGGTACTTGTGAGGATGCATTGGTTTCTGTGGTGCTGGGTGTGAAGTGGGAGATGGTGCGATGTTGGAGGATCTGCAGGACACAAGATAAAGTGATTATGGAGGTGATTTTAACCAAAGGAAGCACAATTCAGACACAAGAGGAACAGAACAAATGCTGCAAGGATTTGAGGGCCCCTAGCATGACTGGGGAACCAGTGAGTGCGAGTCCAGCCCCAGCACTGGCCGGGCAATATTCTGTGTTTCTGCAACAAGATTCAATTAAGGATGTTTGATTCACACATTCTAATTAATTAAAGCTCCAAGCATCCCTGCAGTAGGTAAGTGCAATCTAGGTGGTTACCGCCAGACGTGGTGAATCAGAGTTGCCGATGGTTAAAGCAGGAGGAAATTGATGTCTGGGCGAGTGGCTCCTGGAGAGGTGCTGGCCTAGGGAAATGTGTGGCCCATCCTCTGAGCCCAGCAGGCTTCTGGGCAGAGTTTAGGGGTATAAATAAAGGGGAAAGGGAACCAAAAGGAAGCTTTTTAGGTTTTGATTTTTTTTTTTCCCCCTCTCAGTACAGCTCCACAGTAAGGCTTCTACTGCCCATGAGAGGGTGCACCTCGACCTCCTCAGGCCAGCATGCTGGTGAGGAGACAGCTGCCTCCAGCTGTGCTGCTCACCCCCATCTGATTAATTTGTGCCTCGGATGGAAAGAAACAAGGAAAATAAGAGAAAATATGTCCCTTAGATGCCAGCGGGAGGGCTGCCTCCCTCACGGCCAGCACAGCACCCACAGCAGGAGAGCCTGACCCGGGCCAAAGCCTCCTCAGGTAAGGCCTCGGGCAGAGCGAGCGTTTTCGGGGGGTTTCACTCTGTTTCTGTCGGGAATTGGGGCCCCGTGAGGTGATGAAGGAGCACAAGGGCTGAGACCCGCGGGGGCGCCGAGGCTGAAGCAAGCCGCAGGCTGCCAGGGCGGCCTCGGCCCCTCAGCTCCTGCTCGCCGCCAAGAAACCCCCGGCAGCGCCTCAGTTTGTGCTTGAGCCGCTGCCTGCCGTCCGCCACTAGAGGCTGCTCCACACCTCATTAAATAAACACACAAACAACAATTAACGAAGGAGCCCGACGGCGGGGGCAGCGTGGCCCTGGGGGCCTTGGGGAAGGAGGCATCCGACACCGGGGTGAGGGTCCGGCCTCGGCAAACGGCCCCAGGGCCAGGGCACCCCGGCAGGGAGGTGTTGACCCCTCACAGGTTCCACAAAGCTGCACAAATGTCTATAAAAAACTCACACCCCCAAGTAAATATGTCTTAGAGGTTCTGCTTGGGGAGCCTGGCAATCCCTGGTGGCTTTGTGAGGCAAAGTCTTGCAAAAAATCCATCCACACATGTACCCCGGCTTCCTCGCAAATACCTGCTATCAGCAGAGAGGTTTGCAAGAGATTTTATCTGCGAGTTGAATTCCTTTGTCTCAGAGGAACTGGAGCGTTTGTTGTTGATCAGGCAGCACCCCTGAAATTCATTCCCTCTTCACTTTGGTTTGGAAAAAAAAAAAAAAAAAAAGACAACCCACAAACAAAACTGGAGATGATACATTCATGTAAATAGCAGCCCTAGTGCTGTAGCTATCACTTTGCCAGGCTGAATGCTATCAGAAAGTGTTGGTGTGCTCTTGTAACTTACACCACAAAAGCTGCGGTTGTTATTAATCTCAGTTCTGCTGTGAGCTGCCGCTTTCACAAAACAATATATAACTTCATTCAAGCATGCTATTGTTGTTGTCTGCCTGGCACTTTAGGCTGCTGTGTGAGGGAACGTTTTATAGGCTCAACATTTACAGTAAGTAAATATCAGCATTTTCACCAGGCTCCTTCGTTCTCTCCCCAAAGCTCAGACTTTATTTCCGCTCCCCCCTGCCTCTTTTGCCACCAACTTGTTCTTATTAGTCTGCAAAATTATACATTTGTCATAAACCTGGCATTCTGCACCAAGGAGAGCCCATAGTGGCTATGCTCACATTTTCATTTTCTATTTTTAATCAATTATGATCCTTTTTTTTTTTTTAATTATTATTATTTATTATTTTTTTAGCACTGCTGTGAAAGAATAAAGCTTGAAAGTCTTATATATTTCCTGGAAAAGCCAGTTGCTGTGTACGCTGTTATTTAAAAACAACTACAGCAATGGCCAGACCAGACTCTATGAGGGATTACTCTCACTTTAATTCCCATACTCAGCAGCCCACACTATCTCGTTTAGCCTCTGTGCTGCTGAGAGTTAGGGAAATGCTGGCATCCTGTTTTTGCAGAAAGGCAGGGAGACACAACTGCATCCACACTAAATGGCTCAGGGCTTGAGGTTGCATCTTGCCACCAATTTCTGCTCTGAGCACTCTGCTTTCGTGCTGGGGAGATGCTGACCCCAGTTTCCAGACAGATTTTCTCCCAGGGAAGCTCACATAGAAGGTGGGCCTCGCTTGCCTGTTACCTCTGCAAGCACTTCACACAATAAACACTGTTTGCAAATTCAACGCCACAAACAGGCGAGGATGGTAGAGATGTAGCTTGGAGGCTTCAGACTTTACTTGCAAACACCATTTCTCGTAGGTAGGTGTGGTTGTATCTTTGTGGGTAGCTAGGAGGGGACTGGAGTCACAGATACATTGAGCAGTCATCTTTGACTTTGAGGGGGAAAAAAAGAGACCTGACACATCAAATACGAGAAGTCAAAAGGCAGCCATTCATTTAAGAGACTATGGAGGGAACATTGCTTGGACCTGTGGACAGAAGAGGATTTTCAGGGGAAAAAAAAAGCCACTGTCAGTTTTCTTGTCTGTTCTAAGCAGCGCTAGTGGTAGGCAGCATTGCTGCTCTGCCTTTTAGTAATTTTATGGACCTGGTATTTTAAGGCACCAAAGGGAACGATGATGTTCATTCGACATGTGAGATTATAAAATGGTGAAGTGTTTGTTTGCATGGCCTGGGTTGGTAATGTCTACTTTAGAGAGCTTGTTGTTTTATTACCAGCTTTCTGGTGGAGAATAGTGGAAAGAGAGAAATAGGAGAATTATTATCGTTTATTTTGTTGCAGTTAGGTTTTTATGAAGATAGGTATACAGATGGATATATAGATATGCATGAGCAACTGCAAATGTAAGATGAAAATATGGGATTTGCATGCCAAAGCTGAATTCCTGCCAGTCTCTGAGTCCTTTCCTAGGACTATATTTGTTTGCTGAAGAACATCAGTGGTTTGCTTTAATGAAGTATAAAAAGTGGTACAAAAAAGTAGTGGCAGAGATGAGTAGATGGACTGTATGGGAAATGCAAGTTCTCTTTCAGCATTTCATCAGTGCAGTCATTGTGTGCCAGTTGGATTTTTTACACCTGGGAAGGGGTGTGTAGATACTCGAGCGTTTGGGAATGGAAGTCTCCCAGACTGGGTTATGTGTATACACACACATGTACACACACACACAAACATATATATGTATATTTGCAGCCATATAGGCATCACTCCTTGCCTTCTTACCCTGGATGCTGTTTCTGCATTGTGAAATATTCCCCTTGTTTTCTTTTTCTGGAAAGTCTTCCAGTAGCGTTTGCCATGTTTATAGCTTTTTATGGGACTTGCAACTCTGGAGTTTCATTGCCGCTCCATAATCAATGTTAATTCTCCCCATTTTATAGTTTTAAAAATGCACATGCTCTCCTCTTACCAACTCTGTAAAATGCCATTAGTGTGTCTTGGGATTATCATATTTTGTTTACAAATGCCTTGCTATTGTAAGCCTCTGTCTTTCTATGGTACAGTTACTAGAAAATGGATTAAAATTAAATGAACATATTGCTTTGTTTGTTTGTTTTTAATGAAAGCTGTTTTTTCCAATTAGCTCCCTATTTGATCAAAGATTGCATCTGAGTTAATTGTATGTTTTTGCCCAGTTCATGAATCTTTCTGTGAGATAACATAAAAGATAATGGGTCAAATTTTGTTTACATTACGACCCGTGTGAACTCCATGGTGAAGCACACACATACCTCTTTCCCAGAGCCTAAGCAGTGCATGAAAATGTGCCTGTAAACTAAATTAATTGCACAACAGTGGGCATGCAGCTATTTGATGTTGGCATGTCTCACTTTTTCAGGAGAATTTGTATGCCCAGCTCCAATTGACATTCAGTCTTCTCAGTCACCTACTGGTTGAACTTTATAGCCTTTGCTAGAGGCAAGAGATTGCCCACAAGTTGCCCGTGTTACCTGTTATTATCCTGAGTGCCATGTGCGTAATGGAGAAGCTCTGCTTTGAACTGTCTCAGTTGACAAATCTCACAGCCATCTTTCAAATGCTCTTGTGCCTTGTTTTGTTTTGCAGTGCTGTGCCAGACTTCAGACTGTCCCTCTTCCAACCACGTTCATGAAAAGGTGAGAGCACTTTGTGACGCGTGGTTGATACCAGTATTGCCCACAAACCTCATCACTGCCAAAGTAGTCATGGACCTGCCTGTGATATCCCCCATGGGCATTGTTACCAGGACCACTCTCCAGCTGCTATGTCTCTTAGAGACCATCGCTGTCTGTTGGTGTGATGGCTGTCTTAAACAGGTATTCTCTGACCTTTTGGGTTTTATACTGTTCCATTGTATGACTTCAGAATCAGTTTTTCCATCAATAACTTCGTAGATATTACTCACAGCCTGGTGATCGTTGCTGGAGGCGCCCACCTGTGTTGGGATAGACATAGCCACAGAGAAATTGGTACAGAGGTTTGATGACCTGTGTTAAGCAGAAAAGAGAGCTCACTGCAGCAATTGTATTTGTGGCATGCTGTCAGTAACCAGCTTCCTGATCACTTGTGTGACAATATCACAATGAAGTTAGTAGAAATCAGTCCTTTTCGGTTGCTTATCAGAGGATGGTGCTCTGTTTTCCCCATTAAATGTTTGGTTGGGAACTCCAGTATCTGCAGATGACCTGAAATATATAAGCCCTTTATCATATATTGCATTTAACACTGCTTTTCTTGCTTTAAGTAAAATGTTCCCAACCTACTGGCTGATATTTCAATGTTAGTACTCTTTTGGCTCTCTGGTGAAAATAACCTACATGTTTTATGATACTGGTGTTTGTGGTGCTGTGACAGCGTTGAGTGACACATCACATTCTGCTGGGTTTGCTATTGTGAAAATTAGATTCTATTAATTTGGTTAGCAACATTCAAATTGATTATTGTCCATGAAAATGATAATTGGAAAATCAGTTATTGATTAGCATGAGACTTGGATTCCATACGTCTCAGCATAGCTGCAACTTCTTTGAAGAAAATCACTTTTGGTGACTCCTGACGTTTTAACTAAGGAATGTTCTCTCTGTTTAATGCGCTTTTTCCAGGGTGGATCCTTAACCATCTTCTGTCACAGGCTACAGATACTAGTCTGGATAGTAAATATGAAATCTGTGTTGATCTCTGCACTGCTGACACCTATTCCTTCATTTCTTCTTTGTGCTCTTGCTACCTAGACATTGTATCTGACTCCTTGCAGCTTACCTCCTGGCCTAATGATAGGTAACAACAGAACAATTCATCCAGGAACAACTTGTTCTCTACCTGCTTGGATGGGGAGGTAAGAAAATGTTCCTAATTCTGAATGGAATGAAGTGCTGCTCTATTGCCACTGCCAGCCAAATAAATACAAAAAAAAAAAAAAAGCATATTTTTATGTTTACTATTAAAAGCAAATGTAATACATACTTTTTAATAATTACTGTTGCACTTATATTAAGGGACCTTAGCTGTAGACTTAGTCATACTTACGTAGAGGCTATAAAAAAAAAAAGAATAGTCAAAAGGAAGTTGTCTCTGTGATGAACCCAATCTGTTACTTGAATATGAGTGGAGCTTCTGTAATTCTGATTGCAGACAATCCCACGTAATTCATTGTCAATGTTGTTGTTGCTCCAAATTGATACTACAATAGCAGAGATGAATCTGACCCAAAGCATCTCTCTAGTGTGTTTCCTTATCAAATTATTATGTTTTGTTTCCATTCCTTCCACGGAGTGCTTTTGCTGCTGTATCTTGCAGCACTCTGCAGGGACGCCATGAGGGTATTTTGCAGAGACAATGTCTAGCTTTGCTTTCATTTCTCTTAGGAGAGAGCACCTATGATGCCTTTTTGGCCTATATTTCATATTGTTTGTGTGCATAACAGGATCGGATGATTGAAACCTACTACCTGGGATCTGAAATGAATTGTTTGCTTTCTCATGAAACGTTACGCTTCTGCAATTCCTTCCCCTTTGCACACATATACATATGCGTGCATTCACACAGACACACTGGGGCTTCATCATACAGCAAATTGCTTATACACATGTAAGCAAATATCTTCTCAAATCATCTCTTATCACCAAGTGGGGTGTGGTGCTTGTTGTTCAAGGGGTTGAGGTTGCCTTTCAATCTGCCAGGGCCAGCCTGACACCAAAAATAAACAGCATAAGCCTGGAACGGTTGTCACAAGGGGCAGAGAGAACTTGTCAGGCAGGAGTGTGTGAGCCGGCAAGATGATAATGTGGCATGACACTTCTGAAATGAGACACCGGTTGCCATGGTGAGGAGTCAGGAGGGACTATCTCTCCAGAGGCTGAAATAAAACATGCTTTAAATGATGTTTGATTAGAATTTAGATCATGTAACTGAGTGGCTGGACCCTTTTTTTTTTTTTTTTTTTTCCTTTTTCTTCCCCCCTCCCTTTACTTGTTGTCGTCGTTGGCTGCTGGCAGAGTTCACTTTGGGAAGAAAGGGCTCTGGGTCCGGAGCAGCCCCAGCTGTCACCCCCCTTGCTCCACCACTTCCAGCGTGCTGAGAGGTTACTTAGTTCCATGCCCAGTCAATTATGCTCCTTGCTAACTCTGCTTGCATTTTCCACTTGAGTCCATCATAGTTTAAACCAGTTAAAAATGATTCCCTCTGTTCTGAAAAACAGTTAATCAATAACACCCTGAGAATATTTCTTGTCTTCGTTTGCTTTCCCTGACTGGTCTACTCCAGGTATCCGTCATCTTGTTAATACATATTTAAAATACAGTCCGTAAAGTCTCACGCACAATATCCTTGGACTCTCCATATTAAAAGAGGGTGTTAGTGTGTGTATATGTGCCAGTCTAAATGGTAAAAGGAACCTGAAACAGAAAACATTTGAGAGAATAACGCAAAACAATCGTCCTTGTGGCCTTGTAAACGGAATGGGATTTTAAAAAGTAATTATAGCTTTCTTAGCAGTTTAATACAGCACAGTACTAAATGTATTTTTCATGTCTTTCCCAACAGAAAAGAGTTGGTGCTGGGGTACAGAACTTTCTAACTGTGTGGTGCTTGTTGGTGTATCCTGCCATTTAAAAACCTTGAAGCAGGTATCCGATACATGGGTAAGTCTGTTGGAAAGTATTAATCAGACAATTCCTGTGTTGCCTGGACAAAAGCACTCTGCGAAGAAGGACAAATATGCCATGTTCTGTTAATTTCAAGATCATCTGAAGGCCAGCTGTTTCTTGATGTAAATCAACTAGCTTTGCTGGTGCTAACGCACACAGAGTACCAGGGCTGAAATTTTTTTTAGGTTCCATCTCTACTCGTTTGTAAGTGGAAAGTACAAAGAAATTTTTATTTTTGGTTGCTGGAGTGATCTGAGTTTGATGACTCTCTGTTGGGAGTCATTGTTAAGTCTACAATGGACAAGTCAATGAAGAAACAGGTGCCCATCTTTTTCACGAAAGGCAGAAACTCAAATAATCATAGGTACACTACCATAGCATGCACTAGGTGGAGATACTTTGTGCAATGGTAAAATTCCTATGCAACTGTGAATGGAGGTGTATGTAGCTAATAATGATATTCTTATATACACAGTGCAAATGAGCTTCCCCTTTATCAGCACATTTAAATTGTGGTCATTTGCTTTGGTAATTGAAATAGTTACACCAGGCCCAAGAACGTGTGACTACAAGTACACTTTTCTCGGCTATTAAAATCTCTATGCAAGATCATGCTGATTAGAGTCTCTATTGTGTGTTTTTGGAAAAAAAAAAAAAAAAAAAAGACTACGTAGTGGCTATGCATGAGACGGAGTATATTCTAGGAGTCACACGATGTCTTGTAATTTATGAGAGACAAAGAGGTACATTAGATATTGTTAGAATACATAATACTCCTCTGGCAATAATTTATTCGGCTTGCAAGGTTAGGATCTCCATAATTCTTGGTTGCACTCTAATGAAGACTGCTGATACTCATTATATATTTTTGTGTACATTAGAGGTACCTGTGAATATATGGATACTGTACTTGCCTCCTGCTACCCCACTACTCATGGAGCTGCCAGGGGGACTATATTGTGTGGGCCATTTGTCTAAATAGTCTGGGGAAGTGCATGAGCTGTATTGGCTTCTTGTCAGAGGTTCTCTGTAACTTTGTGCCCATAAAATCACCTTCTGCAGCTTTAGCCTGCTTTTCTCCTGCTATTAGATCACCCCTGGCTTGAGGGTGATACAAGCATCATCAGGAATTCATGATCTTCAGCAGAACATGCTGTTCATCTGCAAATCCAGACAAAACAGATAGATATTTCCCCAGAAGTTTTAAGTTGGGCACTCAAACTTGATTAATTTGTTGGTGTGATGGGGTGGAGTGGCCTGGACTGAGAGGGGGGAAAGAGAAGAAGGGAAGAAATCAAAACTTTTATTCGCCTCCAAATTCAGTGACTTTCCATAAAACTTTTGCTTCAAAATCACTTTGATTCCACCCATAAAGTCATTTGCAAGTGATTTATTACCATCTGACAGCTCACTCCAGGAATTTTGGTGGCATTCCACGGGTCCTTTGAGCTTTATGTTCAAATTTAATGGTGATCACTGCAGCCAGATGGATGAAGAATATCCATTTCTTCACCACTGTTCTTGTATTGGCCTCGGGGATTAGAAAAGTAGGTCTTTTATTTAGTTACACTGTCAGCAGCAATTCTGATGTGAGTTCAGTTGCTCAGTTTGGAGTTCAAATGTTCCAGTCTGAATACTACAGCAGCATGGGGCTGGAAAGCATCTTGAAAACTGCTCTGCTGCTTGCCCCATGTCTGCACAGAAAACTGCCCAGGGCCTGTGATGGGCATTGGGTCTGAGTAGCAACAGTGAGGTGGATGTAAGGCCACAGGAGAAAGGGAGAATCCTTTCTGAAAGGCAGCAGGATGAACTGAGAGTGCTTGGGTGAGAACCTTGCTGAAGGCAGCACATGTCTTTGGACAGCACACTCCGTGCTGTTGAGGAGCAGCAGGGGAGAGGTGGTGGGGAGAAGTAGGCAACAGTATTGGATGGAGCAATGGGACATGTCATGTGCTGTGTCTTGCCCAAGAGTAAAAATTCTTTGTTCCTGTAGTCCAGAAGATAGAAAAATGTTCATATGCATAATGCAATGGAAATAAATTGGGAGAAGGAACTTGGAGTGAGGAGTTTGATGCTACGAGAGCTGGATGAATAGGGGCAGTGAGGACAACATTGGAGTAATGAAAAGAAAAATGGTTTTGAATGGGGAAGCCTTAGTTTATCACTCTGTTTATGGGTGGGTTTCTTCAGTTGGAGGCTTCACTTTTGGCCTCATTTTAAAACCAAGATATTTTTTTGCTTAGCTCATTCCAATGTGTTCACACTTAAGAATCAGTGGCAAGGATGGGGTTAAAATTATTTATCTATAGGGCTTTTTTGTGCATATTAATTAGGTGTTGCTCTATTTTATCGCTATAGTGCACTTTGTACAGCAGTTTTAAAAACGCTTTAAGTAATGTTTGCTATGCATCCTGCAGTCTAATCTACCACATAATTTAGGTTATTCATGCCATGGAATTTACTTAACACTGACGTAGAAATTAGCCCTAAAGCGCTGGAAGATCCCAGGGCTGCTGATTATGGTTGCCTGATAAGAGCATAGGCCTACAATGATTTTATACATTGTTTTCATCTAATAGTTGATCTATTTTTGAAGGCAGTCAGCATTTTGATCACATAGACACCCATTATGACCCTCACCACCAGTACAGAGTCAAGAGAAAAGCCATCCTTGCGGGCTGTTTTGTATGCAAGACTACAATACTAAACGTCAGATCCTGTAGCAATACTGTGTCTCTGGCCCTGATTCAGTCAGGATCACTCACCACAGCAGTGGCACTACTTAAATAGCGAAAAGTTGTTTCATTGCCCTTCCTGATTTGGGCCTCTAATAGCTGTGGAGTTCAGTGAAATGGCTTCTGTCAGTACGGAGGCTGGTGTGCCTCTAACCTGGTGCCAGGCTGGTGCTGAAGACAAAGCTCTGTTTGACCATGGTGCTGAAGATAGAGACGAGCTGCAGTCATTCTCAATCCTTCTGCAGCTCTGGAGGAGGCAGATACTTAGTGTGGAAATGTTTGCAGATGTAGGGACCATGAAGACGTCTCTCTGGATTTCAGCAAGGCCAGGATTTCACGCTTGGTCCAGAGCAAGGTGATTGGCCTTTTCTGCTCAGCTGTTTGGGTGACAAGAGCCTGGTCTCAGGTGATGTTAAGTCACCGTGGCTTCTCTGAAGTTATGTCAGTTCAATCCATTTGTAGATCTGATTCTCCCATTTTAGCCCTGTATAAATAGATATATATATATTAATATTTTGTTACTACAGAACTATAAATCTCAACAGATTGTCTCTTTGAGAGTGCTCGATTTCTGCATATGGCTGTTTAGAACTTACTCTGCCTATTGAACCTGAATGCATCTAATCAGCTTCTGGTTACAGGACTCTACAGGATAATTAACAAAAAAAGGCAAAGAAGAAATCATCCAGAAATTATTAAACAGCTTCTTCAAGTACCTTCTGTGGAAACTGATTTTTTTTCCCTTGAACCTTATATTAAAACCTACAAGATTCCTCCATGGGGAATTTTGCAAGTTTTCATTTTCCCACCATATTTCCAAACCATTGTCATCCTTTCATGTATCCTTTTCCTTTGGCCAAAGCACATACAGCTTTGCCACAACATTTGCATGTGCTGTTGTAGCACAAAGCTCTTCTGATCCCACATCAGGTGTCAAATCTTTAATATGATTTCCTACATGTTTGACTAATCAATGAAGAACATCATCATGAAAGATAATTTTACCCTCTGGCACTTCAGGGACGGGATAATGAGGCCTGGTGTTTTCCATTTTTTATTCCTCCACAAGAATCTACATTTTTTAGTCCCAGCTAATTGATTTAAGTTCATGGAGGAAGGTTTTTTTCCCTTTCCCTTCCAGTATCTTGGATATTAATGGATTCTAGTGAGCTAGCAGAGCTGTGTGATCAGTATGTTTAGAGATTCAATACACTGCTGTTCTGACCTTTCGGAAGCCAGGGGAAAAGCATTAGGCCCAGCATGTTGATCCCACATGAACACCGAAATCTCAGGCAGGTTGGAGCTTCTTGAACTGGCTGGAGGTGTGTGGACTTTGTGCAGCAAGGGAGGTTTGATCTCAAATCCTTTGCTGAACAGGAGGTAATGTATTCTCATGACCCAGTAAGAAGTGGGGAGATAAATGACCTTGCTTAGGAAATGGTGGAAGGCAGACGGGTGGAAGCTGAAGCTTTCAGAGATCAGGCACCCATGCATTGCTCCAAAAACCCTGGTCAGAAAGCATAGCACAGCAGGGAGTGAGTGCTGAACCATGGACACGTGCCAGGTCTCTGAGCTCCTGCTCCCCTGATTTCATCGGAGAATCATTGCCCTGTTCTTTCTCAGCAGGCTGTGAAGCTGCTGGCTTTGGAGGAGAGCTGGGCAGGCTCCTCACCGATCATCTGTGGGGCTGACGGAGTGGGACACAGCCCTTTTCCAGCAGTAGCTGAACTCCATCCATCTCAGCAAAAACATTTGTCTAAATATCTTTTCCTGAATTTGTGTGAACTAACAAGTACAAAACCGTTTCACTTAGTGAGGCACCAATGATAGCATTTATCAGCTAAACTGTACTCCGTGAGGTATCCTCTCTTCTCACGTCCTTGGCAGGTGAGGTCCAAATTTCTTTCTGAATGAATGAGTGAGCAAGAGATGGAGAGGATGGAGCTTCAGGGCAGCCAATTTGGGGGCTGCTGGCATCTTCGGCTGAGCAATCTCCATCCAGCCCCTCTTTCACCACGCTGCTCACGCAGGGGCAGGTTGTGTGCAGTGTCCAGCATTCCTGCCTCTCCTGGGCGACTGAATGAATGTATTCAAAGGCTGTTTCATCACTTGGCAGCGATGTGACAACAAAGCTCCTGGTGCAAAATGCGGATGTTTCCTGGTCACCGATCCCATAGGTCCACTGGATGAGACCCGAGAAGGAGTATGTTCCCACTGCAGTGTGTACCTGAGGCTCTAAGAAGTGTTAGACTTCTTTTTATGAATAATTTGTATATTTCTTCTGTCTTTTACTACCATTAACTAGAGTTATTTTTGTATTATTATTTTATTTTAAGGATGGGAGCAGCCTATGACAGATTTGTTTAGGGTTGGCCCTATTCATAAATTAAGCAGCAGAAAAAAATTAATTTTTCTTATAAGAAAAGCCTATAGCTCCTTAAATTGCTCATTTAACATCACTGAAAAGTAATACTCCACTTTAGAATGGACATCGTATTAACTTTAAAAGGCCTATTTAAAGTGACGGTTGTCAGTGAGTGAAAGCCAGATATGGTAATTTCGAGTTACAAATCAGAGTGAGGAAACTGTGGAATGGACAACCTTGTTAACACAAGCGCGACGGAGGAAGCACCGGGGTCAGAGTGCCAGCACGGAAAGGAATAAAGACACAGCACCAAAAATATGTCCTATAATTAGGGCAGCTGTAAGAGTCAAGGTTGAAGATTCTTCACCATGACATGTCTGATATAGAAAAAGTGATAGCCAAGAGTAATCACTTAGAGGCACCGAGCCTTAAAGGAGCAGCACGGCTCGTCCCCTGCCAGGGCAGGGAAGCCTGGAAGACAAAGGACAGAGGGACCTGGGGTGGCTCCAGAGCAGGGTGTGTGGGGAAGGGTAGGGAGGAGCTGGGAATTTCAGGGGTCAACACTCAAAGGGTCCATAGATGAGAAAAGAGATCGCTTATCAGAGAGGTTTTCTGATCACGGTGTGGAACAGCGGCATCTCAGGGGGCAGGAGGGGTCTGCTGGGCGCTGGTGGGGGTACCCAGGGCTTAGGTGGAGTGGGTGGAAGCGGTGAACCCCTGGGGACACCCAGGGAGGAAGGTGGCAGGGGGATGCTGAATCTGTGCATGTGTCCGTGGGCAGGTCCAGATGTGCATGGGTACACGGGGAGAAGCTGGGGCAGGATTTGTGGGCACACAACTGCACAGACATTCAGAGGGCGCAGAGGCCACAGGCACACCTCCTGCTGGATGAGCAGCAGATGTGGGAGGCAGGGTTGCTCCTGTGGGAGCCTTTGTGACCTGGGGAGTGCGTGAAGGAAAGGTTTGGGAGCCTTCCTCGGCATCCTCGTGGGGCTGAGCAGGGGGAGCTGGTGTGACCTGGCCTGGGGTGGGTGGGTGGGTGGCCAATGCCCAGAGGAAGATCCCTGGCCAGCTGGGTCGCAGTGGGGCAAGGAGATGTTTCTATTAGTGGAGGACACCTCCTCGGGTGACTCCGGCTTTCTGGGAGTCCTTTGGGATCTGCAGACACCCGCCTGGCTTTCTGCCTTCTCCATGCCACTCTGGGCAATGGTTGGAGCCCCAGGAAGGTGTCACAAGAGGAGCCTGTTCGTCTGCTGCCTGTCCTCAGGGATTGATCCAGCCCCACCAGCTGGTGAGGAGTGACACAGGCACACACTGTTTTCCCGTTCTCCCCGCCTCCTCCATGGGATCCACTTGAAAGGATAAAGGAAAGTCAGGCTGAACGAGTGCCGTGCTCCCCAAACACTCTTCTTTCTTCCCATTAAAGTGCATTACACGAGAGCTGGTGTAATTTAATGTAACCCATCTCCCCAAGCTCCCCCGTTGTGTGTCTGAGCGTTCTTGGGCTGGACCAGGCACCTGTGGTCTCTGGGAGCTGCAGTGCTCCCTCTCCCCCTCCACGTTTCTGAATAACCCACAACATCTCTCTGGACAAGCCCATTCCCTGCTTAGGCTGAATGCTTCCTTGCGGTATTTAAAGGTTTGTAAGTAATAACCACGAGCCCTTGAGAGAAGGACTCTTTGACCTTGCTTTGGGCTACTGTCTCCCCTCCCATTGCTATCATAACGTAGATTTGGTCGCCTTACATCAATTTTTGCCTACCTGCTTGGAGAGCCAAACCTTTCTTCAAGGGCAGGAGAGTCAGCCTGCCTCTTTGGACATCTTCGGTATCCATCGGTAGGTTTGCAGCGTGGGTTTCGAGGGCTGAAGGGAAGCAGCCTTTGCACAACCCCCTGAGCAGAGTGGCTGTGGCACTGGACAAGGATTTTGCTGGCAGATCAAAGGCTGAGTCGTTCAGCTTCCCACGCAGCCCCTTTGTCAGCCAGTTTATTTTGCCTTTGTCTTTGTCGACCTGTACTTGGGGACGCTAATTCGATTTTCCATTGAGAGGTGCGGATATCTATATTATTTTCCTAAAACTCCAGAGAATATTATAAATTTCTTTTTATTGCTTCCAGCCATGTTATTTAAAGTAATTAACCTTAATTTATAAATTTTTATATCAAACTGCCTTTTAACTTTTAGAACTGGCAGGAGAAGTCCATTTCCCAGGGCTCCTAATAGTTCTCCATTTAATCAAAATTCATCCATCAGATTCCAGTGTTAAATCATCTTTTAATTGGGAGTTACATTCTGGTTAATAGTTTTATAATTCGCCGCCTCTAATAGTTTTTACCACAGGGATCTACTCCATTTTTTCTCACTCTATTATTCCTGGTGTTCAGCAGGGACATTTTAAAAACGTTCACTTCCCCTGCCTGTTCTTTGTGATCTCATTAATTCTTGATAGCAAGTTCCCTTTCTCCTCATTACTGGAGCATAACTACCTTTATCACTAGGTGAAACCTTACTCATTTCTACAAGTGCTCTCCTTTTATTTATTTATTTATTTTTGGTTGCCTCTTCAGAAAACAATCTGCCATTTATTTCAGCAAATAAGAATATTGTTTATGGTCTCTGCGTTTGACATTACTGAGATTTCAGACTGGAGATGTTGGGGGCAAGAACTTTCTCTAGCTTAGTGTTGGCTCAGTGTGGGCCTTGGTATTAGTTAGGTTTTCTAGGAGATATTGCCCATCAAAATATGAACTATTAATATTAGTGACAGCAGAGAACAATCCGGGGGTTATAAAGGGAACTGATTGACAGGAATTACTGATCTTTTTGGAAATTCATTTGCTGTATGCCTTCATGCCCTTTTCTCATAGCGTGTTCTGCGAACTGCTGCTGATGTCCGCCAGCACGGAGGAGCAGGATCGGGCCTGTCCAGTTTTCGGCACCAAATTCTGGTTTCCTTGCACGTGAACCCCGCAGTGCAGCACTTGGTTGTCAGGCACGCCGCATGCAAATGGCCTCGCTCGATGCAGCTAAGCAGTTAGGGCAGTGCTACATTAGCTTGGTATCCTCCCAAAACAATAAAAAGAGCCCAAGGAGAAGTAAATAACGTTGTATACGAGGTAGTAAAACCACACTTGTCGTTTTTCAAAAAATGCCTAGAATTAGCGTAAAATTAAATTTGAAACCTTAATTCTCCAAGGGCTGATTCTCAATTTGCAGATCCACAAAACCTCTGCAAATTACCCTACCAATCCTACTGACAGTCTTATAGGAATATGTTATATTGACTACCCAAAGTCAGCCTGTGCAAAGAAGAGTGCGTTGTAAAGTGCCACTGGTAAGGGGAAGGAAAGCCAGTCTCCCAGGTTTATATTGTAGGCCCTTGAACAGTCCTGTAGAATCATTTCGTATATAACTTCATGGAGGAAAAATAGGATGGACAAGTGTAGACAGAATTATTATACAATTATAGTGGTCCTCAGAATAACTGTAACACTGTCCACAGCCATTTTTATGTCTCCATAAACTCCTACTGCTGTGGTATTCTTTTAGCCCTTCTTTCGCCCCGTGCGGTAATGTAATAACTTTTCCTACCTAAAGTATGCATCAGTGCGGTAATTTGATATGACAATGATTACGAAATACTCCAGCAGTTTTAATTGACTAGTGTTGAGATCATATCGCCAGGAACAGACAAGATCTTATCTCGTGTATGACTTCCATCCCGCCTGTTACAATATTTATGTTAATAAGGATCACAGACATTAGCCAAGTATAAAGTCCTCAGCTATGGTAACTACATCTAGAAGCAAACAATAATTTCACAGACTGCTGGCCATCCTTTCCTTCCAGCGCATTACTGATAAATAAATAAATAAAGAGTTAGCTTTTTTTGCTAGGTACAAAATACATCTAATGAGTTTTTATGTCTGGAACCTAGATTTCAGGATTTATGTGAAATATTACAGTAATGCAGCAGTTAAAAAGTCCCCAAAGCTTGATACTGTATCTGAAGAAATTACCATAGAAATCTAAACCAGTATTATCCCTCTTGTATGCATAGCAGGCATACTATTACCTCCTCTTTTGTTGCTGCTGCAAACATTTACTTGGAGAGACCTTATTGTCAATGAATTTTTGACAGAGGTCAAAGTATTTCTGAGTGAAATTGAAAGAGGTCTGGGACATGTATCAAACAGCTGACAGCATCAACAATAGTGTGTTTACTCATCCTGCATGCTGGAAAAATTAATTAAAAGTGTTTGTGAGATGTTTTGAGCCTGCAGAAGCCGTATATGCTTTTGGTAATGAGCATGCTGCTCTTGTCTCATGTTGGAGGAGGCACTACAGCCAGCAATAGATCTGCTGACGGGAGATGGTTGAGGTTTTTTGGTGAGGATATTTAGCAAAACCGTGATTGATTGTAGCGCTGAGTCAGTGTGCAGCTTGGGTGGGAGCCCCCATGTATTTTGTTTCCTACTGTCAGCAGTGACACGAGTGCCATCCATGAATCAACCTGTATTATTTTACATCTAAGATTTTTAAAAAGGTCCAAGACTGCAAGTTATCTGACACATCCGTTATTTTGATAATGTTATAAATTCTTCCCATCATTAAGAATCTCATTCTGACGGGAAGTCAGTCATTGAAAAACCATGCAGAAATGCAGCTGATCCAGCGCATCGCTCTGTCATGTGCCCGTTCTGTTAGGACTTCAGGGATCTTAGCACATGCTCAAATGCTATCCTGCAAAGAAATGAAGACCTCAGACACAGAAATCCAGACACGTATAACTGTTCCTTTTTTTTTTTTTTTTTTAATTATTATTTTTTTAATTTTGACTGATGTACACTCAGGGCTGAGTTCTTGCAGTACTTAACCTCCTACTACTTTTGGGTCATTTTAATAATGGGAGAGTACCACATCCTTTTTGGTACTGACACTGAATCCTCTCAAAGGCTTCACAAACACTTATGAAAAATGTGCAAGACTTAATGAGATGTAATAACTGTTTTATAGACTTTTTGAACTTTCCTTTGTTGTCATCTTTGAGAAAGCTTTATCAACCCCTATGTATGTGAATGTTTGCAAGTGCAGGAATATAAAAAATAATATCAATCAAAATTAATTTGATTGTTTCAGGGTTATTTCAGTAGAATGTGACTTATTTTTTTAAGGAGTCTTTTATTATTATTATTATTATTATTTTCTGTGCAGTTTTTCATTGTTTTGCAAATAACATTGTATGTATCTTACAGGCATGGGAATTTAGGAGGCTTTGTCTAAGCCAGAGTCACTGAAGACCTTGGATTCATACTGTCAAGTCCTGGCTGTTGGGCACTGGCAACGATAAGCCTCCCCGGAGCCTCTGAAAGTGTATCCTGTACTTTATCCTGTACGTCCCTCATAAATAAACCCGTTGTGAAATTAGTGCTTAAAATGTGTTCCAGACCTGAGCCAGCAGGCTCAGCACCTTGCAGCATCATGCCCCAAATTCAGATAAATCCCATCAAAGATGCAAATTGAAGATTGGTTGGACATTAAGACCAGCATCTTTCATTTCATGAATGTCTATATATACATACTTTTAATATTTGGCCACTTAAAATATTCATCTAGTATTTTCATTCTGTTACTCTTCACTAATGCATTTTTAAACATGTTCTCTTGAATCAGCCCAGTCTCCTCTTTCATGAATCCTTATCTCTGTCCTATGGGCATCTATATCCCTGCCCTAATGTTCCACTGTACAAGTACTGAGCTGTTCATAACCCTAATCATACAAAAACAGATGATTCATTACTGAAGTGGATGAAAGAAGGCATTAAATATTGGCATAAAGAGAAAAGATAAACTGGTAGTGGACGGTTCATCTCTATTAGCTAAAGTGTTTGGGGAGACCACAGAAATAAACCTAGGGTTATAAATATTGCCCTTGATTAGGAACCTGCAATGAAATCCAGGAGAATGAACTTCTGTGCCCTATTTAAGCCAGCAGTCTGCCTGCGTGGCTCTCACTGTGGGATCAGGGCTGATTAGAGCTGGAACATGGTGCAGCTGCCCTGGGTACAACAGCTCAGGGTTTGGGCTTGGTGTTGCACTGTATTAACTGTGGGCTTTCACAGTCATGAAATAACTCAGAGAGCTAAAAAAGTCTTGTGGGCTCTCCTGAACTGCAGTTTGGACATTAGGGATCTTCATCTGTCAGCTTTTCCTGTCAGGTAGGAGGGGGTTTAAGGGCTTTTTTCCTTTCCTTTCCTTTCCTTTCCTTTCCTTTCCTTTCCTTTCCTTTCCTTTCCTTTCCTTTCCTTTCCTTTCCTTTCCTTTCCTTTCCTTTCCTTTCCTTTCCTTTCCTTTCCTTTCCTTTCCTTTCCTTTCCTTTCCTTTCCTTTCCTTTCCTTTCCTTTCCTTTCCTTTCCTTTCCTTTCCTTTCCTTTCCTTTCCTTTCCTTTCCTTTCCTTTCCTTTCCTTTCCTTTCCTTTCCTTTCCTTTCCTTTCCTTTCCTTTCCTTTCCTTTCCTTTCCTTTCCTTTCCTTTCCTTTCCTTTTTTCTTTCATTTTCTTTTCTTTTTTCTTTTCTTTTCTTTTTTTTGAGACGTAAGGAAGCGGAATTCACTAGACTTAGGGAGCGGAGGGCATAATGAGAGGATAAGATCTTGTAAAACTTCTGATGAAACAGGGAGAAAAGAGATAACCCTACACTGAAGAACCGCTCTCCTGCTCAAAGAACATCAGTGACTCAAAAGGTAATAAATGCAGACTGGACTCCAGCACTGTAAACCATGCTGGTCTCATGTTAGAGCTAGGGGACAATGTCAGGGTGACCAGACAAGTTTCCCATGAAGGCATCAGCCCAAATCCCGAGGACGATCCTTAATCGAGCACCAGGGGCAGAGCAGGGAGGCCAGGCCCACCTGCCTGCACTTTGCCATCACCAGGGCCCATATCTGCAGGTGGTTGGCGAGGGGCTGGGGGATAAATGAGGAGCTGGGGACAAGGTTTCCCCTCCAGCAGTGTGAGGGGCAGTCTGCACCAGGCTTGTGGGGTATTGCCTGCTTTGTGCCTGCCTTGGGAAGCATGCAGAGCTGCTGCTTTGGCCGTGAGGCCCTGCTGTGAAGCCTGCGCGTGTGGCTCGGCTGGTGAAGGTACGGTGTTACTGCTCACTTCTCTGGGCGGTGGGTGAGGGTGTTGTTGTAGCTTTGTAATGTCCTTGGTACATGTAGCAGGCTTGTGGTATGCTGTGTTTGGTGCATTGTACTTCTGTGTGGTGGAAAGCAGTCGCTGGGTGGTTTGTAAGGGTCTGAGGTCTGGAAGCGGCCTCTGGCCTTGAGCCCCCTCTAGGCTAGGGGCTGGGGTCTTCTCTGGGGAAATTCTCTGGAGAACAGCAGCAAGGTGAGCTTTCCAGGTGGGAAGCCCCTTAGAGCTCAGAACAAATGTGTGGGACACGCTTGTGTTCCTGCTTGTCGCTCAGGTGGTTTCTGAGCTGCGCTTCTCTGCCCGTGTCATGTTCAGCTGCGTGCTGTGATGTAAGGTAGCCCTAAATTATAGCAAACCAACACAAAACCCAGCCTTCTTCATCTCTCTGCTGCGTGGGCAGAAGCTCATCTGGTAGCCTGCAACAAAATGCCTGGGCGAGTAGCGAGCGGGGAGGCTGCGCAAACAGCTCCTCCTGGGGAGATGCTGCGATTTACTGAGTCGTTAAGAAATAATACCGGGTGTATCGCTCCCTCTTGTTCCCTCTGCACGTAATCAAACAGAAAACATGCAACATAATCTCATGTGTTTGAGGGGAGGCGTAATGGCTGTCAGAATAAACACCGGCTGTTTTTAAAGGAAGCGAACCTCTACACTCCCCTGTCCCCCAGCTGACTGCTGTACCCCCTCCTAAGAAGTGGCATTGAGGGGGGAGCCTTTACAGAACTAATTTAGTTAAAATTTACACTCCTTAATTTTTGTGCCTAGTCTTTTCCCCCTCCTAGTTTTGTAGCTATGATGCAGTATTGATCCAAAGATCTATAGGATCATACCATGGCTCCAGGTGGGTGGCAGAATTGAGGCTAGGCTTCATTTCCATCTGAATGGTGCAGAAAATAATTCCCCTTTCCAGCTTTTATTGTTCAGAACATTGCATTCCTCTCATTGCAGTGTATGGGAATTAACTCTGGAGGAAAGAAATTTTTTTTTTTTTCCTTCTTGATGTAGAGTGGAGCAGAAGGATTCAGGAAAAAAAGTAATGTAGGAAAGCAGGCAGCAAGCTCATTGCTGTCTGAATTAGGTGGGCCTGGGCTGCTCTAATGAAATCGAACTCCTCATCTGGGGTTCAAGTGGTGTTTCTGTGGACTGGGACAGCTTTCTGCAGCAGCACTGTGTTAAATACAGTGCGGGAGCATGCGGTTCTTCAGCTCTGTTCCAGGTGTCAGCAAGGGGACACATGAAGGAACAGCACAGGGCAGCAGGGGGTAGAAATATTTGTGGCTGGAAACCACCTCTGTGCCATCGCTGGTACCCAGGCCAGCTCAGGATGTCTGTGTGAGCCTCTGTTGTTTGGATCACAGACCTGCTCCTGCATCTCCAGCTGTCTGGAACAAACTCCTGCTGTATCTGAGTGCACAGCACAGCTGGAGCTTGGTCCCCACCGGGGCTCTGCTAACTGCTGTCCTGAGGCTGCGTGTGTTTTGCAGAAAAGCCCCAGGCTATATTAAATTCTGGCTTCGGAGACCAAAGGAACCTGCTGGCTTGGGAGCTTGGCAGGTTGCTTGAAAGTAATGAAACTATGTGGAGGTGAATTTGTAGGTGGCAGAGAAAATAAGTGGCAGTGGAGCAAGAAAGCGTGTGCCTATTCCAGATTTCTTTCATGGTGTCTCCCTGATGTGTGCAGAAAGGCCACCACCAGGCTGGAGAATAAGAGATGATTAAGCTGCTTCTTGTCAAATCTTGTGCTGATTCTCCTTTAAAATCTTGTCTTGGTGATGGGTAGCAAGTTGCCTGCTTCTTTTTCCCCCACCCTAAGTAAATGACAGGTGTGTGGCTCAGTGATTGAGGATAGCAAATGGAATTTAGTAAATCAGAAGTAATTTCTCTGCAAGAGGAGTAGGCTGCCACCTGCTCGTGAACTTGGCCACCTCAAGTCACACTTCAGGTATTATATTCCGCTTAACAAAAAAAAAATCAGTTATTTCCTCCTGAAGAGGGATTGGGCAGAAATTCAGTGCTGTGCCAAGGAAATGTTGCTCTCAGGAAAATTCCTGTGCTTATGAAGCATTTACTTCTAATATCAGATAGCTGCTCCTACTGCCTGGTGTCACTGCAGTCAGGATGCTTTGTGAGGGCAGTGGGGTTTTCTTCCCCATCCCTTTTTTCCCTCCTACTGGTGCAGATTGTCCCACCCCTGGGGGTTACTGCCTGGGCAGGTGTCCTGCAGCGCTAATCGCATTAGCACCCCGAGCAGAGCCTGCTTCAGTGCCTCTCGGTGAGTGTTTGAAATGCACCAAACTCGGGCTGCAGGATTTGTGTGTTCTGTCAATGACAAGTGGAGCAAATATTGACAGTGCCTCTCAAAGACTCCAGTTACTATTGCTCTTGTTAATTCAGGGCAAAATTTATCCTTGTGCCAGAGCCCCGTGTTAGTTTGTGCTATTGAAACAGCTGGCTGGTGTATGGATTAGTTGCTTTGCCCATTTACTTTGTGCTCATAATTTGTGCCACTGTAAAAGTTTCAGTGTCTCACTCTATCTTGTAATCCAGGGTTTTGAGGACTTGGAATCATTGTAGAGGTCTGTAGCACAGAGCCAGTTAATGACACATCCCAGCTTCGCTTCAGTTGCCTGATCTTAGAAGGCCTCAAAGGCTTCAGGAAATGGAAGGAAAGGAGTATGTGGAGGCTTTTTGTTTGAATTAAGTGCAGACTAAACCATAGGCTTCACTGCACGAGTCTTCCTTGGGTGTCAAATCCTGTGCAACTTCCATAGACTTTCTTTTGACTTTCATTACTTTAAATCGGGAGTGTGGGGAGGTGGAGACCAGGTTTGGAAGAACCAATTAGTTGTTTTCCTCCTGAAGCTAACAAAATTCTGGGTAATGCTTTTGAAATTGTCTCTCTTTAAGAGACTCCTCGATTTACAGGAAAAGAAAACAGCTAAGAAACAGGCATGGAAAAAAACCTGGATTAAACTGTCACTCATATTCACAATCTGTCCAGGAAACTCATCCATGCCCCTACAGGTAGCTAGTTATCCCATCAGGAATTTTGTATTTTTGTCTGAATCCTGGAACACAAATTGGTCCAGCGCTATGGGTCTGCCTTGATTAGGGTCTGCTGGCACAGATGTCCACAGCATGGGTCCCGAAAGAAGCCTGCTCAAATAACTGCTTCCTTCCCCAAAGGGATCAAAGGTTGAGATGGTCTTTCCAGATCTTTAGCTAGACTGTGCAAAGCATCTGCAAAGTTTAATCCTCTAACCTTTCCTTCCCTCCCTTTTCTTTTAAGGCTGGTATAAATGGAATTTAAGGGTTTATCTTTTTTTTTTTTTTTTCTTTATAGAGAACAGCTATTATTTGTAAAGAACCCTTGAAAAAGAAAGCGCAACCTTCTCTTTCTGAGAGACAGTTGGATTTTGGCTACTCTGTCAAGGATAAAGCCTGGAATATCTCTATACACTTGTGCAAATATCTAATGTTGACATCTTTTGCCAGCTGCTGTTGTGGCTTCCTTTTCCTTGATGAACCAAATCCTCTTGTGATGTGGCCTCTGAGCATCATTATAATTAAAAGAATTAAAATTCAATTTGAACTATTGTCGTTACACAATGCAAAGTTCAACACCACTGAAGGCTGATTTTATTGATTCTGTATTGGGTCCTCCGTGGAAATAAGTCGCCTTGACACAAGTGTGGTATTGGCAGTAGAAGGCACAAGTGGTCTGGCTCCAGCCCTCGCTTTAATTTTAGTTTTAGTGGCAACTTGCACAAACTTGTACTGATGTTTCTATATTAAAGCATGCTTTTTCAAGATCATTTCTGTTATGAAATTATCTCCAGCTTAAATAGCAATATAAGGTTTTCAGCCCTGGCAGAAAAACATATATGGGAATTAAATGCTCCCATGCTTACTAGGAATTGCGGTTGTCAGTGGCAGCAAGGAACTGTGCTCATCCCTGTGCTTTGAATGTTTTTTTTTTGGCTGCTTTTCCCTTGCACATTTACTGCTTAAACCTGCATGTGTCTTTTCTTCTCTTTTTAAGAGCAGGCTTAAGTAAAGTTAATCTGAATTTCCTGAGTCTGTTTCATTAAGAAATGACCAACTCTCACCATCAGATGTTTATTCAACACATTTATTTGCATGTTTTTGAGGTTGAATATTGACCTAAAATCATGTCTTCTCAGGGTAAGATGCTTTCTTCAAGCACTGGTGAGAAT
Source organism: Aythya marila (assembly GCF_965140915.1). NCBI lineage: Eukaryota > Metazoa > Chordata > Aves > Anseriformes > Anatidae > Aythya > Aythya marila. Next base: position 9,834,665 of record NC_139061.1, read on the forward strand.
TGTTCTTGTTCTCCAACTGCTCCTGTAGCAGAGCAGCTGTAGTTGGTGTTTGATACAGGAATGGCTTGCTCAAATGCTACAGCAGGCTGGGCTGTATGAGGGCTAAAAGTATTGATAGGGAAACTGGGTGTGGGGCGCGTTGAAATTCTGGCAGCCCTGTGCCCGTGAGGTTAGGGGTGTGAGGTCTGGGTTGACCTAGGTGCTTTATGTTGAGTTGGGGGCTGCCCAGGCGTGAAGGATTTGCACTGCTTGGGGTTCCTGGGGTACCACGAAGCAAGACGGAGGGCAGGGAACACAGCGGCCTTCCTGTTAATGTTGCATTCTCCTGAGCTGTGTCTTTGAGAGGGGGGGAAAAGATCTGGTTGGAAAGGAGAAGCCTTACTGGTTGTGTTGGCAGAAGTAGCAAACTGCCTGGGAAGACCTTGTTTTCCTATTATGTGGCTGCTGCTCAGCTCATTGCTATCTCATTAGCAAGGAGTTACCTAATTAGCAAGGCAAGCTGTTAATTGTGTTTTGCGTTACTCAGCTTTAAGAATTCTTTTAGATGCTAAAGATTTTAGCAATAAGGAATTGCCACAAATCTGTTTTTGTTCAGTGTAAATTTCTTTCATCTGCCAGAACAGAAAAAAATCACAAAGGGTTGTAACCACTGCAGATTGAGGAAAAAGGGACTGAATTTCTCGTGACAGAGCTGGCACTAATGAACAGCAATCATTTTTTTTAAAAATATAATGGAGACGACTTGGTAAGGTTAATAAGATAGTAGAACCCCTGTGTACCGAATCAGTTTTGATAAGAGAACAAAAAACTCCATGTTTGCTAAAATAACTTTAAAAACAAATAACATTGACTTTCCACACCTAGTGGAGACCAAATTTTCACTTGCTTGCATGCCTGCTCTCCCGGCATGCTCGGACCTGTCACCGTTCCGGCTCTCACCAGGACAGTGTGACTTTGATTTTTGACTGCTGGGCAATCTTTTTCATCAGATGGAGTTGGATTGCGAGGTGGAAATTAGGTGTCCCTGCCTCTTCCCACTCCTTCAGCTCACATGAAAATTTTGTGTTGAGGACATGTATCCACTTCCTACTGGCCCCACCGCATGAGGCTTTGATTAGCAATTATTTCTGAGATATTAAAAAACACAATAGATGCTGCAGGGCTCTGGATTTTCCTTTATGATTGAGGGGGGAAAAAGGAAGGTGCTGGTTGCAATTCGATAGTTATTTCTCCATGTCAGAATGTAAATTATTGGCATAGCCTTATGATCATGTACCAAACCCAAGCGTCTCCACGTGTGTTGATTAACTGGATTACTGCTTTTACTTGTGGAGGACAATAAACTAAAGCTGATGGTACCAAGCACTTCACTGTTTTAGCAGTGTGTCTTCACCCTTACCCTGCTCCTCTGTGTGTGTGAACGAGGACTTTTGGGTAAGGAAAAACGAACTTCCCAGGGCACGGTTTCTCTTGGGGTGAAGTTAGAGGCAAAGCGATGCTCATATGGCCGTACTATGGGTTAAAATTCTTAGTTGATAGTCGACGAAGATAAATTCCACACAAATAGTTACTCCTGCCAGAGTGAGCTGGCAGTTTGCAGGAAGGGGTGTGTGGAGTCTTAACGTGCAGCCAGTTGTAAAGGCTCGGGAAAAAAAATCTCAACTGCACATTATCTGAGTGAGCTTCCATATTTTACCGTGACACCGACTCTGAGACTCATTTCCCTGGGTTAAGTAGTGTGGGGTGAAGTATCTGCCGCTCTCCTTCTCCCTATCCATCTGCTGCGGTATTCTGGGCATTTAACCTGGAGCGCCTGCTGATGTATGACCAAATCAGAGAAAAGAGGCCGCGCTGTTTAACCCTCTCCCTTTGTAGCTGCACTTAATGAATGTCACACAGGCCCACTATAGAAATGATGGAACATCCATTCTGGCAGCATGAACAGAGCCCCCTGCGTGATGATATGGTGAAATAAGCTGAAAATATTCACAGGAGCCCAGGAACATAAACCCATGATTATTTTTTTCCCTTAAATCTCAATATTTTAGCTGGTTCCCCCCCTCCATGTAATAAAAGTACGTTTCTAAGCAGCATCTACTTTTTTTGAAGGGAAGAAAACCCCATTTTCTTTTTAATGTGAATGTACTGGAATTGCTAACTTATGCTAACCAAAATGTAATTGCGTTGTCCGTGCAGGTCTTTTTGTCTTTCTAAAAAATGTCTTGCAAATAAGATCACAGGTCTTAATGACTCCGTCTGGTAATTCCTGGGCTAAATTCAGAGGTGATAAGAGTAGGCCTGTACCTTCTGCAGGAGCCATTTACATGCAGGTACGTGCTGTCGGCTGGTCCAGCTCCACCTTTGCTCAGGGAAAGTTTCTTGTTGAGAACTTGTGCCTTTTGTGGGCATGCTGCTGCTCAGCATCCTGAATTTTGGCATGAATGAAATCGGAGTATGAAGCTGTAAAGCAGCTCTTCTGGTGAAATGCAGGAGCCTTGTCCTCACTGCTTTCACCCCTTCATGCATCTTTCTCCTCTTAATTACCTTTTCTTACCTTCTGAGTGCAGGCCACATCTCGCCACTCCTCACCTCTAAACTCTGCACTAGTTCTCCTCCTCCCTGTGGACTTCGCTTGTGTAATCTGAGTTTAGTGGGAGGGAAAGCAGTGGAACTTGCTCTTGGCTTGAATGGCTGTACAAAACCTCCTGTGTCACTGAGGTTTCCCTAAAGCATCACGAATCATCCACTTAATTTAAAAACACATGAATTTGTCTTGCTTCAAAAAAAAAATAAAAAAAAAATTAAAAAGCTGTTGGCTAATTACTGGTGTTAAATTCAGCTTCGTGCTGGTAGCAAACGTCTGTCAACTGATCTGCCAAGGAGTACAGAGAGGACTAAAACTGGAGAATGGTTTCCAGCACGTTCCTTTTAGAGGATGCTGTGCTCCCTTGATGCTTTTGTAGTGTTCCTCCCCAGGTAAACACACCTGCACCCTTGGGTGTCTGAGTGCTTTCCTAGCAATGTGCTCTTAATTTACAAAGCCCCTGTTTGTACTGGAAGGGGGAGACCGAGAGAAGCTGAGATCTCAACCTTTGCTTCTCTGAAATAATCAGCAAACAGCGTGAGCGTGTGTGTGTGAACACGATGTAGGTAAATAAATGGATGAAATACTATCGCTGGGACCTTCATTTCACCCAAGCTATTGAATCATCTCATCATAACTGCTTGTTATTAACCAAGTGGCATAATTCCAACTTAAACTTCCCCTTTGTTTACTGGAGACTTGCTGAAGAGCCCGTGCTGAATGCTTAATTTCCAACCTTCCTACTGCCTGTGCTTATAGAGAGACCAAGTGCTGTTAGACTCAAAGGTCTAGAGGTAGGTGATGAACAAGTTAAGTGTGAATCTTAGTTATTTTAAGAGAATTTTTTCAGGTATTGTTTTCACACAAATCTTTTGTCATCCTGTATTTAAATGTATGCTTGTAGAACCAGAGTGCACAATTTCTGATATTCATGCACCCACTTTAAAACTCCTCATTCTGCTATTATACTTCAGAGGAAGCACAGCACTGAGTGTGTGGCTTGTAAAACTTACTTTCCCCAGTCTGAAATTAATGCCATAGCTCCAGTTGAGCCTTGGCTGTTGTGTGGGTGCACCAGGCAGAATTTGGCCTGTCAGGCTGTAACTGTGTCCAAAATACCATTTTAACCACTGATACAGGCACTGCTACAAACTGGTGCCACCAATTGTACAGTGCTGTGATGTCCTGGTCCTTTTGCTGAGTTGAAAGGGAAAATATGCCAGTTGTGGAGCCTGTAGAAATAGTTTTTGGTGGTGTTTGGGTGAAGCAAGTGAGCAGGACTTCAACAAGCTGTGCCTGCTCGCTCTGTTCTCAAACCCTCTGCTCCGGCCTTCCCTGTCCCTGGTGGAGAGGCAGCAAGCTCATTAACATATTAAATGAAGCAGAACCCTGTGCTGTTCCTGCTTCCTTCTGGCTTAGGCACAACTTCCAAAGCACTTGCTATAACTGTTCTGACCCCAAAATACCTGTGTCTTAAGGACATTGAGCGATAGGAGCGGATAATGGCATCCCTCAGACTGTGTTGCTTCATTTCAGAAAGGTTTTCCCTTGGAGGTCCCTAACTTTAGGGGTCCCTGGACGTGGTCTGTGCTCATGTCCCCATGCAGACTCTGATTTCCCCTCTTGCACACATCTGCGTGTGCTCAGCTGTGTGTGGGGCTCTCCTGGACCGCTCGTGCCGCTCTCCCCACTGCAGGCAGTGGTGCCAGGACGGGTGCCCCAAGACAAACAGGCACCTCCTGCGCCCGCCTGAAAATCGAACCGGCCCCGTGCTCATCTGGAGCCGGCATGGAATAGATTGCCACGAGAGCCTGGGGACAAGGGGAATGGAGGGGGGGGTTACGGGGTATCACCACGCTCCCTCCTCCTGCGGATGAGGCCGTGGGGCCAGCAGCAGCTCCTGAGGATTGCCCAGAGCTCGGATCCGTGCCTGCAGCACCCAGCTGCACCAGGCACCCGAGAGAGAGCCCGAGCTGCTGCCACGCAGCATATGGGGCCTGTGGTGGTGTGCAGGAGGGGGCGAGGGGAGCTGGGGGAGGGAGAGGCATGCATATAAATCATTATTGGCGAACATCTCAGCTCTTGAGCCAGGCTGTCGCTTGCCGCTGCTCGTGGTGCAGCCCAGACATAAATCATAATTCCCCTACAATAGATCCTTTTGCAGCCGCCATCAGGAAAAGTGTGTTGGTTTTATCGATTTTTTGACACCGGGGCCCTGGCAACGGCCGCTCTGAATCATTATGAAATGAAACTGATTAGGAATTCATGGAATACTAAATAAACTTTACGAGCCCGTTGTAAGTTTTTTGATGCATGGGGAGCGGAAAATGAAAACTAATGATATAAAAATTACACAGCGTGCTGAGTATTATTATACTGCTATTGATTTGTTTCAAACTGTACATCAAAATCGAAGTGTGCTGGGTGTGCTTGGCTGCAAGGCTGATGCTCAAAAAGCTTTTGAATTTTTTTTTTTTAATGCTGGCTCCAGCATTTTTGCCAGGCGGAGAAGGTTGGTGCCACTGCAGCCGTGCTGAAATGCTCTCTGCCTGTTCCCCTGCAACCACCCCTCGCCTGGCTGTTGCTGACTTTATTCTCCTGTTTGCATGGGGGCTCTCAGGAGAGAAAAATATATTGATGAGGATTTTAGCCTAAGTGGATAACTCCCCACACGCGCTTCTGCTCTGGGGAATTTTACTTCTGTTCCCTAATAGGCGGCATTGTGAGGGAAGCCCGGGACACTTGACAAACATTTATGCAAAACTGCACAAAGGGATCATTTGTTCTGTCAGTAACTGCAGCCACCTCGGGAGCGAGGGATAACAGCTGGTTATAAAGCTGCCCAGCAGCTTGGGGCAAGAGCAGATAACTTGCATTTTGTAAAAAAGTTTCTGGAAATAAACAGTTGAACACGATCCAGCCTTAAAATCAATGGAAATAAGGAGTGGAATTGGTGTGCTGTCAAAACCAGTAAATAGATCACAATTTAATAAAATTAAGGGGAGGATAAAAAGCCACCACTGAGCCTAAAGAGACTGGTATTGTTTTGGGGTAGTCTTGAGGCAAGCTGCTGAACAAGAGCAGGTGTGTGTGAGGTCAGATGCATTGGTGGCACTGACACTGCATGTTTTTATGGAAACAAAGAGGATCCTCATGTTTCAGCTTGCTGTGCTAGGCCAGGAGGCTTTCAGGAGCCACCCAGCAGCACCACTTGCTGCTGGTGTCCCCAGCCTGGCTCCCTGCTGGAGGGTGCTCCTGCAGCATCCCAGTGGGATTTCTTTGCTGCCACTACACGCAGAGGTGCCCCCAGCCTGTGCGAGGGTCGTGCTGACGGCTGCTCCCCTCTGGGTTGGCTTTCAAGGCTTTTGGTGGGTGAGGGAGCTGTATTTTGGGTCAGCTCAGCACTTCTGTTTGGTTTGCGTGCCCATAAGTAACCAGCTTGCCTCTTGAGGGTCTCCATTCTGTGTGGGTTTCCCGTTTTGCGGAACTTTAGGGTGTGCTATTGTGTTTAAAGTGTTATTTGGAAAAGGCTTTTTCATGCTGGTGCAAAAAAGCTCAGACCCAATGGTTTTGGGGACCTAGGGGGGTAAATTCCCTGCACGGGGAGTTTTTGGGAGCTGTGCTGCAGCTGTGGAGGTAATCCTATGCCAGGGCTGTAGTGGGGTGATGTTGTTTTTTGTGAGGGAGGTGGCTGATCACAGGGCTTTGGGGCTCTCTGAAAGTCCCTTCACATGCAAGAGCAGGATCTATTTTTGTAAGCAAGCGATTACACCCCGATAGCTGCTGGTGCTGTGCCAATGGCCTCAGCTCCCAGAGGGGAGACAGCCGGGCTCTTTGGGGTTTGGCTGCTGCTGTGGGATCATCTGGCAGCTTAGCCGTGCTGTAATGCAGGGGACTTCTCAGAGGTAGGCACCTGCCAGCTCTATTTCTAGCCCCCAGTGCTGGTGATCATCTCTGGCCTAAGCATATTGCCTGTAAATGAAAATGTAATACTAGCGAGTAGGGAGAAAATCCAGCAAAATCAAGAACAAGAGAGAAGGAGAAAATTTAAGCAACTGGAAATAAGCTGCTGATCCACAGAGGGCTAAGCTGCCATGTCTTGGTATTCTCCTGAGACTGTGCTTGTGTGTAAGTAAACCTCACACTGCTCCTCCTGCATTGCTGAAACCGGGATGTGTCTGCCCCAGGCTGAGTGCTGCTTTGTAAGCTGTGGTCTCCAGTTTGGGGTGTTTGAAAGGTGGTAGCCTTCAAATTCCTCTGCAAACTTCACTCAGTGAGCCTAAAAAGAAATTTAAAGTAACACTTAGCACCCTCATTTATTTGGAAACTGAAAACCTTGATTCCATGGAGTAATGGTGCTGCTGGTGTGAGGTCTGAGCAGTCTGCCCATCGAGGAATAAAAACCTCGCATATTCTTTGTTACACGTGGGCATGCTGTATGCTGGAGTGCAGACAGCCCTGGCATCTTCTGCTGCCACAGGAGATGTGCCCACAGATCACAGCTAAGGGTGATCCCAGGTGAGTTCATCTCCATGGGGAGAAGGGTCCTGACTCCATCCCCGTTAATTTCTGTTTCCAACTCTCCACAGACACCCATAAATTCCTTGGCAGCCGTGGGCTTGTTACAATAATCTATGCATATTTGGATATTTTCTCTGATATAAATGAGGAATTATCCTAAATGAAGCCAGTTTTTTGCCTCCGTGCTGCATGCAAGAGCAACGCCCGCTTTATATGGCTTGTCAGCGTGTGAATGCGTGCACTGGGGATTTTTCTAAGATATGTATATTGAATTTAGATTTGTGCTCTTAGTACCTTCACTCATTCATTCAGAGCCATATTGACTACATAAATTGAGTGTTACAAGTAAGAGAGAGTTTAGCCATTATTTTCTCAGTGATTTGATTTAATGGCCTGAGTGTTTTGGCCATTACTTCTGGCTTTTCATTTGCATGGATTCTTGGCTCTGCTGATTAGCATGTTTTTTATTTGCCATTTAATTTTTTCCCCTTTTGTGAAGCTGAATTTTTCATAATTAAATTTGTCTGTTTTTCTTCCGTGCACGCATATAGTCTTATGTATATATGCCATATATATTGTTTTCTCCCATATCTGCTGATTATACGGAGTTAAATGCAGCTGTCTGTTTGACAGGAATATTGTGTACTGGATGTGGAGTGATATACAGGTCAGTATATTACTGATGAATAAAAGTTTCCTCCTAAGGCAGCTGCTGCAGATTACTTAGTGCTTGACATGGCGTGTCTTTGTGTCACTGTTACCGGGTGAAATTAAATCAGAACAGGAAAATATTAATTTAAAGTAGGGGATAGAGGCCGCTCACTTCCAATTACTCTCTACCCTGTCAGCTTTATATGGGCGCAAACAAGGAAGGAGGCTGGATTAATTGCTTTGGACTCTGCCCCACTACAGGCCCAATTATAGAAACATATTGGCTCCCAGCACTATTATATACACTGCTGTGCAGGAAATTGTGTGAAATTTTAACGGATTTCAGATGTAATAATAGAGAACACGATTCAGGACAGCATTAGCAGGCTGGGTGGAATCTTTACGGATGGGTTAAGGTTAAGCTGTTTGGGGGTCCTTTGTGTATTAAGGGATCATCTGGTTAACCCATATACTGGGAGCTTTTGATACTGGCCCGGGAGCAAACAGAATAAAAACATTCATCCTCTGACAACAAGGAGCTAAATCCTCAGTCGGAACGAGGGCAAAAACATACAGCGTAAGGACAGCACAAGGCTTGCATGCAGGATTCTGCCGAGGATGGAATTGAAAGGGTCTCGCATGGCATAAAACACGTGGAAGTTGCTAGATGTTGCTTAGAAAACACGCCTGGCTCTTCTCTGCTTTTGAGAGGGGACCTACCTGCACAGCCTGGGTCAGAACAGATTGCTGCTAATGCAAAGTGAATAGCGCATTTTAAATGCACGTTGGGTGATTTTGTAAGCAGTTGTTGGAATAGGTTTCAATCCAATATTTTAGTTTAAATTTATTTGGCTTGTTTGTTCTTTTTACTAAGCTGAGAATTGTTTTATTTTTTGTTTAAACCCACATGTTGAAGATGCTTGATAATGTGTGCACATACTGTACTGTTCGGTCTTGCTCTTCCTCTTAGAAATTCATTATTTGACTTGCTATAGCCAGGACAGAGCTTATTCCAAATACAGAGAAACTCTCAGTCCTCCTGAATGTGATATTAAATTACTGTGTCTGTGTGTGTTCATGTGTATAGCACTGCACATCAGATGTAATTTTGCCATGCAAAATAGAAGCGTTTTTTTCCAAGGTTAATTTTCTTGGAAAATAGTTTTTGGGATCTCAGTTGCTTTGGTTTAGGGTTATTTATTTGATGTGTATGTGTTTATGTATCCTTGAGGGCAGTTGTTTTCCAAATGTTTTCATTGTGTATTTTTTAACGAGCAATGGTTTAAAGGAGTTTTTTGTGCAGTGATAAACTAATTGATAAAGGCTTGTCAGTATTGGTCTTTGTTCTTGATTTTTGTTCACTGTGTATTGACGTTAGGCCAGTTTGCAGGAGTAGGGTGGTGCTTTTTGGTTTCTCTGTAATGCCAATTGGATGATTTGGCTATGGGCCTGAAGCCTGATTTCATAAATGATGCTGTTACCAATTCCCATCTGAGAGCAGACAAAGCACCAGGCACAAAAAGCCCAACTTGCTCCTGTCTGTTCCTTGTGTGTTCTGTTCCACGAAAGGCAGACTTTCCACAAGTTTCTCTGCCCTGTGAAAGCACGGTGCCAGAGCTTGGGCATCAACCTCTGGGCAGTGAATCCCATCAGCGTGCTACAAGCCTCTGAGTGCTGGCTGGTGGATCCATCTGCAGGGGGAGCACTCTGGAAGGCAAGCAGGAGAAATGATCTATAGCTGTGGGAAAGGAAGGGTGCATCTCCCTAATATTTAAGGTGTTTTGAACCAGCCCAGTGGAGGAGTAAGGGCATAGGGACAACCTATGACTGCTGCTCAGTGCCCAGACAAACATGCTTAGGTTGTTTTGTAGATGCAGCTTTGATCTCCTACCCAGCCAGTGCTTTGTGGATTGGGTTTCACGTCTGCCCTGTTCGATGGGGTGAGAGTAAACAGAGTTTAGCAAGTCTGCCATGCTTCCTTGTCAGTCCCAGAGCAAGCTCTGAAATCCTCAGAGCTGTGTGAGCTGTCACTGCTGCAGCAAAACAGATCCAGAGCCCCGGAGAGAACGAAGGGCAGCTTCAGCCCTTTCTACCCCACTGCCTCCTGTGCTGTCAGGAGAGGGGCACGAGCTGGGTTCAGGTGTTCAAAAAGCAGTGGAAGTGTCTCAAGGTGCAATGTCTAATATGTGAGGTGGGCTGTGGGGGCTGAGGCTGTTCCCCTCGTGCCATCCTCAGCAAGTCTTTGCACATAAATCCCATCTGTGCCTTCTAACAGGGATACAATGAGAGCATTGCAATAGCGGTGGTGATTTAAGGTGGCGGGGGAAATACATAAATTGCTGTCTAGAGAATCCAGGACAGTAGAAGCCAAGTCAATTCTGACCAGGAGCATTATTGAATGGTGAGCCCCTTGCTATTTTAGTCTATTTGTCTATCGGAGGAAAGCCTGTTCAGCTCCTGGATGGTTATTTGGGAGGCTGTCTCTAGCCCTGCTCCCTGCCTCCTGCTGGCCTGCCTCCAGCTGGTGAGCCCACAGGACTTGCAGACACCTCACAAATGTGACTTCCACATTTGCAGTTTATGCTGATTTTTAAACAAGGATGGGGGTGAAGCACTGAATTTATCCTGTTCAGTTGCAGAAATCTATTTTTTTTCCCTTTAACTGATTGTCTTGCAGCAACGTCTGTTATGAGCAGTGAGTGATGTACATAGTGAGGAATCCTATTCACGAGCAGATGACAGTGTGAAGAGTCTTTTGGCATTGAAGGCACGCTGATACAGTGAGCTGGGGCGCAGGGGGACCACGGTGGGCCAGCTTGGCCTGAATGGTGGTGTTGGAGCAGGGGGCAGTGCTGGGGGTGCTGGTGCCAGCAGACTTTGGAGCTTGCCAAGGGCAGGTTTTGCTGCTGGCATGGTCTGTCCCAACCTGAGAATTTTATCTAGTTAAGAGGGGGAGAAAGGGGTGAATAAGTCTGAGCCTTTGGTATGGACCTAATCTGATAGGGCTGTGCAGAGTTCCAGCTGATGGAAGAGCTGCTTTCTCTGCCAGCCTGTAGGATGCCCTGTGGCAGGCTGGTAGGGTCTGAGAGCTTCCAGTCCATGCTGTAGGCAACATCCAGCTTTCAAACTCAATGTGCAGAGGTATTCCAAATGCAGCTCCCAGTAGCCCTTGACACCATGCTGCTGGAATTGAAAAGCAGCAAGAAAAAGCTCATGGGTACATGAAGGAATGCTGGATCACAAGAAAGAATGACCATTTGTGACAGCAGCAGGATCAGTAACTGGACCCTTAACTGTGTCATCATAGGAGCTTGGCAGAATTAGCTGTTGGATTTTGGAAAAGAATAAGTGTTGTCTTTAAAGCATGTCACATGAATTTGCCCCTGAGCTTTTGAACGGGAAAACTTGGAAAGGTTCTCGTGGAATTCAAACGGCATGGAGGGGGTTAATACTCTGCTTTGTTGATTCTGACTAGAGCCCATGGTTTTACTACAGCAGTAAAGTCACTTTCCTTTTATGTTTAAAAGCCAGCAAGGAAAAAGTGCAATTACATAGACAACTAAAATCTTCACTGGTACTCAACAAGGTAATCAGTTCAATTGATTTTTTTTTTTTCCTAGCTAGAAAAGTATTTAAAGTTGAATTCTAGCTGTGATTTTTATATGGGGGAGGGAATCTTTTCTCTGAAATGCTTCCTGGTTTTAAAAATGCTCCGTTTTATTTGCCCTATAAATGCAAACTTATAAAATGTGATAAGGGATCTTTCTCTCCTTCCTGCACAGCCAAGACCTGAGTATGCTCGCTGCTATTCCTGCATGGCTGCCAATTGCCCAGGCAGATATCACTCTGTCAGTCATTAGCATCTAAATCATTCCACTTCTCATTCAGGTTTACTGGGCTGTGATGGCTACCAGATTCATAGGACACCTGAGCCAGGTCTTTTGTACAAGGTCTCATGGAGCAATTGATTGTAAAAAGACAGCAGGAGAGCAAACCACTGGTTTCTGTGCCTTTTGAGCAGGAAGGACAGGCTGCGCTGCCGTGTGTTTTTCTCTATGAATTATTAAAGTTTTTTTCTTGAAATATTATACAGAGATTGTGCTGCACATAGTGGTGCAGCACCTTGATGCAAAAACTGTAGGGATTTTGCAGGAGAAAACCAAACACGAATACTTTAAGGATGCTTGGGATCTCTTATGGGGGCATCTCACTCTCTCGCAGTGGCAGGGAGCAGAGAAGCATCCCAGCAGAGCTGCTCTGGGAGGGCTGCTTTGGGGCATAACATTAAATTTGTGTGTTGTAGGAGCAAAATCTTATTTACATGGAGCAGACTTCAGATACAAATGACACAGGAGCTGCTGTAGCAGTTGGTACTTGTCTGTATGGCTTTGAAAATACTGGGAGAATCCAATGGAGCTTAATACCTAATACCTTGAGGAGAGCCAGTTGTTCTAGCTCTGTGGTTTGTTCTCCCTTTCCACGCTTCCCCCCAAAATGAAACTCTGCAAATATTGAGCTTTATTTCTATTTAATAAGGGGAAAAAAAAAAAAAAAACACAACCTCTGTTTGAAGTATTTTAACTTAAAATGTAGCTGATGCAAACTTTATAAATCTAGAACTGATTCTCATGACTTTTATGGTTTCTGTGAGATGTGGTGTTTGGGAGAACATAGTGCCATGTTAGAGCTCATCCCTGGCACTGGAATTTAATGCTGGGCAGGCACCTTTTGGTGTAAATCTGACTCCCTTGGGAAGTGGTGACCCTCTGGGGCAGCTGCTTTGGGCAGTGCCTGAGACGTATCCCGTTGGGTTTTGTAATGCTTGCATCTTCCTTTAGGGGCTAGAAGCTGCTTTTCATGTTGAGGTCTACAAAACCCCACGTAACTCCTCCTGGAACTTCCAGAAGGCAAGAAGAAAAAAGAAATGGAGAAGGAAAGTCTGAGTTGCGATACAGCATGTGCTGCCAAGGGATTGGGGAAAATCCATGAGGAAAAAAACACCCGCATTTTTCTATTATGAATTAATGGCTTTTCAGGGAAGTGGCTGACATCCAGTGAACATGCTGATTTTAGGGTTAACCCTTCCAGCATCCATGTGCCATTCCTTGGCCTTCCAGCTCTGTCTTATAAGCAAGCTCACATAAATTTCTGGCAACAGTATCCTTTCAAAGCCCACAGGCTAGAGGGATCTTTAGTCACTTTGGATTGGACTGGATTTGAAAATAGGTCCCCGAGGTGAAGGGCCAATATATCAAACCAGTAAATCACGCTTTACACCAACTCCTAATAATGAATGAAGTGCCATTTCATACAATACCTAAGTTAGGATTTTATTGATTAACTCTCATCTTGGTGTTCCACCCAAATCTAAGATATATTGCCTGCTGTAATTTTTACATTAGCTGTCAAATTCATCTTGTCTTCCCGGGGTTATGATGTGTACAGAGCAGACAATAAACAACATCAGTTTCAGTGTTTATCTAATGAATATACACGGGCCGGAAAGATTAATAACGATGTGATGGGCAGAGCCCAGAGGCAGGGAGCACCTTGGCTGGGGCTGGAGCGGGGACTGGGACTTCTCAAACAAGCCCTGCTGTTAATGTGGAAGCAAGCTTGTCTTGCCCCGTGTTGCCCTCCCCCCGTCAGACAAATGTGTAAGACAAATCCTGAGGAATCAAAGACTTTTTGTGCATGTTGTAAAGGAGCAGCTAGCCTTATGCTAGTCTTACCCTCTGGATGGCTTGACAAGCCAAAGCAGTGTCACAGGTTATTCTGGAGTCCAAATGATCTGGCACCTGCTGATGCTTCACCTTGGCCTTCCTGACCTTTGCAAATGGTTATTTTGAGGATCTCCTTCCTTACATGTTTTCTAATGAATCTCAGGGAGCCCCCAGGCTGGGAACTGAGTGGCTGCAGAGAGTTTCCTAATCCAGCACCCGATCATCTGTGCCCCTCTGCGGTTACCCTTCACTTTTTGTGTGGCTTTTGGTGCTCACCAGTCTGCATCACCCCGTGGAGGTGCGTGCACACCTCGTGGGGTGCAACCCGCAGCAAGCTTTGGTGCAAGAATGAGGTCTCAGCCTCTTGGGACAGGAGAGGGAGCCCTCACCCTGGGCTTAGGGCTGGCCTCGGGCCAGGGGACTGATCCTTCTCCTCAAGGCAGGGGGTCTTTGCACCCTCTAGGTGGGGAAAAGAGCTCGGTTGCTCGAAACTCATGGGATTTAGCCTTAAATCCCTCTGGGCTTTGGTTCTCCGGCCTGTAAAATGGAGAGATTTGTGGCTCTCCAGGAGAGGGGTGAAGGAGGTTTGATCCATGTTTGTTGAAGCTCTGTGAAGTACCGGGATAAAAGGCGCTGTGCAGGCACAAAGGGCTTGTGCTTGTCTGTTGAGCAAAACCTTGGCCTGCACGCCTCAATTCCTTTGAGAGGAGGTGTCCAAAACACCAGCTTAGGGCTGAGGGAGGTTTATCTGCCTGCAGCTCGTAGCCAGACTCCATGCTGGGACAGGTGCAATGCTGCGGGTTTTGGTTAGGTAAATATCTGCTCTCCTGCTGCTTCGGCTCTGCCTGGCTTTCCTGGGCTTTGGTGCAGGTAATCAGACTTCCAATTCATCCCTGCCTGCAGAGCAGCCCTGGATGTGGTCCCTCACCACCCATGGACCTCAGGAAATTCCCCAGCACATTTTGGAATAGCTGGTTGTGGTTTATTCACTGTCCTGGTCAGCGTTTAATAGCATTAATTGCTTTTCTCCTGTCTAAATGCACGTGGGCATTTCACCTGGATGAGTAGCTCTGAGTATTTTAAGGTGTTCGAGTGGCTTTTTTCACGGCAGACGTAGCTGCATTTCAGCAGCTGATGAAGGGAAAAGCCTAAACTGGAGGATATGTTATAAAGCGCTTTGTAACACTTTGGGTGAAAGGAAGTAGAATGACCTCTGCTATTTCTTTTTAGCACCATTTAAGCTGTAAAACCAGCCAACCAACTCTTCCAAATGTTGGCTGCCGAGATTGACTGCAGTCATGAAGATAACAGGTGGGAAGCATTTTTCTCAAGTCCCTGGCTGCCCTAAATCAGCCAGGTGATGCTGGGAGGCCGCTGTGCGGGTCTGAGTGCTCAGCACCCCACCCAGGGACATAAAGACCAAGCAAAATGTCACTCGAGAAGTGTTGCCTCTTCTTTAGCAGTAACTCTGCTCCATAAACGCAATTGATCTCCTGAGAGAGGAGGGATTTCTTCTGCACAAAGCTTTGTGGGGGAAAATATACGAGCTGCTGGATTTTGGTTTCTTCTGTGTGACTTTGCACTGAGGTTACAGGCCGGATCCCTGGCTCGGGATAAGGTGTGTGGGTGGCCTCAGACCAGCTGGGATCGCTTGGCACTGATGGCTTAAGTGCAGCTTCCCTTCAGGTGCTGGGAAGACCTCCTGCCAGAGCCATGCAGTCATAAAGTGGTATTGGATAATGCTGGAAGAAAACCCAAAATAAATACATCCCCAGATCCTGTGCGTAGACTGAGTAAGCAGCACAGCATTCATCCACCTTCCATCTGCTCCAAGGAAAACCAGTCCTCAGTATGCCCTAAGGAGGGCTGTGAGCTTCTGCTCTCCATGACCACACTCTGAAGCAGAAGGACTGCTCTCTTAAAGGTATGCTTTAGTGTTTTTATTAAATGTAGGCCTTGCTTTGTGTAAGGAGCTAGTGAATTTGCAGTTGGAAGAGACTAGAAACTGAGGAATTGAGTGGGAGACCCAATTGTCAGCTTTCTTCTGCAGTAATTTTTGTACTAATGCAGAGTTGCTTAAACACTTAGAAAACCAAAGCAATAAACACCCACCTCTCCGTACTCAGTAAAAACAAGTCTTTAAAGTTCATCCTTCAGATTAATGTCCAGTGTTTCCAACAAGTGTCAGCAACCATAGGGGGTTTAGGGATTTTGTATCCCTGTATTTAGGGTTACTTGTACCACACCGTGTGGCACAGTTGGCTTAAAGCTGAGATAAATTTAAAAGTACTTCAAGCAGTTACCACAATGTGAACTTAGGTTTTACTTTTCCTTTGATTTCCTAATTTTTAATAGGATACTTCTGCTGTTGTCGGATACCTGTGCGCTCAGTTGTGCATTTAAATTTGCACGAAAGGAGGTTCCCGTATGCCCAGGTTGACGTCTTACTCTGGGCTCAGAAGCAGCTCGAGCATCTTCAGCCAGAAGGGCTGTCTTGTAGGAGAGGTAGGGGGGAAGTGTGCGATGGTGGGAGTTTTACAAGTGTCTGAAAACAGAAGCTTGTAATGGAAGTGCTTTCTCAGCCATAACTACGGCGTGCTGGCGTAATTGGAATGCTGAGTGGTGTGCTGGGTTTAGGAAGGTAATAAGAACTGCAATCAGTATTAAATAAAATGTATCTTCCTTTAGGGGAAATAAATGTATATTAAATCAAATATTCATGAGTCCAAGTTAGTCTTCATACATTACGCAAACAGTCTTTCAGAAAGGCAGCTATCCGAAAGGCCTGTTTTGATGTGCGTAAAGGAGAGGGATTAGCTCCTCAGCATCCTTCTGTGGAGGGAAGAGCCTGGCCTGTCACTGCCAGGAGGAGGAAAAGCTCTCTAGGCTCTACCAAGGTCTTGCTTAGACTTCGAAAGTGGCCTGAGTTGTGCTGGAGCATTAAGAG
This sequence comes from Aythya marila, assembly GCF_965140915.1. Lineage (NCBI taxonomy): Eukaryota > Metazoa > Chordata > Aves > Anseriformes > Anatidae > Aythya > Aythya marila. The sequence goes on from NC_139061.1 coordinate 9,851,091, forward strand.
AAGTGAAACTGCCTCTCTAGCATTTGTCATCTGAAGGTGAGTGGTGAGGGATCCAGCCATAGGTTTGTCTGCTGCAAACTTCCACTGTGGCAGCTCTGCAAATGTCCAGAGACCTCGTGCTCCTGGCTTTTCCAGGGAGGTTTGGGTTGGTTCAGGACATGTGGGTGTTCTTGCAGTTGGCTGAGTTCCCTGGGCCTTACTCTTTGCATGTGAGTTAAACCTGCTGTGCAATTCCTTACACCTAATCAAAGGTAATGTTTTCAGTAACACCAAAAACCTGGAGCCCCCCGTGAGCCTTCCAAGAGCAGAAACCTGAAGGAGGAGTGAGCTGGGAGTGAGTTCTAGTGGTGGGCCAGCTGTTAGTGCAGGAGGATTTGTGTTGGCAGTGATGGGAAGGATTCACACACCGGGCCAGCTATTTAAGCACTGTGAACTCCTATTTCCTATGCAGAGAGAAGGGAAAACCTCGTGCAGAAGAGGCAGAACGGAGCTGTCACCCTGCCCACCGGCCCCAGGTTAGGCTGTGGGGTGGTTGTGCTGGCAGGACGGTGTGATATGGAAAAATCTGAGAGATGTCAGCTTGCTCCAACCTCCGAGTGTGGGTGACACGCATGTGAGAGCCTCAGCCCTGCAGGGAGGATGCCTTCCTGCTTCTCACCTGGGGAAACCCTCCGTGCATGTGGTTTGGCGCTGTGCAGGGCCCTGGAAGTGTTTGTATGTGACAAGGGCTCGAGGCTTTGCAGCCTTGGGCCTGATTTCCATATAGCATGACACCAACTTAGCTAAAAGAGTGGTTTTTAAATGTAATTTCATTTAAATGCTCAAGTCTAGCTCTGTTTGTTAGCTAACACCTATGTGCTTAGAGGGCACGCGGGTAAAAGTTTGGGTTGGTAAAGCAATGACAGATCTGTAGGTGTCTCCAGACGAATTTGTTAGTTTAATCAAATCGGGCTGATTTGAAGTTGTTGGCAAAATTCTTCTGTGCAGTTCCCAAAATGACTGTTTTTATCCAGCAGCTGCAATCACTTTGCCATTTGATAAAAATAAGTAAACACCTCTGAGCAGCGTCCTTCTCCCTGCTCTTATACAGGGAGGGGCAGAGGCACGGCGATGGATCCTGTTACCTCCCTGGGGTGAGCAGGGTTTCGTTCCTGAGGACTTCCAAAAGAGCTGCATACAGCTGTGGAGAGAGGGCTAATTTGTGTCATTTGCTGAAACCACTAGGCTCTTCTTCCCTGCTTGGGGAATTATTGATTTTATCACTCGACGACCTTACATGTGTCACTGTCTTGTGCGTGCCGGCCTGTAGGAAGTGCTAGCTACTGATTCACAGCTGAGGAATAATCTCATTTTATTTGTGATTACCTTCTTATTTTTGGCTCATCAGCCACGTGCTCTCGTTCCTTCTGTCAGACCTAAATCTTCTGAAAAATGCACACGATAACAAAACAGGACCGAATGCACCCTGTTCCCTGCCAGCCTGCCTGGACACAACCACATTGCAACCCAGATATTTTTATTCATCCCGGGGCGGGAAGGATGTGACTTTGTGAAGGCTGATCCATTGATTTCATTTTTGGAATGTCTTCAGCAGCGCCACGTCGTCTTGGCTTGGAGTTTGGGGAGTGGAGAATATGCAGATATCAGGACAGGAATGTGTAACCCTTCTGAAACACTCCCAGCCTGAGGAAGCTGGGGGAAGCAGCTGGGGTCTGCTGTGTTGTTGTGCAGCCTCCCTGCCAAAAACTCAGCCCTCGCCTTTGGGAGGGGAAGGGAGAGGAGCAGTGCTGCTGTTATGGAGGAGGGGTGGTCGTAGCGAGAGAATATATGGAGCATCCACCAGAGCTTGCATGGTACATTAATTGTCTGTAGCTTTTTGCCTTTCCTTCTCAAAGCAAAATTAATTATGGGGAGGTGATGTTCCTTTAATGAACATCATTTAATTTAAAAAACAGACAAGTATACTACCATTAGGTCTCTCACTTAATGCGGTGTGTTTTCTGAAGCTAAATTCAGTTGTTGTGACGTTGTGAAGGTGAGGAGAATTCCCTTTCAGAGCCGAGAACAGAGGGAGCCTCGCGGCGGCTGAGCATCGCTTACAAACAGCCCACTCTCGCTTTGCCTGTGGGGGACACTGCTTGACCGCTTATTGCATATTTGATCAGTTTATTTCTGGATCCGAGAGGCTCCGATGGGTGTCAAGGTGACAGGCGGGTTCAGATTAATTGGCACGGCACAGAACGGGGAGGTGGGGGCCGTGCAGCACCCGTGGTGCTGGGCTGCTGCTTCGGAGCGATCCCCCCTTCTCCTTAAAGCACACGGAGGTGCAGCAGCGCTCGCCGGGAAGCGCTGGTAGCTTGACAAGAGCTTAATAACATCACTGGTGAAGGGTGTTTTTGTTTTTGCCCAGCACCGGTGGAAATAAGCTCATACACGAGCCAACCTCTGCTCCTCTTCCCGCTGCCACTCTTCATCAGGCTGAGAGCAGCACAAAGTGTGCGGCGCCTGGGAGCGGAGCTGCTGCCCTGTGCCGAAGGGGGGCACGAGTGCTTCTGGGGGGGCTTCAGGGAATGGTTATTAGGATGAGAAGACTGGGGTTTAATGAAAATTACAAAGAGTGAGTTTGTAAATCTGAGCATCCACAAGCAGTCGCTTTGGTTGCAGGTGCTCTTTGTTGTCGCATCAAATTGTGGGTCTGGGTTAATGTCCCAGTGAGGTAGGAATCAACTAACAGAACTATGAAGGGATAGGAACTATTAGCAACCATGCTCTTATGCTCGTAAAATCATACGGTCTGCTAAAGACAGCTTTCTTGAAATATGCTTTTAAATGAGGTGGCCAAAAGTAGGATTTTTTTCCAGAAGGAAAGCAGCACGTGGCAGGAGAGGTCTCAGTTCTGGAGCCCACTCTCTCCGGTTTGGGCTCAGGCAGGCGTCGCTTCCCTGCTGCCAGGCCGAGCCTCCTGCCTTCCTGCTTGTGCCTTTGGCTTCAAGAAGAATGTTTAAAGTGATGCGTTGGTGAGAGCTGAATGGCCGTGTATTACTGGGTATTTTTTGCCTTGAGGATTTTTTTTTTTGATTTAGCCTATATATGTGGGTAGAAAACCAAACTCTTCCCTTCAATTTACTGTTACGCAATGTGTACCACCTGGGTATTCCCCCGCTGACATGGGGTTGCTTCATTTGTCATCTCTCGCTGTATGAGGTGCAGTGTGTTAATGCTGGAGAGATGGCATTTCTGCCTGTGACGTGTACTTCCAAAAGTTGTTTTGGGTGAAAAGTGGGAGTAAAACGTTACCTGCCTGAAACATGGTCCACGGGCAGCCGTCATCTCGAGTGCTCACCTCTGCAGGCCCTGGGCTTGGTCACCCCCTCTGGGCTCAGATTTTGTGGTGGCATTGCCCAAGTTACCTGCTGCCTGTTCTGTCAGCTTTGAGCAGAGAAACGTTAGCTCCTACACACCAAAATGGGATTTTTTTTAAACAAAAAAAACTCCTTTCTTCTGTTACCGTTGCTCTCAGGCTGTGCTTGCTCTCCCCAAATTTCCAGCAGCAGCTGCCAACAGAGGACACCGCCTGCATTTGCAGGTTTAAATGACTCTCTCCTCAGCACCCTCCTGGCTGTGGGGCTGGCTGGGGGTGTGTGGGACCCCCTCTTGGGATCCCCCAGGGCCACTTTGCTGGGCTGGGGCTGCTGTGATGGGAGTGGGGAGTGCTGCTGGGTGCTGTGGGGTGCCGCCAATTAAAGGCATAATTGTTGGCTTGGCTCGTCAGCGATGCTCACTGATTCGGGGTGTGCAGGGATTCGCTCTCCAGTCCTCTCGCACTTAGAGATCTTGTTTCACCTGTGTCAAGGCGAGTTCAGGAAACCTAATTAACTGGGTTTTGTTTTTTATAATTAGGTCCCTAAAATAATTCATAGGTGGTGTTAATAACCCCATTTAAAAATCTATTAAGCTTTTGGAAAAGTTGGACAGAATCCTCTGTGCTGATTTTTTTTTTCCTCCTCCTTTTCCCCTCGGAGATGTGGCGCTTCTTCCTTGTACAGTGCACTAATTAAAAACAGTAGGATTATGGTGGGAAATAATACGCATGTGAGGTTATCATCCACAGGGCAAGAGGAGACGGCTGCCTCTTTTTCCCCGGCCTTGCTCTGAGGGACGCTCCGCATCTTTAGCGCGAGCTGGCAGAGTTCATTAAAGGACAGATTGCCTGTGCACGCTGCGAGGACCCTTGGCATTTGCGAGGCTCGAGCCGGGTCCAGAAGGGGAACGACAGGAAGAGATAATGTGTGGAAAACGTTGGGTTTGGACCGCGCGCTGCGCCTCCTCAACGGCAGCTTTCCTTTTACAGAAGAGCCTCCCTGAAAGCCTGGCTGCACAGGGAGGGGTTTTTAGGTCCATGTGCTATTGTCCCAGCCTGCTCCAGCCCCTGCCCTCCCCACAGGGCCATCTCCTGCCTCGTGACGGCCCCGCTGGCACCTCGGCAGTGCCCGGCCGTGCGGTGCCCGCGGCAGCCAGCCCTCGCTGTGGGGAGCGGTGGTGCCGCCAGCCTCCGCGCCCTCGCAGCGCTGCACCTGAGCACACATTTAGGCTCCTTTTAGCAGGAACAAGGAACCAGCTGCCCCATTTTGCACGAGCTGGTGACCGGGGAGAGGCTTCTGCTGTGTTACTCGCTTCCCTTCAGTGAAGCGTTCCCTTCTCTCGGAGCACTGCGGATAGAAGGTGTCCGTCTGTCCGCGTTGGTTCCGTGCTCCTTGGTGCCACGGGCATGTTTCGGGGTTTTTGCTGCCATCTGTGCAGGCCCTGAGCCCTTAGGCTGATGCAGCGTGAGGCAGGGAATCGTGTGCCCTTCGGGATGCCAAGGCTGACACGGATCCTAGGAGGAAGCTGAAGGAAATGCTGCCTCGTGGCTAACACACAGGCATATGCCAGCTCTGGGCCCCGGTGCTGCTGGAGCTGGTACAGGAACGGTTTGTCCTGCGTCCTCCTGAGGAGGTGGTCCCGTGTGTGACCACAATGCTGGCAGTAAGCTCGTGGGGTCCTGTGGGATAGGCCACTTAGCTGCTGGATGGCCATCGTGTGCGAGGGCTTGGCCTTGGAGGGTAAGTCCTGCTGTTCTCCCTGTTCTGGGACCTCCTGTACATTACACAAGGAGACCTAGCAGGCAGATCTTCAAGTTAAACCTGGCATTGCCTGCAAGGTCTGCTCTTAGCATCCTCAGGGAAAGTTGCAAACCATTTTTTGCCTGGCCGAGCTGAGCTGATGGCTCAGAAGTCCAATATGACCTTCTCAGGGAGCTCTGAGGCATGTCGCCTGTCCTGAGCAAGCTAGAAGAACGGTATTTTTCCTCCTCCACCACCACATTTTTTCCTGAAAGTCAAAATGTAAATTTTTTTATTACCCCTCATGAATGTCACCAAGTCCTACTTAAAAATGTAAAGCCTCCCATCTTCACATGCACCATAAAGGCCTTTGTGTTCCACGGGAAGCCTCCAGACTCCTGATTTATTATCGAGCTGCAGTGGCGGGAGCAGGAGAGCAAAGTTAAACCCACAGAAGTGGCTGATGTGACAAAATTAACAGTCGTCAGCGGCACGGAGGGGAAGCAAGCGAATGTTCACACTCAGCAAACTGTGGCACAGGGAAGTGAAGTTGCCTTCACGCTCCAGTTGCAAAAAACCTCCTGCACCAGGGAGGGAAGGTGCTGGGGATGGGGATACGGGGCGCTCCTTGGGGTGAGGGATGGAAATAAAGGTAAGAGCCCCATGGAGCACTGCTCTGCCAAACCCGCTGCCTGCTGGAGTGGTGATTTCCTTAGGGAGGAAGGATTGCTGTACAGAGGGGCCTTGGAAAGCACTCCCATCAGCGTGTGAGGCAGCGAGGCTTTGGGTGTGCACTGGTGGAGAATTTTAGGGTCAGGCAAGTAGGAGACAGCTCAGGGAGGGGAAAAAAGTGAAGCCTGGCTTTGCGGTCTGAGACCTGTGCTGAAGCTCTGGGTACTATGTGTCTGAGCTGGCAGGAGGGGGCAGTTATTGTATTTTGGAAGTGGATCTGAGATTTGGGGGAGTGAGGCTAATTATGGGGTTACTTGTTGGGAACTTCGGAGCTGAGATCTCTTCCGAGCGGGCTGTGTGCGCAGTGTGGGAATCTGTGGAGTGCAGCACTCGTCTAACAAGGGTGAATTGCACACTTGGTGAAATTGTTTGTAGTGGGCTTTGAGGTTAAAGTGGCTTGTGAGGTTTTTGCTGTCACTCTCCAGACTTCAGGTGTCTCTTTTCACCTTGACTTGCAGTTTCTGCTTCTCCCCTACACGCGAATGGCTGTGCCGTCCACCAGGGCCCCTCTTCCTCTGGTTATTTCTGGTGCTGCAGGCAGAAACCAACCCGCCTGTTGCCTGGGAATTTTCCATGAGTTTCACTTGAACAGCTCTGATGAAAACAAATGACTTTCTAGATGGGTATTTTAGAACAAACAACCTCTCTCCAAACAGCACGTCTTGGGTTTGGGAAACAAAACAAGCAAGGACGGGGCTGAGCGACCTGTTGTTGGGAATCACGGGTCACAGTTTAGATGAAAAGCTCCTTGCAAGGCTCCAAAGCAAGATGTTTCCTTGGTAATCCCATACGAAAAGGGAAAAGGTTAAAACAAGATGAATTGCATTAGTGAAAATTGCATCATTAGAAAAAGCTTCTTCCTGCAAAATGCCCAAATAGAGCTGAACTCGCAGATGCATTAAGGTCTCCTGCACCAGGAAGATTTGTCATCTCAGGAGAAGTGGCAGAGGCTTGTTGCTCAGCGCCTGACGTGTCACTGCATGCTGTGAAGTGCAAATAGAGGAAGAAAAATTAACACTTAAAAGAAACGTACTGTTTCTGCAGAAAAATTAGCTGGTTAAAGCTGAGGGAACTGGCTTTAAAGAAAGGCAGAAAATAGCAGTGTGTCTTTTTGCTTTGAGGGGGGAAAAAACTTTATTTTGCAACTTGTAGTGCCCTGAGCTGGAGGAGATAAGACCCTGCTTGTGAGGGAGAAATACTAGCCAGAAATCTGTGAAGCTGGAGCTGTCCTGCGAGCCCTGTTGTGTTTACGGAGCTGCAATTCTCAGATGCTCCCCAACTGCAAGGAGCGAGCGAGTGTAAGACGGGAAGAGGAGGAGCTGAGCGCTGGTGCATCGCATGCGTGATTTCTCACTGGGGAAGCGAAGTGCCTGTCCCCAGCATCCCTGCAGCCTGGCTTCCCTCTCCTCTGCCCTGCCCAGCTACCTGGATAAAATTAGGGTCTCAGTGTTGCTCAGCTATGTAAACTTACTGATTTTTTTTTTTTTAATATCCATTATGAGGCAATATTGAGTATCTTAGATTTGCTGTGTGTCTACTTCTTGTCTTTGTTTTTTAAAAGCATTTTGAAGTCTGACTTCTGGACTCATCCCCTGACCCTGTATGGATTTAATTGAATTCAGGGTGGGTTTATGGGGTTGTTTATGGGAGTGGGTCCCTCAAAAGCAGAAGCTTGTCCACGGCTTGTGCTCCTGAAAATCTGGGTGAGGGAGGGAAGCAATGCTTGCTTTGGTTTTGGCCAGCGGGATTAGGAGCTGTTGGCAGTGAGGTTGTGCCGAAGACGCAGCAGGAGAACAGATGTTTTTCAAGGACCAAGGTCAATGAACTACAAACACCAGAAAGGCAGTGTTGTAGGCACTAAAACTCAAGTCACGTTATCTTAATTACCATGAGAAATGGATGATGATCTTCTGATCTCACTGTACACCCTAGGTTTCTCATTTTTGCTGTGTCCTAATGCAGTGAAAGGAGATGACCAGATCGTGGGCTCCCCTTCCTCTTCCTCCTGTCTGCAAAGTGCTGGCAACCTATTACCTTCGGGAGGATGTCCGGAGCTGCCGTGGCTGAGGTCCAAGGCTTTAAAATGTTGGCCATAAAACACTTCACTGCAGGTTTGAGGAAAATATGAAGCCTGTTCCGTTAGGCTTCAGTGTTAATGTTAGCTGTGGAAACTCTTGGACTGCTTCACTCCTGAACACTTCTGTATTGCCTTCTGAGTTGGTAGCAGCTTGAAGCCCTGACAGAAGTGTCTCAGAACAGGGTACACGAGCGAGGCTTCTGTCTGTACCTTCAGGACTATGATTGTATGCTTACTTATTTATTTATTTATTTTTTTTTGTGAAGTGGGAAAGAACTTCAAGGAACTTCTTTGGCTCTGAAATACGTCAAGCTAACCAATACCAGCTCTCCGGAGAAGCCCCTGTGCTGTGGCCGGGCATTGGGAGTGCACTCGCAGTGCAGCCAGGTGAGACTTACTGCCCTGCTCTCATCTGGTGGGGCTGTGCTTGTAGGGAAGAGGCCGAGCTACCAGCCTGTGGCGACCACAGCCGTCCTCTTTCACGGCAGCAGTGTCACAGACTGCGGTTTGCTCCTTTCCCTTTGAAGGGTCTTTTTTCTCCCTGCTCCCATCCTGATCCAGCAGCCCACTGCCACGTCCCTGTCCCCTCCGTGATATCGTGCCAAAAGCCTGGTGAAGGGCACAAAGGGGCGACGGGCTTGCAGCCTCCTCCTGGCAGTCACTTTTAATTGCAAATGATGGGGTTTTAAGGGAGGTGGGGGGGGAGGGAGAGCTCTAGCTTCAGGCGAGGGAGCGTGAGATTGAAAGCTCGCTGCTGTGGTCATCAGAGGTGAAGAATAAGTCATAAATGATCCCGGGGCAAAGGGCAAATATAGACGGATGGCAGCATTGTTCCCACAGCCTTGGGAAGGGAAGGACCTTGGTGTGGTGCTGCTGGAGGCCTTAACCCTTCCCTGCCCAGCGCTGCTGGTGGTTTTCCAGCAGAGGTCAGGGTGCTGTTGGGGTGTCAGCATCTGGCCAGGCCCCTGGGCTGTGGGCTTCTTGCAGGACACCAAAGCCTGCTGAGAAATTGTGGTGACAACAAGGGAAAAAGCTCTCTGCTCTCATTGCTTAAGCAAGTGGAGCTCTGAAACTCTCCTTTGAATACTTGCTCCCAAATGCCCTGCAGTGAATATCTTTGTCCTTTTCCAAGGCCAGTTAACGCCTCAGTGTATCCTCCGAAAGGGAGCACCATGAAGCTGGGAGCAAACCTCGTGGGGAATTCCTCAGGAGCTCAGATCCCTGCACTTCGCTTTTGGTCTCTGTTGGATGGCCTCCGGTCTTCGCTGTGGCACTGCCTTGCCAAGGTGCGTTATAACCAGGATTTCCTTGTCAACCGATGGGTGCTGGTGTGGCCTTCAGGCCATCAGGTGCTGACTGGGACCGGTGCTGTGTACCCCATTCCTGCCTCCCCCCAAAAGCCCTGCATGGAGATCAGACTTGCCCCGGCTCGGGCTGCGGTTTCCTTCCTGCAGTTCCTCTAGCAGAGCACTCGAGCTGTGCTCGGAGGATGTCTCCCACCCTCCTGGGCAGGTTTCTGCAGCTGGCACTGTGGGCACCCATCGGTCACTGTCTGGGGTTCATGCCCAAGTGGGCTGTGGCAGGCGGCCAGCAGCTGTGATATGATCTTTGTGGAGCAGAAAGCAGCTCGTGGCTTTGTAACTCTGCTTGCCACCCTTCCCTGCAAAATGGCTTTAATCCTTAAAAGAAGGTGTAAAGAAAGCAGTTCCCTCAAAATATCTTCTGGTGCATGCAGGGCTGTGGGCTGGCTGCGGGATTTGACCTGGAAAGCACAAGAAGACCTCATAGGGTGATGGGGTCATGTTTGGGAAGCCCCTGTGTGTCTAGAAAATGAGGGAAAAGGGGGAAAAAGGTGCAGTTTCTCAGCGGCTGTGTTTGCACACTACCCAAGTGGGCACGTTGGGTGTCTGGCAAGGAGTGGATATTTCGGGCTTACAGTGAAAGGAATTGGGGATCCACTACCTCTAAAGTGCTGTAGTTCGTTTTCCTGCATGTGAGTGAGCTCCTGCTCTGCTGGAGGGAAGCTGATTCCTGCCTGTGTGGCAGTGGCAATTCCACTGTTTGTTACAAGTTTCCACCCGCTGAGTTTTCCAGGCCAAACCTCTCTCAGCATCAACTTCACTAAAGTTTAATGGAGATGCAGTGGGCAGAGGGAATACTTTTGCCTGTTCTCTTCCAGGAGAGGCAGCAGCAGGGTTTCTCTCTTCATTGCCAGGCAGGCTATAGACCAGAGGCTGGCTGCTTGTGCTTTTTTAAAAAAAAAAATAAAAAAAAGCCCTTTCCTTCTGCTGGGGGTCAGCATGGGGTACAGCAGTGTGAGTGCACATCTCTTTCCCTTCTGCGCCTCGCGCCGCCGGGATGCTCAGGGAGCAAGAAAGCTCTGCAGGGAAAAACAAACGCACGCCCCAGCCTGTCACCGAGCCCTGGCGGTGCTGCGGCAGCCCTGTGCCCCGCATGCATTATTCCTCAAATCAAAGGAGGGATCGGCGAGCAGAATGTTTAACCGCAGCCTGTGATCCTCAGGTGTGACACCGGGGGCCCGCCGCAATGAGATGCACAGTCATGCTCTCGCCGAGACGCAGGGTTAAAGATTTGCTTGGGGCCAGTCAATAGCACGCACTGAGTATCTTCCTCAAGAATGTGTCTGCTCTTTTCCTGCCTCCAAGTAGCAGCACTTGAGTCTCAGTCCCCTACTTGAATCACTGCACTATCTCCACTTCATCAGAAGCCAGAGAGTTGAGTCTTTGATGATTGTTGTGACTCACGGTGTCACAGAACTACTTACCCTGTGATTTCAACTTTAATCACTGATCCGCTATCTACAGAGCTGCCTGTGGAACAGTTCAAATTGTAATTATAGGAAGCTCATCTGCTGCAAGCCACAAAGCAGGCTTTACCATATGCCTTTAAAGGTGAACTAATGTCATGATGAAATAACTGTGTTTTGCTGCAGATTGATACCGCTGGCTGGGAAGTTAACATACGGGATGAAAGCTCTGACATTTTGCAAGCTACACTATCGCTCCCTAAGTCGTGTTAACCTCGCATTCCCTGTTGTTTTACAAGGGATCTGCAGGTAGCTGGGAAGTGTCCTCAGACGCCGGGGAGGGTGCGTGGTGCCGGGGGATGTGCTGAGGCAGGGTGTGGAGCTGCGCGATGGTGCTGATGAAATAAAACCTTGAGCGTGTGCGAGCATTTTCCTCCCTTGCCTCTCACCTGACCTTGATGTTTATTTTGATCTTTTTTTCCCCTACTTGTGAAAGGTGTTTGCTAATTTTTGATTTTCTGCAGTCTTCATACCCGTACTCAAACCTTTCCCAGGGGCAGTTTTATGCCTGCCCTTGCCCCATGCTAAAAGTTCTGCCGAAGCTCTGCAGCGTCTGGGGGCAGCCGGTGTGGGGTTTTGGGTGGGACCTTTCCTATTCTGGTATCTGCAGCCCCTGGTTTCAGCAGGAGCAAAGTGGAGGTGGCGAAGCAGCTTACCTGGAGAGGTCTTTTGGATAAAGCCTTCAGGAGGGATGGACGCTAATGTCATCAGATGTGATCGAGGAGATCTTCCCTTAAATCTTTGCTAACGTCCCGCTCTTCCCCAGGTTACAGATGCACTTGAGCAGTGACAGCTCTGCTTGTAGGGAACTTTGGGAACTGGCAGGATCTGCGTGAGTCCAACCCCACCTCCTCCCAGGTGTCCTTTCCACCACAGTCCTCTTACTTAAACTTTTGCTGTTAGAGAACGATGAGATCAGCAAGTCCAAAGTCGGCAACCCCTCGTGACTCCTGGACCTCCAGCTCAGCCCGTGCCGAGCTGCTCCTCATTCCTCCCGCAACTGGCCACATAAAGATAAGTAACGAAGATGGTTTTATTGCGAGCAGCTGGGGAGAATCACGTTGCTTCAGTTTCCATAAAATAGCCGAGCCTCAGCTTTTTTATCCTGCCCATTCGCACATCCACTATAAAAGGGACATCAGTTATAAACATTTCCTGTTTGTGCATACAGTCTTCCAGTGCTTATGATGTATAGACTGACAAAAGGCTTAATGCTTTGAATATATAAAACACAAGGCCTGTGCAATGGAGGGTGACAGTTGCCCTTTAATGTTCTGCTTTTTAAAGATCAGGGTAGAGTTCAGAAAGCATAGTCATGAGGTTTAATGATTTAATGGGGACGACTGGGGAGCAAAAATAGTTACTACACCCTGGGGAAAAGTGGTTCCTCATACATATTACTTTAGCCTAATGGCCTATGAATGCTTCCTCTGTGGCATAGGAGGGTGTCACGGTACATAGACTCTATAATACTGAATGGGTTGATTAAATGCATATTAAACAATACTAAATTGGAAAAAAAAAAAAAAAAAGGCGCCACCAACTGTATTTATTCTGTTCTTGGAAAATGTTGTTACTCATTCAATTTCATTTGTGATATTATTATAATTTTCCCCCCATTTCATGCTCGTCACAGAGTGAGGGAGCCAAGTGTAAACACCACGGATGGATCCGAGGTGGCGGAGACCTCGTTTGGCGGTGGCTGGGAGGACGCAGGAGTGAACAGGACCCTGGTGGGGCTGGGGGCCAGCAGCCCCTGGGTATGGAGGATTGCTGCAGGTGGGCTCTTCTGGAGCTGGCAAAGAGGGTTTGTCTGGAAAATGTGTTATTCCTTGTCTGTGCTAGTTCAGGTCCCTGTCCTGTGTTTCCAAACACAAGTCATGGATGACTTGAGGTGTCAGACTGTCCTGCTGGGGAGCCTGATGGTGAGGGCAGCCCCAGTGCTTTCAGCAGTGCCTCAGCTGTGGGGCTTTGTTCTTGCTGCCTGACCTCCCCTCTGCTGGCCGTGCTCGCAGGATAGTGTCGGGATGGTGGCTGCCAAAGCAAGCCCAGCACATCAAAGGCTCTGCTCGAGTAACTGCAAATGGTACACCATGTGCCAGCACTTTCACAAAGTGTTCTTAAAACCAAAAAAAAAAAAAAAAAAAAGACACGCGCACCTACTACTGCTGTCTTCCAGTTCTGAATAATCTGTGCAAATTTGATTTTTCTAGACGGCTTTGCCAGTCGTGACTTGCTAACATTGTTAAGGCTGCGTAGAGACGATACGAAGTCTGATTAAGTACGATCTTCTTGGAACTCACTGACAGTTCTGCCCAGGTATTTTTATGCCATGCTACAGCCTTGTGTGGGATATGTTTTAATTATCTCCTGTATTTCATCTGACATGTATATTCCCTTCCAAATATTGGTACCTTGATGAAGTAGCTTTTTCCTATGGCCCCAGATTTGGTGTTTTCTTCTTTTTACTGCTTCAGTCCCTTGCTTTATTCTGTGCTCTGTAGTTTCGAACACAATTTACAATTCTCCATACCGTAGAAGCAGCCGTAGCAGTGAACACTGTGGAGCAAGCCCAAATTAAAGGGAAGAGGGTAAATTGCCTTGGTAATAAGAACTGCAGTAGGGTGGCAGCCAACCAGAATAATTTTTCCGGAGAAAAAAACAGCACTCAGGAGGTGTGAGAGGAGGCTTGTGTGTGCCATTCAGGTCCCTAAGTTTGGTGGGACTCTTCCTCAGAGGCACCTTCCCTTTCCCTGCCTCTGTAAGTCCTGCTGATTTGACAAGAACCGTGTTCAAATATTTACTCACGTCTACGTTGAACATGAACTGTTCGATGTGTTCTGGGAGTTAGGTGAGTGTAGAAGGAAGTCTTTTAATGGTCTGATGGCTCTGAAGTGGGAATATCACAGGTTGTGGCTCCGGTGACATTTCTGAGATGGCCTTGCCTGCTTTCAGTCCTTGTCCTATAAACCTGTTTCATAACTCAGTATCTGGCGGTGACTTCAAGCATTTGCCTTTCTGTGGCTAGAAACTTGAATTCTCTGGACTTCAGCCCTGTCTGATGCTTGTGTACACCAGGCGAAGAGCTGCAGGAGGAGCTTTACTGCCTGAAATTCCCTCAATGTAAACCGTCATCGCATCAGCCAGGAAAGGAACCTCCTCTCCCCCCTCCCAACAACTTAGTATTGATAGAAACGTTTTATAAATAAACATCTCTAGGTAACATATTCCATAAAATATCTAATTATAGATTATTGGATTGAACATTTCTTGCTTCAATTAAGTGATAGTCTTTTCCCCTCAGGAAGACAACTCAGTGCTCTTTCTGGGGAAATTATGTGTATTTATTCTGTGTTCTATAGGCAATGTCTTTTTATGTTGTTAATAAATAAGCTACAGTGCAGTGCTTTACCCTAAATAAAACTAATGGAGGTCAGGCTTTCCATTTATTTTTGTTTTCTACGGTGATCTTTGTAAGGAAACAACAACAACAAAGAATGAAGAAAAACGTGTAACTTGGAGAGAGAAATCCTTGTACCTTCCCCAGACAAATGCATTTAAATATTTAAAAAAAAAAAAAAAAAAAAAGCTGAAAGCGCAGAATTCAGAAGTATGTTGAATTTCAGTCCCATCTGTCTTTCGGGCAGGTGTTAAGGTCTTTAGATTTGAGAGCTCCATTTGAACTACTGGAAAGTTGGTGACCTTTTCTCAGTGATTTTGCCTTCAGTTCTGGGTTTGACCTCCTCAAAAGCCTGACTTGCTTGATTTAAATCAAGATTTAAATTTGGCCCACCTCTTCTAGATACAGACAGATGCTGCAGCTGGGACCTGGCCTTTTTGCCTGCCCCTAAAGGCTTCGTTGGCAGCTTTGACATGGGAGGAACCTGGTTGAAGTGGGATGCGTGGTTCTCTTTTCCTGGAATCGGGGCTGTAGATCAAACACATCAATTCGGAGCAGATCTCTGGTGGTGCTCAATCAGACCCAGCCGTGTCCTTGGGCTTCCAGTCCTACAACCATTCCCTGTCCTGTGGCTTTGTCCTCCTCTGGCTCTTCCCATCCTCTCTCCTGAGCTGGAATTAAAGCCCAGCTGCCTGGAGGGACCCGAGATGCGGCAGGCTGAACTTGCAGGCTTTTCCTGGGTTTTCACTGCACCTTTCTGCTGGGCCTGCCTGTAATTTCCCCTTGGCCACGTTCCTCCTGTCATGGATGGAGGTGGCACGTGGGGCTGGTAGGAGGCACGAGTGTGCTCAAGGGCTCGCAGAGGAGCTCGGCACCTCGTGGCTCTGCACCGCGTCTTCGTCGGAAGGGGAGGAAGCTGCAGCCTTCCTCTTGCTCCCTTACCTGCCATTTTAAACAAATGCAAATTAAAACCCTCCGTCGGGTTGGTTCATTCCCTTCCTTCATGTAACTGATGTTATTGGATTTTTATGCAGCACATTACACCCTGAGCCATGTCTTCTACTATTTTGCTTTCAAATTGTATCTCCTGCCATTTGTGTCACATTTAAAATGCTAACAGTATAGAATGTCATTTACAGAATCGGGGCGTTTGCTGCGGAAAATTAATTTGACTTATTCCTTCTGCCTGTTCCTATCTCCAGGCCAATATTATGCTACTCATTCTACAAGAGTAATACTTAATGAATAGGACTATTAATAATGTCAAGGTCCATGGGGGTCTTATGGGTAACGGATAGGCGTAGACTGTAAGGGGGCAGTCACCTGACTTCAGTTAATGTTCCATGAAAATATCAGGCAGTGCAATGTAATTATGGAGCAGAGGATAGTAAAAAAAAAAAAAAAAAAAAAAAAAAATGCGGGGAACTTGGAGTTTCTTAAATTTTTTTTTTCAAATTAGTTGGTGCTTTTTCAGTAATTTACCCGAACCTCCCTCCGACCAGGTGTGGGAGCTATTTAAAATTCAAAAGAAATGCAAAAGGAAAAAATCAACAGCTCGATAACTAATTCATAAAAACGGTGTGCGGTCGGGTGGGCGTGCAGTGCAGGAATTGTTTGGCATTGCACGAAGGGGTGCGGGATGCACGCGTGCCGCTCCTCTTTGCAGGAAATAGCAGTGTGAGGACAACAAGGTATTTTCTTCAACTTGTACACAACTCTAGCGTTTAAAAAGATAAGTCTTTTCGGAAAAACAGAATTAAAACTTCTAACGGGAACAAATCGCAAACAGAAGAAATAAAATCTTCCTGCTGTTGTTTGTGCTTCTTGCTGTGCAAGTGCTCGCCGGGCTGCGGTGGCTGGAGGCACCGGGCTGCTGTGGGCAGGGGGCATGGGAGGGCAGCGCTCATTTTTCTCCCCACGTTCGGAGCTGCCAGCAATGCTAATGCAAGTGTCACAGGCATGTTGAAGGGGAAGGAGGAAGCTGCTTCGAGGGCCTAATGCTGCGCTTGCTCGAAGCGTTTGTTTTTATAGTGGGTTTTACAGGGGTGTGATTTGATCCTCTGATTTTTTTTCCGGGGTTCCTTGTTTCTAAATCCATGTGGCTAGAGTCCAGTCCAGGATTACTGGGGATGTGCGTAGGTGGAAAGGGATAAGGAAATTGTCTGCTGAGACATGCTGCTTCTCTGAGCAGGATGTCAGCTTATGCCATTATTTTGGTAGTTACGTGACATGGCGGCTAAATCTGAAAAAGGACTTTTGGGGACCCCCCTTTTGGTTGTGTGCACCCTTGGTTCCTGTTCTGTGTGAAAGCTGAGTACTGTCCAGCTCTTTGTGTTGCATCTTTCTTCATCTTTCTGCCCTGCTTTTGGGACCACAGAGCTAGGGAGCAGGTTACAAAATTAGGATGTGGAAAGAACAGGTGAAAAGACTGGAAAGAGCTGATGCAGCAAGGGAAACTTAGTGCTGTTAGGTGACAATTTTGTTTTTCTTCTTGAAGGGTTAACCGCTTCCAGATGCAGACTGTGTGCTGAAATTGCATCAAAAGCACAGAGGTAGTGAGCCAGGTTCCTTAACATTGCAGTGAAAGCATCAGGAGATGGTGTTGGCAGAGACCTGGGGCCAACCTTTTTGCTTGGCTCGAGGCTGTCTGCCCAGAAAGGGAGAAGGGGAGGGAGGATGATGATGCTCAGAGGTCTGGAGTGGGAAGAAGATCCTTGTCAGCCACTGTCCATAAAAGATCAATGGTTGTTTGATAGCTAAATGCTTCCCTTTTCCACTTGTGGTTGGTGGTCGTCTGTGCATGCAGGACTGAGGCCAGCACCCATGCGGAAGGAGGACACCTCTTTGATAGCTGAGCGTTGGCCAAGTTTAGCATATTGGGCTCCCCCCGGTTCCTCCCATTCCTCTTCATCCTCTTATTATTGTTATTTTTTCCCCTCGAAGAAGCTTTATTCATTTCTGAAGCGTGCATTAATATCGGCAGCATTAGGCAGCCCCAGTACGTCTCGTTGCTGTGTGCCTCACTAATTCTCACTATTAGGCCACCTGCTGACAACTCCCGAATGGAGCCGTATCCCTCTGTCAGAGTTCGCCATGAATAAACATGAAAGAGACAAATGAGGCAGTGCTGGCGCTTGCTTTGCAGCCAGCCGTGCGTTATTGCTCGCCCGGCACCGCACGCAGATGGTGGGTGCAGCACCCCTCTGGGGGTCTCTGCGCCCCAGCTGGGAGAGGTGGGTTGGGGTCCTGGTGGAGAACCTGAGGTTGGACCTCTTCTTCAGACCTCTTCTTCCAGTGCTTGGGAGCCCCAAGTGTAGATGATGTGGCCCAGCCACACTTGGGTTGGCGAACCAGGCATGTTCCCTGCAGCTTTTGGGGAGCCCTGCGAGCTCTGGATTGCTTTCTGGGGACAGTTAGCCAGGTTTTCCCAAGTGAAACCTTTGGGGACTTTAAACAGGTGAAGGAAAATCAGTGAAGTTGCTCTGAGCTGTAATTAATTTAAATTTCCAAGCACGTGAGGTTAGTAGAGGTAGGTTCACTGACAAACGTAGCCTTGAGATGAAGTTGGCTTTCAGCAAGCAATGCTGGTCGCGGATAATGTGCCCTGCAGACCCTCCTGGCTGCCTCTTGGAAGGTGTTTTCATGATTGAGGCAGGAAAAAGCCTCTGTGGATGTTGAGGCAGTGACAGAAGCAACAGGTATTTTTGCAGAGAGCTGCAGACAAAGGGCTGGTGGTGCCCTCTTGGCACCTAAGCTGTGGGGCCAGGCTTGGTTGAAGGAAGGCATCGAAGTAGTGAATATCTCTTCCTTTCCTTTTCTTTCAGTCCTCTTAAATCTTATTTAATCAGAAAGCAGAGCTCGGGACCAAATAACAAAGTGTTTTTTTCAAATGCTTCTTTGCAGGAAATAAGAAGTTTTTAATGAAACATAAAATTCTGGCCTTTTCCTGAAACAGAACTTTTCTTTGAAGTTTCCCTGTGGTCAGACAGCATTCTTTTTGTGCTGTATAGCTCTTGGGCTATGTCACCGGAGGAGAAAAGAGCTGTCTGTGAGAGCAGGGAGAATGGCTTTGCCAGGGCTTCTCTAAAACCTGCATGTTCTGCTTTAATAGACATGACACCTGATTTCTGTACAGGTTTCTCTGGGCTCTAGGACATTCGCTAGGTAGCAAGTCTAGTGCGTGAACTTCGAAGGGACATCCCTCCTGTTGTACACATCACGCTTAAAACCCTGCACACACATCTATAACAAAGGCACGGCTCGAGCTCCTGGAGGTGGCTGCAGCAGCAGCAGAGCTGCAGGGAGGCAGAGCCGTGTGTAGGTGAGCGCTCTAAATCCCCGGATCACAAAGGCTCAGGGGCCATATCCACAAAGCGACGCCGCTTCTTTCCTTTCGACCCCCATCTCCTCCTGCCACTCTTTGATTTCTCCTCGTGCCTCAGATTTACAGCTACCTTGTCCAAATATATTACGGGAAATAAAGGATAAAATGCTTTAAAAACCTACCTTCCCGAGCAGGAGAACGGGCTTTGGTGAAAATAAATGAGCTGGTTTGTTATATTGCTCAGCCTCTGTCACGTGAAGGTGAGGCCTCCTTTTTTATTATTATTATTTTTTATTGCCGCCCATTTGCCTTCATTATAATTTATTTGTTAATCCGTGCTCCAGCTCATGAATTTTGCATTTGGGGAGGTGGAGGAAAAGGGGAGGGGGGCTCAGAGCACCCCCACCGCTGCCGGCCCGCTTAAAGGTGAAGGACACGGGTGGAGGGCAGGGCTGCCTTCCTGGCCTTCCATCATCCTTTTAAAAGGCAAACATGCAGTCAGCAAAAAGAAAAAAAAAAAAAAAAAAAGATAAAGACATCCCAATTAATAATTATTCTGATGGCCTTGCCGGGATTCAGAACCTCACAGGTCAGAGAGGACAAACTCAACCCACTTTCTCCTGAGCTCTTGTCCTCAGGTGAGCTGATGGCTTCTGTGCTGTGCTTCCATGTCTCCTGTGCCAACTTTCTTTCCTTCCTTTTCTCTTTTTTTTTTTTTTTTTTTTTTTTTTTATGAGGCATCCTGAGTGTAAAAAATATGGCCTGCCTTTATGGTGCTCCAGCACGAATGAAGCTATAAAATTATGAACAGTTTTTATGATGGCTATTCAGGGGATGCTTTTATATTGATGGTGCG
This sequence comes from Aythya marila, assembly GCF_965140915.1. Classification (NCBI taxonomy): domain Eukaryota; kingdom Metazoa; phylum Chordata; class Aves; order Anseriformes; family Anatidae; genus Aythya; species Aythya marila. The sequence continues at coordinate 9,870,409 of NC_139061.1, forward strand.
CATGCTGTATCTATCTTTTTTTCTTTCTTTTTTTGCATCCCTCTTCCCCTGAAAAAGAAGGCAGTATGTGTGCGTGGGGGGGAAAAGGATTTCCAAGGGAGGGGGGGGAATCTGTGTAACTATTTTTCATGCATTTAATATATTAATTATCCAGTAAATGCTCCCTAGGCTGTACTTGGGATGCCGAAGAATGACAGCTTTTCAACGAAGCTCCAAAGGCAGCCCATCAGCCCACAGTGTATTATGTCGGAGAGGTCAGGGTGGGGTTAATGTAACTTTTTATTTGCTGATTTTTCATAGACGGGAGCAAAGCTGGGAAGGGGAAAAAGAGAGAGACTGAAAAGAAGGTGCAAAAAGAGCAGAGATAATGGCAAGTCTGCTCTGTTCCCCTCCTGCCTCCCAGCCCACTCGTGGCAGATAGGGCGATTATGCTAACGAGGTGCCTGCAGCCTTCTTGGGATGCTCCTTCTCCAGGGGCTTCACCGCAGAAAAGCAGACAAAAGTCTGCCAGGAAAAAGTCTCTGGAAAAGGCAACAAGAAGAAGAAATCCCAGATGCAATAACTGAACTCAAAATAGACCATCCATCCTTGCTGAAAATAGAAATACCTCGGCGAAACGTGCAGGAGGAAAGCTTGGGTGCTCAGCAGGATCTGTAAAGCAAAAGGCATGGGAAATGTTGTGAGCGAAATGTGCAGGAGGGAAGCGAGGCCAAAGCAGCTTCTGCCTCCTCGCCCAGCTTTTGGGAAGGGCACGGCTCTGGGGCATCCGTGTTAGCCCTGGGCTAATGGGTGTCAGTGTTCGAGTGCTGACCTCGGAGCTGGTAGAGATTTAATTTTTATTTGAAAGGCCTGTAAATGATCTTAGGAAAGATATATTCTAAAAAAAAAAAAAGAAGTCTACATAAACTGAAGTGGGAAAGCTTTTAAGAACACTGAAATTTAAATTTAGGTGGAATTTCTATCACGAAGGCTTTGGTGACTGTGCAGGAGGGTTTGTGTAGCTTCAGGATCTGCCCCATCACAGGTAGAGGTAGCTCATACAAGGCTTTTTTTTTAATAATTTCAGCTAAAAAATAATTTTAGAGTGTACCTTTGCTATCAAAGTATCTTTGTGCACACAATACACATTGGAATGAAGAATGAATGTGCAGAGGAGGGGGATGTTCGTGCCTCCGTGTTTACCCAGGGTTTAGTGATGCTCCTGTTACATCTGAGCTGCGTTAAAATTTTTCCTGGCGAGTGTAATTACTGCAGCTTTGTTCTTTGTGTCACCCATATTTTAATGCATGGCTCCAGACACCGGAGGTGAGCAGGTAGGGTAGGGTGGTCACGCTGAGCTCTTTGAGCAACCAAGCTCGTCCTGCGTTGCCTTCATTTCTCAGCCTTGGCGTGGGGCACACAAGGGGTCCTGGCTGCAGGATGGGTGCTGTGAGGGGAACGGGGGCTCCCCGGGACACCCGAGGCTGCTGCACCCTCAGGGGAAGTTTGGGGTTTGCTTTTCCCTGATCTATAAGGAGCACCTCTGGCAGGTGTCCATTGCTGCCTGATGGCAAGTCCAGCCTGTTTTGTATCCCAGGCAGAAGGCAAAATGGTCCATAGTTAATATTGTGGCCATTTCCCCCCACACGTTACATTAAGATTGTGTAGGTTCCACGTAGCTGGCCGCTGCTGCCTGGTGTCACAGCATAAATATAATAAATCTATAACAAATACTCGTTTGGTCATGGGCCTGTTAGAGATCAGACTGCAGAGTGAAATCCTAGCAGGTGTATCAGTGATTTCAGCAGAGGTTTTTTGTTTTAAACCTGGGTGTCGGAGCTGCACTAGGCCACAAGAGCAAAGCCAGGAAGCAGAGATCCCACCAGCCCCCTGCCCTGCACCAGCTTTCCCTGTGCCATCAAGATAAGGATTTACTTCATGTGTGTGGGTTTATTTGGGGTGTTTTCCTGGATGTCTGCAGCCTCCAAACCAAGCTTTTGGGTCAGGAATGGATTATAGTGATGAAGGAAAAGTGATTAGCTGGCCAATAAGCCTCCTCTGCAGCCAGATAGCAGAGCACAGCAGCGCGGAGGCCCAGGACCTGCACCTTACTGTGCACCAGAGGAATTTCTGAGCATTTCGGTTAATCTCACACCAGAGAAATGCATTCAGGTAATTGTGTACTGTTGCAAAACAACACCTAGGAAACAAAGGTTAAAAAAAAAAAAAAGCAGTAGCCTCTCCCTTGATTTTCTTAGGGTGACTGTCAGTTTTAATAGACCTCCAGAAGTATACTCTGGGAAGACCTTACATGTTTTACAAAGCCTGGTATAAATAGGACAGTTTTAAAATTTATTTCACCAAATGATGCCTTCACAATTTATGGGCTAATGTCAGTGCTAAAACCCTGCAATGGACTGGAAGCGGAACTGTAGTCGAATGACCTTCCTTATTCTACTTCAGTGACTGCATCCACAGGGAAGAGCAACTGAAACATCAAAGCTTGGTTTTGTTCCCTACATCTTCAGAAGTTTCATGCAAGTGCAGGGAGGGGAAGTGACAACGTGCCATTGTGATTTTGCTTGTTTTCTTTGCCACCAGCAATCATTCCCTCCCAGCGACTCCAGGTGCCGTGAAATCTTTGTTCTCTGTCTGTCCACACCAAAACCATCCTGAGCTGGGATTGAAGTTTTGGTTCTTCAAACAGCTTTGTGCCATTTCCAAGCCTTAGCGAGGTCAACAGTGCTTCAATGCTAGGACCTGAGCAAGTGTGTGTATTCTTAGTACGGAGGGAGAAAACTGAGGCAGGCTGACAGGGCAAAACTCGGGGCAAATGTTTGAGAAGTTGGGTCTGGATATAAACCGCTCTGCCTTGGAGAAGTGACAGTGGTGTTGTGCTCTGTGTGGTGGCACGCACAGGGCTCGTCTCAGGTGTGAGACCTTTCCCCGTCTCTACTGCTGCTGCTGAAGCCAGGTGCAGAGCACACTGCTGGGTTAGAGGCTTGTTAGGAAGATGCTGTGGGTGAGAACAAAACTGGGAGGGAGGTTCTGCTTCTTTCACTGCCTGGCTCGCAGGCTAGCACTGCCTTTGTTTCCCAAATAATCCTCAGCGTTAGAAGGCAGATCTTCCCTTGGCACTGCCACGCGCCAGGTTGCCTCCCTGCAGAAGCCCAGCACTGTGCTGAGCTCAGGTGGTGCTCCGAGAGCTGCCGTGGTGCTGGCTTGCACCGCCAGAGACCCACGCGTGCTGGGGGACAGGGGTGTGCCGGAGGGAAACAGAGCACGTGGTTACGTGGGTGCAATGCAGGACAGCTCCTGGTTTGGGGTTTTTCTTCTGCCTTCTGATTTTTAGAGCCGAATCCTCCAACAATTTGTGTTCTAGGGTCAGTGCCAACCATCCAGACGAGCTGCGGAGGAAGGATCTATTTTTGCCCTAGCGTATTTTTAACCTCTCTTTTGTCGTTCCAAATGCGTTCGCGCCAGACTTAGGAACAAACAAAACCCGCAAGGAGCCCAGGGAGACTTTGTCACTTGTTAATACCTGAATGAAGCCTGCTGTGACACCAGGGCCCTCTTGTTCTGCTGCAGGGAGTCACATGGGGAGCTTTTTGGGGTGAGCTGAGCTGTTTTGCTGGGCAGGGACACGGGGTGACCCCACGGAGCGCTGCCGTCCTGCGGGCACGAGCTGCTCCCTGCCCCTCCTGTGGAAAGGAGGTGAGATGCGTGCCCTCAGCTAGAGGTACCTGCGTGCAAAAACCCACAAGAGCATCATTTGAAATTCTAATTGCCGCGGTGCAGAGCTCTTCAAACCTCTTGGCATTTGCATTTGTTGCAGAGCAGCCTCAGCTGCGGTGGCGTTGTGCTCCTCCACAGCACCCCAAGATGCTCGAGGCCTCAACGCGAGCACGTGGGTGTCTGTAAACTGTCATCTTTGCTCAAGAAAAATATTTTTCTGACACAGTGCATGGATCTTAGTGCATATATACATGTAGTTTCCTTTCATGTAGCTGCGTCTGAGTGCCTGGTAGCTGTGGCTGTACATGTACACGATACACCAGGCCTTGATCCTATTCCCCATGTTCCAGTCCCACCGTGTGAGCGGTTCAGTCCGACTCTAAGGATATTTGTTAGTGAAATGAAGGCGTTAGGCGGAGGCTGAGCGCGTTTTAAATTTTTTTTCTTTATTAGCATTCTGTCTCATTGCTCAGTTATGTAACCACAGATGTCGCCGTGATTTGTGCATATGTTTCCCGTTCAAACCCCAGCAAACAGCCGCGTCGCCTCCGCCAGCGCGCTGCAAACCCGCAACTTCCGAAAGGTGCCGGGGGCAGGCAGGTGAGGGGAGCCAAGGGGTGGTCAGTAAAACCCAGACCACGACGGAAAATAATCAGGAGCAGTTGGCAACCCTGCTCCTGCATATTCGCCAAGCGCTCGGTGATTCAGCCCTTCTCCATTTTCAGGCCAACGCGGCCGTCACTCTGAATTATTTTCAGTGAGCACTTCTATATCTCATGTCAGTTCCCAGTTCGAACCCATCACCGAGTGTCGAGGCTGCGACGTGCCGTACATGCCGATGAGCGTCCCCCCCTCCCCGCGTTGCTATTAACCTTTCCTTTTACCAGAGTTACCCCTTTGTCCTGCTGCAGTTTGCAGTGGCTGATAGAAGCAGCTGCCTGTGGCCAAACGAACATCACATTTACATTTTCTTTCTTGAACCGAAGAGTGAGACGCAGAATTGCAGTAAATGATCTCCCCTTTCTCTTTCCACCTCCCCCCCCCCCCATCGTCTTTAATGCATTGCCTAGAAATCTATTTCTTATCTAATTTTACTAGATGGATCAACAGGGCTGAAGATGTAACCCTTTGTCATCTATGGAAATCTTTTTATCCCATAAAAATGATTAGATTTGATGCAATTAGGATTATGAGGAGGTGGGGGGGAGCCTGAGACAGTGTGCCTTGTCTGCTGCTGGCTGCTGACACATTAACAGCCTGTTTATTAACTGCTTTACATTTGGGCTACGAGCGATGCATTCTTATGCCTGATAAGCCCAGAGAAATGAACACGTGCGCTGATAGGAAATGCGAGCCTCACTTTTTTTTTTTTTTTTTTTGGCTGTCCCCCTCCCACCTTTCTGCATATGGATCTGGGAGGAGGGTTTTAGCTCGGAAGCCACCCGCAGCCGCTGGAGAGCTGCAGCTTCCACTTTGCTGCCTCTCCAAGTGGCGGATTGTGCTCACGTTTGCTCCAGCAGGAGATGCGGGACCGCTGCTCTGCTCCTCTCCCCCCTGTAATCCCGGGGTGGGTTTGAGGGGTTCCTGCGTTGGCTTTCTTTGGACCAGACTGGGCTGGAATCGCTCGTCCTCCTCTGCCAAATGCCACCGTGCGGCTCAGCCCCGCGTCCGGCTCGGATGTGTTCCTGGGGGAGCTGCGGCGTTAGTTTTGTGACACAAGCTGCAACGCTTTTTGCCACTGCTGTCCAAGAATCCACGTGGGTTATGGCCTGAGACCTTTACAAGTTTAAAACTACACGCTGAAAGTCCTCTTTGGTTTGCCTGTGTTGCTCCCTGGGGCTGCACTGCCCAGCGCCCAACCTGGGCTGGCCATCAGTGGGTGCTTCAAGTTGCACAGAGCCTGCAGGTGTCAGGGCAGGAGGAAGCCTCTCTCTGCATGCCCTGCAGGACGGTACCAAGGCTTTAATGCCACCTTTAAGGCTTTAATGCCACCTTTGGGGCAGGGGCTTCGTGCCTCAGTGGGTGCTGCCACCACAGCTCCTGCTCCCCCCCTGCCCAGGGCTCTGGGGATGCAGGGCTCCTGCTCTGCTGTGTGGGTACCTGCCTGCCTTCCCCAGCAGGCTGTTAGGTTCCTCTGTGTGCAGCTTGTTCAGTAATTGCTCTTCTGTCTTTGCCCGGGAACATGTGAGGAAAATTGCTCCTGAGCCTCCCTTTGCCTCTTTCCTAGCTTGATGCGAATGACTCCGGGCTGAGGGAAGGCAGCGTAAGCTGGTATGGGGCTCAAAGAAAACACCTAAACCCCCAAAAAAATAGTTTTACTGTGCCCTAGCAATTAATAAACTAAAGCTAAATAAGCTTTATATTGCGGTCCTTGGAGGAGGTAACAGTGGGATGTGTCTCATGCCCCCTGACCTGGTGCACGAGCCCTGAACACGGGGCTCCCTGGGCAGGCGTTAAGGCGGTGCCGATACTGAAGGTGCTTCTCTGGCACACCAAAAAGGAAGGACAAAACCCAGCCTTTGTTTCTCGTGGGTGAAACTATTCAACTTCTAAATGTCTGTTTCTTCGTAGCAATGCAATTATTTTTAATTCTTTTTCACTTGCAGATCACAAACGGTGTTAACGTAGCTCACCAGCCCCATCCTCTCCAGTTTTTTCTGGTCATCTGCATTTTAACCGCAGCTCGTTTCGTGACTTTGCTTCCAGCCTCTAAAAATAACTTCAGGAACAAGTTTAACGAGAGCAGCTGCGTACACCCCGCTCTGTCACGCTGCGCCTGCCTCGAAAATCAGCTCCCAGCAGTGCGCAGGGACCCGCTGTGTCGGCGCTGTCTGATGGACAGCTGCTGCGCCGCGCTGCTCCGGGCTGAGCCCGCAGCCCTCGTGCCACGAGCAGCCCTGCGAAGCACAGGGGTCAGGAGATTGTGTTTCCCTGGTACCTCGGAGGAACAATGTTAAGTCCTTGCAAGGATTTATCTTTGCCGTTCTTATCAGTTAACAGCTTCCCTTTACAAAGCGGAGCTGCTGGGACCTTTGCAGAGATTTGCCTGCCCGAGGCTCTGTCCCAGGACCTGAACGTGTTCGTGCGTCTTACAGGAATGAAGTTTTAAATTGTTTTGGTGGTAAAAAGACACAGGCGACTTGTTACTTTTGCAAAAGGGTACTGTATGGTGGCTGCTCCCTTTTTCTTAACAGGGAGAGAACAAGCTGGCGTGGCTCTGTGCTGTGCAGGGGGCATGTTAAATGGGATAAGGGTCGTGCCATAGGTTATCTGTATCAGGATCAGCTCTCCTATTTTTATTTTTAATTATTAAGTTTGAACTAAGGAGGTATTTTGTTGGACAATAGTAAATGTCCTCAATCCTCTCAAACTGAATAGGTGCAAAGGTGCCCAAGAGCCTGCGTTAGCACCTAGGAATCAAGGCAGCAACCCTGCACTTCGGCACCCCCTTGTCTCCGGGATGAGCGTGTCTAGGACGGGATGTTTATTGGCTTTGTTTCCTGCTGGAGAGGCAATTAGTCAGCCCCTCGTTATTAGGAGCAAAGCAGCAGTTCCTTCCCGGGCCGCTGCGATCCGCAGCACTAAACAAGACCTCGGTAACTTTAGCACGTGGAGCGTATTTAGCGATTTGCAATTAATGCACAGCTTTGCAGGCGCTTCCACGGCCACTCTTTGTGCTCCAGGGAGATGAGGCACTTGAAATGCCGGCAGCGAGACCCTCGAGGTCTTGCAGCATCTTGGCTCCTGCCCTGCTGCAGCTCCCTCCTGCCCAGCAAGGTGAAGGCCCAGCCTGGAGCCGTCTCGGGTTGTAAATGTGCCAATGTTGTGCCTTCCCCCCTTGACTTCCAATTGAAAAAGATTACAAATAATGTTAAATAATATTGTTTATAACCTCAGGGCTGTTTTCAAAGGTGTATAGACCAGTTGTCAACAGGCAGAGAGGTAAGGAAGGGAAAGGAAATTATAGGCTGCACAAAAGAGGAAAGTAAAAGTGAAAGCTCCATAAAAGAAAGTGGAACTATTATGGAGCAAAATGCCAACTCATTACAAAACAGCCAAATAAGAGAGAAATACAGCTTTACCCGTAATAGCAGTTTACAAGGGAACATTGTATTGCAACATAACGGTGGTGCTATAATTTGCTCTAACAACTCCAATTATGCCTTTTATTGATTTGGCAACACATTTAATAGGAGTAGCCACACCTCTTGTGTTACAAATCATTAAAGGTGTTGAACAGTGTAATTTTAAAATTGTCCTTCTCCTACAGATGTCAGTGTGACAGCATAATTTCCCCTGATTTCTGCTATGTAAACAGTGCGTTACAGTAATTTCCCCCTTACAAAGCAGAAATGTTGTCAGCCTGGGTTTTTTTGTGCAGAAACATCCATTTAATATTTTCCCCCCAGTCTATTCTCCTAATTGCTGTTTTTTCCCCTTTTTCCTTTTTCTTTCTTTTTTTTCTTATCTTTGGAAAATAAACATGCTGTTTTGCCATCTTCTACAGCAACCTTAATTGCTACTTAAATCTTCAATATGCACTTAACATTGGGGAGGTAGAACCCTTTTGGTTCAATTCTGTTCCACTTCACTCGAGTAGCATTTCAGAGCTGGTTAAAAGCCACGCAGCTCCTGGTGGCAATGCTGACAGGTGATCACGATTCCAGTGCCTGCTTCCTTGCAAAACTCAGGAAAACACCTCAGGAAAAAAAAAAAAATCAAAAGTTTGTTTTCTTTTCACTGTGGAGAATCTGAATTTTGTGTAGGAACTGAGGGGAGCCCTCTCTTACATTAACCCATGTACAAGACCTCGAGCAGCCCGTCTGTGTGGGACGGGCTCCGGAGCCAGGTCTGTCCTCCCCGAGCCCTGAACAAAAGCTGAGCTTTGGGGGAAGCAGGAGATGGATGGCAGGGCAGGACACGACATTTGTGCTGCTTAAAAGCTGAGGCAGTGTTTCTCAGGCTCCGAGGACCCTGCTAAGCTCGTGCCTGGCAGGCAGGAGGGATTTTCCTGCTGGGTGCCAGGGCAGAGCGGCTCGCGGGGCTGGGCAGACAAAGACTGTGTCTCCCACTCTATAAGCACATGCAGGCAGCGACGTGTGTAAATGAACCTGACAGGCTCTTTGGAAAACAAATAGAGGCCACCAACCAAGTTCTTGGCACGCCAACATGCCACATGTTTACACCAAAAGTGCCACCGTGCCCTGCGTGCCTGCTCCTGCGCGCCGGGCCCCTGGGCAGCAGCGGAGCGGGGCCCGGCTGCGTTCGTCTGGCTCCAGCAAACTGTCTCATTAACAGCTGTGCGGAGCAGGGCAGGAAGAAGGAAAACCCTGGGGAGGGTGACATTTTTCACGCTGCAGTGAGTAAAGCAGCAGCGCGTCCCCCTGCCAGGGCTGACCCCGTCCGCCCCATCTGCCCGCGCAGAACAAAGCGCGCAGCCTGGAGCCTCACTGACTGAGCAGCCAGCCCTGCCCAGGGGCTCCCTGGTGTTTCACACGTGTGTGTGTGTGTTGTGTGTGTGCATTTCACACGTGTGTGTGCTGCCAGGTGCCAGACATAGTTACCAGGCTCCTCGGCTGCCCAAAGTGCTCGGTGCCATCCTGGCCGAGGCAGGGGAGCAGGCACTGTCGGCTGGATGAGGTGGGATGTGACGGCTGCCACTGTGGCCCCAGGGCTCACTCTACTTCTTGTGTTAGTGCTGTGTGCTGCCGTGCTGGAGGAGGGACTAGCTCAGGGTTTGCAAGGAGTCATTTTTTGGCCACCCTCACCATGTATGTCAGGGCCCTGGATCGCAGCGTGCAGCTCCCAGGGGCTGGGGGGATGCTTTGGCACCTGGAAGAGGAAGCTCTGCGGCCAGGAGGGCTGATTGCAGCTCTCATTGCTGGGTCATCTGCAGGGGCATGAAGGAAAACAAATGGTCTGGTATTTGCCAAACAAAACCCTATAAAGTTCCCACCCGTGCCTGGTGATCTTGAATTAAGCCGGAAGCCGAAGCGCTGGCTGTGATGGGAACCTGGGCAAATTATTAACCAGGACTGACTTTATTGGGTTAACTTAAAGCTGGTTGTGGAAATTTGATGAGCAAAGCCCCTCTGTTTTCACAGACGTATAAACTTGTGAATAGCTCCTGGTACAGCCTGGTCACCAGCGTAGTACCACTGCACATTGCGTTCACCCTTCCTGGGTAAAGGAGCAGCACTGCGTTTCTGCAAACTGAAAATCGCTATTTCAGAAGTTTTCTCTAGGTGCTTACAAAAGATACTTGGCATACAAATGTTCCTTAGGGTGGGTAAACAAAAATGCTGGAGAAAAAGTCTTAGTGAGGGTAAGTGAAACCGGTTTAAAAAACAAGGCTGTCAGAGCTGACGGCAGCAGTAGGAGCGCCGTGGTGCCTCTGTGCCCGTCCTGCACTCGTGCTGCTGCAGGGCTCCGGATCCCTATGGGACTTTTATGGGATCTGGTGGGTGCAAAACCAGCTGAGCTGCTGTCGGCTGAGCACATGGGGTGGCAGCAGGCCCTGCAGAGCTAAAGGCAGGGGAGCTTTGTCACAGCCTGCTGGATGCGGTGCTCCATAAGGGGAGCGATGCGCGGAGCCGCTGCATGACTGGCCTGGGATGGCGGTGGCAGAATTAAAGCATAATTCTCCAAAGGTGTAAAACTGGTGCTGTTTCCAGGAAGTTTGGCTGCACTAAAAAGCCAAACATAACGGGCTCTTGTCCTTTTTAGCAAGGTGCACGTGCCTTGGGGCCCAGGGGTTCCCCCTTTTAAATGCTGGGTCCTGGGGGTGCAGCTGGGCAGGGCCCCCTGGCTGCGGGGACCCAGCTGATGTCGGGCGCTGAGCGTTGCATTAACTCCAGGCTTCTCTGGGAAGGAAATTTGTTTTGCTAGAACTAATCATTCACATGCATTTTTCATTAGCATTATTATCCTAAAGAAAGGCTGCCGTAGAGAGCTGGCAAAGAGAGGAGATATTTGCTACCTCCAGGGGAATTTTACAAAGGGAGAAGGAAGGAGGGGAACGGAGCCGAACGGCAGCTCCTGTTGGTATTCTGGTGTGATGCGTCTGAGCTGATCTTCCCAATCAATTCCGACTTAATACCAAAGCCTGCTCAAATATACAAATCATAAGCAAAGATTTTGGAAGGGTTTACATAGCTTGGTTTGCCTAGGTCTTCTCTGGATAGAAATTGTGAATTATTTTGCCTTTCCTGGTTTGTACAACTGTTATCAGCGAAAATTACTCCTTGTGCCAGCTCCCTCGTTGTTTGCCAGGTTTGTGTTGGATTTGCCACAGGCACTCAGGCTAAAAGTGAATCTGAAGGCCTCCATTACGTCTGCTGTAATGGAAGCAGAGAGCAGGAGCGCAGTGCGTGTCTCTTTGTGCTTCCCCTTTCCCTGGATAGTTGTGGGATCTTGGTGCCTTTTTAAACTGTCAAGGGAGAGTAGAAATAGGCCAGCAGACATGGAGAGGGTGGCGAGTCCTTGAGAGAAGTTCTTTAGAAAGGAGGGGGATTAAAAAGAGAATAAAATGGGTGAGCGAGTGGTGCTGTGTGCGCCAAGAAATGTGGGAGCTTGTCTTGGGCGTTCCTGCTGGGGGCATGTGGAAATCCGCTAAATAAAGATTGCATTAAATCCAGCACAGTGCTACCGAAAGCTATCTGATGCGACCAAGTGTCTGCAGGAGCCAGGGAGCAGAACCAGGAGCTCTGGGGTCAGAGGATTTTGTCATCCCTGCCCTCGGCAAGCTTTGGGGGTGGGAAGGTCCTGGGGGTGCCTGTGGGACTTTAGCTCCATCAGGAAGCCATCACTGGGCTGCTGGTAGCACGATGAGAGGCCTCCTGAGAGCTGCTCGCTGGGGATTTGTCTCAGCTCTGGGGACCGAAAACCCGAGCAGGATTTCCAGGGGCAGTCGGGAGGCACACGGCGAAGATGTTGGCTTTAAACAGCCGGCGGCCAGGCTGCGGATCAGGGCAGCTCTGACCACCAAAGGACGGGAGCTGAGCGCAGTAGATATGGTGATAAATGGGCAGAGGGAGGCGTGCTGGGTGTGGATATCGAATCATCACCGCCCCGCTGGGGACCCGACGCTGCTGGCCTCGTGCTGCGGCTCCTGACAGTGCTGGGGGGCTGAGCGAGGTCCCGGGGAGGGGGAAGAGGTGGATGCACAACATGGTTTTTCTGTAAATGCATAGCATGGCATTGAGAATAGTTTAAAAAAAAAAAAAAACACACACACACACACACAAAAAAAAAACTCTTGGTGAGGAATCTTTACCTTGGTGTGGATATAAAACAAATTAGCTGTGATGCAAACAGGAGGCTGGGGGAGGCTGCAGCTGTGATTGCTGGTGGGAGGATGCGGAAAGTAGGGCGATTCCTCTTCTTATAATGATTTTGGTTCCATTTAAGTTGGAGATCAGATGCTCCCCAGTGAAGATATAAATTATCATGGCACCAAACTTCAGTGCCAATAAGCTCCCCAAATTTATTTGCGTTCGTCATCTGGCAGTTTCATTTACAGTGAAGAAACTTTCACTGTGGATCAGATCTTTTTAATATTTCCTCATAACTTCCCGGTGACAATCAGCTTTTCCATTAGGAGAGATCAGACACATAAGTAATACTGAGAGAGCTGCATGAATACCAAGTCATTCATTAGGAGCAATGCCACCGCGATGAATGCTGAGTGAATAGACAGTGAGGGGGCTCTGGAAATTAAAGGTTATTCTGGGTTCATTAACTTCTGCACTCCCTTCTAAAACAAAACCTTGGGTGAGAGCAGCCTTTGACTCCTAAACGGGATCTCCTTGTCCCCTAATTTAAAAAATATTAACATCATTTAACTGTTTCCCCTTGCTACTTAATATATAAAGAAAAAAAAAAAAAAAAAAAGAAGTGTTGGAATTACTGCTCACGCAAGTGACAGGCGCAGGCAGCGCTGGGTGTGCGAACATCTGCTCTGCTCGCCTCTGCCTCGATTTTCAGTGCCTCTGCCTGGCATTAATTGGCCCCAAGGGCTGCTTGGATCCCCCTGGGGTGGTCCCTGGGTCCAGCCCAGCCCAGCACAGATCGTGGTGGTAGCCAAGGGGGGTGCAAACCATCGCCCATCGTGCTGGTGTCCCCTCCTGGCATGGCACTCCGGGCTTGGCAGAGCCATGGGCAGAGCTGGGGGTGTCCATCACGGGATCCCTGCTCCTGTTGGGTTTTTTCCTCGAGGATGCCCAGCTCCCATCCCCGCCCCTCTCTCGGGAGCATCGTGTGAGCCAGCGATGGCAGCAGGGAGAGGACAGCTGTCAGCCCGGTGCAGCCATTAATGCCATGTAACGGCTGGATAACACGTCCTTGGTGCTGAAATCCAGCGTTTTTCACTGAAACATGCTTTTTCCTGCTCCGTGCTCGCGTTCTTAGCCAAATAGGCTGATTCCCTTGTCGGAGCAGTGGATGAGGCTGTTTCAAACAGCGTTTCTAAAGCCCCCGGTAATTCCGAGGTGCAGATAGGGGAGTGCAGCTCCCGGCAGCACACTGTAATGCCAGGAGTATTGCTTCTTCCTTGCAAGGTCTTTACATTTCTACTACTTTATTCTGATTTTTTTGTGTGCGTACATGCATGATCCGTCTTTAGCCAAACAAAAAAACGAGAGTACTTTGGTACCAAAAGGAGTTTCTTTGTCACAGCCTTGAAGGCAGCAGATGCCGTGGGTAGGACAGGGGTGGCTACGGAGCGGGGTGGTGGTGGTGGTGGGTGTTGGAGCATGCAGAGAAAATGTCACTCGGGTGGTCAGAGAGAGCGAGCTGTCCCCGTGCTATTTTTATCCCAGGCACCATAACACGGTTATGCCTTCCTGGGCTGTTTTTTTTTAAGCATTTGGGTTATTATCCTGTAAATGTCACTCGTGTATGAGCAATACTGCTGGGTGATGGGCAGATCGGGGACCTACAGATAAAAATGGAGTCATGGCACACGGACATGCCTGGGAGGAAGGGCTGCTGGTTTAGCTCATTTGTTAATCACAGACAATTACTAGTTTTCACCCTTCTCCGATTTGTCCCATGGCTGCTTTGGCGATGGAGAGGTGACCGCCAAGTCCCCCAGGGGGCTTTCTGCTCCTGCTTCGTTTGGAGGGCAGGAGACGGAGGAGCTGTGTCAGTAGTCTTAGGGAAATCTGCTGCTGATGGTGCCTTGCTACTCATTTTCTCTTCCTTTGGGCCCTTGGCTTGTAGCAGCAGCCCTGATTTTCTGGGTTTGCTCATTCAGTTGTGCTCGTTGCATGGGCTGCTGGCTCATCCAGCTTGGCTCAGCCAACAGGGCTGAAACCTTGGTGCAGGAAAGCTCTGAAGCCGTTTGTCTCCTTCTAGTGCAGCATTGAGCCTGGCCTTGAGCTTGTTGCGTTCACCTGGGCACCCACGGTGCCTTCTGCCACTGCCTGGGGTGTTCCTGATGCAGGAGGTGTCCCTTGGGCTGGGTGACCTGGTGAGGGACAAGGTGCGTGGCATCGTCCTGTCCTTCGTGGCACCGTCCTCCCATGGAGCTGGAGGCAGCACCGTGCTGTCCCCAGGATCCACGTTCCTGCAGGGTGGGGAGAAAAAACACCACGTCCTTTTTCTTTTCCCTCTCCCTACGTGGGTTCATCTGCTCAGCTCTTGAGGAACTCTCAGCCCCCGACAATGGGAAGCTGCCGAGCTGGGGCTGGGGGAGGCGGAGAGGATGGGGAAAGCGCCTGGAAGAGCCGGGAGGTGGGGCTGGCTGCTGAGATAAAAATATCCTCCTGAATTTCTGGCTGGAAAATTATGCTGATGGTGGAAGGCGAGAGGTTAAAGTGAGGCAGAAAAGTTTGTGTCAGCCCTTTTTGATTTCTCCCCTCCGCTGTCGCCACCTCCTTTTCTCTCCTTTCTCCCCCTACCCCACCGCGCCGTACCCCCTCCCCGGTTGGGAAGAAGGAGGTTTGCTGTCTTTGTATTTTAACTGTAGCAAAAAGATTAAATTGTTTACGAGCTGTGAGCCCCGGCTGCCTGGATGAGCTGGGAGAGACAAAGATAGACAGTCTAATTCTCCGGTGTACTTTGTGCTTCCGTCCCCCTGCGCTGCCACTAATTCTTTTATCTGGCCCCAACACTCCAGGCATTATGTGCATTCATAAAAAAAAAAAAAAAAAAAGGAAAAAAAAAAAACTAACTGAAGCAGGCAAAATTACTGTTCTCTGCGCTTTACCTCTGATAACAATCTCTTGAATACTGATTACTTTTTTTTTCCCCAACACAAAGCGACCAACACAAGTTGGTCTTTAACCCTTTATCTTTAGCAAGCAGAAAGACACGAGGAACATCTTACTCAGTTGGAAAAAAAAATAGCATACAGAAGAATTACTGTTATCTCCTAGCCAGAAGAGGAACAGCAGAGATAAGAAAAGCCTGAAGAATTAAAAGGAACGTTGCATTTGGGCTGTAAATTCGTGCTGAAGCTGGTTCTATTTGTCTGTCACTAGGGTTCATAATTTTTCGAGGTTGTTTTGATAGACTTATTGTGAAGACTGCATAGAAAACTCATCAGCATTTGTTGCCTCTGAGCATTATTGTCAGTGGTAACCGCATGGTTATAGACTGGAGGAAGATAATGGTTGAAGTATAAAGGAGATAAAGGCAAAACCTCTTCTCATTAAGGGCTATCTCCACCTCTGCAGACTCTACAGTATTGAGTGACTGGCGCTAGTGCATTGGGCATAAATTATAGCAAAAAAACTAAAGGCAGCATCATTATTTCGAAAAAGTTATAATGACATGCCACCAGCTTAAGACCTATTTACTCCCAAGGCTGACAATAAATACAGGGGGAGCTCGCTGCGGAGTGACCAGCGCCGCTCCCCGGGGCTCGTGCCCCGCGCACATCTGGCTGAGCTGGGCTGTGCCGCCAGGGATCGGCTCAAACCCGCAGCAGGCGCCCAGAACCCCGCTGTTCCTTGCTGAATAGCACCACAATGGAGGCCAGGGAGAGGACTTGTCCTCGTTCCTCTAGAGGAAAAAACGTCATTTTTGTTTGAGGGATGGCTTCTGGTTTGGAAAATCCCAGCCTGGCCACAGCTTTCCCTGGAGGGGTGTGCTGAGGTGGTGCGGAGTAATCTGAGAGGGTGGGATGGAGCAGCGTGAGTTCCTCTGTAAAACCCATCATCTCTATTGGGGCTGTCACGTTGTTTGCCTTTGCTTTCTATTATTTTTTTTTTTTTCCCCTCCAGATTGCTATTCTGCAAAGTGATGAAAGTCTCCTTTCTGCTGCTCCTTCTAGGTGCTGCTCTTCTCCCTTCTCATCCTCTGTTGCCTACGGTTTGATCTTTTTATCTTCAACGCTGCGGTGGGGGAAGAATCGCGTTCAATTCAAGTCAGGTCTGCACCAGATAGAGCACGCTCCTTAAGCTGTTTTTACTAGGAAAGCTTGTAAAAACAAAAGCAGAACCAAAAACCCTCCGTACACCTGTAACACTGATTACCTGGAGCCTTCACAAGTACCTGCTGAATTGGAATTAGTTGCGGAGGCCCCTCTGAGGCAGAGGATTTTTTGCAGCTGGAGAAACTGAGGCCCAGAAACTGGGCGAAGCTGTGAAGGTTTGTTTGCAGTGCCCTGCTTTGCCAGGGCCCAGGTCCCAGAGCCCTGCTTTAATGCCTAAACCAAGTGCCTTTTTAGTTGTCGTGCTGGATTAGCAGCCCTAGAGGCTCCTAATCTGCTATCCATATGGCGCACGCAGTGCAGGGATCTACCCGCTGATCTCCCTTTGTATTTCTAGGCTGATTAGATGGGACGGTCCCCTGAGATCACAAACCAGCAGCATCTCCCCTGCCCGTTCGTTTCACGTTTGCTAACACGCTGCCCTTGTGCTCCTCTCTCCCTCTGCACCACGGGCTGCTGAGCGCTGCCCTCCACGCAGGGGTTGGAGCCCACTCCGTGCTCCCACCACCCTGCTAAATTCACACGAGCCTTCCATCATTGCCGTAGGACAGTTCTGTGGATGGGAGGAGCAGGGATGACCCTGGAAATGGGGCTGTTGTGGCACCCTGGAACAGAGCAATACCTCGCTGGGGGCTCTTGGCAGTGCTCTGGCATTGCAGGCTCCCCAAAAGTGGTGGAGAGCATCTCTGGGGCTGGGGGGAAAGGGAGGGTGGCCCTGCCATTTCTCCAGCTGCATGGGGAAGGCGAGGTGTGTGATAGCCCTCACAGTTACTTAATCCACTACGATGAGGCGGGTGTCTAGCAGCATATTGGCTCTGTCTATAATTCTGGAAGAAAATTGGGAGGAAATGTGAATTCTGGTTTCATTTCTGAAGCTTCCCAGTGATGTAGTGCCTGGTCTGCGGGGAGATAAGGAGCACAGTGAGGCTGTTGCACTTGATTTGGAGGTTGCTCTGCTGTTGCCACCAACTTATTGACAATTTTGTGCCTCGCTACAAATCAAGGCAGGCCAAAGAGTTGATGGTTGATATCTGGTCTGTGCTCCTGGCTTCAGCTTTGTCAGCAGCACTGAAATTAGGTGGCGGGTTTGGGCTCCAGTTGGAAAGCACGGAGTTGTGCAAGCTTCTGGCAAACCTGGGCTTGAAGCAAAGGGGAGGCCGAGCTTTTTCACTGGTTTCATGGGTGATAACCCCAGGGTTGGCTGAAGAAATGTCACTCTAAATGCAGGTATCGACCTCAATAGAAATATTTTCATTTTATAGTGTGAAATGCCAACAATGATATCTACCTGACGGCTCCCAGATTATAATATCTGTTCCTTACCAGCACGGGTGCAAGCCTTCCATTCAGGCTTACAATGAGTACAAACACGGGTTGCAGTAATATTTCATTTTTGATGGCATAGCAGTGGTTTTTGATTATATAAATCAGGCTTTAGAAAAGGAATACAGCTTTGTGACTGACTGAATAAATAAGTAAATGCAAATGTAAAAGTCCTTACAAATAATAATAAAACCCACTGCTTTCGAATGGACATTCAGGATCAACTAGAAAACATTGCACTCGTGGTGTGAATAGGAGAAATCAGTTGGGTGCAGCATGCAGGCGGGTTCCTGATAAACTAATGCTCCTTCACACAATTTACAATCCAACTGAATTCATTTGCATGACAAAATTGGCTCGGGTATTCATGTGTTGCAGCAAGACAAGTGTAACATTACAAAGAACAAGTAACCATGGGGAAGGTTAATGCAGACAATAAGGAAATACAATGACATGAATCGGGTTCTTCTTTTGCCAACCTTTTATCTGAAATAGAAAAATAACAAGCTCCCACCCCCTGTTCCTTACTTGGGAGTGAAAGAGTTGTTTTATGGAAAGGGGGGGGGGGAGAAAACGTGCAAAGTTGGCAAAGATCTGTAATTTCTCTTTTTCTACCTGGTGGATTTGAAACGTGCATGTGGGAGAGGAAGGTGGGAGAGATGAAGGACAGGCGAAGGCCGTGTGGCTCAGTGGAACGGGGTGGCCTGGGGAGGTCACCGCCGTGCTGCCAGACCCCGACCTCTCATAGCAGGAAGCGTGAGGGTGCTGAAACCCCCCTGTACCATACAAGCTTCTCTGAAATGCAGATTTTTTTTCCATAGGAGCGAGTTCCCTTAAGTGCTCTGCTGCAGGCACGTGGTGCTTGCTGACAGCATACTGGAACGAGGTGGGCAGAATTCTTGATGGTCACCTGCAAAGCCCATCATTATTAAGTTAAATTAACATTGCCAAAAGCTCTAAAAGGTGCAGAATGTGTTAATTATGTCCAGGTACATGTATTTTGGCAGTTAGCTTGACTTTGCAGCTTAATGGGCTGAGGGCTTTTCCTTAGGGCTCTAAGTGTGGTTTCGGATCGCAAACCACGGAGAAATCCCAAGTTCCTTCTACAGAGAGCTTTGCTGGTGGTTTGGCACAACACCTAGCACTGGGATCGGTGCCTTTCAAGCATCCCAGCGGAGTAAACACGCAGCCAGTGGTGCTTTTATTGTACTTGCCATTGTTTTGTCCCTTTGGTAGGGGTCTTTGGTTGGGGTCTGTTGTTTTCAGGCCCGGAGCGATGTGCGAGTGCTCGCTCCTCATCCATCGGCAGGAGCAGGAGTCCTCTCTCCTAACGTGAGCTCTTCAAAAATTCAGCACCCAGGGGTCATTTCATCTTCCCCTCCTGTATGGGTACCGGTGCCAGGCTCAGCCTCTTCCCTCTCCTGGATGCCCATCTCTGGGACCAACCTCAGCCCTCGCAGCTCCGTGTTGGGAGCAGAGGCAGTGCTGCCTGGCTGCAGGCTCACAAAGCTGCTCTGGGTCCAGGGCTCTGGAAACCTGCCCCTGCTGGCAGAGCCAACGTGTGGCTGCCCCCAGAGCCTGGCTGGAGGAGACATGAGCCTCAGAGGGCTTCCCATGGGCTTGGAGGAGCCTCTGCAGCAGGATGCTTCAGTCGGATGCTGCCTCTGGCTCACGTCACTCGCGGCACCGGCGTTGTGCAAACCTCTCTCAGCCGGAGAGGCTGCGTTGAGAGCAAATTCTAATTATTCCAGCCCGGAATTGCGAGGAGAGAAGAGCTGTGCTGGGTAATTGGCTAAATGCTTAGTGCAGGGGGGAAGCTGTCTGAGAACAAGGAAGGCGTCACTCTCCGCGAGCAGACGGCATCGTTTTCCTCATTGTTCTCGAGCTGGAGTGCTGAGCTCCCTTTCCAGCCGGGATTAGGAGCTCTGACACAGGCACTTGCCGAGCACGAGGGCCCCTCTCTGCATCAGCTCTGCTCAGCAGCGCAGCAGGCTTGTCCCTCAATTGCCATCCGCAACAAATCTGTAACAAGTTGACAAACGACTAATTTTAATTTAATCTTTCAGTTTCCGACTTAATGATGAAAGGAAAAAAAAAAAAAAAATCCAGGGGAAGGAAGTGCTCACCCGCATCTTCCCTTCACACCGTTCACGCAATGGGGGAGTTTCAGTGCAAAAATGGTTAGGAGCACAATAAGAGCCTTACGTTTTTGAATTAAATTTAACCCCGGGGTGCCACTGCTTCAGAGCCTTTGGAGGCAGAGTTGTAAATCATGGCAGCAGATTCTGCTTCTGATGAGCACTTCCCATCATGATGACATTTAAACTATTAATTAATTAGGAGAGAGCAAGATGAGAAGATTTGGAATTCTCCCCTTTGGATAATTACTGTCAAACACATTTGTTACTGTAATGAACGAACAGGATGTGACTTCAGCAAGCGTGTTCTCCCTGCGTGTGTGTGTTTTCACATTATTATCGTTTCAGCCTGCCTGAAGAGGAGGGAAAAAAAAAACATAAAACACTTTTTCTGTTGCAACTGTAAATAGAGGTTGTGTTTTCGGTGCTTTGGCAAAGCTGTAGTTGGGAAGGAGGGAACAGAATCAGCGTGAGCGTGGCTGACAGATACGCCAGGACCCAGAGCCCGGTGGGTGTGCTGGCTCCTCGCGGTGCAGATCTGACTTGGGAGCTGTGTTTGTGCAGGGCCCTTTGCCCTCTTAGCAAGCCCGTGCGAGGTGGTGGCAGCCTTTGGGAGCACAGCCCACGGAGAAAGCCGTGCAGTGGGCACCACCAGAGATGGAGCCGTGCCAACCAAGATCTCCTCTGGCTTTGCCTGTGCCGGGCACTTTATTGAAGCTCTACCAGTGCCACCCTCCTTTGCAAGCCGTCCTCATCCCTCTGTTCAAAAAGTGTCTTGAAAGCTTCCCTGGATGATTTCCCCATCCCCACCTCTCTGAAGGCACTTACGGCACCTCCACTTCCTGCTAGCCGAGCTCCTTGTTTACTCCTCCGCTGTCGATGTGCCCTTTTGCAGATAATCAATCTTGCTTGGCAGGATCAATTAAAATGAAGTGTGGGTACTCCACGTGTTGTGGCCTGGCGGTGTAACTCGGTCTCACGGCCACGTTTCGTGCAGCCATGTCCCGAGCCGGGTGCGTTTGGCTGTGCTGGCTCAGGGTTGGTGGCAAATTATCAGCTTAAAGGCTTTAAAAACCTGACCCTGCGTCAGGAGAGAAGAACGGGTGTTTGGGGCGTTACTGGGTGGGTTTGGGAAGGAGCTGGGCTGGAGTTTAAGGTCCCCCAATGTCCTTGGTAGAAATTATTCTAATGGAGCAGTCAATCTGTAGCTCTTTCGTGGCAGCCAAACGTGGATTTTAATCTGAAATATCGTCGTTGTCATAAGAGTGCTTGCCATTTTCCTCAGAACTTCTGCCATTTGGGGTGCTGATCTTTTCATAGGCTAACTGTAGAAATAGAGATAGTGAATTATTTTCTGGAAAATCAGATGCCATTTCCAGTGGGAACAGAAGTAGTAGTAACGTACTCTTGTGGGGCAACTCGGACAAAATTTGCAGGGTGTTTTTGGCTTTTTATTCCCAGTGGGGATTCAATGCAAAGTGTTCCGTCTATGCTCTTGTTACTGTGAAATCCAAACAAGAACATTACCAAGCCCCTAAATGACTTTGCTTTTTCCCTCCAAGTACAACCGATAAATTATTTTGCAGAGCTGAGCTCCCACGTCGCTCTGTCTTCCCGAGGAGTTCAGGACCGCGGTGCTCCCCGCTCAGCACCTGGAGCTGAGGTGGGCTCTGCCATGGGCAGCTTAGCTCAGACACCCCCAGGGAAATTAATGCTGGAGGGCTTGTCATCACAAGGTGGATTATTTTATTTTGCGATAAGCATCTTTTCATTTTTAAAATCCATTGATTAAAAAAAATAAATATATATATATTATTATTTTGACGGAAAATATTGGGCTGTATGATGAAACAGCTAAAATTTGAATCTTAACTGAAGAATATTTGAGGGGTGCGGTAGAATTAATTGTTGTGCTCTGGTATCAACAACGATGATACTGGAAACCTTTGGAGACGGATAAATGCTTCGTATGTGAGTGGGAAAACATACAGTCAGTGAGCAACAATCATCTTTCTGGAGATTCCAGATAATCCGGGCTTCAAAGCAAAACCTGTGTTTTGGAATATTCATTCTCTGATATTCAAACATCCAACTTTGTTCTTCTAATTATTATTATTCTTTTGATGTTATATCAGACAAGTGCCATAAGGGTCTTAAAAAGGGCAAAATAATTATTTCCTTTATGTCTTAATACCCATGTGATGGGGAGGCTTTGGTGGAGGAAGGAATATTTTTTTTGACAAATCCAAAGGGGAAAGCTTGGCAACATGGTATAGTTGAGTGTAACCATAAATAAAACCCTGTGTGAATTCCCCCTTGGAGACACTACAGATCTATTGAACAGGGCACCCTCTCTATAAAAATTGTTCTTGAGAGGTAATAGCAAGCTATACATTATGAAAAAATATAGCACAGGGATTTGCTGTACTTGGAGCAAAACTATGAGAAAAATGGTGGGAGGTAATAAGGGATTGTCGTTCCATCCCATTAGAAATGTGTTTTATTCCAGACACCCAGATTTTATCTTCCCCCTGTACCTGAATTAGAAATGAAACTGCCAACTTTCTAGGATGTGCAGGAATCCACACAGTAATGTGTTTGTCTTTTTTTTTTTTTTTCCTTCCCTTTTCTTTTGGGGAAGCTAATTAGGGCAAACATAGATAAAACACAGTGTGTGTTATGAGCTTGTAAATAATGGAAGAGGGTTTCCTGAGGAAATTAGCACTAGGACATGCAGGAAGCTATGAAATCAAACGCTACAAATATATACTGTATCCTCTATATAGATTAAAATAATAATAAAAAACTAAAACCAGTCATATACCGAAGGGAATCCTCTAGGATTTGACTGGCACAATCCTGTAAAAGAAGTTCAGTAAAAAAAAATCCACTCATTTCTAAAGAAATTTCCCAGATTAGATTTGTAAATCAAAAACCAATATATAACATGCAAGAATTGATCTGTTTTATATTCCTCAGTTACATTTTTGTGAAGCACATTTAGAAGATTTAGAACGTATTTGCGCCTGCTGGTTGAGCCATTATATGCTTGAGTTCATACATCTATTTGTGAGGCTATAAAACAGGCATCGACTACCCATGTAAATTGTGTTCTCCACAATAAATTATATGCATACTTGCAAAAATACATAACTGCTGTTGGTTGGCTTACGTCGACTGAATACTAATGATGTTTAAAGTTGTATTGTCCCTCTTCTCGGGCCTAATTTAGCCTCTACATCAAAAATTATGTAGGAAAAAACACTTTATCCTCTCACTGAGAAATAAAATGGCACTTACGGGCATCCACATATCTTTCTTTTATGAAACACCACCATTTTCATACTAATTTTAGCTGCATAGGGTTCATGGAAAAGTCTGTCTCATGCAACCCTCTTAGGAGACTTCAGCGTGTGTGTACATACGCAGCTACAGAAAAATGTATTTTGGGGGGTTTTATATAAATGAATCGGGCTTTGTGATGCATGCTCACAGATAATATAACCCTCTATGATGCTCAGAGTATTTTTAATTCCTGAAGTTCAGAGACTTGTGGTTGCACCCCAGGGTTAGTGCAGAACTTCGCCATCCTCGAGCAGGCTGGCGGCGCGTGCAGCAACGCGCGGGTGCCGTGCACCTCCCTCTCCCCTCTGCCTGATGGCCATCAGGGCACGGCTGGCTTCACAGATTGATTTTGCTCATTTTTTAGTTGTGTTAGGAGCTGTGAAGTTGTGCTTCCTTTCACAGAGGGCTTTGGGCAGCCCCATCTTCACCAGTGGGGCTCGCTCAGTGCAGGACGCGTGATTGCACAGCCCTGGACCTCTCCCCGGGGGGGTTTCCCTACTTTAGAGCATTTTCTCCGTTGTGCCCGTGCTCCCTCCCCTCCGTTAGGATCAATCCTGCCTCCTCAGCCAGCCCCATGCCTGCGGCTCTGCCTCGGTGAGGAGAATTTCCCCGTCTTGCTCCTTCCCCATGCGGGCTGGCCGGGAATATGGATACTGTCACACACCTCCTCTGCTGCCCAACGATGTGTAGGAGAACAATATATCCCTTTTATTGGGCGCGCAACCGGGCAGAGGAAGGAGAGAAGCAAACCGCCTCCTTTTTCTTCACCCGGCATGTGCTGGTTTCCTTTTTTTTCCCCCCGATACACATCCTCAGCAGCAGCCCAGCCTCTCGCCCTGCCGTAATTTCGCTCAGCCCTCCCAAAGGGGACCCAGCCGAGGGCAGCGGCGTTCTCCAGCAGCACTGGGACGCGCTGTGGGGCTGTGGGTGGCTGTGCTGCCATGCACAGAGGACGGCTGGATAACTCACTGCTGCTCCTCCAGCCCGACCTTCACCACCCTCGTACAGAAATTCAGGTCTTTGTGCCCAGTGCTCGCGCTGTAAAACTGCTGCCAGAAAGCAGGGAGCTGTGGCTGCTTTTTCCAGGGCCCTGAGCTGAAAGGCGATGAAGGGGCAGGTGAGGAGGTGTGTGGCAGCACTGGAGGGGGATGTGCTGGAGCAGGGAGAAGGGCAGAGCACGGCCTCCTCAGGCTGTTCTCCTGTCCCCTTCCTGGATCTCCACGCAGGAGGCTGTGGCCAGCACCAGGCGGCAGAGCGCAGCTCCCAAGTGCCAGCCCTCTAACGAAGGGCCCTGACGCGGGCAAGGGGTTATACATCATTAATACACGTCCGTAGGACCTTGTTGGTTTTTGTAGCGTGTAATCAGATTTTTAACTTCTGGAGAAAAAGTCGTTAGCGGAGGTCTGTGCGGTGCAGCGAAGAGCAGTTGGTGCGGTTCTGGGCAGGGGTCGCTCTCTGGCTGAGCGGCTTGTGGCAGAGCAGAGCACGTGCACAACTTCTGCAAGCAGCTTTGTGCACGATTTAGTGGAAGAGTAGGTAAAGATAAATTACCCAGTGTGAAATCACACCTGATTTTTTATTCATCTTACTGAGAATCCTCATGGCAAAGCTTCAGTGTTAACCATGCTTGGGAAAGGGTGCTTCCCAGACTTCACTGATATCAGGGAGCTGAGCGGGGTATCTGCGTGGAACAAAGTTCCAGAAGTGCCTTTAGTGCTGGAAACCAACTCAGGACAGGTCCCTGATGAGCACTGCACGTGCCTGAAATGTGTCCTGGCGGCAGAGCAAAGCCCCCAGCGCTGCCTCCTGTGCAGCCCGCAGGAGGAACGCGGTGCGCTAATGCCGCCTTTCAGGGCTGCGGTGACTGACAAAGTAACCTAGATATAATTTTCCTTTGTGTCACTTCTAGCTACTAAAATTAGTATTAAGAGACACAGAAAGCTCAGCGGAGTTTTCCCAGTTTATCCTGCGGCTAATCTTTTTATATCATTTTTCCCTTTAAAATCAGGGGGAGGGGGAAGCCCTTTCATTCCCTGCAGCCGGCACGTCTAAACTACTAACGTATGTGCTGCTTTGCCAACATACAGTAGCTTAGGACTTTTCAAAAACACAGAACCCCTGAATCCAATAAAATTGCAAATTTCACTGTATTTCACAATATCCTAAATAAACATGAACAGCGTGCATTTCTCTTTCTGGCATCAAATATTAATCTGTCCGTGGTCGGAAATGTGCTTTCCATCTTGTGTGCGCTCACATTGGGTAAACACTTGGGAGATTGCTATTCCAGACCTTTCATTCTCTCCTAGAGTCAAGAGCATGACAAATTTTTCTCCTAATTACACCTGCCACTGTTTGCCTTCTAATACTGTAAATCCTCCATCACATAGTTTTTCAGATTCAGGATTAGGTTCCTTTTCTGCCATACAAACGATGGGAGGTGCAATGCGCAGTTAGCAATGCACATTATGAGTGTTTAGGATGGGTTGTCATTTTTTTTATAAGTGAGAGATCTGTGAGCAGATATCTCTCCACATTTCACATGTGATGTTGAACCAGGACTGCTTGGGTTGGTTTTTCTGGCTGTTTTGAACCTGTGGAGCCATCTCCTGTCTCAGAAAGCACAGCCCCATGCTTGTCCCCTGCTTTTCAGTTTGTTTTAGTTTGTCTTTAGCACTGGGAAATTATTTTATTAGGTCTCCTTATGTGTCTCTGTATTTTTTAGAGGGTGTGGATAGATGCAGCATGGGAGTGCAAGCACACTGGTACTTCAATTCAGAAATAATGAAGCCCTGGGAGTACCCAGGGGTCCCTATCTGCTCCTGGCTTGCAGCGGGGTCTCCATGGGGACTGGCCTGGCAGCATGCAGACCCCAGGGAAATGCTTCAGGAGGTTGTTCCGAGGTTGGTTTATTTTGCTTGTGGTTTTGAAAGCCAAACCGGCCAAGAGTAACCCATCAAAACAGATATCAGCAAGTTACAAAGCAGTGGCATAGCTAGGGCAGAAGGCTGGGCACTGGGGACGTAGCATCCATCCTGTTCTCCTCCTTGCTCCGTTTTATAAGCAGTGGCACTGCACTTTGGGAGAGGAAACACTGGCAGGCCTCTGGGCTCAGAAAAGTAGAAAAATTCACAGAGTGAGTGATGGAAGTCCCTGAACCTTGTTTGTCTCCAGCAAAAGGTTGATAAACGGTGCTGTGGGGGCAGAGGGGGCAGCAGGAGGAGGGCTGGTGGTGAGGGTCCCCTGGCCCAGGATCCTCCTGCGGCACCTCAGCTGCTCTAGGCCCAGGGTCTCATTTTGCTTTCCCTGGCTGACGTTCCCCAGCACTCAGGCTTGCTGATGGCAGCGTCTGTGTTGAATTTAAGCCTCGGCAGGAGAGGCTGCCCACCCGCTGCCCTTGCACCAGGCCGTGCCTCTGCTCTGAGCACTGGGGAGGCCGCCCCTGGCCGTGCTTGCCGCTCTGCCGTCGTGTTTGAGCGAAAGTCTCTTGGGCAAAGCGACCGTCTCGCTTTGCTGGTACAAATCCTCCATTAATGCCTTACAGCAGGGGGCAGAGAAATTGGGCCAGCTCCGAGCTAATCGAGAGTTAATACGCAAATGATGAGCTGATAGGAAAAGAGCCCGTGCGGTACGGGGAAAGGACGCGTGGCAAGGCGGAACGGCAGCAGAGGTATCCACAGCGCTTGTGCGTGGGTTAAATTGGCTGTGAAAAGGGTTTTTACACGAGACCGTGGGTTGCACAGGTACCCGAAACACAGCGTGCACACACACTGGGCACGGCTGCTTCGTGCTGCATGCGGGAGGCTGCCTGTGCCAGTGCCCCGTGGCTCGAGCGCCAGGCGTAAATGGAGGACTTGAGCCCGGAGAGCTGGAGTGAAACAATTTATTTGATTACTGGGTAAATAAATAAGCTAAGCTCCTGGTGGATAGCGGCGTCTGTGGCCTTCCCATGCAGCGGTGCGTTTCTCTGCTTGCCTCGCGGCAGTTTTTTAGCCAGCTGCCAGGGAGACTGAAATTCCCTCCCTCCTGGTAGAATTCCAGAAGTTGTGTGGTGTTTGCTGGAAACCTGGGTGGAAGGGAAGAATTTGGTTGAATTGAAATCAGTCTTGATTTTCAAATGTTAAAATAATAATAATAATAATTTGCTTTCTACCTAATTTGTTTCACTGCAAGATTTTGGGTGTTTTGCATCCTAATTTTCTTTGAAAAGCAGGAACATTGACTTTTTTTTAGTATTCACATTAGAAAGCTCTTGCTTGCAGGACTAGCTGTTTATTCCTTATATAAAATCCCATCTTTCTTATTGTCTGCATCCCTTCAAGATAACCCCTTAAGGTAACTTCCAGCTTTGGTTGGGGGAACTCAGTACACGTGGCTTGGTATACAGATACGTGGTTATTGCTGTGCTCCAGAAGAGCTGTGAGAATGCTGTGTGTGTAGCAGAGAAGCCAACCTGCACTTAAAAATCAAAATCCGCGCTTGGTTTTGCGGTGCTCTGTGGCCACAAAGGGGACCTCTTGTCATTCTCAGCCCACCTTGTTTCTGTTTGATTCTCCTTTAACTCCATGTGTGCATTAATTAACGGTCTCTTAACAAATACTGTTTACTTGGGTAGGGTTGCAGAGCCTTACATCTCCTACCCTGGTACCTGGCGGGGCTGAGCAGGGGAGACACAGGCTGTTTTTTTGGCTCATCTGACCGCTGTGGCTCTCTCAGCCACTTCAAACTGCACCGGAGGGAGGGTTTCACATTATCATTTCTTCTCCTGGATGAAGGCCCCCAGGGCCAGCTTCTCTCCCAGCATGTGTCCCGGGGGAGCCCAGTGGTGCCCAGGTGGGTGCCCCAGAGGTGGAGCAGTGCCTGGGCTGTCGCAGACCCCGTTCTGCTCGGCGCTGGTTATCTTCCACTTCTTCAGCAAGAAGCAAGCGGCAGCCACTGCTCCCCAGTCCTGTGCACCCGAGGCCACCCCAGGACCGCTTGTAGGGACGATGGGCGCGTGGGCAGGGCCATGTGGGACCAGCATGGACCAGCACTGCCTCCCAGCCCCGCTGATTTACGGCGCTCGGCCGCGGCGGGGACGTTTGGTGGCGGTGACCGGGTTGTGACCCCGGCGGAGAGCAAGGCAGCGTTTCGGCAAAGCACAAACAAAAGGTTAAATGCTCCAGTTCTCGGTGCAGGCAGAGCCAATCATTCTGAAGAGACTGCTCCCCCCCCTTTAATTGCTTCTTTATTTTGTGTAATATTTCTTGCACTCGCTTGCGTGCGCGCTCTGCCTCTCACCTGCACTTGTACACGCAGCCTCGCCCACTCGCCCTCTTTAAAACATCTCAACAGCAGCCACTTTAAAGCTAGGCGGCAGCTATTTTCTACACCTCTTTACAGCGGGCTGGATAACATCTCCATCACACGTGGCAAGTTTAATGAGTTAAATCTCTCAAGGGTTTCGGCACTGGCTCGCAGGGCTGCGAGCGCGATGCCTGCAGGGGGGCAGCCGGGGCTTGGCAGCGCGGGTACCGCCGGGCATCCATCCCTGCCTGGCACAGCCTGCTGACTGCTCTCCCCGAACGCGAGTGAGTCAGAGACAATATGTTACAGATCGGCAGCGTGTGTGCGTGTGCGAGAGAGCTTGGAGGCACGGGAGCATCTCTTTTGTCTTCTGCCTTCAGCAGAGGGGAGAGGGAAAGCCGCACGCGCCTCCCGAACCAGCTGCTGCCCCCGTCTCCTGCACTTCCCCAGCAGGGGAAATGAAACGGCAAAGAAAGAGGCTGAAAAGTCCCAAATTTAAAAGCTTCCAGAAAAAAGTTGCCTTCTAAGTAAGTGGTGCCCGCTGTAGTGCTAACAGCCAGAAGTGCTGCTTGTTTATTATTATTATTATTATTATTTTTTGGTGAAATTCCATGCAGTTAAGGTAAAAATGCAAATGCACAGTTTGTCCTGATAAAGAAGGGCGATGAAAAAACAAAGGCAGACGGATCAGTTTCCTGCCCTCTGGCTAACCCTTGCAGGAGAGGGTTAAAATAATCAGCATTTAACTCGGGCAGAGCTCTCTGGTGTCACACGTAGCTGCTTTGCAGCTGATGAAGGGCTTCACAGGCAGGTTGGTGCCGTGCCCCAGATCAGACAGGGACTTGGAGGGGTTTATGCTAAGCAGGAACAGCTGTGAT
Organism: Aythya marila; assembly: GCF_965140915.1. Classification (NCBI taxonomy): domain Eukaryota; kingdom Metazoa; phylum Chordata; class Aves; order Anseriformes; family Anatidae; genus Aythya; species Aythya marila. The sequence goes on from NC_139061.1 coordinate 9,899,529, forward strand.
GATCCAAACTGGCTCTCTGCGACCAAACTTCCCCCATTCCCCAGAGCTGGGAAAGAAAAGCAGAAGGAAAGCCCAGGTGTCCTCGCCTGGAGTGGCGCTGGCTGTTCCTGCTGATGAATGAGCACGGGACATAAACGTTGAACTTTGATTAATTCCCGGTGTCCAAAACCTGCTAGAACTTGGCCATTTGGTCTCATTGAAAGCGGCACTCAGATGTCACCGTGATAGGAAAAGCAGAAAGCACCTACAGCAGCCGTGGCCGTAAAACATCGGGAGGAGAAAGTGACAGCTCGGAGCCATCTCACTTAACATACCTAAGGGGCTGTGCCGCATAAAGCTGCGCGGCATGAATGGCTTCGCTCGCGAGGTGCCCCAACAAAGCAATGATGAATTGAACTAAATGAACTGAGGCAGTCCATAAAAAGTGTTTGCCTTCTTTTTAGTCCCGGAATTGGAGTTTATGAAGTGATTGTTCAAGATAAATAGGAGCTGCTGCAGTAAGTTCAAACTAGTTTAGAAAACTATATATCCCTACCCCGTAAATGGTATTTTTTCCCCCTCAGAGAGCTTGTGTTTTCTTTGGGTTGCTTAGGGTTTAAAACTCGGGTTTGACTCGAAACATCAGCGACATTAATGACAATTAAGAGTAATATCCTGGATTTATTACACTCATTTAATTCAGGTTTAAAAAGCCAGCTCAGACCCCAGTTTCCATGCCGTGGTGGTGCAGCAGGTCGGTGCTGTGTGTCATCGAATCACACAAACATCGAATGTCCCAGCTGGAAGGGACCCATAAGGATCATGGAGCCCAATTTGGGACAGGGCAGCCCCCTCCAGCTGGGTGCTCCCTTGTCCGGGTTTGTGTGGGCTTCACTTGTTGAAGCAGGGCCCTACGTGCTGTGCTCTCCTTCCCGTCCTGTACCGAGCCCCAGAAATCAGCATTCGAGATCAAACAGGAGAAAGGCAAATCTCAGTCTCCCCCAGCTTGTCCCCTCCTAACTGTTGGATGCTGCTCCTTAAATACAAGGGGTTACCTCCCCCTGCCCAAACTGGGGGCACCCTGCTTGAATATGCCCTGCCTTAGAACAAAGGCATTGCAATTCCCCTGGTGAATATTAGACATGGATGCACGTTTGTATGGAGCGCTTCAGAATAGTGTGATTATATTTATCCTCCTGCTCTTGATTGTATTTTTTTGTTTTTGTTTTTTTCTTTGGTGGAAAATTAAAGCTAATCCTCTGTGATCCAAACTACTCTCCTCCGTCCCTTCTCAGCAAACTGGTGAGATGTTCTCAAACGTTTCCCGGGTGTCACTCGCATTTGTCAGTTTAAAAGGTGTTGCCCTGTTTGCCATAAAGCAGTCTGTAGCGGCAGGAGCCTTTACCAGCAGTAAATTACCAGCCTGAGCTCTCAGCACCACTTGCCCGCTGCTGCAGCAGCGCTCGTCACCCAGTCCCAGCTCCTGGGGGTGTCCTGCGGAGGGGTTCGTCCACGTGTGGTCCTTCTGGTGGAGGGGATGGGCAATAATCGGGGTTCTAAAATAAGCACTCTCTCTCTAGTCAGTGTTAATGAGCGAGTGGGATTTAATTAATTTGGTCCAGCAATTGGGTCACCAGTTTCCCCAGCTAGGGGAAGGGATCCTGGGTGGGGAAACGCAGCGGAGGGCACTGCCCCTTAAGTGAACACCCCAATTTTTTCAGTGCATTTCAGGGGCTTTTCTGTTAACTTTATAACCCAGTTGGGGCAGCTCAGACCTAGCAGGGGTAAGGAAGTCAACACCAACAGGGTGGTTCTCTGCTTCGTGTAACGTGGATGGTTCTAGCTTGTGTGAAATTAACCCCTACCTTTGCAGCCCCACTTCTCACTCACCAAAGCAGTAAAACACCAACTCCTCCCAACTCTGCCTGCCTGTGAACAGCGCTAACATAGCAGCAAAACCCGGCAGGTTGGAGCCCCCGTGGTTGCTTCCCGAGGGGGGACCGAGGGAAGCGCCGGCCTCGGCTTCCATTTCTCACTTCTGCTCGGTATTTCTGACTCCGGCTGGTTTGTATCGCCACCTTTTAGTTAAACATAGGAGGTTTTTTAAAATTTAAATTAGATCTCAGAAAATAGATACCGTGCACCTTTGTGTTGGTAAGAAAAAGAAGTGGTGTCATTCATGTCAGATAATTGGTGGTTTTAGCTCTCTGCAGAATAAATTACAGCAGTCATATAATGGCCTTTCATCCAATCACTTCTCTACTCCAGATCTAGACTTGAAATGAGGTTTGTTGAAAACATCATTTCAGGGATTATTGACCACAGCAAAACCTTGTTGTACATGTTCTTTGTATGTATTGAAAATACGCGAGTTAAAAAGGTAATAGTTGGTGCTTCGCCGCTGAATTGGAAGCGGGGAGCGGCGGGAGGTGGGAGCTGCTCCGGGGGCACCGCTGCAGCTCCGTGCGCTCCCTGGGGAAGGAAAGGAGCCTGCGGAGAGAGGGGGCTCAGCACCCCCGGCGTGGAAGAGCTGGGAGACGGGCTGCTCCTTCCTTCTGGTGGCCTTGTTGTTTGGGTGGTGGGGACAGCTGTGGTTAAGAAGAGAAATCTTGATTTATGCCATTTCTTTGACCCATAGGCAAACTACCAGGGATGTTGTGATACCTTCGTCTTATAAACTGTCATCTTCTGCCTGTTTAAATGACTGTCGTGTAGGTATTATATAAAAAAAGGCAGCGTGGGTATGATGAGAGAGTTGTACAGGTTGCTCTTTAGGGCTTGACTGCCTTTCTTACATACAGTCCTTCGTGCATGCAGTCCTTGTCCCTTTCGGAGTCCTCTCCATACTGCAGAAGTACATTAGGATAATCTTGTACCAGGTGCCAAGGAGTTCAAACCAATCTTTACGTGAGAAAAGGTTAAAAGACAATGTGGTCATAATCTACAAATACCAACGTGGGGAAGAGTAAAAGACAGTAAAAGACTCTAAAGCCGAGCAGGAAGAAATATATAAAGCCAGGTTTCATGGCTGGAAACTGATGGCAGACAAATTCAAATGAGAATTGAAGTGTGTGTTTTGACAGTCACAGTAATTAACCATTGGAGAAAATTGCCAGGGGATATAGTAGATGCTCCATCACTCAAGTTTTATAAATAAAGGCTGAATGTCTTTATAAAACAAAATGCTATTTCTCAGCAAAAAGTCACGGATGAGCCCCAGGAGCTGTGTATATTGAATTCCTGGGGCTGAGCTCAGGCTGGAGGCTGGCCTGGAGGAGCTCAGTGCATCGAAAGCCACTGCTCCAGGACCCAGCTTTTGGGCAGCACAACCCATCGCATGGCCACGCGCTCTTTGTCATGTTTTACTTTGCACGAATTGAGGCGTTTGGTGCCCCTGAGCTGAACAAAGCCCCGTTCGAGGAACGTAATAAACCCCACAAAAGCTGCGCTGGTCTTGCAGCACTTGTCACAGGGAGCGAAACAACTCTGATGGAATAATTGATCATTTGCTTGACTAAGGATCAAAGCACCTGAAACTTGGTCACCTCTGTCTGCCATAGCATGCCCTGAAAGAATAAAATTCTTGAAAAATAGTCTTTCCCATTTATATTATTTTCTCCCTTTTCCCTCTTTTTCTCATTTCAATCTAGCACAAAACCTGACAGCTCAGAGGCCTGCGTGAGGTCCTAGAGCAGCAACCCTTTGCTCCATCAGCTCTGGTTTTCTAAAGCAAGCTAGGGGATTTAGACACCCGGCTTTGCATAAGGATGAATGGGGATTAGGCGTGCGTACTCCTAAGCAGCTTGAGAAATTTCAGCCCTTTCTATTGCCGTGTCCCTGCCCAACTTCTGATCCTCAGGAAAGTTCTCTGAGCTTCTGCCTGCTGCACCCAGGAAGGGAGAGCTGGCCCAGGTGTGCTCACTCCTTTAATTTTGCCCCTGTCACAATTCAGCGAGCTGCTGCAGAAGAGGAGGAGGCACGTTGGGCTTGGCTTTGTGCTCGGGAAGTGGTTTTCTTGCCTGCTTGCTTGTCTTTCAACCAAATTATGTGGCCCCTGCCAATGGGCTGGGTTCCAGCTAGAGCAGAGCCTCCCCGGCACGGGGTTTCTGTGACGATGTAAATGAAGCCTGCATCTTTTTATGTCTCTGGAAAGTGCTTCTTACGCCGTGCCTGCTTCAGCGCTCAATAGCCATCTTTTATGTGGCTGCTGCTGCTCCTGGAGCTGACGGTTCCTTTGCTTCTCGACTGCCAGCCTGCCGCGGCCCCCTCGCGTTTCCCTCCTGCTGCATTGTTCAGCTGTTTTGAATTCCCTTCCAAAACGCACCGAGTGTATTAGTTTTAAACCTCCAGATGGATCCTCGCAGTTCCCAGCTTCTTTTAAAGCTGTATCATTTGGGGAGAGCATCTTGTGGCTCCTAAGGAAATAACTGGGGCAGGGTGAAAAAAAAAAAATCCCTCTTTTTGCTTCTAGGTGGAGTTCCCATCTAGCAAACCAGAGATCTCAGCGCTTGGAGAACTGCAAAGATCCTCCAGAAATAGGAAATACTTCTAATTGGGGTTTCTCCATGGTTTGTAGCCTGTGGGTGTGTGGCAAAAGCTTCCTGAAACTGTGACCTTCCCCTTCTGATCAAAACCTGTCTTGGTGAGGTAGGAGAGATGGGACTGGGGGCAGTGGAAACACCCGATGCTCGCTGAGATCCTGAGCTCCTGGGTGCAGTCACTGGTGTCCTGGGGAGCTTTTCCAGGGGTGGCTGGAGGCTGAAGCCCAGAGATCGTCGCAGATGCTCGCACACTTGCTCGTACCCTTGGTTGTGTCTGTATAGGTTAACCTGCAGAGCTCGAACCCCGTGTGCAGGTAGCAGGACGATGGGCAAGGCAAAGTTTTTGCAGCAGCCCTGTGAGATGGGGAAGGGCCCGAAGGGAAACCCTGACCCTTCGTGAGGCTGCCAGGTGCTGCTTTGGCGGTGCTGGGGCTCGCCACGGACTTCATTAGCCGAAGGGAAAAACGTCTTCATCCCTGGCAGCGCTCTCGGGGGAGTCGGGTTAATAGGAGCCAGATCACGGGCAGCGCCGAGACTTTGTCAACTCGGGGGAAACAAACCGCGATTTGATTGTTCCCTCTATGAGGAGATCAGGGCGGAGATAGGGTCCAGCTGTCCAGCCATCTAGGAGACTAATTAGTCCAATTAATTAAGAAGTTGCTCCACGTTTCCCCAGTGTCACACAGGGCTCCGAGAGAGAGAATGACAAGGGTGTGGAGAGCGAGAGGTCATAGGGAAAGCTTAATGTCTGTTGGGGTAGATACACAGTAATTAAGTGACAATAGACAGGAACTTTGCTTCTGGAAGAGTGCTAATTAAAACCTGTAGGGTACTGTTCTCGCTCCGGGTATGCAGCATGTGCCCGTGTATCCCACTGGCACGAGTGGGACTGATCCAGTGAGGGGCACCACCAGGCCTTTTGCTGAGTGTCTCTTGCACGGGTGCTGTTTGATGCAGAGCACGTGGGTCTCGGACAGCTTCAGGGACCTCGGGAACACCTGCGGAGAAACGAGACCTTCGTTCCATTTTATGGATGGGAAAACTGAGCCCTGCAGTGGATGCAGGAGCAGGGCTGCTCCGTGTGGGGCTCGCAGCGGGCGAACTGCCTCCTGTGCTCACAGGAGTGTGGCTACAGCCAGGAGCCGTGCTTGTGCTTTTTGGTTTGTGCAGTTAGCTCATTCTTATAGTCCAGAAGGATTCTCTCATGTCCTAGGTGCTTGCTCAGATGCAAGGTGGCACCCCAAGGCCACGGGTGGCATGACAAGGAGGAGAAGACCCAAGGCGACCGAGCAGGAGGTGTGTTTTCTGCTGCCCGTGTGCCGTTTGTACTTCATACCCACAGCAGGGAGACCCATCCTCAGTTGAAACCCGAGCAGCAAACGTTAACATTTCATTTTAAAACCTAAGCCAATCCACTTGATAATCCAGACACGGCATCCGGAGTGAGCATTGCTGTTGGATAATCACAGAGTGGTGTGGCCTTTTGCCCTCGTGCCTCGCACAACACACCCGAGGCGTGAGATTAGGCTCCAATAATAACACACCCCGTTGTGCCTTTTTGCTCAATTGATAAACCCGCTGTATTAGGAGATATTGTCATAAAACTGAATGGCACCCTGTAAACCTGAATCACTCTCTCTTCCTTGTAGCCAGGGAATTAGATGTTCCAGCTCCTGTCTTGGCTTTATTTCATGTCTGCAATATGCAAGAGACTATATAAGCTGCTGCTTTATTGTTCTTAAAACACTATGAGCAACTCCGGCGCTGTATAAATATCTGTTTTATGTACTTTGTCTGATTCCTGCCTTGCTCACTGCTGTGCGACCCCACTGACTTCGGTGCTGGTTGTTCTCGGTTTGCATCTTGCCTGGGAAAGGAGGATTTTACCCCGTTCCTGTGCAGAGCACAACACGATGAGGGGACACGGCAAAAAGCAGCCGGGATGGGGACAACGCTGCAGCTAGGGGTGCTTTGTCCTAACAGAGATGGAAAACTGGAAAGGGCTCTTTTTTCCTTTTTTTTTTTTCCTCATTTCCCATCCCTCCTCCTGCCTCGCGCAGCTTCCCGCTTTGTCAGCGCGCAGACACGAGGCTTTAGGAGGTGCGTGCCCGCTGGGTGCCATGGGGCCAGGCTCTGTCCATGCCTCAGCAGCCCCTGGAAGCCCCCTTTTCCGTAGCAGATTGGTGACAAAGCCACCCCGGGGCGGCCCCGTGCCCGCAGAGCTCCCCACGGCGCGGCGCGCTGCTGGCCACGGGCACGGCCAGCCGCCTGCCCCCTCCCCGGGCGAGGGATTAACCAGGAAGTGATACAAAAGGCACATATGCTCCTGTGTCCAGTCCTGTCTATTCATATGTGTGTTACTTAGCCTAATAAGGATTAGACTTAATGAATTGGAAGGAGTTAACAATATAAAGAGGCAATAGAAAAAGGCCTAAGTAGTCGTAATTCCATTTCATGTAGCTTTGGTGTTGCTTTGCTTTCAGCGAATAGGTGTAATCCTCTTTGAAATCAAAGGTGGTACAAAGTATGAATTTAAATTTGACATTTACAGCTCCTGTAAGATTTAGTATTCCAGAAAGGTTTGCTCTTCAAAAAAAAAAAAAAAAAGGAAAAAAAAAAAAAAAGCCAACCGGCACACCATCTGCTCTCCGGGACTGCCCTGGTGGCTGCAGCGCGGCTCCTCCTGCCCGTGGCTGCCAGCCCCGGGGTCACACCGCTGCCCTCGCCGTGAGGACACCGCGGGTACCTTGCACCATCAGTGTGCACCGTGGCACACGCCGTGGGGTAGTGGGAAGCTTGGTGCTGAGCCTGGGGGTTGCTTTCCAGCTAATCCTGGCCTTTAATTAAAGGCACTGCATCTTGTCCCGGACGGGGAGCACAGGCTCAGCGATCAGCTCGGGCTTTTCCATCTCACTACAACAAAAGTTGCCCGTGGTGTGCTCAGTTACTCGTTTCTCCTGGTCTGGCTCTGTTGTAAGTGCCCCGGTCCTGCCGCTGTGGGAGCTGCAAACCCTGCTGGTGGTACCCACGTCTCAAAAACGTCTCTGTGGGTGCTTGTGAGCTCAAATCTGCAGTGTTTGTAGAAACACGGCCCTGTTCCCAGCTCACACCCGGTCTGTGACTCCCTGGGTGTGAATGTGCGCGGGGGGAGCCTGGTTGAGGACCCACGGGTGTCCCACCCAGAGCTGTTGGCTGAGCAGAGCTGTGGATGTGGCTCCTGGAGCTCTGCAAGCACCTGGGCTGCGTTTCCTTGGGAGTTGTGCAGTGGCTGTGCTTGTAGCTGGGGGTCCGAGGAGAAACCCCTGCCCCCAGTCATGTGCACGTTGCCCTCATGATGTGTTACAGAAAGAAAAAAGACCCGGGGACTGGGAAGCCCAGCAGCTAAGTCAGCAATAGCTTCCCCTACCCTTGGGAGCAGCGTCCCTGGGGGAAGCCCGAGCGTGGCACCCTGGTGAGTGGAAAATGGAAAAATAAAGCGGGGGCGATCACGGTGCTGGCTGTGATCAGAGGGAGGGGGCTCCTGCCCTCGCCGGTCCCCCCGTGCGGTGTGTGTCAGCGCTGTCCGCACAGAGATTTTTTTTTTTTCTTGCTCCTGAAGGCAGACAGGCTCTGCGTGGAGGTGTCATTTGCTGCCTGTCCCTTATGTCATTGATTTTTAAGTCGTTAATTAACGCTAGGTGTCAGCCTGGAAGATGAATTCTGGCCCTACTCTCCCTTCTCTTTTGTTTTTTGGATTGTAAATGTTATAGATCTCCCATGATGGAGGGATGAGGGGTCAAAGGACACGAGAGCATCTCTGCATATGTGCACACAGTCCTCCCCGAACTGCCCATCTGCATCACTCGATAGATGGGGACGGGTGGCGGGGGGGGGGACGTCCCTTTTGTTGCCGGTGTCACTTCAGATAGAGACGTAGCAGCTTTGGAGAGGTGCTGGGCTCTCCTGTGCATGCGCACCGTGGTGTGGGGGAATGTTCTCGTTGCCTTGCCCGGCCAAATTTCACCGTGTCTGGTGCTTTACTGCCTGTGGTGAGGCTGCAGAAGGCACCGGCCGTGCCAAGGGAGGGGCTTTGCTGCCGGCCGTGCCCGCTCGTGCTGCAGGGGGTGAGGAGGGAGAAGCACGTCAGTAGCTCTGCTCCGGCCCCGTTTAGTAACAGCCTGAAATCGAAGCTGTGGTGGGGGTTTCCAGGCTGTCCCGAGGGGATCAGTTTGTCCTTCTCAGCACAGCTGAGTGGAAAAAAACTCCCCTGGCCTTGGGGTGAGCTGCAGCCGGCGGTGCTGGTCTGCCCGTACCCATTCTGGGCCTTGGAGAAGCAGGGTGGGAGAGGAGCCTCGGGACCCCTCGGCTGCCACCTTGGCCAGGGGTCACGTCCCCCTGCTCTGCGAGGGATGGCGAGGTGGCCGTGCCCTTGGTTCTGGTGTCAGCAAGTGTTTAGATAGTGCCATGGGGAAAGGGTGTCGCAGGTTTGTTCCCCCGGAATGAGGTGTGATGGCCTCAGTGATGTAGGAGCTCTTGGCAATGTCCTCAGCATGGTGCTGGGCTTGGTCCTTGCCGTGGTGCCAGCTCGGTCCCTGCGTGCCGGGGCAGCATCACCACGTCAGCAGGCGGCCGGCGAGGGGCCGGCGGAGCCCCGGCACCGCCGGGAGGGCAGGGAACCCGCTCGGAAAACAGCAAAAGGCAAACTGCAAAAAGCACCAGGGGAGGAGGAGAGCGGAGCGCTCAGGCAGCCCTTTATTAGCAGCATTAACACTTAACAGCACGAACGAATGAGGCGTGACACGAGTGGATTGGCTGCGGCGGGCGAGGGAGCGGGACCCGGCGCGCCCGCGGCACGGTGGGCAGCTGGCACCTCGCGATGTGCTGCCTGGGGACAGGCTGCGACGACACCCCCGGGGTGCCTGGGCTCGCCAGGACCTGGTGCTGGGTCACAGCGACAATCCTGCTTCCCAGCAGGATGAGAACACGGGGGTCCTTCCCACCCCATCTCAGAAAGAAATCTGGGTGGGCTCAAAGTCTGTGTTGCGGACTGCAGCAAGTGGAAGCTGTCAGCATCACGAGCCTCGGCCTCTGTTTCCTAATCCTCGGTAATTTGCGGTGCTTCCTTGTTCCGTGCACGTGCTGCTTGAGACAGCTGAGAGGAAGCTGCTTTATTTGTGTTTCCTTACTTTAGTGGAGTCAAAGAGAAGCAAGGAACAGGCAATGCCACTTGAAAGGCAAACTTTAAACACAGCGAGCCTGCGTGCGCTGTGCACAGCCCCTGGACAGGGCGCTGCGAGTAGCAACAGCGAAGCATTCAGCTCGTGCAGCAAGAGCAGGGCGCTGGGAAGCAGGCTGTTAGCAAGGATTAAGGAAACAGGTACTGGAGGACTTGCTTTGTGAAACCGGATCAGCTCCCAAAGCCAGAACAATAAAAAGTGTCTCGCAAAAGTCTCTTTAGAGACCCCCAAGGGCAAACGTGATCTTTGCCAAGGATTGTCGGTGGTGTTTCCCCACCGAAAAAAATAAAATAATAAAAATAAAGACAAAGAAAGAGGAAGGGTGGTAGGGGAGTATGAGCACTGCTGGCAGAAACCTTGTCCCAGGGCCCCTCTGTTCTGTGCCTGGGTCCCACCAGGGGCTGGGCCTGAGCCCCGAGGAGCTGGGGGCTGCTGTCGAAGGAGCCTCGTGTCCTGTCCCTCAGACGCCTCGGTCTTTAGCTGCTGTCAGTGCGATGGAAGCGATGCCAACAAAGTGGTGTGATCTGATTTAGGAGCCTTTGCGGCTCCTGAGGCTCAGCGACTTACCAAAGTGCCTCCCTGGTACGAGGTTTTATTGCGCTGCTAAGTGTGTGAAAAGTCTCCAGGTTCCCTCTGCTTCAGTTGTGGTTCCCAACGCGGTTTTATTGTTTCTGAATATCTCGCATTTTATTTCGTGCATTAACCTCTTACTTAACGTTTGCTTTGCACTAATTCAGGAGAGGGCTCGGAGCAGGGGAGGGCACCAGCACTGCCCGCTGCGCTCCTGTGCGCATGGAACAGCATCACTGCCATGAGGGCTTTAGACAATTTGTGTAGGTACCATATTTTTTCAAGAAAACCCCACGCATTGCACATCTGGGTAACGTGAGGATCAATTGGGGGCCACCCAGCTGCACCCCATGGAGCAGGGCTTGCAGGATCCCGGTGAATTCTTCCTGATTTATTCCGTCAGAACAAATTCTTTTGGATATCCACAGACAAATCCTGCTCCATTACGATGTTGCTGTATTGCCCTGGTTGGGTCACCGTTATTTTTGTGCAGTGGTTTTGTGCTGCTCGGTGGAAGTTTGGGATGTTGGACTTACCAGGGACTGCTGACCCACTGATTGCTGCCGCTGTGAGAAAAAAAAAAAAAAAAAAAGAACCAAAAAAACCACCTCAGGGAGTGAAAATTGCAAATGAGCTTTGGAGGGGGCGATGCTAAATGTTCCCACGCATGGATCCAAAGCAGCCCGAGCTTGTTTTCTACCTTGGAGGCTGATCCAGCAATACACACTGCTAATCCACTGTCCCCTCGCCGTACTGTAAATCAATCGGCAGGTCACACGCGAGGGGTTTTCGTACACTGGGGTTAAGAGCGAGCCTCAGACCTGGTGCCTTCAGGTCACCGCAGCATCGCGGGCTGAAGGTTGATGCTATCAATGTTGGGATTTTGGGGTAAGCTTTTATTAAGTGGCAGAATAATATCTTTCGTGGTCAGAAGGGTTTGTGTGGGAGAGCATTGGGTTGTGCAATTAATCATTAACTGGGTTTTGCTCCTTTTTCTTCTTCCCTGGAGGGCACAAGGAGCAGAGAGCTAAGGTCATGGAAAGCCCCGTTTCCAAGTGCCGGCCGGCTCTTGGCTGTCATTCATCCCCAGCTGTTTGTAAAGCTTAGAGGTTCTGTGGTTTGGATCATTTTTTCTTGTCCTACCTCAGTTTTCCCCTAAGAACTTCCCATTTTCTGCATGTTTCCTACTGTTCTGTACACGTAGCCGCATGAAATATCAGCAATGCACTGAGAAAATACAGAAATTTCTTAAATCCCTGCTTGCTCCCCAGGTGAGATGCTGTAAGGAGGGAGGATTTCTCCTAAAGACAACAGCCAGGTGTGCGATACCTTAAATCAACCATGAGCACGCAGCAAGGCCCGGTTTTTGGTAGGATGCCGGCTCTTAAAAATTTACAGTATGCTTGGTTAAGGCAAGTCATTTTATTCTGTGACCAGCCCTGGACCGTGGGGTTATTGCAGTGCTGCCAATGTGGACAACATGTAAATATTTGTGGACATATAAATATTTTAAATATATATTTATAAATTTATATTATAAATATAGATATACTTTTTGTTGCCTTTTGTACGGGCACTCGTACTAATTCCTCAGCCCGGATCTCTCACCCGAGCCCTGACTATTTTCCCTGCTCAGAACAAGCTATTGTTAAAGTGACATCTTAATGCCAGCCGGCTGATTGATCTATTACCTGTCTCCCTACGTGGGGATGAGGAAAAGAAATGAGAGAATCCTTTAATCATCGGAATTGGAGAAATATAGCTTAAGAAAACCTCGAACAACGAACAACTTAGTCAAAAAGTTAACAGGCCGCACGTGTGGCTTTTGAAGGCTTTAACAGATGGCTTTGTCGTCGGAGTGCTCCCCGTGTCCCCGGGAGGATTGATGGCATCCGCTTGCGGGTGCCTGCACGGGGGGAGCCCAGCCTGGTTTTAAGGGCACTTTGCTGTGCCAGTGCCCCCTTGGCACAGCTCCTGTGGGAAGCGGCTGGGCCCCAACCCACCAAGGATCCCAAGCAACCCTCCCTCTGACCCCCTGGAGTGGAGATGCTGGGTGCTGGGCTGGGCACCAGACCCCTGCTTAGCCAAATTTGCCCGTTTGTCCCTCCAGACCTGCAGTGGGGCAAAGATCTGGGTGCACTCCTTAAATGTGCTGGGCCGTTTCTGCAGGAAGAGCAGCTCTTCCCTCATAGAGGCTAATTCAGCACCTCCTTTTAAATAATAACGAGCAATAACCAGGGTGAAGATTTAGGAGGCAAATGTAGGGACAACACCTACTGGGCAGACAGGACACCTCTGACAGAATGCATTAACGAGGCGAGAATTTATTGCTGAGCGCTGTTTGGGACGGACGCGCTTCCCCTGCATAAATTCCTTTTTTTTTTTTTTTTTTTTTTTTTTTTGTGGTTTGGAATCAACTTCTCGCTCTTCCATGTCGCGGCTTTACTAAACAATTGTTCTGTTTAAAAATACATGTTAAAGTGTGTTAAGTAATGTAAGCAAATAACACACGTGCGGTATCGGAGATCCTTTATGCTGGTGGATGGAAGCTGCTTTGCATACTGATTTGTGGCCGTGCCTCTGCTGCTGCTGGCATCTGATCTTTCTTGCAAACGAGGCTATTTTGCCTCGAGGGTTCTCTACCGATTAAGTAATAAATAAATAAGGGTAAAATGAACCTAGCCTTGCCTAAAATAATTTTGGAGGTTAAAAAAGAGAAAGATGGAAGGGGTTGCTATTGATCTAAGCTATTAAAACATCATAGCTACTTTTCTGGATTAAATGGCAATGGGTTTGGGAGGTGAACGTGGAGAGAGAGCGAGCAAAAAATAACTGATTAAGGGTGTTATTTGCCAATGGGTATCGTGTTTTTTTTCCTTTTTTTTTTTTTTATTTGCCATTCTGTGCTTTCATCCACAGTTTTTGTGCGTGCAGCAATGGAGCAGATCATTCCTAAGTTGATTCCTTCTAATGAATGTCGCTTTTTAAACAGGGCTTGCAAACGTTTATTTTTGGAAGCCCAGAAAGGCATCCAGCCCTAAATCCCTCTCTTCTTAAACTCTCGGATTGCAAGGTCTGGCAGGCCAAGCCCATGGGTTTGCTGGGTGCAGTAAACCTGACACCCGCTGCCTAATGGCCTTCAGCTTGCGATAGCCGCAGATAAATGCCCGCTGCCCTCCGGCCCCATGCCCTGCCGGGTCCACGAAGAGATGCTCGGGTGGGAGATGGCATCTGTGGTTTGGTGCAGGTCCCCTGAGATGTGGGAGGCCTTGCTTTGTCCTGCTCACACGCGAGGAAGCCAAGCAGGGGGTGGCCAAAGGGCTTGCCAGAGGATCAGCCTCAGCACCGAACGCCAGCTCGGTCCCTGGCTCTGTGTTTGGAAAGCGAGATGAAACCAAACTGTAATATTTTATAGCCACTGCAATAGCAGCATCAAACGCTACTGTAGTATACCACAGTACTGGGCTCGCTATGAAGGATAAGCCAAGGGCAGGCAAAAAAAAATCCTTTTTTTTTTTTTTTTTTTAATATTATTGAACTGCAAGTATCCCAAGCCGCTACAAATAATAAAAAGCAAATTTAAAAGGGACTGTGAAAAATGGGGCAATGAAGATCTGTGCTCTGTTGATTTATCCGGCAGAAAGAAGCAGAGGAGTGAAGGCAGGAGCGATTCTCAGTCGTGTTCGGCTGCTGCAGGAGCGCGGTGGCTGCATGGCAAGGAGCTGCGCCGTGCCGGGGTGAGGGGCGAGGAACCCCGGCCTCGGCCGCTGCAGCCTCTGATGTTAATCTTGGTGATGGGGAGGGAAATATTGACAGCAGGACGGCGTGCTCCAGCTTGAATGACAGGCCATATGTTTGTGGAATAGGCTGAAGTACCGAATAGAAAAGGCACGGGCAAGCCGGGAGAGAGGCGTATTTTCTCTTTGCATGTAAAACTTCCCGCGTTTGGCAGCAGCCCAGCGACAATTAATCAGCAGGAGCCTTTTAGAAAGCCTCTTCCTGGGAAATAAGGGTACAGAAAAATCCTTTAAATTCAACATAATTTAAAACAAAGTGCTATGTCGATAGGGAAAGAGGGGTGGAGAAAGGGAGAGGGGAGGCTCAGAGCCACCGAGTCTCTTCTGGGCTCGGGGACGAGGGGGACGGGGATGGGGACGGCCGGGCTGGGCGCAGGGCTCGCAGCACGCAGCGCTGAGCAGCAGAAATGCTGGCGGGGGGAGAGGAGGAGATCGGATTTCTAAGCACCCTTGAAACCAAAGCCGCGCTGTTTATAAACTGCCATAAATATTAATTGATATTTAATAAGGTAGGCAAACACAAGGGAAAGTATTGTTTTGGCCAACTCCTACACAGCGGTCCCAGCGAAGCGTGAAAGAGTTTGTGTAACTTTCCTCGGGGGTTAAGAGCAGGTCACGCAAGGTCCTTTTTCCTGGCCGCTGGCCCAGCTTTTGGAGCTGCGAGGGAACAGGGGAGGCTCCTGGGAGCTGATCCCAAATACCTGCTGGCTGCAGAGGGAAGCCACGCGGCCGCGCGCCACCTCCGTGCTTGGAGGCGCCGAGGGGCGCAGGCATCGCCCCTCGCTCTGCCCGTGGCTTCCCAGGGGGATTCTGCTGGGCTGGGGCGACTGTTTTGTCAGATGCGGAGCCCGATGAGATAATCACGGCCGTTAATTGATATGCTTTCCCACATAACTTGACAGTTCAAACAGGTGGCGAAGAGCCCGTCCGCTGGCGCACATCGGGCTGCCGGCGGTGGGCTCCAGCTCGTCCAGAGAGAGCAGCAGAGAAATGGGGGGATGTGGAAAAAAAGAAAGGTTCGCCCTCACCAGTGCACCTCGGTTCCCACCAGCCCTCCAGCGTAACAGATGCCCCTCTCAGCGTTTCTTTACGTGATCCGTACTGCCAACGGGTGGAGCAAAATTCAAAGGAAAGCCTTTCCTCTGCTGAGCATCGGTGACTTGCTGGGGTTTTGCTGCCAGCTCCAGAAAAAGTACCATAAAAATGTTTTTTAATTTTATTTCTTGTTCTCCTATCGTGCGCGGGCTGATTCATGGGTTTGCGCTGAGACTTAGAGGAAAAATCAATTTTGAATAGAAGGGAGGCTGATGCTATAGAATTAAGACCTAAGCTGTGCTCGGTGTCTGCCGTGGGGCACAGCCTTGTGGCGAGCTCACTCCTGGGGTGCTGGTGGTGCTCGGGGGGCACAGCCACCACAGCCACCCATCCCCATGATATTTTGATCCTCTGCTAAATGGGGAAATACCCAGTTCTTTTGGAAAACATCTCGTCTGACCCCACAGCTGCAATGCAAGGTTTCTGTCTCATTGGAAAAAAAAAGGGGTGCGACATCTATTCCTACGGCTTGTGGTTTCAGTCCATCCCTGGGAATTATCTCCTCATTTGTTCAGGTGGGGTAGCACAGCATGTCCCACACACCCCAAAATGCCCCTTCTGAGTCCCTTCCTGAGCAGCAATGCCATCCAGGACCCTTCCTACAGCTCCCCCCAAGATATCTGGAGTGCGTGGCAGATCAGGTCGTGCTGGAAATCCTGAGAGCTCCAGCGCATCGAAGAGAAGTTGGTGATTTACAGAGCTTGGGGTGGAGCTATTTTTTGTCCTGATTTGCCTTTTTTTTGTACCTTTTTTTCATTCCTCATCTCCCCAGCTGCATCTGGCAGCGGTGGGGCTCTCCCCGCCATGTGGGCAGCGCTCGGCTCCGACCGCGAGCCCCGACCGCGGGGCTCGGCATCGCTGCTGGCAGCTCCGCCCGCAGACAAAGACAGCTTTACAATTGTTGCCTGTATCGAGTTCACCAGTTTTAATTACAACACCCCACAGTGGAAATTTCACAAAACGTTTTATCCGTGCGTAAAATTTAATTAAACAAACAGAACCCTAAAGAAAGCGTTACATTTGTCGCAGCCGAGGCTGCAGCGGAGCGGGGTATTTCCTGCACTTCCATGTGGGTTGTGTCTCCGGATTGACAGGGGTTTACCTTTGATGCAATGCAGATGGAAAATCCAAATGTAGGGCTTAATCCCTCTCCAGCAGGCGATGGGGAGAGCTGAGCAGGTGGCGGCAGCGGCCGAGCCCTTGCCAGCTCTCCTCGAGCTGCGGTGCCGGCCGCCCCGCCAGCGCCTGCTACGTGATACAAGTGTGCGATGGTAAATGGTGAGGGAATGTCTTCCTTTGTGTTTCAAAGGCCACGATGGCATCTTTATTTGATAAAGGGATTGGATTATGTCTAATCCCTGCACTTGGAGATGTTTTATTACTTGGGAAATACTTTCTTAAAAGTGTCTTTGGTGCCGCAAGTGTAGTGTAAAATAGCACTTAGAGGAAAGCCAAGGGCAAGTTTTCCAGGGATGAATGGAAAGCCTCAGCTCCTCTCTTTGAGGGCTGGGATCGTATTTTAGGCATTTTTGATAAAGTCTCAGTTCTAAAAGAAGGAACCAGGCCGTGCTCTTTAAGGAGTCTCTGATTAGGAGCCCACAGTTGGAGCCACCCAGTTCGCCAGCCGGTTTATGCTCTCATTGAGGATATTGTGTAGGAATTTGGATTCTTTCATAATGAATAACACAAAGATGAAATGTGAACCCTGTAAATTTAGGGAAACAAGCTGTCAAACTGCCCGAGGAGTGCAAGCAGAGAGGCGGGCGCTGGGCATGCAGCACAATGCATCGTCTCAGGAACTTCCTCTGGCTGCGGGACACACTTCACCGATCAAAACCTCACCGATCAAAATCCGAGCTCAAAGGGGAGGTGAGGGATGGCGTGGCTGAAGGGCTGGGCGGTTCAGGTCATTTGTAATACAGCAGTGGGCCCAAAAGTGGGCTCTGCAGGAGGCTCCTTGGGGGGCAAATGGAGCCCCGTAAGCACGGAGCTCTCCCAGCTGCCCGGAGCAGCACGCGGGGTCCCGCTGATTTCTTCTCCGTGTCGTCCCAGTGGGAGCACATCCAAGGGCTGTCACCTTCCCCTGGGCAGGCTTCCCAAGCAAATTACCTGCTGGCTTTGTGTATTTGTGTGGCTCGGCCGTGTTTTGAGGAAAACCCTGCCTCACTTCACCGAGCGCAGCCTTTTAAACCAAAATAATGCACTTCCCGGAGTCACGCGTTGTGCGTTGTAACCAAACCCTTTTGACCCTGATCAGGCATTCATCACCCACCTGAGAGCTGGGCAGGGTTCACTGAGCTTCAGGCGAGGCAGAGAGCCAGGAGCAATTCTCCTGTTTCATCCAGGTCTGTGCCCTGCGGTGGCTTCAGAGCCACCTCTCCCCCCTCACCACCGCCCTGGTGGGAAAAGCGCCCCGTGCCCGCCTGCTGTGCTCCCACCTCTTGATCTGCCAAAACGTGCTCCTGGATGTGGAGGCAGAGCTGGTCCCGACCTTCCCGTCTCTGCTCTTCCACTGCCCATTAATTGGGAGCAGTCTGGCGGCATTTCGATTCTAGAATTGCTCTGTTCCCCCATCAAAACCTTAAAATTCCCTGTAAATATCACTTAAGTTGGAAGTGCTGCTCCGTGCGCAGACACGTGGACACCTCCTGTGTCCGAAACCCCGCTCTTGGCATTGTGGCCTGGTGTCTCGTAGTGGTTTCTCATAGGACCTTACCTGCAATCTTGCCAATAATATTTCAGAAAACACAAAAACAGCAATTGTTTGCCAAAAATGTTGAAATTTAGAACTTCAGAAGAATGCCACGTTTTGAAGGGTAGTCCACAAAAGTGCTGTGTTTTAGGAAACGGGAATGGTGGGATTTTTTTTTGTAGAGGGGACTTGGAGAAATGTTGGATGTGGAGATGTTTCTGCTCCTAACCCAGCGCCGACCCTGGAGGAGTCTCCCCAGGTTCCCGAGCTGCCAACCATTGTCTGTGCTTTCCTGGAGGCGCAAAGCAGGGGCCGTGCATGGGTGTGCTGCGAGGGGACCCGGTCATTTCATGGCTCCCTGCTTAGTTTGGTTTGGCCACGGTCTCATCCTGCGTGGGGTGGTTCCAGGGGAGGGAGCAGCGTGCGCCTGGCCCCAGCACCTCGCAGCTCTCCTGCTCTGTGAGCCGGTCTCTGCCCCTGTCAGAGACACATCGGCTCGTCCTGAGTGACCAGTGGCCAGGAGCAGAGCAGCATTTTATTCCAGAGGCCGGTGTTTCGCCATCCAGGCGCTTTTGAAATAAGGAAAAATGAGTGGAAATTGCAGTGGGCTTAGCAGACAAAATTGAGCAGTTGACTGTGGCAAGGCACACAGTACTTAAATGCAAGAGCTGATCTAATCGTTGTTCTCGAGGAAGCTTTTTGCTGCATTTTAGCACACAAAGCTTTTCGTTTTCTCTTTTGTGGCTTGAGCTGCTATTTAAGAAAGCAAAAATCAATAAACCTTTCCAGCTTTCAATCTTTTGCCCCAAAAGGTGTTTTTTTGGGTAGTGTTTTGTCATTCATAAGCTGTGGCGACAAATCCTTGACATCATTCGTGGATAATATCGATCAGCTCTTCCGTTGCGCCAAAGGACAAATAGAAATCATTTATCTGTCTGGACTCCAAAACAGCGAAAGACAAAGGGCTCTGCCAGCCACCCATGACAATCAGCAGCTGAAGGTATTAGCGGGGGGTCAAGTTCAGAGGTCAGCGGTCAAACAGGTTGTCATCAGTTTCTCACAGCTATCAGAGTGGAAAAACCCAGCTGGTTCTTATTAGCCAAATCCCGGGCTGCGCGGCTGCAGCGGGGCCGGGCAGGGAGCGGGGCTCGGGCGCAGCTTCAGGGTCCTGGAGGCTGGCGGCGCCCCGAGCGGGGCTGGGATCTGTTTGGTTTGAGGTCGTTACATGATTTTGTTCCTCCTTCTGTATATGCTTTAGGAAATCGCTTCTTGAGTGAGGAGTCCTAGAGCTGCTGCTTCAGATCTGTCTCCTATGTGGATCTCTGCAAAAGCTTCGTTATTTCCACGCTCGGTGCCGTGTCCTGCTGCAGCTCGTCAGGGGCACGTACCACACCAAGGCAGGTACCCGTGCCACCTCCACGTTATTCTCCTTCAGTGTTTAGACAGCCACCTGTACACTCCTTTTTTTCTGTGGTGCTGTAAGGAACAGGGGCTGCCCTGAGCCTATGGCAGCCCTTGGCGCATCGTTTGGGCAGCGCCTGCAGCAGCCCAGTTTCCATTTGGGAGGTGTTAGCGGTGCACGAGGGGCTGCGGGTTTTTGCACACACATCTTCACACCTGGCTTAAAATCCAGGTGCCTCCCCACAGCTATTTCAGTGCCTTTATTTTAAGAGGACAGGCAAACAGACTCGCCTGGGGTTTAACCCCTGCACCTCGGCGGAGTTTCACTGGGGTTGTGCTGGCGCAGAGCAGGATGCGCTCCCAGAGGGATGTGTAAGCCCTGACAAGTTTCCTCCTGTTTATTAAGAGCTGATGGAGGCAATGGAGGCTTCCTCACAGAAACAGGCAGCTCGCGGTGCAGTAGCAGGGCCAGCTTTTTGCATTTTACACGGATAGCTGGGGAAGTGCTCGTGCAAACACGAGCTCCTGAGGGGTAACCAAGCCGGGTCCGCAGGGCGAGAGCCAGCCTCACACCTTCGCGCCACAAAGCTGACTCCCCCTCGGCAGAAATTCTCCCTTTTATTTTATTTTATTCTCCCAAGGACACCGCCAAGGTCACCACCAATCCTGATGCTCCAAAGAGTGTATCAGGGATACAAACCCATTTCGCCAGGCTATTGTTGTATGTATCCTCCTGTGCATCCAACTTCATTTCCACTTCAATTTTATCAACCTTCCGCTGGAGACTCAAGGAGATAGGAAACAAGTACTGACACGAATTAGCCCGGAGATTGACTGATATAGCTCAGCCCAGGGAACCCTGGGTAAAGCCTTCTCGGGGCTCTTTCTCTCTCTCTTTCTCTGTCTTCTTTTCCCTTTTTTTTTTTCCTTTTTTTTTTTTTTTTTTACCCGTCTTTGTCAGTCACCTGTCAGAGATGTCACCAGTTGTGCCCAGCGTGCCAGGAAGGCTTCTGATGGGGCCGTTTGCCCCACGCCACCCCACGTAATGCGTTGTTGAGGCTGGCAGCGGGTGCGTGGTGCCAAGGAGCTCCCCGGTGCGCAGCAGGGCAGGGGGCAGCCCTCTCCTTCCCTTACTGCCAGGAGCCCGGAGGTGCCCAGCCCCTCACTTTGGGGAGCACCCAGCAGCTCCCCACCACCCTGAGGACTGCCCCCGTGCTCCCCTCGCTGTTCCTGGCACCGCAGGGACATGGGAGCAACCTGGGGGCTCCGCTGCCCAAGCTCCATCCCCTTTTCTCCCTAGGACTGCAGGGTTGGGGAGTTTGCACCCTTTGGGTTCAAAAAAGGCTCCTAGAGGAAAAGGTGGGGAGAGGGAGAGAAAGGGAATGAAAATGATTTTAATTTTTTTTTTTTTTTTTGGCGTAGAAATGAAGCTGATATTGAAAGTGAGTAAATTTTAATGAAACGGTGCAAAAATGACATCATTTACTCAGAAATCATTAATTTGTCAGCATTAATATTTCAGCTACAACATTGCCTGTCATTCTGTGCCAGCAATGACTGATAAATCTATAAAAGTGTGCTGCTAATTTACTGAATATTTATGTGCAGTGTCATTTGCAGAGTAGGATTTGAATTTATTTCACTCGGTATTCAGCTGGAGCACATTTCTAGCAAACCGAAAATGAGCAGCGCCAGGCTGTGCAAAGTAAAGCCGGCCAAACTTCCCGAGCTGCACGCGGGAGGGTGCGGGAGAGGCTGCGGCGAGGAGGAGCCGGGCAAAATGGGATGGGGACGGGATGGGATGGGATGGGATGGTGACAGGGCACAGCAGCTCTCGGCCCCAGGCTGCCCTGCCAGTATTTGTTGCATCCACAGTGTTTTTTTGTCTCCAGACTTCATTGTCCCCACCTCCCGGAGGTATATGTGGCTTGGGAAGGAGCAGATTTTCACAGAGCAGTGATTTGGTCGGGATTTGTGTGCAAGGTTGGCAACTGGACGGGAAGTTTGTGAAGGGAGAGGGAGCTCCCCATGTGGGTGCTTCGGTCACTGGAAAGGAAAACAGGATCTGGGGATGGCAGAAGCCATTCAGAGGTTCAGGCTGAGTTTGGTTCAAACAGAAAGAATTAAGAGGCATTTTTTTTCAGTGATGTGAAAATAAGGTCTCCTTTTGGCAATCTGAAAGCAGAGTTTTTTGAAATTTCCATTTTGAAATTTCATTTTTTGAGCCAAATTTGCGAAAGCCGTTTTCACCTTTGATGTTATAGACACATAAATGACGCGGGGAGTCTCGTTTCGGTTCAGATGGAGAGGCATCACTGCTTTTATTTTTTTTTTCCAATGCCAAGCACTCACCAGACCCAGACGTTCAGCTGCCCAGCACGGGGGTGTGGAGCCATTTCCCAGGGGTTGCTGGAGCCCCGCACGTCCCCAGGCACCGTCCCCTCTGCGTGTCCCCATGACCACACACTCTGGTGGCTCCTTCTTGTCCCTGCACCAGCTCCCGATGGCAGCAGTGAGGCCAGGCCACCAGCACGAGTTTTTTCATGTGCTGGCGTCACCTCAGGCTCGTGCTGAGCTGGGAACCTCCCGACACCGAGCGCCACTCACCCAGCGCCATCCGTTAGGCTGAAGACCACAGGAACCGCCGGTAATTAACAGGCATATTAATCCAGCAAGCACACGATAGCCTTATTATAGTCCCATTTTTCACTTTCATCAGAATAATATCATATTATATTAATATTTATTTCTCGCTAATGGGCTGTGAAATGAGCTGGGTGAGGTGCTGGGTGGCATGTGGTGCTGGAGGGTGGGACAGGGAGCGCATCGCCAGGGGGGCCTCCCGGTAATCCCTGGGCTGGGGACCCCGAGCACGTCCACACACGTGGCAATGCCTCCAGTCCCTTCCCTCCTCTAGATTATCCAGGTGTTGGAAATATTGTGGCTGGTGGGAAATTGCTGTGCCACCAACACCGGCGTGTCCTGGCCCCGGCTCCTTGCACCAAGGCTTTTAACCCTGCTCGTGGGTACAGGGGATGCAGCTCGGGGGGAAGCACGGCCCCGTCGGGTCTGTCGTGCTCGCCTACAGGCGAGTAAATCTCCATCGGGTTGGAGATTTACTTTAAAGAAAGGAAAAAAATCTTGCTTATACTTCACACTCACATCTATTACTCTGGAAAATAAGGCTGGTGTGAGAGCAAGGAATAAATCCCTGCTAAATATATTGGGTGAATGCATTAATTTTCCATGGCACATGGATGAGGGTAGGAGAATGAGTTTAAACATGATTCATTCACCAAAACGGGTCTTAAGCCTTTTAATTGTTGAGTGTTGGCATAAAAACATATTATTTATGAAGCCGTGCCTTGGTTCTACATGGCCCCTGTGCCTTTTTTCTTCTTTTAAAGCAAATCTCATTTATTTCTTCCTAAAAGGTGCTGTAGGATCTAATATGAGCGTTATGAATATTTAATTTTCAGCGCGGGGTTTACACAATGCTGTCGGCGGGGCCGGTCCCTGTGCAGCGCTGGGGTTTGGGGCCCCGGCAGGTCGCTGCCTTCATCCTCTGTGGGATTCCCCTCCACCAGCAGTGCTGGGGACCGAGCATCTCTCATTTCTGGCAGAGACGGAGCCCTGGGCTGCTTTGGCTTCCAATTCGGCTCCTGCTCCCACCATCAGTGCCGGTGCTGCCGCAGCCGGGTGCTGCCATGTGGATTTTGCTCCTTAAACTGGGCTCATCATTCACTGCCCATCTCAGGCTGCTTCAATCCCCTGGCATCTGTTCCTGTAAAATTTGTGTGTGTTGAGGAGGCACCAGGGGGACCTTGCAGTCATAGGACATTATGGGTTTTCTTAAAGGTGATACGGTAACACAGTAAAACATTTTGCAAGAGAGGAAAACTCCCGGTTTTCAGCTTAGTCAATAGTAAAAAAAAAATATTTCCTGCAGTGCTAAAGATCTAATTGCTCCAATCAAAAGGCAACTTAATTAAGGCTCGTTTGAAGCAGTCAGCATGTGCCCTAGCTCTTGTGCAGAGGTTGCACATGGGAGGCACAGCGTTCCCTCTGCAGCACGAGGGGAGGCACGTCGTGCCACCTGGGGCAGGGGAGAAGGAGAAGTTATTTCTTGAACCTGCAGCACTTGGAGTTTCCCCATCACCGCTTGGATTTTCCCTCTGAGTGGTTCGTGCTCCTAAGCCAGACGGCCCAGCTCTCCTGGAGCCTTCAGCTCCCGTGGGATGTAGATCCTGTGTCCATGCCACACCGATCCCATTTCTTCTGGGAAAATGCACCGTTTTCCAACTTACAAGGTTTGTGGTGCGTTGGTAGGACAGAGTTTTTATGCCTGACTTTGTGCACACCACTGGAAAGCCGACCCTTTTCCCCTCTGTAAAGTCACAGTCCCGTGCCGCCGGTGGGTTGGGAGCAACACCTGGGATTAGTTCGTGCAGAGGGATGCTCTGAGGTGTGAAGATGGACCCCTCTGTACCCACGCCTGCTGTCGTGGCCCCTGTTTGTCCCCACGGGGTAGGTGAAGCTTGTGCCAGGCTGAGAACAGGGCTCTCCAGCAGCCTGCAGACCTCCGAGCGTTGCTTTATTCCGAATGCACCGAGTGATTTTATACCAACAGCTTCCCACAGAACACCAACCTGGTCCATGCCTCATTAGTCCCAATTTACTCTATCAGAGTAGATATTAAATGCTTTGACCCCCAAACATGCTGCCGGAGCACTTCTCAAAGGCGCTGCAGGCGTGCCCACGGGCCCTGCAGGCGGCAGCGACCCGGTGCTGAGCTGCTGCTCGTGGCCCAGCCTGGGCTGTGGGATGCCAACGCTGTCGACACCAGCTGGGCACCAATGCCCCAAAATTCATGTGGGGGTGAGGATTAGTGCCCCACAGCCTCCAGCACCAAGCCTGGATAAGGCAGCATCACTCGCTGCCCCCACCATGCCTTGTGCCTCCTCCCCGCAGCCCAGCCCCGGCTCAAATGTTTTCCTTGCGAGGCGTTCCCCGCATTAAGCTCAGCCAGCCCCAAACGCCTCACCTTTCCCCCCAGCCTGATAAATGCTCCTCCTGCAGTTAATGTAACCTCCCCGAACGTCCTTCATTTGTCAAAGATCGCAGCCTTTTACGGCGGGTCATTATTTCACCAGGAATTTGAACAGAAATATTTCCCGTCCACACCAAGCGATCTATTTCGCTTCCCCACCCACCACATTAGCCTCTGAATACTCTCATTATACCATTACTAATTAGAAATTCTCTCAAATTGGCGGCTGCATTAAAAAAAAAGACAGTGTGCTGAGCATATGGCATAATATCCTATTAATGAACACTCTAAATTCAAACTCAGGTCAGCTGCTCATTTCTTGCTCATGACACCCAGGCAAGGGGGGGGAG
Organism: Aythya marila; assembly: GCF_965140915.1. Lineage (NCBI taxonomy): Eukaryota > Metazoa > Chordata > Aves > Anseriformes > Anatidae > Aythya > Aythya marila. The sequence continues at coordinate 9,924,220 of NC_139061.1, forward strand.
AAAGCAAGCTTTTTTTTTTTTCTTTTTTCTCCTAAAATGCATATTACTGAATGCCGGGGATACGGCGATACCTTAGGCCAACATTTTATTTTGACTATGTTTTTGGGGTGGAGTTGTAAATATACATACATATATGTGAGCATATAGGTGTGTTACATACACGTTCATTTGTAAACCAGCAGTGGAAGGCAGCAACTCGCTGCCCACACTCACCTGCACATTGCAGCGTTGCCTCCTGCAGAGCAGAGCATGGGGCATGCAGCTGGGGGGAAGCAGCACCCATCCCATCCTGCTGCCTGCAGAACGGCACTGGGGGCCCCACGGTGTCCCACCAACATTGCTGTGCAGCTAAGGAAAGCTGTGGGTAGCAGGAAGAAGAGCAGCATCCGTGCCTTTTATTTTATTTTATTTTATTTTATTTTATTTTATTTTATTTTATTTTATTTTATTTTATTTTATTTTATTTTATTTTATTTTATTTTGGTTTGATGGGCTCTCCCTCATGTGTTGCTGCCGGCTGCATGGGTCCCCACAGCAGTGGGAAACCCCTAACCTGCACTAGGGGCAGCTTCCCCGGGTCTCTGGAGATGCACGAAGGTTGCCACCGTCCCGGGGACTGTCACTTTCTGGCACAGGGAAATTTGCGCCGCGGGGAAATAGCGAGTTCTTGCACCTTCCTTTTCTCTGGGCAGATGAGCTGTCAGGGCGTTAGGTCTCATCAGTCTTGTTGTCACCAAGGTTTATAAAACTACCAAATGATATTATGTCAGCTGATTCTTTAATGGGATAATCATTAGCCAAGACCTGAGTAAGGTTTTTTTGCCATCGCTAATTTCACCTCAAGGTGAACGCAAGGCAGAACTCCCCGGCGCGGTGTTTGCTTCAGTGTCCGGACTTGCTCCACTCTGTGCCATGGTACCGGCTCCTGCTCATCATTTTGGGATGTGTTATCGTGTCCCCTCTGCGCCTGGAAGCTCTTGTCACAGTGGGATAAGCCCCAGCAGGAAGGCTGTGACCGCTGTCCCTTGCAGAGGGACCTCAGTGTGTGTGGCTCTTGCCCCCAGAGCCCATCCTGCTGTCCCCACACCCCCATAAGGGATGTGCGAGGTGATGGTGGTGTTTGGCAGCTTGACCTTCCAGTAAAAATTGAAAAAAGTTTGGGCTTTCCGACAAAGTCTAACTCTTCCATTGAAAACAAATATTTTGCCCCATCAAAAATCCAATTTTCTGTCAAAACAGTTTTCATTAAATATTTCCACGCAGCCCCAGGTTAGTATTGATTTAAACTGTTACAAGGGAGAGAAGAATGAGGCTTTGTCTCTACAAAGATCACGTTTACTCACCAATTAAAATTACAGTAGAAGTGAGTAATTGCTGCAGCCTCAAAGGGGGACTGTTTAGAGAAAGGCACGGTAATTACCCTCGTTAGTTGGCACAGGCTGGTTGTGGTCCCGCACGATCAGGACCTGGACGGGGATGAGCCCTGGGGGGGGCTCTGTGATTTCGGTGGCTTTGCTCTGCGGGATGTTGCTTGTACCAAGAGCCACGCAGGTGCTGGATGCTCCTCGGTCCCGGCCCTGCGGCCAGGGCTGTTTCTCAGCACTGTTTTTTTTTTGCTGCCCGTCCCGTTAGGGAAACTGTGTTTTCAGTGCCTATCACTGGGCAAGAGCTGCCTGGGGCTAGCCCTTGCAGCCTGGCCCTAGGACCACAGACAGCCATCTGTCCTGCAGGAGGGGGACACCCAGCAGCCCAGTGAGGAACACAGGCATCCCTGCACTGGGGCAGTGCTGTGGCCATGAAGGGCCAGGGGTGAAGGGGCTGCAGGAGGAGGGGACATAATAGGGCTGTGCCCCCCAGCCCTGCTGTCATCGGGCATTGAGGTTGCAGCTGAGGTGAGTGCTGCACAGTCCGGGAAGAATTGAGGTTTTATTTCCTCGGTGCTGGGGTCATTCCTGATTTAATTATGTAAAAATTAATGTTGAACGTCTTTCGTGGTACGTATAGGCCATCCGTGGAAATTGAATTGGGTGAAATGCTGGTTAAGCTAATCACGCGCAAGTCATTACGATGGCTAAGCACAGGGATGTTGTAATCTGTTGGGGCTTCTCAAAGACCTGATTGAAGACCAAGTTTAAGACCCACAGGTTTAATCAGAGGGGATCAGTGATGTGGAGGTGATTTTTCCTGTTAGCAAGGAGCTCAGAGCCGCTTCCTCCCGGTGCAAGGAACACTCACGGGTCCCAGGTCACTCACAAACACCTGCAGCAGGCTGGGGTGCTCCACAGAGCCCGGCTGGGGGCTTTTGGGGTCTTTTGGGGTCTGATTGTATCCCTGCAGCCGTCCACCTTCTTTAATCTGGATGTCAGATTTACAACCATTTTTATACTTTTTAAAGGAATAAAAACTCCAAATCAATATCTAGAAGTGCCCGAACAGCTTGCAGAGCGTTTTCCCATCTGTTCTCTAAGACTAAAAATGACCGCCCCGGTAGGTGCCTGAAGGGTGCTGGGCTGGGGCTGCTTCCCAGGCTTTGTCAGGAGGCGGCTGATGTCCATATCAAATCAAGATGCTCGGTGTAATGTTCGCAAAAATGTAATTTGATTTGCCTTTGTCAACAAAATCTGCAGAAACATCCCCTGCCTGAATAAATATCCCTGCAGGGTAGCACATGCTTTGTAAATAATTTTCATTGTAACCCCTTCTTCCTAGCAGGGTGGAGAGTTGAGAACATTCATCAAGTCTCACATTAAGAAAATAATTTTCTTGTACCTAATTTGCGCAATAAATAAGGTCCACAATTTCTTGCTTCTGCGGCAAGGGAATGGAAAGAGCCGAGGCCAGGTTTTTCTGACACGGGGTTTCTTCCCGATGGCCGTTCCTTTCTCAGGGAGCTTTGTTTGCCTCAGGAGGGCTGAGGGGTCCCTAGGGGTGCACCCCAAATACCTGGGTGCTCCCCCCTGCCCAGGCTGCTGTCCGACACCAGGGCAATGCCCAGGCTGGGCCTAGCACTGGACCCAGCTACAAGGGCTCGGAGCCAGGCAGCCTGCTCCAGAATTACCTCAAAAATTGCCTTAGCAGTTGGCTTTTTCCTTGTCATCTCACTAAAGATTGGCCCAGAAGGAGCTGTAGTGAGAGCACAGCCGTGTCCCTCACTGGGCCTTGCCATGGACCCACCACAGGCTGCACTCCTCGCCCTGCCGGCCTCAGGGCCCCCTGGAGCAGGCTGTGGTAGCTGCAATGACTGCTCCACACCTTCAGGAGTCACCTTCAGCCTGCTCCTGCCCCGTGGCTCGGCCTCCCCAGGGAGCTGAGAGGGTCCACGAGGGACCTGTGAGACCGGGCCCAGTGGCTGGAAGGAGGCCATGGAGGGGCCTTGGCATCTATCGACTGCACCTCGGGTCAACAGACTTCCAAATTCCTACCCGCCGACCCCTTGTCTTGTTGGTCTGTCAGGCTGGAAGAACACCGAGCTATGAGGACAGCTTTGTTTTTTTCTGAGCAGCAATGTAAATCTGTTATTTATTTATATTTTATGGATGGCATGTTCCTATCCCCAGGCATTTTGCATTGGAATTCAACTCATTGCAAGCCTATTACATGTTCACTAACTATAAACCATCTGATTTATATTCATTAACCAGTGGTAGACAGCAGCAGTGGCATAACTTTAGTGCTGGACATGCCTCAGTCGACGGGTGAACTAAATTTCAGTTAATTAAGGTGCCGTAATTGTTGTCCAGTACAAGTGTCTTCAGGGCATTTGCTTTGTAAATAATTTTTCACCCCAACCTTTCCCGCATACTTGGTTGTACTCTGCAACTTTGTTTGAGCCATAAATTATTAGGAACTGGGCTCTCCCATGCTCCTGGTGAAAGCAGGCTCCTTTTCGGCTTCTTGCCACGGACAGCGGTGGTGTTAATGATTAGCAAAGTGCCCCTGGGCTTCAGAGAAGGCAAAGGTAGGAATGTCACCCCAGAACGAAATGGGGATGCCCCGTTTCTGGCCAGGTGGACACGATGCTGAGCACTGAGACCTCAGAACCTCATTCAGCCCTCAGCATCCTGGTCTGAAAGCTTGGGTCTGCTGCTGAGATGTGGGGTCGGGAAATCCAGGAGGCTGCCTCACAGTGGCAATGCAGGGCAAGGAGGGATGGGGAAACCCCTGTCCCTACCTGTCCTACGTGTCCAGGAGCTGGACACCGTCCGTCCTCGTGTCCTCTGGCCATGGCTTTGGCCCCGAGCAGGGCTGATGTGATGGTGTGTGCAGGGCCATGGCGCTGGGGGCTGTCTGATGGGCCCAACACAAGCGCTCGGTAATGAGGAGACGGCTCGTCACCAGTGCGAGCAAAATAAAAATCCCTGCTGCTCCTGAATCTGTGCACACCAACCGCAGGGCAGTAATTAGGAAGGAAGCTGGATGTAGAATTGAAACTGTAATTATGAAGAACTGCTAGATGCTACTGTAACGCGGCGTTTAGCGTCCCCCCTCTGCCTCCGCCTTGTGTTTTTTTGTTGTTGTTTTGCTTTTTTCTTATATCCCCTTTGGATTAGTTGCTGCTTTGTTTTGCTCTCCCAAAAGGTCGGGGCTGGAGGGGTACCCTGTGGACAGGGCCATTTCTGCTCCTCCATTTTAAGCCGGGGCATGGGGATGGCCCCAGGGCTCATGTGGCAGCAGTAAGCACCGAATGGGACATTTGTCTTCCACTTTTGGGATAAACCGACTCCTTCAGCAGAGCATGTGCTGGCCGTGTGGGCTCCCTGGTTCCTTTGGGTTGAAGGCATCTCCTGATGCTGTGGTTCTCAGGGACGGACACTTTCAAAATGACATTTCTTGTCGGACCGGGACTTAGGTGCAATATCAGCATGTATCCTCTGTGCTCATCTGCCACGTTTTAGCAGCATAGCCCAAACAAGGAGCTGTATTTTAATGTGAGCTTCACTAACAGAGCAAAAGCCAAGAATCCCCTGTGTTTTTTCGGTGTTTAGCAGTGCCTGCAGTGGCCTTCCTGTGGTCCTGCATCAGTACCAGCCGCTCTGCACGGCACCTCTGGAGCGTACGGAGAGGGCGCTGAGCTCCTGTTTGTCTGCTCAGGCTCGGTGTTGATCTGACAGCTCCTTTCCGGACCTGCCCAGCAGCAGACGTGCCAGTCTGTCTCTGATAGTTCATGTTCAGTTATTAATATAAGATTCAACTCCGCATTCGCTGGAGTAAACCTTGCATGATGCCTCTGACAGTAATTCAGTTGTAGCCTCAATCTGATGCTGGATCTCCAGGCCATGGCTATCCTGCTAGCCTTTTCCAATTTTTCACTACACCAGTCATGAATAAATCACCAAAACACATCAGATTGCTGAAAATGGAAATACCAGAGATAGGCACCAGTTCAGTAGTCAAAGAGCATCACCTTCCTGCAGCAAGCAGGCACGCTCTCTGCTCCCTTGTCTGCTCGGCGCGTCCTGTCCCATCACCCAGAGGCCCCCAAACGTCTGCGGGCTGCCGGTGTGCATCCTGTGCAGCTCTGCTTTGAAATGCAGATCCCACCACGTGCCTTGTGGCCGGGGAGAGGCGGTTTCTGTTCACTGGACGTGTTGCCAGACGAGCCATCAGTAGTACCCAGATGCTCTGGGAGCAGGGTTTGCCCTCTCATGCATGCCAGAGACAAGCACTGTTCATTTTCAGTGCCTGATAGCAGAAAGAGCAAAGAAATATTAGTTTTTTGGGTCTTTTCCTCTGCCCTCGGTGAAATGTGCCTTGCAGAAGCCTGCAGGCTTCACGAGCACTGGATGCCCCCTCAGCAGCAGCATGTAGCTAGCTACCTGGTGCTCCGCCACTCCTGCTTTAATTAACCTGCAGCATTCCTCTGTGCACCAACAGAACCGAGTCTGAAGGGCTGAATGGCACCTTTTGAAGCTTAACCCGAGGGGTGAAATCTTGGTTACGTCCCAATTAATGGGAATCTTGCTTGGGTAGGGCTGGCTCTTCTTGCCCTACTCTACCTATGACCAGGCATAGCCTCGATAGTGCCTCTCCCGTGTGGCTGGGCTCTGCTAGCATTGTTCTGTGGGAACTACGGACAAAAGGAATGGCAAAATAATATTATGTAAATCACCTGAGGTCAGAAAACCAGCTACAACTTTAAAAAAAAATCACCACTCATAAAATAAATCAATTTCTTTAAAATTAGCCTCTCTAATTTTGACATCAATTCTATTTCTTTAAGGTTTGTCTGTTTTGCAATTTTGTTTTTTATCCATGTTGCTATATTAAACCCCCTGCTAATAAAATGTCAAATTAAAAAAAAAATTAGTGTCCCTAGTATTGCAGAAAACCAATAAAATAAAGCCTTACAAGAGAAGCAAAAGAAAATTTCCATCATTCTCTCCTTAACCGAAATCAAAATTAGAGTGTTATTAGAAATTTCATTAGGATGGAGCAGATTGGTAATGAAATTACATTCCAGCTTTCTACAAACCCAATGTATTAAGTAGGTTTGATCAATGATGTTCACACAATTAATTTTGTCTGATTGCTGAGGATTACTTTATCGACAGCCACATTTCACACTTGTGGTTTTTTTTTTTTTTTGTTTCCGCAGTAAATTCCCGGCGATGTCAGATCGCGTGATGGTGGAGCCGGTTCGAAGCCCCCGCTCTCAAAGCGACTTCCAGCAGACCATGACGGGGATCAAGGTAGGGATGTCACCGCTGCTAATTGCGTTTGGTACGGTGCTGCTCGTGGACAAACCAACGCTGGGACACCAGAGCTTGCTCAGGATCCCCCAGCAGTGCCAAGCAGGCACGTAGCAAATGGAGGATGACCACGTCCATGCGTCCTGTGGCCACTCGGTGCTCTGCTGTGCTCTGTCTGGGTGCTGGTGGTGCTCAGCATCATCCTGTGTCTGAGCTCTGCCCGTGTGGGCAGCACCAGGCGTGGGACCCTGCAGGACCTCGGTTTGTTGGGTGCCAGGGCAGGCTGGGAGGCTGCTCGCCCACGGGGACAGCCACCTCGTTGCGGTGGGATTTATTAGTTGTCTCGGCAGTGGTGTCACCACAGCTGGCAGCACATCTGGAGCAGCGCTGCGGCAGGAAGAAGGGGAGGGCAGCGGCTCAGTAAATCACGGGCTGCTTTAGGTGAGCTCTGCTGCCAGCTCCTTAGGGTCCGCGTGTGCACAGGTCATTCCCAGCAGCAGCAGTGAGCTGGGGTCCTCTGAGGTTTTGCTGCACACCCCTGGATTGTCCTTGTCCTCGGCTGTCACCCTCACACCTGTAGTGAGAGCTCACGGACCCCTCTCTGTTACTGTTTGGTGCATCAAGAGGTAATCGGGTGGCTTTTACGTGAGAAAATGAAGTCGGTGGTGTTGTGGAGGCAGAGGGAGGTCCGTCAGGTGCTGTCAGTCTCTATCTGCTGTTGTTGAGATTTTCAAAGCTGTTTAAGGAATTTTAACAGCAAACTCCTTTTAGGTCCAGGGGAACAGGATCTCCTCCAGAAACCTTGAGCATCCCCTCTCAGTGTCTATCGAGCTCTTGCTCCAAGCTGTGTCCTCGTGGGTCTCCTGCGAAGGTCACAAAATGTTGTGGCTGTGGCATTGCCTCGCTGTTCCCTGGCTGCTGAGCAGAAGGGCACGTAGCCTCGTTCTCTCTCTACACCACAGGACGACACAACATCTGTTTAAAAGAACAAATAATAAATGGGTAGAGGTGGTGTCAACTGCCCTGCATCTATTTTCAGGTGCAGTCCGGGTCCACGGTGTTCTCAGTGTCCGCATTGCCAGGGAGCCCAGCAGGGACACCCAACTCCTGTGATTTTTGTGCGATTTGAAATGCGAAGGTATAAGAGAGAGGTTCAATCTCTGGGGTAAAAAGCTCCCATTATAACATTCAGATTCATTTTAGAAGCCATTTTTTAAACCTTAAGAAAAATACCTAGAATTAAGCGCTTAAAGAAGCTACAAAAACTGAATAATAATATTATGAGGGCTTGAAATTAGCTTTTATTTCTCCTCTTTTCCATGCATTGATCTACTGATGGATTAGCTGGGAATTGGCAGCAAGTGAACTGTGCAGTCCCTTTTTTCTTTCTGAGAATCGTGCATTTGTTAGCGTTTCAGTTGCAGGAGGAAACCACTTCCATGGGTCAGGTCCCTGCATCTCAGAAGCGACCTGGTATTTCAGCTCCTCCAGCCAGATCGTACCTACAGGGCTCCTTGCAAAGTTTCAGTAGTTCAAGACCTGGAAAGGAAACCCCCTTCTCTTCTCCTAGGCATCATCTTTACCCTCCTGACACTGTTTTCTCTGCATGCAGAGCAAAGATGCGAGATGGATCTAATTTTTAGAGGCGAGATGTCTCATTTGTCAGAAGCTGAGTGAATTAGAATAAGAGCATGCTTTTTTTTTTTCCCCCTTAAAACAGGCCAAAGTTTTTATCAAGATGCCATTTATCAGCAGTGCTACCAGCCGCTAGCAGTAGGCATGCTGCCAATCATTTTATGGAAATAGGCAAGGACTTTAATGTTTGGATGCCCATCTGAATCGACTCTTGTTCATGTCAGCAGATCTGATGTGAAAGCAAAGGTGCCCCTATACAGTCTAGTTACCATCAAACCTGTAAGTGTCAGCATTTTAAAGGCAAGGAACACAATGCTGATGGTGGGCAATGTCACTGGTGTAACCTATTTCAAAGACATCAGCTCCTGCAGCCTTTTCCTGCTCCTTGTCTCTCAAGGATTAGTTATGCCCAAAGTCCACCTGCTCCATTAGTCTCTGCAAATAATTATCGGCCACCTGCATATCACCATCCTCACAGGTTCATCATCTCCCCACTCCAGCTGGTTGCCAAAGCAGCAAGCAGCTCTCTGGCTTGGCCTGGGGTCTCGCGTGGTCCTTTAAGCAGTGTCTTGATATTCAGGGCTTGGCAGTTGCTTGCAGCAGCTCTTGTTCTTCCTCTACAGCCAAGGTCTGTCTGGAGGATGATGCAAACTTGTAGGGGTAAAAATGTGCCCGCTGCTGAGAACAAGCCCTGAGGGCTCGAGGTGGCCGAAGGGGCTGGGTATGGGCGGGCTCTGCTCAAACCCCCAGGTATCACCCGTGCCCAAAGCACAGGACGAGGACGGTTCCGTGCTTGGGGTCTGCACGGCAAACCAGCTGAATTTCCCAGTGTGTTGTTACTGTGAGCTGGGTGAGGCGCTCCGGTACAGCCCAGCCATGAGGTTGGGTCATCACCAGATTTTGGATTTGTGTGTTAATGTGTCGGGGAAGGCCTTGACCTGCTGCAGGCTGCGTGTGCCGAAGCTCCAGGGTCGCGCTATTCTGCACCTGTGGGTGCTGTCACCCACCTGGGCTCTGCAGGAGCTTTTCCAGAGCAAAGCCAAACTTTTTTTTTTTTTTTTTGAGAGGGGCAGGGTGCCAGGGCACACCACCAGAAACCAAACGTGGACTTGTAGCATCCCAGTGGGAACGGGAAGATGCTGGCCACGCTGGGAGATGTGCTGGAGCCGGGCAGCAGCCTCTGAGTGACCACATCCCAGCCCTGCACCTCCTGCCTCTTGCATTCTCTGTTTTCCTGGTCTCCTCAAGCTGTGGGTGCTTTGGAGCAGGGCTTTCCGCACCGCGCTGCCGCAGCGAGTCCCACGTCTGCAGCACTTCCATCTCTTCCTCCTGACGCTTTCCACGAGCGCAGAAGGCTGAGCCGGCACCGCTGCCGCCCCTCCGCAGGCGTCCCCTTCCCCTCCCTGCCCCCTATTTGCATTGCATTTCCATCAGCCTGGAAGGTCGGCGGGGTTTGGAGGTGACCCTGGGGGACGCCGGTGCCGGTGGGCAGCACGGGCAGCCCCGCGCGGGCGCTGCCGGCACCGTGGCAGCTGTTGACACGAGGAGTGATTAACATGGGTAGGACAGCGAGAGGGAAATAAATAACACCCTAATCTCTGGCACCATCATCCCTTTGATGAGAACAAAAAATATGAAGACTGAAAGATCAAAATAACTGTATTAGAGCATGAAAAGGGAAATGCTCTTTTAACCACCGCTGTTCAGATAGATCTCCTTAGATCTGACATGCTGTAATATATTTGTAACACAGATATATATTAGGGGGTAAAGCTGGTGATTAATTTGCTTTACCTTTTCAGAGCATATACATAAAAACCTACATTAGCAGAATTAGCATTTTACCTGTCTTTGAAGATTTTTGCTTTGAAATGTATCAAGTCCTGTCGATTTTATGTCTCTCAGAAGAAGAAGGGTTGTGGTTTTTTTTCGTTTTTTTTTTTTTTTTTTTTTCCAGAGGTTTTCCCCAGCCCACCTCCTCCCTGGTTGGTGTGCGTGGCGCAGGCAGAGATGCTCTGGGTTTTGTCTCTAATTATTGCCTCACCACCCTCTGGGGCATTGCTGTAGCTGCTGCCCACGTTCACCCCTCTTGACTCATAATTGCTGTTGAAGCTTCTGAGACTAGAGATCAAAGTATTCATGTCATTCATGTTCCTGTCAAAGGTCTTATCGTCAAAGCGCCAACTATATTTCGAGAGACGTCTCCTTTTCTCAAGAGCAACAGACAAACTTGCCTCTGCCTTTTTTCCCTCCCTGTTGCAGCGGTGCTGTGAGGCAGGGACGGTGCACGGAGGATGAAGGCAGCGAGGGGCTGCCTGGGTGCTGCTGGCCATCACCAAACCCTGCACCCTGGGGGATTTAACTGTTGAATGTCCCAAGCAAAACCTCTGCTTCAAATTTCTCTCTTTTCTGACCTGTGCTGCATTTCATTTGGGCTCCCAGGAGCACGAGTGCAGCTTGCTGAGGGACAGCAGCCTGGCAGCAGGGTGCTGCTGCGGTCGGAGGCGAGGGTATCCCACGGCTTGGCTGGTAGTCGTGCTGCTCTTGCAACACGAAGAGAGGTGAAAGGAAAAAGCTTCATGATTTAGTGGGGTTAAATGCTGGTTTTAAGCTTTGGAAGCAAATTATCCTTAATTTCGGTGAAATGATTCTCTCCTGCACCCCACCGGACACCCACACAGCTCGGACACCAGCAGTGCCCGGCCATGGCAGCACCAATCTACCCAGCCAGCCACGTGCGAGGCGATCCCTGCGTGGACACACACCTCTGGAAAAGGAGGAAAGTGCTTCCAGGTGTGTTGCTCAGTCAAAAGGAGTCCCAGCAGCTTGCTGCTTTCCCCCTTCCCCTTCATCCTCAGTTCCCAAATAGGTGCTCTCAGGTGCTCCCCAGCCAGCTTTGTCCTGCCCTGACTTCTCTCTGAGCCCTGCAGGAAGGCGCTGGCCCGGCTGCTTCATCCTGCCTGGTTTTATGGTGTGGGTAAGTGCAAACTTCCAGCGCAGCCTGGAGAGAAGCAGCTGTAATGTAGCAGTGCTCCAAGGCGCTGCGGGGTTCCTGTGCTCTCCGACTCGCTGTTTTTGTCTCGTGTTTTTATGCTCACCAGAAATAAGTTATTTCTGGTTAAAGGCATTCACTGCTGACTTCTGCGTTCAAGCCCCGGGGGCATTTTCGGGACGAGGCACTGCAGCGTGGTGCATTTGATTTCTGGCAAGGCCCTCTCCTCTAGCAAATCAGCAAAGCCTTGAGCTGGAAATACTGGGAGTGTTGTGGAAAGATGGGATGGGGCTTGCGGGTTAATTCCCTGCACCCCAGCCCTGTCACTGTGCTCAGCGCTGCCTCTGCCCCCGCGCTCAGCGGGGCCGGATCCTGCCCACCAAGAAGGGGCCGCACGCAGCGGGGCAGCCCCGCCGCCGCAGCAACTTGGGATGAGTTTCTGCGAGTCCTCGGGATCCGGAGCAGGAGAAGAACTTTATAAAATTCTCCACGACCAGTCGAGCGGAACCTATTTTCTCTCACAATGCAATTAACGGCACCAACATTTACAAAATATGATTACAAGCACTTTGGTTAAGTAGAGGAAAGTATATTAGATAGCAGCGAGGGGTTGATCTTAATGTGCATTTTTTCGAGAGACTTGCATTTTCTTTGTGCAAATAAAGAGGCCCTAAATTCTCCATAGGCACTAAAATCAATGCAGTGGAACCATGATAACAAACACAGGCTCCACTTTTTGCTACATCCCCCAATTAATTAAGCCTTTCACGGGCATGTAATTAGGAACATTAGCAAGTCATAAAATTGCCGTGAGTCTCTAAATTATGTGCTGGCCCTCAGCAATTTGTTTTTAATTCCTTTTGAAGACAATGGCACTGCGGGGTCCCATAGATCTTCATAGCAGCCTACTGTTTACTTCTTTATGGCTCTATGAAGATCTAACTGTTTTCTACTGCTCCCAGATGCACCCACGCTATTTTCTGGCACGGTTTTCATTACCTGGGTCGGATTTAAAGGGGAACGGTGCCCGCCTGCCCCGCGCGGCTCCCGGCCGCCCGGGCTCCCCCAGCCAGCAGCCGCCGCTCGTGCGCCTGCACGGGGACGCCTGCGAGGCCAGGGAGATGGATAAATAAATGAAGCAGGCTCATTTCAGGGGAAGGTTTATTTCCCTGTTATTGTGATTTACTCCTCCTTGATGAGAGTGTCTCTTTCACAGCGGAGGCACGGAAAAACATTTGTGCGATCCCGGGGTCAAGAACAGGAGAAAGAAGTAAATAGTGGAAGCAAATTGTTTTTTCTTCCAAAATATCCTGGGTCATTTACAGCTGACGGGTCGCCGCAATAATAGCCGGCCACGTGCTCTGATAGCCGGGTTGTTTCCTGACGGATACGTGTAGCTGGCTGCCCGTTTTTGGCACGGTTTGGGGTTTGAGGTGCTGGTTTGGTGGGTGGCAGGAGCTGGGGCTGGGCTGCTCCCAACACGCTTCCCACACTCGCTGTTCCCTGCTCGTGGTCGATTAACACTGCGGAATTACGAAGCGGGTTTAATGAGAAGAATAAAGAGAAGCTGCAATAAGAGAGATGAAGCCTGGCTCTTCCTCTAGGTGAGCGCAGGGACGCTGCGATGCGATGCGATGTGCCGCTCGCTTGCTCAGCTGTGCCACATGGAAGAGGCCGTCCGATGGCAGGAGATGGTTGCCTTTGGTGGGCTGGTGGCTCACGGGCACTGCAGGGGGAAGAGGACACAGGTGCTGCCCCTGTCCTGTCCCCACCCTGCAGTGGGGACACGGGGTTTGAAGGCAGGAGCAGCCTCCTTCCAGCTGGCCTCGGGACTCCTTGCTGCCTCCTGCATTGTCCGTGTTCCCCCCAGCATCCCGGTGCTCCCCTTCCTTTTGGACGGCAGCAAACCTTGGCTGTGAGCATAGAGAATGTGTTATTGCTGGGCAGGGGGACAGCAAAAAGCAGCAACCCAGAAGGAAAAGCATCCCTCCAGTGCTTTACCGTCACTGCCACTTTCATTGCCCAATTCAGCTTTGTTTTGGGGCTGGCAGGAATATCAAACTGAGCAAATTATAACACTGCAGCTCCAGGACAGAGGGTATAAAAGTGGGTTGTTTTTTTCGGTAGTCAGCAAAAAAGAGAAAAGGGGGAGTATTTGCAGTGATGTACACGGGAACAGTTAGGAGCAAGGTGGATTAAAGGATGCCTGGGCTGCAGAGGAGGGGAGCTCGCTAGCTCCTCTTTAAGATCAATTTAAGATTGCTCAATTTTCAGTTCAGCGAAATCCCGACTCAGGTGGGACTGCAGCGGGCTGCCAGGACGAGCAGGGCCAAGCTGTTCCCCGTGGCCATTCCCAAACCCGTGCTGGCGGCAGAGAAGCACGCAGGCAGCCTGCTCCATCCCTGCAGCGGGCTTTGTTTCCCATCGGTGGCTCGGCAGCTGCAGAAATGTCGCTTGCTAAATTTTCGGATTACAAGAAAAAACGTTTTCTGCCTGCCTGTGGGCCGTGCGAGTTTGCTGCACGCACGAAGGGTCAGCAGGAGGGTGTGAGCCACACGGCTCCGGCCTGGCCTCGCAGGAGGGCTTTTCCCTTACAAGTCTTTGGTCTTAGCATGGGCATGGGGCTCCATTTAATTCCTCCACGCAGCGCAGCTAGTGGTTTCCGTGGCTGTTTTAAGAGTTCGACAGCATTTGTGAGGTTTGTTTTGGAGCTGTCCCCGTTCTGTGAAGCCCCTGGAGGCCAGCCCCCATCCCCAAACCCCTCGGGCACACGCAGGAGGGCAGCACCCGTGTGGCACCGCCGCCTTGTCTCGTCCCACAGCCCATGTGCATGGGGCAGCCACGAGCAGAACAGAAACAAAGAAGTGCGTGAGGCTTCCTGCTCCTTCTCCTCCTCCTCCTCCTCGCTGCAAGTCCAGCAGCTGAAGTTGTTTGCCTTATTTCGCAGACGCAATCCCCCAGGATATGGGGAATGGTTATTAAAAAGCCCGGAGAGCAGTGTCTAACCTTGAGTAAGTGTTTTCTTGTTGTCATCCAAAGATCTAAAGAAAATCCTGAAGAGAATACATGGTGAAGACATATATTATAGTTGGAGCTTTTTATCTCACACATGTGACTTTGCCTATCATGAACTGTACGTTTTTATTCTCACTAGTGGGACAAAACTATATCCCACTGCAGCATATATCAAGAGGAAGAACATTGTACCTTCTTTGCATTAATATAAATAGCTGTTTAGGACCGATTCCTTGGCCAGATACTACCATCTTACCTGTCCTTTATCTAAGATATTTGGCATGTAGCTCAAGTTTGGTTTATTTAGAGTCAGGATGCAGCAGCTTTTACATATTAAAGGTGCATTTTAAAAGAGCATTTTCTATTCTAATTTGGGGGAAAGGAGCTCTTTAGGGCATTCAGGGAACGATGTCCATCTGATTTACATTTCCCTTGTTGGAGCAGAGCTGTGTACGCATATTAGAATGTAAATAACAGTGATGGATACATGTATCTTTAAAAGATCCATTTTCTCTTTTGACTAAGGCGTCCAGGAGAGGAGAGGGAGTGTAGATCACTTTTACAGGTGAAAAATCCATCTCCTAAGACAATGTGCACGGCCCAGGAGCTGGCCCCTCTGCTCCGAGGAGCTGGCGGTGGCCCTGGAGCAAGGCGGCTGCTGGGTGGCTCTTCTCGTCGGGGGCATCCGTGCTGTGTGGAAAGGCTTTGGTAGCGCTTGCTGACCCAGAACAGGGAGCACAGGAGGGCTTTTCAGGTGTGCTGCTCATTAAACTCCCAGGGGAAATGGTACCTGGGAATCCCTGGGGAGCTGGGGTCTGATTTCGGAGAGGCACGGTGCGGGTAATCATTGACCGCGCAGCTCCCGTGCTGGGCTAACCCCGAAACTCCTGCAATAAAACCTTCCCTGGCGGGGGTGATTTGTGGTGGAACCCTGGGCCTCCAGTCATCTTCCCCATTTGTCTTTGGCTCCGTCTATCCCCCTGCCTTCAAAGGTCCCAAAAGACCAAAAAAAATAGGAAGTCCCTTGATCATCACCAGGGGAAATGAAGCCGGGGCTGGGAGCAGAGCAGCCGGGCACGGAGCAGAGCTCATTTCCTGCAAGGTCCCCGGCCGGCGGGACGGGAGGAGATGTGCCCAGATGTTTGCCTTGTTCCTGAGCAGCATGAAATTAGCAATCAGCAGCTGGGGGAAATTGGGGTTGGTACAGACCCAGGCAAACAATCTCTGTGCTTCCAGAGGGGAAGGCAGGAGCGGAGAGGCACGATGCTCTTTCGTCTTTGCTTCAAACAGCCCCAAGGGGCGAGGGCGAGCAGCCTGCCTGGGGCAGTGGGTGCCGGTCCCTCCGCTAGAAAATACTCGTGGCAAAAGTGTGCGTGCAGAGCAGACGGCTGGGTTCCCCCCTGGTTCTTCCACAGACACCTCTGGGCAGATTTCTGTTAATTGTCACAGCGTTAACGCGCGTCGGCTGCCGTTGTGCGGTGCTGCCTAGGAAGGTGCCTCGTTAACCTCTCCACGTCTGATTTTGGCAGCCGTCAGAGCGCCGTAAGGTGTGCTTAATTAACGAGGTATCAAATGAGTGGGTGAATGCTGAAGCCGAGATGCTCTTTCAGCTCAGTTTGAGTATAATTATTTTGATTATCTATGTATCTTGATAGTGCCCCGGTGAATACTCACAGCACAAACAAACAACAGCTACTGCACGTGGCGCCTGCCACCCTGACAGGGCAGCTGATGCTCTGCAGATGACTTCTGTAACTGTGAACGGGGTGGCCAGGTGCCTGGAAAGGAGGAGGTGGGTTCCCAGAGCATTGCACTGGCTGCATCCCAAGGCGCCTGCCTCCTTTCCAACCCTATGGGCTTGGTTTGGGCAGAGAAACAGCTCCGTGCTTGGGGGCTGGGGGAAGGATGGGATGGGATGGGATGGGATGGGATGGGATGGGATGGGATGGGATGGGATGGGATGGGATGGGATGGGATGGGATGGGATGGGAGCAGGGCTGGGTCGGAGCAGGAGCCGCCGAGCAGTCCTGCAGAGCCCAGCTCTAAGCGGAGGGGACGTTTCTCAGGGGCTGGCTGACAGCACGGATGAAGCAGATCAACGTCAAGCGTGAAGGCTCTGGCTTTGCTCTGCTCCGATCGCAGTCATATACCGGCTCTGAATCATGAGGCTTGCAACCAGCAGGCATAAATTTATACTATACAGATGAGAACTGTGCCTCGGAGACAGAACATCTATCTCCTTTGCACTTATCTGCCACTGTGACACAAACAATCAGAGATGATTCTCTGGCACAACAAACAGCAAAGTGTCTTCTTTGTCTTTGCCTCAAAGGAAAACACTATAACACATCTTTTCGGCCCGTGCTTTTATCACTTACTTTTGTTCAATAATCTTCCTGCCCAACACACAGGATCTGGACGCGTGGTGTGCGTGTGTGCAATAGGCAATCTGCCCTGGTCGCAGCGTCTGAGCCGAGGCGTGGGGAGGAGGAGATAAATACGCTGTCACGGGGGCTCGCGCAGTTTGCTGCAGCCCGTGGCTTAACCCCAAATCTCGGCGTTGATGCTGGCTTTTCTTTATGGCCGTGGAGCCTTCGTTTGCTGAGGACGTGGAAGAAAGAGCCTTAAGTGCAACGAGAAGCCTTGCTTGGTCTGCAGGTAGCCTCGCCTGCCGCGCTGGGAGCTGGGCTGGCTGGGTGAAGACACGCAGAGCCTGCCCCGTGGTCGTTGTGCTCTAATGGGGGAATCAGGAATCAGGAAAGCTGTGTCCTATCCCCCGTGCAGGTCAGGATGTTGGTTTTGGAAACTAACGACGAGCAGCAGCCTGGCTCACCAGGGACCTCTGGTCCCTTTGCCATGGTGCTGGGGCTGTTTGGGATGGTGGCTGGGATGGGAGGGGAGGACGGTGTTTGCTTTCCCTTCTGTTTGTTTTAAGTGGAGAGGGTTAGGCAGAGATCGAGTGAAATATTTATGATCTCCCTTAATTCTGCTCAGAAATGTTTTGTAAGGCTTAAATAATGGATGGTTTTGACCGCTGCTGGAGGTATAGAAGTGTTGCTCTGCGCGGTAGGAAGGAACGGTCCCTCTGCCAAAGGGGCGAGTGCCAAAATGCTCCCGATGATCTTTAAGGCCTTGCCCCATGAAAGTCTGCACTGAGGCTCCAGCAAGGCAGTGACAGAGGTGCAGCCCCTGGGATCGGCACTGTTACAAAGAGGTATTGCCTTTCTGTTTTATGTGATTCCATTTGGAATAGGGAAAAGAGCTTTTGGGGCTAGGCTGGGTGGCACCACCTTGCCCCCAGGACCAGGCTGCCTCCACTGCGTTACAGCACCCATCCCCAGCAGGGCTGCGTCAGAGCATTTTGGGGATCGAGGAGCAGGAGCTGGTGTAAAGGCACCTTCGTGGCCTTGGGCAGAGGCAGGCAGCTCGGGGAGGTTCAGGCTGGGGGCACAAGGGATCCGGCCCCGGGGAGTGCCTCCTGCCCCCCTGCTCCAGCATTATTTTCCAGGCGTTACCAACACACTTGCCATTCCCTATTTCAAAAGGAAAAATGGAATCCAATTGCGCCTCAGATGCAGACAGCCCCTCGCACAATATTTCCTACACCTCCTTCCCAGATAAGCCACCTTTTAAGATGATGTATGGTGCCACTTACCTTTATAGTGTTCCACCTAGCGAGGGATGCTGAGATCCGCTCTATATTTAGTCACAAGCAAAGCGATCCATTTAACACGTAAAGTTGGATGTATGGGGCAGAGCAAAATGGGGGCCAAGCTGTTTATGTGATGATTTTACCCCCAAAGTGTTGTAACAAAGTGTTTTGGAGGGGAAATTAAGGGGCAGACAGGGAGCGCCGGGAGGCTGGCGGTGGGAGCAGGCTGGCTCCTTGCTCTTTTTTTTTTTTTCCCCAAAGGCAAGAAGGGGAAAATGATTCTGGTGTTGGGTGCATCCTTTTCAGATTGAATTCCAATTTGTTATTAGCATTTTATATTTTCCCTTCAGCTGATTATGCGTGCAGATTAAAAGCGCCTTATCTTTCCAACACCCCAGCCCCGCTCTCCATCGGCTAATCCGGAGGGACGCTATCATTTACACGGTGTGATGATAATACGGAAATCTCATTCACTTGGGGCTTTATATTGTGTGTTTACTTATTTTTAGGCACTGGTTTTAGCCCTGCTCATCGTCTCCAGGTCTGTAATCTGCATTCCACCCTGCAATTAGAAGGATTCTCTCTTTCCATGCCAGCCTGATGCTGTAAATCGTGTGTTTTCCAGGCGCTTCTTCCAGCAGAGGTTTGAGAGCACAGATGCAAATCACTCCCCGGCATCCCTTATTGATCCCAATGGTTGTTGATTTGCCATGAATTTCAACCCTCAGAAAGGCTGGTGGGCAGAATAAGAGGGAAGTTTGGGGTTTGAGCCCCTCTCCTCGTGCAGGGCCGGCTCAGTGCTCGTGCTCTGGGGCCAGCCGTTGAGCAGGAAGGCACACCCCAAATTCCAGGCTGAAGCACATAAATGAAGCATCATTTCCTGACTTCGCCGAATCAATACCTGCTTGATGGTGACTTAAAAACACCAGACAGCTTTCCGAGACCGAAGCCCTCGGATAAATGAAGTTGTCATTGACTTCTGGTGTATCTGGACTGTGTGAGGTCCTAATTAGGACAGGATCATAGTAACGGGGGGAGATAATAGACCTATTGGATCAAGTCTGTCTTCCTGCAATTGCAGCATATTATCCCCCAGATATAAGCTGTACCCAGTGCTATATAGCAAATTGCTCAAATCTTAGGAGAATGTGGCTTGTGATTAAAAAACACACAAAACCGGTGGAAATATTCCCTGGGAATTTATCTGGTGGGCTTTTGGTTTCCTTTCTGGCTTCCCTTTTCCTGCTCTAGAAAAGGCTTTCTGCTTAAAAATCCACATCCCTGAGTAAAATCTTGCCAACTGCTGGGGCTACGAGCAATGAATACATTTTCTGAGATCCTCAGACCTGAAACCAGCCCAACTGATTCCGCAGATCATCTGTGCCAAGCTGCCTTGCCACGTGCCAGACCCCCTTGCAGGCAGCTTTGCCTCGCAGAGTGACTTTTTGCACACCTCTGTGCTGCCGTGTGAGAAATCCTAACATCTCAGCAAGGCTGCTTGGTGCTGGCTGGCAGGGGAGCCTGGCACCGACTGCTGGTGCGCGGGGCTGGCAGCTCCTCCTAGTGCTGCCGTGAGCAAACCTCGCAGCCGGGCTGCTTGCCTCAGGGGAGACGAGGGAAGAATCCTTGAAGCAGGCTCGGTCTGAGTTTTGGGAAGCCTGAGCTGCTCCAGGCTCAGTCCCCATCCCCTGTGTTACTCTTCAGAGCTGCCTGCTTTGCCCTGCCTCCGAACAGAGCTGGGTGCCTCTGCGTGATGCTCATGCCCTGCTTTGGGTTGGGAAGCTGGGTATGTCCAGCAGCCACGGGGCTGCCTCGTGCTGCCGGTAGGCATTACCTGCCAAACGGGGGCTTGGTGCAGAACCCAGCGGCCCCATAAGCATCCCCTGCCCCTACAAGAGTGGTTGGGCACTGCGGTGCACCGTGCCCCTGTTGCACTGCGCTCCCACCCTCCCGCCCCCCGAACGGCCCCGTCGGACTTGGAGGAGATGAAAGCCTTGGGAGGGGAAAGCTGTTTATTTGCTCTGCGGGTGCGCGAGGCCCTGGACACATGGAAAAGACTCTTTGATTAACGTCGGCTTCCTCTTGGCACTGTTTGACGGAACAAGGCTGAGACACTCCATTTCAGTGAGCCGGTGTCGTGCAATGTGTATTAGAGAGTCCTCAATTTCACACGTGCTTACTCCTGAGTGAGTTTCGCATAAAAGGATTAAGGAGAGAGGAAGTGCAGAGGAAATGGGATGTTAGACACCTTGTTAAACGGGCTGTCAGGGTTTCTGGAGCGTTCATTCTAACTCTATTCCACTCTGCATAGAGGCCAGGCCATTACCCGGGATCGGGGAGGCCTCTCCTGTGCTGCCAGCCTGGAATTGCTTTTGAAAGGAAGGGAGCAAAAAACAGGGATGGGAACAGTGACGGGTAATCAAAGGTCTCTGTCCATAAGGTGTTCTCAAAAATCAGTTGTAGCTGGTTTCAATTACATGTGAGCATTGGAAAAGAGTGGATGTTTGGCTTGGGGAGGTCTTGTCCTTGTGAGTAGTTTGAGGCATAAAGCAAAATAACGTGGCTGGGTTTGGTCTGTGATGACTTGAGTGCTTTAATATTCAGTAATTATAGTACTTTATTTAATCAGAATCAGCTGTGCCCAAGGAAAAGCGTGTAAGAAGTGAGGACAAGTAGAGACTGACCCAACCAAAGCACCCGTGCAGCCTCCTGCCCCAGTGAGCCCTTTTGCTCATAGCAGTGGCTTAGAGACGCCGGCGGGTTCCAGACAGGAGCGCAGCCATCGCTGCTGCTATTTCTGTGCCAGCTGGGGTGGCAGAGTTAGCAACGCTCCTCTCTGGTCTGGATCTGGCCCCAAATTGCACAGGGGAAACAAGCAGCGAGCTGCTGGGGTGCCGGGAGGTCTGGGGATTGGGGCCGTGCCGTGGGTTTCCTGATCCATGCCGCGGGGTTTTGCAGGGCGGGTATCAGGGGAACGGCTGCTGGTATTCAAGTCAAGTTCATAAGTAATGCAGCCTCACATCAGGCTGTTTCCTGTAAGTCAGATCCATTTTAAGAGCGGTGATGGAACGGGGCTTCAGAATCCACTCTATGAGCATCCAAATTAAAAGCTAAATAGGATGTAGCTTTCAGTTTGGCCGTATCTCCGTGTGTCAGCGCTCATTATCCTCATATGTCACCGCTCGGCAGCCTTCCTCCCGAGCACGGCGTGCCGTGGCGCTCGCCCCGTGTGCGGAGAGGGGCCTGCACGGTACGGGCTGCTGGAGGCAGAGGTGCTGCTCGTCCTCCTTGCAAGCAGGGAGAGCTCCTTGGGGCCAGGGCTTGGTGGAGGATGAGCTTGGGGCAGCTTTGGGGTCATTCCCCACTGCTGCCCTGGGGCATCGTTCTGCCCCTCCTGCAGGGGTTTGCTCTGGGGGCTGCGGGCAGCACCATCACAGCTCGGTCCCCTCTTATTGTACGGGTTTGGGCTTGTTTTTTTCTGTATAAAACTCCAGGTTTTACAATCGTGGGTAAATTGCCAGCGTAGCCCAAGGGGCAGCAGCCGTTGCGTGGCGGGGAGCAGCCGGCCAGCTCTCACCGATCGCCCTGTAGGCACGAGGCTGCTTCTCCATCCCGTGGCGTTCCCCACGCTGCCGTACGCCTCTCCCCGCAGTCGCAGATCTCTGCAGCTCCAGACGAGGTTTTTGGGGAGCAGGAGGGCGAGCGGTAACGGGGGGATGCGGGGCAGCAAATGGGAGCTCTGACTTCAGCTCAAACGCAAGAGACTTCAGAGAGAGGCTGGGGTTTCGCTCATTCCACACGGATTCAGGAGTTAAATGTATTGATATCAGGTGATGCTCTGTACAGCTATCAGTGCAATGGGTTAAAAATGGGTTAAAAAAAAAAAAAAAAAAAAAGTCTGCTCTCCCCAGATTCCCCTGCCCACAGGGCACAGAAGGTGAGGAGGCAGCTGGGGGGGTTGGGACCCCCGGGGCAGTGCTCGGGCTCTGCCCGGCCTCCCAGCCCTGCTCTCCACAGCAGAAACGTGGAGTTTCTGCCCCCAGGTGGGGTGGGAGGACGGAGAGGCTGGGTGGAATTACCTCCGCCGAGTTAAAAACCTGAGTGGGGAAGCAGCAAGTTGGGCCATAAATAATCCCACACCTGGCCTTTTAATTCAGTTATCTCCTGGTCGGGGAAGTCGAGATCTGCTGTGTGCTGTGGTGGTGCCAAGTTAATTACTTGAAAATGAGTGCCTGGGGTTGGACCAAGAATCCCTCATCAGCATTCAGCAGCAGTGCCACGGCGAGCAGGAGAGCCCCCCGCGCCCGCGCATGCTCGCAGCGCTGCCGGCCAGGCCAGCGAGGGGAGGGAGCCAGCTCGCCTGCCTTTGCTTTCTCCCCAGCACGCTGGAGCTTGGTTTAATTGAAAAAGAAGCCAGCTTGGAGGATGCTGTGAGGGCAGTGGTGTTAGCAGGGGGCAGCTCGTCGCTGGCCGATGGGTTTGGGGTGCGAGCCATGGGACCGAGCGGCTGGGAGGCTGCTTCGGTGCTGGGCTCCCCCACTTTGCCTTTTGAAATTCCCCTCCTGCTGCCTCTCGGAGGGAAGTTTTGCGCTGTTTTGGGACGTGCTGGCCTCTGTGGCATGGCCAGGATGCCGTCTTGGCCATCCCAAGGCCCAGCCCCGGCCGTGCCCACCAGCTGGTGCTGAGCAGCGCGGGCTGCGGCACCCACGGCTCCCCCCCCCCAGCCCACGGGCGCTCGCCGGCCGCATACAAATGTGGATATTACCAGGCAGAGAGGGAGCGAGGAGGTGCAGCTCCAATACTAAATAGCTGGGCCCTTTAAGCCGTTTGGCCAGACCTTATCGTTAAAAAGGAGGGAAAAAAAAAAAAAAAATAGTCTCTATAGGATTCTTTGAGTCATTGCTTCTTATGTGTAAACAGAGGGAGGCAGCTTACATAGCAAACTCAGCCTGGAATAGCTCGAGGTGATTAACAGTTGTTTGATTCCTTGAAGATTTCCACATGCTTATGCCAATCCAACTGGGAAAGGCAGAATAAATATTTTGAAATATGCCCCTTCTTTTGTAAATTAGGCATGATGAGTGCTGCTTACCCGCTTAGCTCGGAGTTACGGAATTGGTTTTGTTCAGCAAACAGGAGCAGAAGGGCAGAGCTGGCGGTGGGCGTGCTGGGAGCTGCTGGCCCCAGCAGCGTGTGGGCACCGGGGGCACTGCCAGCCCTGGCACTTGTGTCCCTGTCCCTGAAGACACGGGGGGGCTCGGCGGCTTCCCGACCCCGGCAGCCCCCCTCAGCCCTCTCTGCCCCATCCCAGCTGTATAAAGCCACCCACCCGCAGCAAAAACCTACAGGTGATGCTTGTGGTAAAGGAAAACTTTTTTTTTTTCCTTAAAATGAGTTGCGGCATCCAGTTTTGGTTTTCCCTTTGTTTATTCGCAAGTGATGGGGTAGTAAAAGGTAAAAAAATACCGAATCACTTCAGCCACAGAGGGTCTGCCGAGCAGCTGCCGTGTTCATTCCCGTTACAAGCAAGGAGAAGGATATCTCAGATTTAGTCCCAGTTTTATAACAACACTTCCCAACCCACCTGGGGGCCACAAAAGTGCTTTCCGTGCATTAATGAAACAAGCAGTGCCACCTCCAACGGGACGGTAAGGTTTTATCTCCCCCTGCACGTGGCCAGACTGCGGATTGCCTCGCTCAATGTCACGGGTCAGCAGCCAGCTCTCCTCCAGCACCCACGGGGTGTTGGTTCTCACATCTCAGGCACCCATCCGGACGTGCCTGAAGGAAATCACTGCTTTGATTCACTTCAATATTACAAATAACAAGAGCTGAATAAATCTGTGGAGCCACGGCTCTCCTCCCTTTCTACCTGGACAGGAGACTCTGGCACAAAACCAGTGCTCAGGGCTTTTTCCTTGCCCAGAGGCTGGCACCCGCCTGCTCTTACCTCCTGTGCCGTGGTTTTACTTCAGGTCTGCAGGGCAGAATCTGCTTTTTACTCCCATTTTACTTAGCCCAAGATCTCACAAGCCTCCACTTTCCCAGGATCGCACTGTCTTTGTAAAATCTACTTAAAAAAATCCCAGAAGTTCTGGACCGTATGGGAGCAGAAATACTGAGGCTGAAGGGAAGTACTTTGTTTGCCAGATAAATAGGCTTGGTGACACTTTGGATATGTAGAAGGTGGTGAATAATTTCTTCTGCCTGGGCTATATATCCTTGGAGGACTCAATGAATTTTTCATTCTGGAAGATGTGTTCGGGTCATTAATTGCAGTTTGCCACAGGTCTGTTCCACTTTTGTCTGGGTAAAGCCTATCTCCTTCAACATACAACTCATTTACCCTTTGCAATCTATGTAACATTTGCATTGTAAATTGGTTAGCTCAGCGTAATACTGGAGTGACCCGAGCAAACCTCTGAAAGGCTACCGCGTGCGCTGCAAGGGAAGAGAGGGCTCACACAGGGCTGGGGCTGGGTGCTTGTGCTCCCAAAAAAAGGCTGCGGGGAGGACTTGAGATGAGGGTCGGGATCCCGATTCCCCTCGTCACCCCCAGCTGGAGCGAGTGAAGCCCCCGCGCACCGGCACACGGCTCTGCCCCTCTTGCTCCTGGAGCCAAACGCTGTTCAGCCATGCTGGAGCTTTGCCCTGGGGCGAGGTGCTGGGAGCAGCAGGATGGGGGTCCCGGTGCCCAGCTCCTGCTGCATCCTTCCAGGCACCAGCCCCGCACGCGTGGCCCTATCCAGCCTCTTTGCACGGAAGGGAGCAAAAATAATTTAAGCCGCTCCCGCGCTGAGCGTTATTAATTCCTGGGAGTGAGTAACAGCTCTGGGGTTCCTACGAGCGGCGCAGAGAGGAGCAGGACACAGTAAGCAGAGATTGAGTGAGCTCCGGAGATCAGGATAAGGCTGTGAAATATTGCTTGGGGCCTGAGGAGCGCGCTCAACCCATTTTCAGGGCTACCTGAGGGAGACGGGGCGAGGCTGGCAGACAGACGGCAGCGCGCCGGAGCTGGGAGCTGCCGTCCCAGTACTTCTGGCCTCGTTGGAGTCGGGAAATTTCCAAAAGTGATGTTTTCTGCCCCACTTTTTCAGCTGAAACTTGCTCAGAGCAAGCTCTGCCTCCCTGTGTGGGCCTTAGGAGGACAAGCCGGCGGGGTTTTCTCTGCTGCATTTCCAAAATAATCTGTCTGCGTAAAAACTGAAACAGCACAGACTGGGTCCTCCCCCGTGGACTTAACTGTGGTGGCCCCGTGGCAATGCCCCGCGTGTCTGCCTGTGTCAAAATGACCCCTTTGTGTATTTTTAATAGAAAAAGTCCTGTGAGAAGCAGCACAGCCTCCCGTCCCTGCGGACATCAGCACCTCTGCCTCTCAGGGGCAGCTGCCCCGAGCAGGGCAGCGCTTTAATCTCCTCCATACGAGAAGATAAAAGAATGGAGGAACTGATCCGATAGAGCCGGGGATAATGGTCTGCATTCCCTGCCTTCAGATAACGGCTGTGTGAGGAACACGACCCGTGCAGGGGAAGGCTCCCGTAGTGAGGATGGGGACATTTCAGGCACGTGGAGCTGGCCCTGTCTGCCCACTGCCTCCTTTCCCTCTCCCCCAGTGCTGAGCTGTCTGTCCTGAGTCTCCCGGACCCTAAAGCTTTGAAATAGGCAGCAAGGAGGAAATTTAATGAGGGCCAGGAAAAGTCCTAGGTGTGGTGGGAGTGGTAATGTGTACAAGGTGCTGTTCAGGATGTCCCAGCCCGAAAGCCCTTCTGCACCTGGGTCATTACCCACACAGAAGACCCAGCCACCACCCTGCCCAGGACAGGCACTCTACTGGGATTTCCAAATACTGATAGGAAACAACTGGGCACCCCGTTTTGGTACCTAAATAGCTGTTGTCCCCAGCAGAGATGTGCAAATCACATCGCGACAAAAATCTGGGAGTTCATTTTCGGGGGAGTCCCTCAGAAATCAAGCGCTACCAAAATGCCTTATCAGCAGGCTCCCCCGCGGATCTCAGAGCACCACACAAATACCTGAGCCCTCTGATAACCCCTGTCCCTTGTGAGCCACGGCACAGGAACAGTGCACGGCACATCCCAAGGCTGGAGTAGCACAGCCCCAGCTCTTTGCCGAGCGTGCCAGGACCCCCGCACCAGCCCGGGTGGGTGACGAAGCGCGAGCACCTTCAGGTGCTGCAAGGTCTTATCTCAGCCCTTGGAGCTGAGTTGCATTGAGAATCAAAGGGCTGAAAACTTTATTCCTGACCTTCCTTGGGCAGAGGGGTATCCAGGTTGCAGAGCTGTGTCTCCTCCTCAGGCTGAGGATGCTCCTGGGGTCTGCTGGGTTCATGTGGGACGGGGCAGGAAGAGTTTGTGGGAGGTGGCGAGGAGGGGAGCGCTGTTAAGTGGCACATTTTGCTGAATAAATCAGAGAGGTTGCCAGCAGCCCGCCACAGTAAATATGCATGTTAAATCACATCGGATCGGCGGCAATAGTAAAGATTTAATAGTAGGGGTTTGTTTTCTCCCCACCATAAACATGGAGATGTGAGCACTTCATGGTGAGAACATCTGTGGACTGGGCAGGAGGTGTCAGAAGCTGGATCTAACATGCAAGGCTTCTCTTCTGTGGCCAATTAAACAAATTGCAGCAAAACAGCATTTTATTAGTATTTGCCCATAGCAGTCGCCTGCTGCAATAAATTTCCTTCAGGCACACTCGAGAAAGGGGAGGAAAAAATTGGCACGTTAACTAGTGAATGGTGGAGAGAGCACACCGCGGCATAGCCTCTGGGGCTACTGAATACCAAAGTGCCTGTCTCCAAAAACAACTGCTCTGCTTTATCATAAACGCGGTGAGTTATGAGATGCTGTACTGGGTACTGTGCACAAATAATAATAATGAGGAGGAGGCAGGCAGGCAGGATGCTTTCCCAAAGCACCGGGACGCACAAGGGATGCGATAACAAAGCGGAGCCCGGTGCCTCCTCTCCCCTTCTGCTTAATTGCAACTTAAAGTCTTTAACAAGCCAGCCTCGCCTGGTTATCCTGGGCCTATCCTGTCCTCTTATTCCCATGTGCTTCTGTTTTTCAGCACAAGCTTTGCCTCTTTCACGTTTCTCCCCTTTATTATTATGGCTACTTTTAGGGCAGAACTTGTATTTATTTACTCTCACAAACGGGGGCTGCAAAGCCTGCCAAGCCCATGCCAGCGTCGCTTTGCTGGCATTCCCCAGGATTTCTCAAGTCTGAATAAGCCAACACACTTCTTGGCTGAAAGCCTGGCCGATTATGGATGGGGTGATATTTGTCAGCGTGGTATAGCCAGGACACCTCGTGCGTCACATTTTTTGGATGACGGAGAGCTGAAATGGAAGGTAGACATATGTATTTTTCCTCCTTTTCCTTTTCTTTCTTTCCCTTTGCTGCTCACTTCCCCGAGCCAAAGCATCACCAGGGGGTTGATGGATGCCCCAGCCCCACCAAAAACCTCCCTCAGATCTCAGCCACGCCAAGCTGGGAAGGGCTTTGGATTAAACCTCTCCGGAGAGGTCCTGGGACAACAGCAAGTGCCAATAAATAGCCCAAATCGCTGGGGCTGCAGCAAACAGGTGGTGCTCGTGCTACACAAATACTCTCTGCCGGCGAAGTGCTACCAGGAACGACCTGTTTGTTCTTGGTTATCTCCATATTTTACCTTGGAAGCCCCATTCATATCTGGGTAGTGTCACTTACCCTGGGAATTCCTCCTTTTCCGACATAGTTATTGGCAGCTCCCCGTCCTCAGCAGCTTGCCGGCGCTCTTTTCTCTCCCCCTTCAAGCTTTCCAGCATGATCAGGTGAAGAGATAAATAACTGCACTCCTGATTGATAGCAAATTAATGTTCAACAATTACCTCCTCTAAAACGGGCCATTTTAGACTGCCTAAAAATGTTTTTTTTTCCTCTTTTTTCCACCCTCAAAAACAACAAAATCAAGGCAGCGGATTATTACTGGACATTAATTATCTATCCGTAATGAAGTAGCTGACCAGATTGGCTGTTGATGGATTAGGCCTGCAAAATTGTATTGCTGTTGATACATAGGATATGTTTAGATGGCATCAGCCTTTTGACTTAAGCATGGATTTGATTTATTCTTCATTAACATAATTCCTAACACATTGCTTCCTTGAAAAAGAAAATTAGTGTCTAACCAGGAGCTAACAAGTTTAATGGCTTGCTTGGAGGAAAACATAACCATCGACTGTGAATACGCAACTAGAGGCATTAATGCGTCGTTGCTGCTCTGGTTTTTATGAATCTGTATTTATAAGGAGAGGCTCGCAGAGTGCTGCCGTGGCCAGATGTGTGCTGGTGGAAACCCCTCGTGGGGCTGGCGGTGCATCCAGAGGCTCCATCGTGCGCCCCCCCGATCTGCTCCCTTCCACCCAGGGCACGGTGGTTTCCTCTGGCACGTCGCATTGCTGGGGCTCAAAGAAATCACCACGGCCACTCTCAGGAGAGATCGTGACAAAACGGCCTTGCTG
Organism: Aythya marila; assembly: GCF_965140915.1. NCBI lineage: Eukaryota > Metazoa > Chordata > Aves > Anseriformes > Anatidae > Aythya > Aythya marila. The sequence continues at coordinate 9,952,731 of NC_139061.1, forward strand.
GGGCTTCCCGGTAAGCCAGGGGTGACAGCTGGGACCAGAGGCCACGTCCAGTGCTCTTGAACTTAGATTTGGATAAGTGCGTCTGGGGGCAGCTGGCACAGAGGCGATGCAAAGCGCGCAGGGATGGGCGCGTTGGGCTTCCAGACACGATTCTCATTTATTTCCCTTTTGCAAATACCGGGTTTACTGATGATTGCCTACTAAAGTTTTCTATCAAAGAAGGCTTAGCTAAATAGCCAGCAAGCCTCTTTTCTTCTCTTCTCTCAAAAGAAAAAATAAAAATGAATGGTCCTTTTTTGTTCTTTAAATTATACCGTGTTAGCAGATAAACAAGGCAAAAAATCAAAGTGCTGCAGGAGAGCTGGGTGGGTACGGGAGGGAAACGAGCTCAGGTAGTGAAAAGGCACCCACAGAGGAATGAGTAATCGGGCTCTCAGGATGGAGAGGGGCAGCGCTACCAGAAGAGGAGGGCAGCCGCTCTGAATCAAAAAATGCACAGCTGGGCTCAGGGGGTGGTTAGCCCTTCCTGCCAGCTCTGCTGTGCTCCTGTTTCAGTGCCCAGCGTACCGGCAATGTGCTCCATGGCACCGTGCTCGCTGTGCTGCAGCAAGTCCCCCGAGGGCAGCATCGCTGGCGGCTGGGCCGTGATGCCCGCGGTGTTGAGCTGATCTCTGCTCGCTGCCGTTTGGCATCGCCCGTGTGGATGTCTGGGCAGCTGACTCGTGAGCATTTTCTGGTAATGGTTGTAGACGTGGGGTCCAATGCCAGGACACCAGACGCTGGTTTGGCACTGGGGTTGTGTTGTCCCCACCCCTCCGGCCGCGGAAAAGCTGCTGGGATCCTCGAGAGCTGTACGCTGTAGACTGTTTATGGCTGTTGGTTTGCGGGTGATGTTTTAGGGTTTTGTTTTGTGACTGCCTGATCCGGGAGGTGCCGCAGCTCTCGCTCCCCTCCCCGCCTGTGGCTGCGGGGTCCTCCTCCTGCCTGGCATCTTGACACCTTGGGCTTTGATTAATGAGGTGCTCTTCCCTGCGCTATACGAATCCCCGTTAGATTTGGTGCTTATTAATTACAGCACAGCGCCGTCAGCACATTTAGAATTGGGGTCCCTGCTTTTCTAATTCTCTTCTGATTTCACATGGCTTTTTTTTTTTTCTTTTCCCCCGGTTTCCCACCGCCCGTGCCGCCCCCTCGTCGGGGTCGCTGATGGATGAGGCTGCAGCGGCGGCGGACACCGCGCTGCCGGAGCCGAAGGTCAGCACTGGCAGCAGCTCTGCAGGACGTGGCTGCCCAGCTGCTCGCCCTGCTGCAGTGCCCGGCCCTGGGGTCTCTGCTGCTGTGTCCTACATCCCTCCTTGATCTCCTAGAAGGTCTCCAGCCTTTCATCGCTCAGGCTCGGCGTGTCCTGCGAGCTCAGAGAAAGCGGATACCTGCTCAGCAGGTGTGTTTTCAGGGGGTGGGTTATCTTCTGTATCTGGTTGCTCTGCTGTCAGCACGGCTCCTGTTGCTGTCGCTCCTGCTCTCGGTGGTTTTGAGCAATGGCAGTGCCTGGCTCTTGGTTTTGCTCTGGGTAAGGCACTGCGTGGGGACAGTCCCCATCACAGCGACGAGGTGATGGATGGCACGGGAGGAAAATACTGCGGGGTTGCACGGCTGAGACAGAGGCTGAGGATTTGGCTGGACCCAAGTGGTGGGCATCAGCCTGGATGCTCTGTGTCACCTGCCTGGCACCGTGGGGATGCGGGGTGCCTGCAGCCCCCGTGCTGTGCCCGGGCAGGCTGGGTGGCAGGCAGGCTTTCCTTAGCCTGGGGCCTCACCTCTCACCAAGCAGCACGGGAATTGCTAATAAACGAACCCACGCATCTCTCCCTGCAGCCACTTACCTGATAAACACCCTGGCAGGAAGAGGGCAGGCACGATAACAAAGCGAATGGCATCCCCCTCAATTTGGCTTTAAAACTTTTCCCTGATAACGGGATTGCTATTTTATTACCAGTCACTGTTTAGCTCTTTTACATGACCGAAGTAAACACCACAGTAATTTATACTGTCCTCCCAGATCAGCTTCGCCCTCTTTTACATCTTGCCTTGCAAATAATAAGGCAGCCCACAAAGCCATTTGTTTCCTAATGACAGGGGTTTCCATAGTGAGCAGATTAAGGAGGAGGAGATTAGAAGATTATACACCAGGCAGGATTCACAGGTTCACAGGTTTATGGGGCTTTGGAGATCCAGCGATTAATGCGTTTCATAAGCGAAACTTTTTCCTTAATGACAGGCAGAGCAGAGGGAGCGGGGCGTTGTTGTTTGCTAATTGGCAGAATGTATTTCGGAGTTTCCCCTGGTGATGCTTAAAGCACCGGGCAAGAAGTGCACGGCCCGAGGGCGGCCACGGGGAGCCCATGGGCAGCGAAATCCACGTGTAAAAGGTGAAGGTGCTGAGGGTGGGCGCTGCAGCGCGGCGCTGCCCTGGGTGAGGGCTGCAGGGAGCCAAGGCAGCGGGGGCCTCGCCTGCTGCCTGAGTTCCCCGTGCAGGATCCTGGGTTTTCAGCAGGAAGCAGAAAATCTGAAACCTGAGGAAAAAGTGGAAGAGACCCAAAATATCTTTTATAGCCTGTGGCCAAAAGAAGCTGAAAAAGAAAAAAAAAAAAAAAAAAAAGGGGAAAGAAACTGTGACAGTGTGTTCTTCTCTTTAATTTTCTGATGAAAAATCAAAACAGCAGGAAGGGAAGAAGCACTTTTAACACTTGCTTTCATTTCGTCGGAAACCCAATTTTCCACGCAAAGTAGGTTTCGATGGAAAATTTCCACCTCTCCCTCGTGTATTGTTTTAACGTTGGCTGCTTCTCCCCATGAAAGCCGGTGAGAGTTGTCTCACTTGAAGGGATGCTTCAGAGCTGGAGCAGGAGGCAGAGCCGTGCCGAATGCCCCAGTGTGTGACCAGGGACGGACCCAGGCTGCAGTGACTTCGGTCCCCATGTGCCACCCGGGCAGGGCAGGAGCTGGCCATGGTTTGTGCGCGGTGCGAACCCCGCCGTGCCTGCAGCCCCTGGCCTGTGCACTTACCTTGTGCCCAGGACACTGCCTCATCTCCCCCAGCTCCAAAGCCCTGTTCTGCTGGCTCTCTAAAATGAAAAGTGAGGGCTCAAAGCAAGCAGCTGCAGGCCCCTCTGCCATCCGGGCATCCCCGCCGAGCGCTGCCTTTCGGGCACGTCTCAGCCCCAGCCTGCTGGAGGAGGCGGTGTGGCAGGGCTGGGGGAGCCCTGTCAGCCTGGATTATGGGAGCGCTTAAGAGTTAATTAAATCACAATTTGCTACGCTGGCAGTTCACACGAAGCTGCTGCAACATCTGTGGGCGGGCGGGCGCGAGCCGGGCAGGGAGACGCCGTCCTGCCCCGGGCTGCGCATCTCCACCTGGCTCTTGGGCAGCACAGCCAGGCAGAGGTGGCCCAGGATTCATGGAAAAAGCCGAACTTCTGGTACAATCGTACCTGGGGCTGGCGTCTGTGCTTTTAAAACCCTCCAGGTGAAGGGGAGCTGAGTGGCATGCAGCTGTTTGCTGTCCCAGGGACCGGCTGGCACGTCGGAAAGCTCAGCAGTGCCAACTCACAAAATGACAAGGAAACATGCAAGAAAAATAATAATTTCAGGGGCTTTTCTGGCTTTGCTTTAAGCTATTGAGACTCGGTTTTTAAAAGTTTCCTCCATGACCACCAGAGTTACACATATGTTAAATGTTCCTATTAGCCCCTAGATCCTGGAGCTGGAGCTTTAGCAGACCTGCTGCAGGCTCTCTGCTAGCGGACACCACCGCAGCGGTGCTTTGGAGGTGCGTAGGAAGAGCCGGGCTCGTGGTGTCCCCGCGTCCCCAGCTTTACCTGCTCAGAGCTCCCTGGATTTGTACGTCTCGAACCTGTCAGTCAGTCCGTCTGTGTTTTGTCTTTTCCTATTTGCAGCCAAATTATTGAAGGCTGAACACGGGAGCGTTGCTCCAGACAAGCGCAGGCACACGCACGCAACCTGAGGAGTAGCAGGCGAGCACTTCTGCGGTAATAAGCTCCATGCTGTGCTCAAAAAGGGCACTTAATTTTTCATTCTTAAATGCTGTGATGTTCTTGTCTTCCGGCTTCACCAAAACTCCTCCATGGAGATGGATGGGCCATGCAGAACACAGTTATCAGAAAGATTAAGCCAGGACTTGTCATTTTTTTATATCAGCGAGCAGTCAGGTTGACGAGTGATGTCCTCTTCGCTCCTGGGATGCGTCCGGCACCTTTAGTGCCAGTAGTAAAAAGGACTATAAAAAATACCATAGAAGAAAGGGTAATGATGAAATTTAACTGCTCCCTAGCACACACCTGGGGTCTAGTAATCTGGAAATGGGGGGTTCAGGTGCTTCATCTTTTACTGCCTTGTCCTTGTCTGTAAGTTTAAGGTCCTTCCACTGAACCAGAACATATTGTGGTCAACGCCAAGAGCCGGTCCTTGGCCCCTGCGCAGCCCGGGGAGAGCAGCCGAGGCGCAGGCGCGGTAGCTGCAGGCTTTGCTGCCTGTTGGGGGGGCTTGGGGGGGCTCTGGGGGGCTCAGCCCCCTGCTGCCAACAGTGGGGACATCAGCGGCACGGCCGCTGCCCGGGCCAGCAAGGGGAAGGTGGACGAAGCACACTGCATGGCCCAAGTCAGCAATACTTTGTTGTGTTTGGGGCTCGCGGCCCGTCCCCGTGTCATTAATCTAAGAAACAACTGATACTAAATGATCATGCTACATTAAATTTATAGACCCTTGCATATAGCTTCTATTGATCTTTTTTCAAGCCTCATAAATATGTGATGGAGTGCACGTGGCGACGCTTCCCCCACCGCTCCGTCAGTGGTGGTTAAAGTTTTCATCGCTGGCAGAACCGGGCGATGTGTCTCTGCGGGCAGGGATCTCCCGTCCACACCGTTTGGGTTTTAATTACCAGGAGGTGGAGGGAGCTTGGCTGGCAGCATGCAAGGGAGAGCAGTTGCATTTCTTCTGTCCTGAGGTTGCCTCCTGCCCGGGACCCATCACCTGTCCCTGCAGAGCCCCGGCACGATGCGGCGCCACGTTTGCTCCTGGTTCCTGCTTCCTCAGGCACCGGCAGCGTGTCAGGGCTGGGGGCTCCTTTGTGGTGACCAAACGAGGTCTTGTCTTCGGTTCAGAAGAGCAGACTGTGAGTGTACAGACACTGACCAGTGCTGCCGAGTCGTTTTTGTGGTCTCTGGCATTTGCCGTGGTGCCGCGGGCTCCGCGCTGTGCCAGGAGGCATCGCGCCGGGCACGGCCCCAGGTGGCACGGGCTCCGTGGGTGCTCGGGGACATGGAGCCTGCTCCCCCCAGCATCTGTAGGAAACACCAGACCCTCAGGCACTGCCGTGATACAAACAAGGAAGGGAGATTTGCAAATCATCCTTCAGCATAGCCTGAAACAACTTATATCCTAGAGCCATCTAGGGGCGAAATCCCGGCTCCATGAAGTCAGGGGGAGCTCTGCTGCTGCCGGTGGGGTCAGGACCTGGAAGGAGCGATGTCCCCACGCGAGTGCTGCCCTGAGCATCCCCCAGACCCAGGGCGCAGCTCCTGGCACGGTGAGTGTCAGTCTGCTGGTGCTGCCCAGCAGTGACACCTGGGAGCAGCAGCGCTCGCAGCCGGGGCTCTGCTGCCGAACAAAGGCTGCGGAGATCCGAGGAGCACCTTTGGGCTTTCTCGACCCTGCTGATGGTTTGCGCCGGTTTTCAAGTGCAGGTCAAGAAACTGGTGCTTGAAAGAGCTGCAGCAAGGTGAGAGGTGCGGAGCCTAGAATCTGCATCTAAAAGAATATATCAGAAATGCCTGTAATTAACTTCAGAAACACGAGCAGTTCTTGACTGAGCACAGCCCTACAGGCCCTGGGAACACTCCCTGCTGTGTCTGCAGGGTGGCTGGGCAATGGGACCTGTCCCTGCCCCGTGCCCAAGCTTCACGGCTGGCATTTGTCTGTCTCACTGCTCTCTCTTGCATCCTGCTCCGTGCCTCAGGTCCCCACACACAGAACAGGGTCAGTAAAGCACCTCGGAGGAGCTGGCGGCCGTCCGTGTGGTGCCTCCCGACCCCTGGCTGGGAGGTGCCCCCGGCGTGCTCTGCTTATGACGGGAGAGAGGGCATAACTCGTGAGCAGCACAACACCCTCCATCTAAATTATTCCTCCTCCTCCTCCGGAAATGTCATAGCAGAGATTAGCCATCGTGTGTCCTTAAGTATCCCATTTATCCCAAATGACTCTGAGCATGGTAACTGCATTTAGATGAAGGTGAGCCTCTCTACCCGTGGCATCCTCCTGGCCGGGGACAGCCCCTGGGTGCGTGGCCCTTGTTTAGCAGGGGTTGGGTGCTGGGGTCCCCCCGCTGTGGGACAGGCAGCGTGTACCAGCAGCACGGCAATTCCGTTTTCAATAAATATTTCTCTCCCTACTGTTTCAGGACAGGTTTAATCCCTACAAAATTCTCTTAATTTCGATTTGCCAATCATGGATTCCTTTTCAATTAACCTCTAAAAGTACCAATTAAAGAGAACAGTGCGGCAATCACACAAGAATAGGCTATACCAAAGCCTTTAGAAGTGTTTTAGCACCAAAAATTAATGATAAAGGTCAAAACCAGGTTGCAGCGCAGAGTTAATTTGAATGGGAAACCCCGGAATTAATGTCAGCACAAGCCCACAAAGTCTTCTGAAAATTTGGGGTAGATTTATTTAAGCTTCTCATTATACAGCCAAGTTTGTCTCAGGTATGTACAGAGAGCTTTGGACGTGCTGGTGTCTCCAGTTCGGGGAGGTTTGGCTCTGACATCCATCGAGCCCCAGGGGGCCCTGCCCACGTCCCCTTGTCCCTGTCCCCACCCCAGATGGGCTCGGGCACCTCGTGTCCTGCTCGCCCCGCTGAGTCGCAGGAAGCAGGTTATGGTACCACAACGTGGCAAACTTTGGGACGATCGGACTGCTGCTCTCTCTCGTTAACGTCCCCCGGGGCCCGCGGTCTCTTTAGTACTAACACAGTAACGAAGGCCACAGCCTATTAATTGCGGTGACAATGATAAAGGAAGAGTCAGAAGCAGCTATTTGTCTTTCATGTAACCTCGTGCATCATCACAAGATAAATGAAAACTCATTTTCTGCTTTGATTCAGTCTAATTTTTCAGGGCCCCCGAGGCAGGTTACAGGAACTGTGTCGCTTCATCCCATAAAAGTGCTGGCCCCGCGGTTCAAGGGTCAGGGAAAGTGCAAGGCGCCCGTGCACGCCGGCCTCTGCCCGGCCTCCCAGGGGCAGCGTAAAAGCAGGAAGGGGTCTGCTGCTCATCATCATTAAATCCCCATTGAAAAGTGTTGCCGGGGCCTGATCGATGGGCCACGTGGCGGGGCTGCTCCCCGTCCCCGCTGCCCCTCGTCCCCATCCCGGGGGACCGCGGCCGGACAGCCGGTGGTGAGCTCGGTGTGTGTGCAGGTGAAGTTTTGGGAAGAGTTCAGAAATCCGCTGCACCTGGTTTGGTGCTGCTAGAAAGGGAGGAAACTGCCCAAAAGTTTGTGTCGGTGGCTGCTCCCACCTCCCACCCCACGGCCCCGCTGCATCCTCCTGCACCCGACGCCCGCTGTTCTGGGGTCGCAGGGGTCCTGGAGCATCGCGTTGGCCTCCAGGCACGGGCACTGTGTGCAGCACCTGGGGTTTGCTGCATCAGGCCCTCACTTTGCAGAAGGGCTGCTCCAGGCTGGGGAAGGAGTTTGGAGAGACATCCAGAAGGGTTTGGCAGAGCAAAATCCTCACCGAGTCAGAGGAATTAAAAAAATAAATAAATAAAAAATATTTACGTGTTTTGTAGGAAGTTATCCCGTTCTAATCAAGAGGAATGAAACCTCACACGTGCAGGCTGGACATGCCTCTGCTGAAAACGTTAGCGTTAACAACGTGCAGTACATTAACTTGATTCATCATAATACAGCCTTCATCTGTGTGCTGTGCTGGTATCTTCTCCACCAGCCCCCCAAACAGCTCACCAGCGTTAGGTGACGTGGTGGACGTCTCCCTCCTGCTTCTACCAGAGCCGAAAATAGCCCCGGCCCTGGCGACGCAGCCGTGTCCCGGCCCTCCTGGCTCACGCCTTGCGGTGCCGAGGAGCAGGGCTCCCATATGGCCAGGTTTCCCAGCCTTTGTGCTCCCTGGCCCCGTGCCTGGATTTCCGGACATCCGCCAGCCCCCTCGCGGCGGCAGCTCCGGCTGGGCTGGCGGATGGCAGGAGGGCACGCAGGGCTGACGGCCGTGCCAAACGGGCTCCGGAGCTGTGCCCTGCACGTCCCCGACGCGGCGCACGTGGCCCCAACCCTCGGGGCCAAAAGCCACGCGTTGGGTTGAAGCCCCCTGTTCTGATGAGGCTTGGTGTTACCAGAAGCCACGAGCACCGCTAGGCAGAAAGGCTGATTGCCACGTGGATGGATTGAGTTTCATGCCAAGGACTTTGGGCTTTGCTTCTCACCTGTCTGAAGTTCGTTTTTGTCCGTGATCTGAGGTGCCTTCATTCTCCTTCCCCAAAGCAGGGAGCGACGGAAGCACTTTGCTTTGGAAAAATAAAGCAAGGGCTCTCGTTATTGAGGTTTACTGTTTTTTAAATTTTTATTTAAAAAAAAAAAAAAGAGTGAAAGAGAGAAAGTGGGTCAGGAAGAAAGGGACTTAAGGAGCAAAATGAGAACCAGAGACAAAACAAACACAAAGATTCCTCAGCTCCGGAATGGTAAATGTGGGTTTCTCTTCCGTTTTCTCCTGTTCGGGAGGAAGGGGGAAGGCTTTGCTAACACATTCAAATGAATTTGATATTCAATCAATGAAGATTAACTTGCCCAAGGTAAGATGGTTTTTACATTCATAAGGAAGTCAAATACGATTATGCATATGAGGAAATTATACAGAGATGAGTAGAGTATAATGTATGATAATTATTTGAAAGGATATACTTACACACTGATTAGCATATCTTGAAGACCAGACAGAGATGGAAGAATAGAAGGTAAAGAGATTCCTCAAGATGAACAAACTGTGTAAAACTCGCTCCCCCAAAATCAGAGAAGTTAGTTAGTTCGAAATAGCATTTTCTTAAGGATGGCAACCTTAAAAAAAAAAAAAAAAATCCTTCACAAGTTCACCTCTTGATTAGAAACTAGGAAAAAAAAAATATTCAAATCAGCTGCGTGGAACTTGGCTGGGAATATCCTTCTGTGAAGGCAGGATGGACACAAAGAGATGAAAGAGGACGGGGAGCGGTGGAGGCCTGGCTGTTGGCTCCGGCACGTGCCCGGCTTCCCACGAGTGCATGGCTGGAGGGAGCACCCCGGGGCCGTGCTCAGCACCCCATAGAGAGGTGCTGAGCCCAGCCGTGAGGAACAGCACGGGCAGGTGCCTGGGAGGCAGGTCCAGCCCCAGCGAAGCCGGCTGTTGCTCCGCTGGGATTTGGCTTTTTGCTTTCCGGCAGTGGTGATGGGCAAGAGGCACCTCCATAGCCAAAATATTTATCTGCTCCCAGAAAAAAAAAAGCTGTCATCCAAATTTGTCAGCGGGGCCCTCGGTGCACGTGTGTATGGAGGGAGCAGCTGAGATGGGTTTTGTGTTAAATACAGGAGAAATATTGTATCTGCTTAAGCAAGGGCAAAACAATGAGCACAGCTCAGTTAATGAGCTCGATGAGCTCCCGCTGAGCGGGAAGTGATTAGAGTGCGCCGGCCCCGCTTTTGTCAGTGTTGGAGGATCTGATGGCAAGAGGGATTCTCCGGGCAAGAGGCAGTGTGAGCCCCGAGCCCGTCAGCCCCCCGCCACCCATGGGGCAGGGCAGGAAAATTGGCCTGGAATCGGTGTCCGGGCGCTGCGGCCTGCAGCTGGCTGATGCATTGGGGGAAAGCAGCGCTCCCTGCGAACCTGGGAGGGTGGCTTTGGTTTGGGGATGCGGAGATCCAGGGGGTGCCTGGTTTCAGAACCCAGCCAGCACCTTGGCAGTGCCTGGGGGACACCTGGGACCGGGCACTGGCTGCAGCCACCGGCACGGATCCGTGTGGTAGAGACGTGTTGGTAGAGGGGCCAGCTCCTCCACAGAGTGCTGCTGTGTGAGGCTGGGTTAACTCCGTCTGCAGATAATTTTGTCTCACTATATAAAAAGTAATGTAGAGAATGGGCCTGTCCTGCCCCGTTTGTCTTGAGCTTTGGAAGTGGTATCCAGCCTTTCGCTTCCATGAGCTCCGTGCTCTGCAGGGGGAGCACAGGGACCGCCAGGGGTGAGAGTTTGCCCGGGATTTCTTAGCCAAAGGAGAATGGTTTGTCTCGATGGATCCTGTCCCCTTCCTTCAGAACACACCAGCCTGGCCTTAGAAATTCTCTTTTTTATCACCCCCAAGCGTACACTTCTGCTGCTCGTTTCCCCCTGTTGTCACCCAGGGCCACGCAGGCACCCGACCGAAGCCTCTGCCCCCAGATCTGCCCATCGGCCTGCAGCACGGGGCGGGCAGGACGGTCCCTCCTCCCTGCCACGGGCACACCTCAGCCACACGACCGCAGGGTCCCCTTCCTCCGAGTCACCCCTTGGGTCGTCTGGAGCAGACACGGGACGGCTTTGGGCCGTGCAGGAGCACCAGGACCTGAGCATCCCTCGGCCCCGGCTCTGGTCCTCCTGGCGGGGAGCTCGGGGAGCCGTGACGGTGACATTGGGCACCATGCCCATCGTGTGGTGACAGTCGGGACCCCAGAGAGGTGTCCCCAGGCACTGGGGGCTGCAGGCGGTGGGGACGGCCGGGGGAGCTCAGCTGGCACCGACCCAGCCCCGCATCTGCCCCGGCCGCAGCGCGACAAAAGGCAGGGAGGAATTAGGGCCAGGAGCGCGGGGGGCAAGGTGATTTCACAGGAGTTGAACGCATTTGTCTGGCAGACATTTCCTGGGTTCTGCTTCAGCTTTTAAGAGCAGCGCTGTAAATTCATCAACACCACATGATTTTGTCAATTCTGACAGCTAACTTCAATGTTACGACAAATCTGGCCCCAGAGGATATTAAGCAAAGACACATGAGCCTATAATTTTCTGCTTCCACGTGTGAGATGCTATAATGATCAAAAGAAAATGACTTTCTAACTACCACATCTCTTTGTGCTGTTTTCTTCATGCCTGCTGCACTAATTGAATCACCCCAGAGCCACTGTATCAATTCTAACTTCTGTATTAGGATTTAATCAGGCATGGGGAAAGACCAGCTTGGAGAGGTGAGGGGGCTTTGTGAGGGGCCCATCTGCCTCCCGCATCGGCGCCGGCTGCCTTCGTTCCGCGCGGGCTCGAGGGCGACGGGGCAGCGTGGCCGGGACCTCGGGGTGCACGCCTCGCTCCGAGCTGCGGGGCAAGGAGCCGGGAACTCGGTCCCAAAAATGTGCAGCGAGCTCACCTGGGCATGGGCACCGTGCGCCCGAGCGTGCCTTGGTTTATCTCCGAGTGAGGGGACGGCCGGAGGGGCTGTGGGGAAGGGCAGGGAGCGGCGGCGAGGCCTCGGGAGGGGAGGAGTGCCCGGAACAATGCGTATGGGGCCGCCGACAGACGGTGTCTCTGAAGGTTTCTTCCCCCAACTGCCGCGGCAGCTGCGGGGAGGCCGCGTGCCCCCGCCTCGCAGCCCCTGCCCCGCTCTCGGGGAACCCTTTGGGGTGGGTGGGTGGATGTGCCTGCCGCCCCACGGCTCCCCACGCTGCAGCAGTGGGGTCTCGTGGGGGAGAGGCAGCACGCTACTTCTGGTTTTCCATCATGCGTGATGTCTGCAGGTCCCTTCAAAGCACTGCCAGTGGGGTCGCTGAGAGATTTGGGCTCCCAGGTGAAGATGAGCAGGCAGCATTTGGTGCAGGGGCCGAGCAGAGCACAGCCCGAAATGCTGGGGTGTGTCTGGGGGCATCGCCTGCGCTCGCCCACGCCGAGCACTGGGTGCTCCAGGGTCCCCCGAGAGGCTGCGGCGTCTCCAAACTGGCTGTCAGCCACCTGATTAAAGCTCCCCGGCCGAGGCGATGCGGGCACTAATTTGGGGTTGGTTCCCAAGCCCAGGGTTGTGTGGTTCCTTTATTTAAAAGGCGTCGATGAATAGAGGCGGGGAGGAAGGAGGTGATTATATCTGCCTGCTCGGAATCGGGGAGAAAAGACCGGAGAGCCCCGGACCACAGAGACATCAAAGGCAGAACAAAACCCCTCGTTTCTTTGAGAGCTGAAAACCTTCTGCTCCTGAAAGGGGCTCTAAGTGGTGGCTCTTGGTAGTTCTTTCACGCCAGCAGCTTTTCTGCTCGTAAAAGGGCAGCTCCGAGGAGGGGACGAGCCCTGGCAGGCTGGGGAGAGGAGCGCAGCCGGGAGAGGGGCTCCGAAATCAGGGCACATGCAGGGGGGAGGACAGCGCGGGAGGTTCGCAGGCGGTCTCATGGATGTTTTTTTGGGGATTACCCGGCATGAAACTGAGCACAGACACAGCCCTGTGAGAGAGGCAAGGGTTTGACTCCCCAGGAGGAGTTAGGAGCAGAAAGCGCAGCCCCCTCGCCTCGCTCTGCTTGCAGCCCACGCGGTGGGGACGCAGTGGGGACGCGGTGCCCACTCCTCCCGGCCCTCCCCAGCCCCTCGCAGCCCTCGGCAGCAGCAGGAGGAGAGCAGAAAGGCGCCGGGAGTGAAAGGCCATAAAGGGATCCGGAGAGAGCCATCACTTGCCGGTCCCCTGAATGACAGCCTCTTGAGTGAGGCACCATATGCCGGCTCATGCCTCCCTATCAGGAGTTTTTTCAGCGGGCGCTGGCTGCACAAATTGGCACAATTCAGCTCTCGAGCTCCTCAGCTGGTCTCCACACCCCACTTGACACGGGGATGACCTCCCCTTTGTGGGTGCGGGGCAGGGGGGGGGCCCCGACATGGCGGCGGATGAATCGGAGGCTGCTCCCCCGCCGCATTCAGGCGGCCCGCGGAGACGGAGGGGGGGGAGAAGGGAGCAAAGGTGCCCAATTAAATGCACATTTGGAGCCGACGCCGAGCACACAGCTGACTGGGGGCTGCGAGCTGGCAGGGTGACGCTCGTCTGGGCCAAGGGACGGCGCGAAGCCTAGCGAGAAAACTCCCGTCCCCATGGGTTAAAGGTGGTGGTGGTGAAAGAGGACGGTTTGTTTGCTTGCTTGCTCGTTTCCTTCCTTCAGAGCGAAACACGTGGAAGCGCTCGCGCCCCTCTCGGTGCCTTCCCTCCCCGCCGGGACCAGCGCAACGCACCCGGTCCCCCCGGGCTGCCGGGAAGGGGTTTGTGTTCCAGCTGCTCCTGCCATCTGGGGAAATCACACGGCGGGGATCGCATCAGCTGCCCGAATTAAAGAGCGCGGAACTTGTTTCAGCTGAGTTGGCTGATAGATTCGGCTGAAGGTAGATGGGCGGCTGCGCTCTCTTTGGGAAGGAAACATTTTTTAATCTGTTCTACAGTGGCAAGTTGCCCTGTGGGGTCTGATAAGTCTTGTCGTTTAATTATCCTGGAGGCTCCTGTGACGGTGGTGAAGAACTCTCCCCTTTTGGTCCTTGGCAGGGGGGACGGGTGGCAGGGGCTGAGCTGTGCCTTGGCTTCCCTGTCTGGGCTGCTCGGAGCAGGTCTGCACCGCGGGTCCGGTGCCTGTGATGTCTCCATCCAATTCTCTTTGCCTCCTCTCAGAAATAACGTGTGATACCTGGCAGGAAGCGTTGCCCCTCACCAGGCTCTCCACATACGGCACAGAAATCCCAGGGAGGGTAAACTGCAATCTTTGGATGGGAAGACACACACAAACCTGACCGTCCCGGAGCTCTGTTTGTATTAGGAGGTTGCAAGAACCCCTAAAAGGTAGCTTTTGGGAAAACAAGTGCTCAGCACCAAGAGAAATCATTTTGTATTAACTAATTGGGCCGTAACTAATTTGTATTAACTAATCTGGCCGTTTAAATGATTCCTGAAGCAGCACAGAAGTTTCCCATTGTGGATGACACCGTATTTCTCATGTTCCTGGGGAGTCTTGATCTCCAACAGGTAACGGGCTCAGCAGTTAGGGCTCTCCTTCACCCTGTGCATGGGCACCGAACCGCTGCCAGCATCACCGGAGCTGCCAGAGCCCCAGGCAGGACCCTGGGGTGTCCGAGTGGCCTCATCCCTGTGGGGCTGGGGAGATGTAAATGAAAAGGACGACACAGGCAGGATTCAGAGGTCAGCTCGTGCCCCTGAGACCCGATCCTGAGCACCTCAGAGCCCTCGTAACTCCCACGGGCTCAGCATCAGGCGTCCCCCAGCAGAGCTCACCCCAGGTGTGCTCCCTGGTCCCATGAAACCTGGAGCATCTTTGGGACCGAAACGGGAACCACCTGCATGGCTTCACACCGCTGCCCTCCCCAACACCCCCAGAGCGGGCAGGGGGCCGGGACCCCCCGGGCTGCTCCGTGTCCCCTGCCTGGAGCTCTCGGGAGCCTGCGAGCCACGCGGGCACCGCTCGGTGCCCGTCAGCCCCCGGCCCCGCAGGCGGAGCAGCGCTCGGTGCTGCCGCCAGACAAAGGCTGTTGCTGGATACGTGGCATCTGTTAGCAGCCCTACTGCTGTCATTAGCCGCAACCAGGCATCTGCTGCTCAAACCAAACACGGAACAGATGCCAGTTTGGAAGGAGCGGGGGCAGGGAAACCCCCGAGCTCGAATATTTCACCGTCCTGCGGGCGTCCCTTCGCCAGGGACCTCGCACCTCGGCCGCTGCGGTGCCCCGAGCGGCTCTGTGGCCCTGTGGCCAGTGGCCAGCAGCCCTGCCTTGCCCCATCCCGGCCCCATCCAGCTCCTTCCCAGGACACGTGCGGGTCCCATCCAGCAGGACCGGGCTGCCTGCCAGCGGAGCCCCCGCTGAAGCTTTCGGGCGTGCTATAAATCCATACGGTGCTGCTGGCACGCAGGGAGAGGGGCTGGGGCTTTCGCTCTGCCCAGCCTTCGTTTTGGGGTTTTCCAGGCGTATTCTGGGCTGGGCGAGGAGAGCTTGTCCTGTGGGTCCGTTCCCCTAGCACCGTACAGATGAGAAGACGAGGACCTTGTGCTGATGGATAATGAGACAATATCAATGTGCCGTGCTGTTAGGACCGTACCAAATAGGCTTTTAATTTTCTGGGGAGGTGTGGGGCGTCTCTGCAGTGCCAGCATCAATCACCGTCGCGAGGTCCGGGTCCCAGCTCTCCCGGGGCCTTTCATTGTAAAGGATTCCCTCTCCCTCTGGCTGGGGGCTGTTCTCCTCCGTGGCAATGCCTCTCGCAGACTAATTGCTGATTTGTTCTCCTTATGATGATCGAGCTCGTGTCACCACAAAACAGAACATTAGGATAAAGTCTTTAAAGTGGCTGTGCAGCTGGGAAACTAATTTACAGTCCCTTCTGGTTAAAAATAAATAAATAAAAAAACAGAGGCATGGGAAGTGGGGATATTATTTGTGTCCTACCCGGTTAGCTTGGCCGTTTGCTTGGACCTCTCTCCTCCTCCTCCTCTCCCAAATCCTGGTTAATGCTGTTTGGGTTCCTGCGGTGCTCGGGGTATTTGTGCTCGTGCCGGAGGGCAGAGGCTGTGCTGGCAGGGACACGGAGGGCGTTAGGGCAGCTGGCTGCATTGGGACATTAACGGGAACGGCCTCCGAGTTGTGTGGGGGCCAGCAGAAAATCCAACCCCGATGACTTTGGGGCTGAGGTCCCTTCCCTGAAATAATTCGGCACAAAGAGGTGGGCTCACGGGAAATTTGGGGAGGGAAAGTCCTGCGGCAGCCGGGCTGGGCAGGGGGTGACACAGGGGGGTGACACAGGAGTCCCTGGTGTCCCCTGCCTGGCACAGGGACAGGGACACGGGGTGAAGCTCGCTGCAGCCTGAGGGTAGCAGGGAGAAGGAGAAAAAGGGAAAAGTGCTCGCTGAGAAGCTACTTGGGGGGAAGAAAAGTATCGTTAAAAAAAGAAAAAAGGCGAAGCCATGGCTGCGGCCCCTTCCCCAGATGCAATCCCACTCCTGTAATTTCTGGGGGAATTGGTTCATCTTGGGTGCAGATATATTTGTGTCAAGGTGCAGCTGCACAGATAGCCTGACTCTATGCATAGTAAGAGGCTTTCAGAGAAAGAGGTTATGCCCAGAGCAAGGCCTTATCAGAGCAAGCTGCCTGCCATTTATCTGGTTCCCTATCAAATATGAAAACAGGCCTCAATCTGCTGCTTCTATTTTCCTTGTGAAGGCTATGGGTGGAATAATAATTTAGTCTGCTTTTTTTGTTTCCAGCACTAACCTTCTGCCCAACTCCGCTCTCCCAACTTCCCCGCCTGGCTCCGCCGAGCCCGGCCGCCCGACGCCTTCACTCGGCCACCTCGGTGGGTGCAGCACCGAGCAGGTAAACTCGGCTGGCTCTGAATCCCTGTGAGAGGGACCTGCACCCTGCAGGGGCTGGCTGTGCTTCGGGGTGAGCGTTGCTTTGCTGCAACCACGTTCCTCGGCGCTCCCATCCTGCACGCCTTTGCCGTGGGCTCCCACTCCCACGCCTCGTGCTGCTGAATGCCAGCGGTGCCGGGGGCTCGGCATGGTGCTGGGGGACGGGGGCACGGGTGGGAGCCAGCGGGGAGAAAATCCTCCCTGCGAAAATCCAGCCCCTGCCCTCCCCGCTGCAGCAGCCAGGGCTGCAAAGCCAGCGCTTACATTTCTAATTCCATATCTGTGTCTAACTGCTGATGCTAAACTCCGATCCCACAGCTTCTGAGGGCAATGCGATCCACATGTTAATATTTTAAGCCAGCCACTAATATTTTTATGTGGGAAATCGAGATTTTCTACGGTTGCTGGATGAGCAGGGCATTTCTCCACGCTGGAGTTATGAAAACTGTAGCTTGGGAAAACATTATTTTACATATTTTGTATTTCTCCGGGCTCCCCCCCCGTGTTCTCGGGAGGTCACCACCAGCCCTGTCCCGTGGCCCTCTGGGCTGCACCGGGGACCCTGGCCCGGCAGAGCTGCTCCCTGCTCGTGCAGCACCTCTCCCCCGAGCACCCTGAGGCATTTCACCAGGGCATCAGCCCCACGGTGCTGTTTGCGTGTTGATAGCCAGAATACTTCATTTTCCTAAAAGCCTGAGAGCAGAAACCCATGTGTAGGGCTCGGGCCCCCCTTCACCGGCCGGTTACACGGCGGGGCAGCAGCCTGGCCACCACCTGAGCTCACCGCCGGAGGAGCAGACAGCCCATCTGGTGCAGTGGCTCTCCCGGGGGGCTGCCCATAAATCACCCCCACGGGCAGCTGTCGTGGTCCAGGCGCTGCTTTTTGGCCGGAGTATGGGGCAGCGCCGCGGTTGGGGTCACGGGCAGCCGTAAATCGTAAGCGAAAGGCAGGGAGAGCCCAGTGGATCAGGAGGCAGCGCGGGGACGCAAGGTGTGGGCACGCACCGAGGTGCACACGCTTGTGCACGCACGCTCGCCTCCCCGTGTCTGCTCACTACGCCTCGCTGGCAAGCAGACAAGCACTGGCAGAGCTTAAATGAGCTGCAGAGACGTGCCCGTGTCCCCAGCCCATCGCCGTGGCTGCTGACACGCTGCGTTATCAAATTCAGGAGCCAGGGGTGCAGCGCCTGCGCCGTGCCCCTCGTGCTGCGGGCAGCGGTCGGTCCTTCGGCGTCTGACTTGGTTTTTTCTCCCTGTTCCTCAATGGTCAGGGTCCCGTGGAGGTTTAACGTTGGAAGGTTATTTGTGTTGGGTTGCACATCCGAAACGTGGCAGCACCGAAAGCTGGCACAGCTGGTGAACGTGGAACTGGAAGTAGGGGAAACTCCAAGGGGTTTTTCCCAAATTACACGGAGAGATTTTTTTTCTCCATCTCAAAAGCTGAGCTTTAATTGAAACAAAAGTTGTGGCTGCTCAATAAGCCATTACTCGGGGTTCTGGAAGAGGGGAGAGACTGAGCCCACTCGCTTCGTGCAGTTTCATCTCCTTATCGTCCTCCTCCCTTTGCTTTGTCCTTGGGCATGAATTTTATTTTAGAATAAAAATTTGGGGAAATACTCCCTGGAATAGTGGCCTCTTTCTGCCGCTAAAAATTGAAGGTATTCTTGGGGTTTCGGCAGATTAGAGATGAATAAAGGTGGATAAATACTGAGACAGATGCATCTCAGGATCTTTCCAGTAGCTAACCGTGCCTCCTGCCTGTACGGGCTCTAACGAGTGCTCGGAGATTCTGACCCGCCGGTATGGATTACTGTGAGAGAACCTGCCAGGCCCACATCATTGTTTAAGACAAGGCCGTGATGCAAATTGGCAGACAAAGAAGTGAGCAGTCAATACAGATTAGAATTAAGTCTCTCCTCTTGTCCGCAGCCACGGGCCCTGCATTGATCGCGCCGCGAGCGCCACGGACCTGGGCTTTGCCAAAAGTGGCGGGGAGGGCGCAGGAGCCAGGCAGGCGCCGTCCCCTTCGTTCCTGGCCTCATCCCCAGCCCCAGCAGGTGCCGAGTGGCTGTGGTTTGTGCCGTGCTGCATAGAGGCACCCCCAGGATGGCAGGAAGGGGAGCAGAGAGGGGTGAGAGCCGTGGAGAGCACCCGGGTGTCCTGGAGGTGCTCGCGGGCCTCAGCTAGCAGCCAGCTCTGAGAAATGAGTTCCCTAAAACTGCTTGTGAGTAATGAGAGCGCTCATAAAAATCTACGTTTGCTCGAGGAAGGAAAGGGTATTTTTCTTGGGTCACTTGTTTCCGATGAGCAGTTTGGCTCTGATTCCAGCAGCAGTTCACCAGCTCACCGCGGTGCCAGCCGAATACATCAGGAGACACCAAAAATGAACCAGTGCCGCTGGTGCCACCCTAAACAAACTCAGTGCTCGGTGTCCTCGAGATCCCAGCTGGGGAGCTAGACAGAGAGGTCATTCAAAAGGGAAAAATCTCAGCAAAGGTCATATTTGTTTTGTGGGGAGGCGAACTGATCGGGGTAATGATTTCTTGTTTGGTTTCTGCGGCGGATCCGCGGTGTCTTGTAACGCCGCGATAGCAGATGTCCTCGTGCTGCAGAACTGCAGCAGAAATGCAAATTCCTCTATCAGTCAGGACCCAGAGCCGCAAACCCCGGCCCTCGGTGACCTTCCAGCCCTCCTGCTCTCTCCCTTGACCTCTGCTGCATTTTCCTCTCGGAATAATTTATTTGATAGAGGCTACAAGAAATAATCTTTTTCTTTTTATTTTTTCCCATTTGCGTTCTCATGCAAATGAAGTCCCGCTAACTTTTATTTTCTTTGTTTCCCGATTGTCATGCAAAGCTCATCACTTTGTGCTGTATCTCCTCTGACTTCCTCCTCCTCCCCGAGGCATTTCTCCCTGTTGTGGCCAAGGTGAGGCCAGTGAGTGGTGGCCACGGGTGGGACGGGTCTGAGCCAAGGCCCCGCACCCTCCTTGTGCCCGTGGGGAGCTCCGGCACCCCCTGCGCCCAGGGCAGAGAGGGGCTGGAGAGGCCACGGGGCGGGGGGGGTTGTTATAGATGTCTGTGGGGGCACAGAGCCAGCTCTGGCTTGGTCTGGCAGTGACAGAAAACTCCAGAACTGGGTTCTGTGAAACATCTGGGCCTCAAACAGTGGGGACGAGGGGTTTGGGGGCCCAAACAGGGTTGCCAAAGAGCCTCGGCCCCTGCTCGGAAGTTTGCACGTGCAAGGGGCTGAGCAGCTTTACAACATGCACGTGTCACTGAAAGGTTTGGGGGTGAAAATTGAGAATACTGCATCACTGCTCCTCTCCTGTTCCACAAAACACTCGGCGTGAGGGCTTTTCACTGCTCTCCCCCCCCAGACACCGCTGCTGCTCGGGGCCGTGCTGTGGGGTCTCGCTGGGCTCCTCGCTGCGGCCGTTCCCAGCTCCTCCGTGTGCCATTTCCCACTCACACCCTGTGCAAGCGACCTACCTGGGCACGGCCAGGAGCAGCTGCAGGTGACAAAAGATGGCAGCGAGCGGTGTTGTGCATGGAGAGCAAAACCCATGGCTGGGGCAGAAGAGCCGCGGCAGCGCCGCAGCCTTTGTTCGCTGCCTCCCCTCTCCCAGGCGAGCCTTTGCATTTTTATGTCGGTGCCTTTCTTTGCATTGACCAGAGTTTATCACATATCTCTGGTTGGGATCCTGCCTAGCTTAGCATAAGACAAAAATGGGAAGAAAAAAAAAAAATCGGCTGAATAATAGGACGGATTTGTAGCAGCTGAGGATTTGCATTCAAATGTTCGCCAGCCTCCTCTGAGCTCGAGTTTTATCATGTCTTTACAGCCAACAGCTTGTTTATGAATAAAAAATGTGGCATGAAACCAGAGGAGTGAGTTGTCTTTGTTTTGTCAAGTGTGCGGAGACAAAATGCTGGCTTCTCACAAGTCTTCACTTCACACAAGTCTTCTGGGACGGGGGCAGCTGGCCGGGGCCGCTACCTGCGCGTTGCCATGGCCGGGGCACCTCGCGCCCTGCATATGCATGAGCCCCGGACCTGCGGCGCGATGCAGCACGGCCCCACTTTGACAGGCAGCCACTTTATTAACTCGTTAAGCTCATCTTGTTCCTTTAAATGCAGTATAATTGCGAATAAAGCTGTCACACTTTGTTTGCAGTTATATAATTTAGCTAAGTGCCGCGGCGACCCGGGCTGCGAGGACGGGGCCAGGAGCGCGTCTCTGCCGGGTCGGTGGTGAACCGGTGCGTGGGTCTGGAGTAACCACGTCGGCTCGGCTGCACTGGTACAACCAGCAGCCCTCGTCCCTTCACCATCGGTGTTGAACAGGGAGAAAACACGAGGACACGTGGCTGTGCCATGCATCTGCCTCTTGGAGTGGCGCTTTAAAAGTCCTAGCAAGGAAAACAATGGGCTGCATTAATTTTCCTGCTTTTGCAGAAACTCCTCTAAGGCCATGTCCTAGATTTAGCACAGGTTCTGATAAGGCGGAGGGAGATAAGTCCCAGATTGTACTGCTGTGCCCAACAGACTGGTTACATCGTGCTTGATGACACTTCAGCCCCGTTGTCATGACCCCATATAATCCGGCATCCTGGACCATCTGACACACATTTACACTTAACATTTTGTTAGAGACTCTATAAATGAGATCTCTTTGACCTTCAATCCTTGGCTAATTGCTAGTTTCATGTACAAGACTAGCCTAATTTTATGTGATAATTACCTGAAAGTGGCAATACATATGGCATTGCATGTTTGAAATGTCAGAACTGGAAAAATATCAAGTGGTTGGAGTCTTAGGCAAATGGAGGGAGTGGAAGGGTCAGAACAATATACTTTACTGCTCAAATGATGAAGAGAGGCCGTATATCACTATAAACCCCAGTAAATAGTATACATCTGTAATAAATCCTGTGCATAATGTTTGCTGAAGGGGGCTGTATCCATGTGGAGCTGGATGCTCAGGCGGTCGTAAAACAAAAAGAGATCTTGAATTTGCGAGCGGTTAAGCCGTTCGTTCAGCGTCTTTCTCTTCCCAAGCAATCCTCACCCCATCTGCTTCCCAACGCCCCTGCCCTTCCCCACCACCTCGGCACCAACCCAACGTCCCCGGCAGCGCGCGGGGTGGGCGAGGGCAGGGCAGCCCCGGGAGCCCCCCAGGAGCGAAACCTCTCCGGGCTCTGCCCCTGCTGTGTTGTACCCGGCTGGTGGCACGTGGGGAGGGGATGGGAGTGGGATGGGGATGGGGGAGCACCGGGGAGGGGAGGGGATGGGGATGGGGATGGGGGAGCACCGCAGGCGGTGCCGGGTGTCCCGCGTCCTCCCGCTGCGAGCTGCCTTCAGCGCGAGTCTGACTGCGCCGCTTGTTTGCTTACCGGGGTGTAACCACCAAACAGTGTCGCATCCTGTATTTGGATTTCATTAATTGGTTAATAAGATTATAATTAATGAAAATAAATTAAAATCACCCCGGTAATTAATTCACTGTAAACATTATTGACAACGCTTCCTAAATACAGTAAACTCAGATTTGCAGCCCTGGCTAGGAACAGCGAATCGTGGGACCGGCGTAATTAGAGGTGGGACAGACCGATTGGATTATCGAGCGCATCTTCACAAAGGGGCCGGCTCCGTGTCCGTATGTATTTGTATGTTGTTGGGTTTTTTAGCTTATCAGCTTCCTGGTACTGCATTAAACGTGTCAGAGATGCTCCCTCCAATGGATGTTCTTGCGGAACTCGCAAAAAATATTTCTTCGTTTTCTCAGAAGTCCCCTCTGGTTACAGCTGTCTGAAGTTTTGCAGCCTGTTTTTAGGCACGCAGACGTGGTTTTCCCAGTGGTTCCGTGCTGGCACTGCTCCGTGGCCCTGCCAGGGATGGGTTTTGAGCACTGGGAGGAGGAAGGGCTCGTTTTTCAGACTTCCTTCTCCCCCACTTTCAACCAGTGAAAATACTCACTGGGAAGGGGCCTCGAACACTGTTTTAATTACAGTCCTCAAATCATAGGCTTGGTTTGCAATTAGAGGCAGAGCTAATTGTGCACCGGGCAGGAGCCTCTGTCCTGCACAGCCAGCATTTGCAGGAGCTCAGAGGGACACACGTGGACGTGCAGCCGCAGCCCTGCTCACCCCAGCCCTGTCCCTTGTGCCTTGCACCCCTCCACCAGAGCCTGTTTTGTAGCCAAACAGCCAAAATTCAAGGCATTCACAGCGCATCCCTTCCCTGCGATGCCTCAGCCCCAGCCTCTGTTTTCTCAGTGTAAAAAGCTAATCCTTTTAGAAACATGTAAATGGAGGAGCAGCCCCGCTGTCAACCCGAATCAGGTCTCCTCCCAGGTGTTCGTTAAGATGAAGCGTTTTTCTTCTCTGTCCTTCTACGCAAACTGATCAGCGGTTGTCTGAACAGATAATGGAACGGTAAACAGCAGAGTAAACAGGTTGTTAATAACTTCAGTGCAAATGCTTCAGGGAAGCCAAAGGGATTTGAACTTCGGGCTCCTGTGACCGGCTCATCCATGTCCAGGTGCCGCTGGGTTGCTCGGCTCTGCCGATTGCAAGAGTGGTCTCTGGATGGCGAAGGTAGGGCCGGAAAGGACTGACCCTGTAGGAAAACACCCTTATCAGGCGCTGTCTTCCTTCTGTTTGCTCATAATTAGCACTGAGCAGCCTCCGCAGCCGGGGCCCTGCGCTCACCCCAGCCACCAACACTTCCCAAAGCCCGGCACCGGTGCCCCGGGGAGCTCTGCGTGGTGCAGGGCACATTTGTCCACACCACGCTGCTGCTGCTGCTGGCGTTGCTGCTGCTTGACCCCCTGCTGCAGCCCCCCTGCCTCCAGCACCAGTCCCCAGCAGCGTGGCAGGGGGGAGAGCGAGGGCCGAAGCCACCCCACGCGCCCAGATGCTGCCTGCTGCTCGCTCGCCTCCTCTGCTCGACTCGGAGCATGCATCATATTTTGTGCTGACTTCATGCAACGCAGAGAGTTGTACTTTCCAAGTAGCTGGCAACCCTTAATCAATGTTAATTGGCTCTAATTAGCATATGTTAATTAATGATATTTACTACAAATTAAAGGTATGAGTGCTCCCAGAGGGTTTCCTGTTCATCCAATTAGTGCCAATTAGTTGCAATTAACACGTGTAAATGAGATGCCATTGAACCCAAAACAAACAGCACATAGTCTGCCGTACTCGCTCGCAGTTGAACTTGCACTCGTTGTGCCAAGGGGAGGGGGAGAAGGACTGCAGAGGGCTTTTAAATAACCGCGAGGTCTCTAACATCTATTTAATCTGGCTCATTATGTCTTATTTCGTCTCTCACTCTGGGCGAGCAAGTCGAAGGAACGTTGATCTGAATAAAAGCCCTCGACAAAATAAATGGGATGTGTTTTCCCGTCTTGCCGGACTGTGAAAAGGACAGTGCGATGTTACAAGAAAACTGCCAGGCTGGTGTTTGCACCTGGTCCTCCCCTTCTGTTCGGCTGGGGATGGGGGGATGCAGCCCCAAAATCGAGCTCCTTCAGTGCCTGTGGGGAGTGAAGAGGGACCCCAGCCTGCGCCAGGGGGGTCGCATCCTGCTTCTGGCCCCAAGGACATCGGCCGGGCTGCCCCCATCCCATCAGGCACAGGAGCAGCCCAGGACACCGAGCACCTGGTCTAATCCCCAGTGTCCCCTTGGTGTTATTTTTACCCAGCCAATCGGTAGCACCATCAACAAAAGGTGTGCTTTTGGTACTTTTCTGCTCCTGATTTGGCCTGGAGGGAAGCACGTCCACAAAAGTTTCTGTCCCCTGGCTTGGATTGCGCACGCAGTCTAGCAGGCAGCAGAACAAATTGTCATAATTGTCTTTAATTAAAAAGCGTAAATGGATTATCTTCAGGTAAGGATGATTTATTTAACTAATCAGTCTGATAGTCTGGAGATAGAAATCATCTGGGGGATGGGGGAGTTCCTTTTCCCCCCAGCCCCAAGGTGTGCCAGGATGACAGCGAGCCCCCAGCCCAGCAGAGGGACCCTGCACGGCCCCGAGGGCAGGCGCTGGACGTCCTCCTGCCCCATCTCTCTTGAACTGACGTTATCCTTTTCCTTCTCCTTTCTATTCTTGGATGAACCTGCTGCCTGCTCCCGTTTTTGCATGGTTTGTGGCACACCAGACCTCTTGCCCCAGGAGTTCAGCAGGGCTGAGAGGTGCTCGGGGCCAGCAGCGCCGCTGCAGCCGCCCCTGCAGCACGGGGAGCACTGCTCAGACGCTGAGCCCAGGGCCAGGTACTACAGCACACGGCCACCAAACGAGCTTAATTAATTGGCCATCTGCTTGAAAAGCCAGGGACTGGGTGGCGCTGGAGTATGACTGCCACGCTGTGAGCCTCCAAAACGCCTCCTGAAGTTGGGTGCTCTGTGTTCTGGTGGCTAGCTCGGACATCCCGGCTTGCATCATTTTTGTCTCCTGGCTTGCATTTGTTTTTATCTCAGTAAGTGCTCGTTGGTTCTGGGTGAGGGAGGTGCTTTGTGGCAGAGCCTTCAGCTGCGGGGCTGCTCACGGCCAAGGGCTGCCAAGGGGAAAAGCCAAAGGTGTCAGTGTGCTGGCCAGGCACCGCCAGCCCATAAAAGGGTCCGTGTGCCTCTGCTCAGCTAACTACAGGCCTGGTCCCTTGTTGTGCTTACATGTTTGGGGCATTATTTGAAGCCATTACAATGAGAGTTGGGGAATAAGGCACCTGTGGTGTTTTCTGTTATTCCAAAGAAAATTCTTCTTGTGTTTAATAGGTGATGTTTAATAAAAATGAAAATGAGCTTATCCTGAGCAGGCATGCACGCCAAAAGCTGGCATTTAAATTAGAAATTATGATTTAATAACTTGTCAAGAAATTCACCAATGTAGCAGCGTGATAATTATTGAAAGGAAGCTTCATAAATAGCAGAACACTGTGATCTGTTACGAGAACTGTGCTCGCAGACCCCGGTGATCCCTGCACAGCGCCAGGCTGCGGACCCCGACGTGTCCAGAACGTCTCCCCCTGCACCGAGCGTGCTGGAGGCTGCGTCCGAGGGGCTGCAGGGGAGCGAGGGGCTGCTGGCCATGGTCAGGGAGGGCTCTGGGGCTGGGATGTCTGCATCCCCTGGCTTCGATGGATGTTTTTGTCCCCTGTGCTTTGTGCAGCTCGGCGAGGTGGCAGCGGGCGGCTGGATGCGCGCGGCGCTTTTGGTAGTGGCGCTGCCACAGCTCGAGGGGATGGCAACAAATCGTGGCAGAGCTGAGGGAACGGTTTCCAAATACTCAGGGGCTGATAGAGGGGGAGAAACTCAGCCAAAGCACGTGCTGCGGGCAGCAGAGCAGCGGGGGCTTGTCGGGGTGTGGGATGTGACAGACGGGGCCGCGGGGAGGTTGGCGCCGGCCCCGGGACACGTGGCTGGGCCCAGCTCTGCCGCTGGGGTGGGACAGCTCCAGCACTCACGCTGGAGCCCCCCCAGAGCAGCACCAGGCTGGGCCCAACTTTCCCTGCAGGAAACCTGGCGTCAAATCCCACTTCCAGCCTTGTAGGGTCAGCGCTGCTGCCCCGCACCCTCGCATCCCCTCCAGACCCTGGCCTAGGGAGCGGTAGGAGAGATTCCTTGCTAGGAAAAATTATCTTTGGTGGGGCCTTATTATTTGAATCTTGTCCCTTCTCTTAATTTAAACAAGATGTTCACATAAGGACTGTTTAATATATATTTTAAATTGCAATCTGACTTCCTGTTGGTTGATTGCGGCATATGACTCTCAGTTGGAAGGCCATTATTTCTGCTATGATTTACAAAGCAGTTAAGGCGAAATCAATGCAATAAATATTGGAGCATTGTAATAGATAATCCCGTGTATTTAAATGAGACAGGCTGCTTGGCACAACATTTGGTTAGCAGGATGGCGTGAAAAACCCGGACAGAAGCAACTGGCAGGCTCGGGTTTCTGGCTCGCCTCCGGGAACGCACCGCCAGGCAGGGGCTGCACTGCGTGCGTCCCTGCTCCATGAGGGTTCCCAAAATTCGGCAATAACTCAGTGATCTGCTGCCTTTTCCAACCGGGAGGCACGTTGGAGTCCCATCGGATGCCATGGGGACTCCAGCCTGTGCCCTCGGTTCAGCTCACCGGTTGCGTTGCTCATGGCGTGGTGCGGCAGCGTGTGTGGTGCCGTAGTAAAAAAAGGCCCTAAAAGACTTGTTAAACCCCGACCGCTGAAACATGAGTGTGAGTGCCCCGTGTTTATAGCACAGCCCTGCCATAAATGCCGGCAGTGGACGTGGCACCCTTCTGGATGAGCTGCACGAGGGGAAGCCAAGGAAAACCACAGGAGGGAGACGAGGTTCAGGGGCAGCCCCCGTGCTGCCTGGTTCTGATCAGCACAAAAAAGCAAGAAGATAAAGAACAGAAGAACAAAAATGGTCTTATACAGGCTGAGAGGCCTTCCTTCACAGAGAAGGTGTTACAGACTGGGTTAGCTTAGCCAGCTTGTAGAATTTAAACATTTTTCTATTTATTTGGAAAGGAGCAGGGGGAAAAAGGGCATCGGTTACTGCTCCGTGTTGAGATGTGCTTTTGTGCCTCAGCATTTGCCTCCCCCCTCTGTCCCACCGCTGTTCCTCCTCCTGTGCGATCGGGCGTCCTGGGGGAAACTCTCAGGGATGAGCTGAGGGAGGGAAGAAAAATAACAAACTATGAAAGTGATGGGGAAAAATTGCTCTCCTGTTCCCTCTAAAACAAGAAAATGTCAAGAAAAACTTTCATACAGATTTTTCCGGTATTTTTCAGTGAAAAATATGTTTCCTCAGAGAAATTTCAGGTCATTCTATGCCTAAGTAGTGTGTCTGCTTATTATTCTGTGCGGTGCTCCAGGATTTTATTTTTTTTTAAGTGAAAACAACTTGAGAGAGAGAGAAAATCTCTTTGACACTAAAATCAAATAGGTGTGCTTGAAAGTAATTGGACTGGCCCAGAAAAAAATAAAAAAAAAAAGGCTCCTGGTCGATAATTTTGAATTACCCGGTGGGCACCGTGCTGCACCGGGGCGAGCGGGGGCTTGGACCAAGGGGCAGCGTCCCCTCCTGCCCAGGACGGCAGCTCACAGGAACATGGGGCTGGCAGCCAAGGAGTTGAGTCACCTGGATGAATTCAAAATCCTTCGTATCCAAAGGAAAAAGCTTTTTGTTTCTATTTTTGCTCTTTTTTTTTTTTTTTTTTTTTTTTTTTTTCCCAAGAGCAGCGAGGCACCACACTGTTCCCCAAATGAGCCTCCTCCTGGGGCCGGGCGCACCAGAGGGGACCTGTTTTAGGTCTTCCCCCCCGCCTCATTTTGGCTGCTTCAGCCCCAAAGTCGGGCAGTTTGGTGTTCTGGGCAGGCTGCCACATCTGTCACCTCCCGTCCTCATCAAACGGGGACACGGAGCAAGGTTAAGCTCGGGTCATCCCCACTGGTCACACGTTGCCGACTGCATCCCTGGGGAGCCCCGGGGAGCCCGCAGCCAGGCGGGGAGCCTGGGGGGACCCATGGCCAGTTCTGGGGATGCTGCCCCAGGTTGCTTTCTGCACCCCCTCCCCATCCAAATAAACAGAGCTTATGCCATAAGCGTCATAAACAGCCGTGCCTTTGATGGGTGACAGTGACATCGGCCACACGGGGCCTTGTCTGGGACACCCTGAGCACCGCCGTCGGGTGCGCACTGTGCCAGGGCAGGGGCTGGGGACACAACGTCTGCCCAGGCTGGTGGGATGCCAAGCAGAGCCCTGCACAGGCTGATCCCCGTGCTCGTGCCAGCCACCAGGGTGTCCTCTGCTCACGTTCAGGCTTGCAGCGTGCTGATGAACCCTGTGTTAATTGGGGTGCTGAGAGGCTCACGACTTGAAGCGCCAGCTGCCGTTACTTCTGCTGGTGCAGAAATAACGCTCCGTGCCACGGGTAGGCAAATGTAGGGTGTTAGCTGGGGTTTGGTGTGTCTCTGGAAGTGGGTCCAACCCTTTGTTTTCACTAAATCTGCGTAAAATCGTGCTTCTACGCGATGTGGCTCTGTGTAAATCCTGCTCCTGATTGACTCGATACAAATCAGAAGTAATCCTCGTTTTAACTGAGTTACGTCTATCTGGACACCTCTCTCCGTGCCTGACTCAATCAAGTCTCAGCAGCCGCTCTGTCCCCTGCAAGTTCTGGGTGATTTGCAGTGTACCGGGACGGGGAGGGGAGGAGGAGCAGGGGATGGGGTAGAGGGGGGAGAGGCTCACTCTCAGGTAAAGTCACGGAGCTTGAAAGCCTGATCCTGAGCTCATGGCAAGGAAAGGGAGAAAAGGAAAGGAAAAATGGGGAGCGCTGAGCTGGAGGGGGGCTCGCTCTGCCCCCGCAGGTGCCCAGGTCCCTAGCGGTAACGTTAAGCAGTCCCTGACATTCCCACTCAGCCTTTTCCAAAAGAATAACTCTCCACCTGGTAAACAAACCTGGAAATGTACAAAATTCAGCAGAATGTCTCATCTGTAGAGGCTTCATGATAAATGTAACAAGGCAACAGCTACGCAAAAAAAAAAAAAAAAAATTAAAATGTAGAAAATTGACATTTGGAATTGAGCTGGGATGCGCGCTGGAAACGGCACCGTCTTATCGACAAGGGGGGGGACCTGCAGCCCTTTCTTAAACCCCGACGATACAGGCTAATTTATATGCAGTTATTCACGTGTGCAGTAAATTCCAATTATGTTTACAGATGTCTGCTTAACATTTATGGAAAAGGAACCTCAGCATGTCTGAAATATCCTTATAAGGGGTTTGGACTGGGCTATCTTTTTTTTTTTTTTTTTACCAACACCAATTTAATTATATTTTGCAGATTTGAAAAAAAAAAAAAAATCCAGCTGAGCTCTCTGATAGAAGGTTTAACATCTAATGCATATATTCAGGTTGTGTGACCGTTCCGTAGATGTTCTATGTTTTTTGTTTTCACGTAGAACTCAAGAGTTTAGGTGATTTTTCAGCCATAAATAAACCGCACCAAATAAATGCAGTGAAGGACGCACGGGTTTTCAGATGTCTTCCTATCATAGATTAGTTTTAGTCCTTATTTTTGGGATTTCTAGGGCTAAATCAGTTCTGTGTTGTGCGTGCCGTGCTGCCGGACATGGGGGGCGAGTTGTGCCCCTCGCACAGAGGTATTTTGGGTGATGCCCCCCGCCACCATTGCTCATCCCTGGGCAGACAGAGGGGTCTCCTCCTGCCTCCGTGCTGGTTCCTGAGTGTTTCTTGTCCTCAGCTTTCCCCTTGAGCTGCAGCATGGTAGGGCTGGTGGCCATAGGGCTGAGCAGTTTGTTCTGGGCGTTACCTCCCTGCCCAGAGACCCCAGCCTGCAAAGATGAATTTTCTGGCTGTGACAGGGATAAGAGAAACACGTGTTTTCAGAGTATCTGTCCTACACAGCCCCCAGGACCATCACTGACGTGGAGCACTCTGAAAGAGAAGGAAACGAGTGCCCTGTGCCCCGTTTCCACCAGGGCATCGAGCGAGCAGCGCACACCCTGCGGCTCGATGCCCTGGGAGGCTGCAGCAGCCCTGGGGGGAGCTCGGCCGTGGGATTTCCCCAGGACCAGGGCCTTTGCTGCTCGTTGTGTAGCTGCTGTGCAGGTCCCCGAATGCAGGCTGTCCCCAGCTGTGTCCCAGGACTCGTGCAGTACTGCCATGTGCCGGCTGGCACAGCCTCGCGGTGGCAGTGGTAGTTTTGGAGGTATGGAAACGCTTTTCCCTCTTCATTTTTAAAGCTAAGCAAGTATCTTGTATACGAACATACTTGGATTCAAATAGGGGAATGAAAGCCACGTCGTTGTTTGGAAGTGGACTTTCCCTCCCTAATATTAATCTGGGGGATTAAAAGCTACGGTAGGAAAGCATCTTTTGGGGCACGCAGCCCTGACCCCTTCCTCAAGCCCTGCCTGGTCCCGCAGCAGGGTCTCAGCGGTGCCTCCCCTGCACACAGGGCTGGGAAGTGCCACTGTCCCCGTCCCCAGTGGGTGCACAGGAAGGATGTGTGTCAAATTAACACTGGGTCGGTTTTGTGTGAAGTTGTCTTGTGAGAGGGCAGAGCAGAGATGCAGGGTGAGTCCATCAGCACACAGCCGCCTCCCCAGCCCCTGATTTCCCCTGGGACACCCAAGCACTGCAGCGAGGGCCTGCGGGCACTGCGGGCTGACCCCGCTGGGGTAGACGGCAGCACAATCTCTGCTTTTTGGTTTTGGTTAAGTTTTTTTTTCAACAGAATTGGCAACAGAGAACAGACACAGCATTTGGTGTCGGTTCAGGGCATGTGCAATACCTCCAGGACTCTAGGATAATTCATGCTGAGCTGGGGACGAGGGCGAATGCCCAAACTCCTTTTCAGGCCCCAGGCCATCCTGTGGGGGGCCTCTGGCTGGCCACGGGCTGGGACAAGGGCAATGGATTTTGATGGTGAGGGTGCTGCTGGAACACGTGCTGACCCCAGTGATCACCTGCCTGGCGCTGCAAGCATCAGTGAGGAATTTTGGTGTGGGAGGACGAGGAGGACCTGCCCTGCTGGGGAACTTGCTCGATCCGCGAACATATGTGGAATAAATGTGCCAGATTTTAAAAATGGGTTTTGTTTATTAGCACACCCTTAAGGAAATAAATCATACATCATTAGGAACGATGTCTTCTCACCAGCCATCGTCGTTATTATTAGCACACTTATCTAATAGCCATGCGAGTTTTGTTCTGCCATTTATTCAGGAACCTTAAAGACTTTACAAATATTAACTAATTAGAGCAATGAAGATTTTTTATTTCAACAGCTAGAAAAAAACACATGGGTGGGAAGTACCGCAGACCCAGAATTTCTGGGCCTGGACATCTCTGCACGTTTGGATGTGGTGGTCGGGGTTGGACGCCTCAGCCTCTGCTCCCTGCAGCCGTCCTCAGCCGTGGGTGCAGAGATGCGGTGATGGCACGAGGGGACGTGGCCGATGGAAACGCTCCATCCCGGCACCGCACGGGTGACAGGGTGACAAACCCAGTGGCAAGTTGTGAGAG
Organism: Aythya marila; assembly: GCF_965140915.1. Classification (NCBI taxonomy): domain Eukaryota; kingdom Metazoa; phylum Chordata; class Aves; order Anseriformes; family Anatidae; genus Aythya; species Aythya marila. The sequence continues at coordinate 9,984,263 of NC_139061.1, forward strand.
GTCGTTCATCAGGGGAGCAGCGGGGTCGGGCTGGTCCTGTTCACGCGGCCCTGCGTGTTCCTGCTCCTGCGAGCAGCCGGCGTGCGAAGCTCAGCTCGCTGCCAGGAGCTGCACAAACATCTCAGGTGCCGAACAGGAAAACGGCCAGTTTGGGCCAGGGCATAACAAAGCGGGTGTGAGCAGCCTTTCACGCTACATTTTTGTCGCTTTGGAGTGGAAATGGCACCGTGGGACGGTGCCTGCGGGACAGGCAGTGCGAGACGGCCCCACCGGGCTCAGCCTTGCAGCAGACCCGGCAGGGCATCAGGGCCAGGGGCTGGATGTTGTTTGCCCTCAAGGTAGGGAATGGAGCAGAAAGCGGCACAGCCCCGGTGGGTGCAGCACATCCCAGCGGGAGCTGGAGAGGTGGGGTGTGCCCGTCCCGCTGTGGGGTGACCCCACGGGGCTGCTCCCAGCCTGTGCCCTGCTCCCCGTGCCCCCACCTCTCCCCAGCCCGGCTCTGCTGTGTGTGACAGCGACACGAGGAATTAATTTTAGAACAATCTGAGGTTTTCGAAGGGAATATTATAAGCAGAGAAGCTGGGTCCTGGCAAGGCTGGGACGTGGCTGTGTCCCACACAGGGGGCTCATCCTGCGGTGTGGCAGTGACACACGGGACAGCAGAGCATCCTTGGGCAGGGCCCTCACGGGAACTGAGCTGTCCCTTGGCTTTTGCTGAAAAAGTTAGCTGAAATCAGTGAAATTTCACACGCTAGGACAAATGGGTCTGTTTTGCATCTTGAGGACTGTATGTTGATGAGTTTCAGAGTAATGGGACTGTGGCTGTGCATGCCATAGCCTTGCTGGTGTTGAGATAAGCCGCATATGCGTAAAGCCAAACTTGGCACATCACTTCTGGCTGTGCAAAGGGACAACATCACAGTTTTGAAGTGTGCATTTTTTATAAAATCATACATTTGGCCACATCTTACCACAACGCTCCAGTTTCATGCCAGTACAGCGGTGACCCTATAGGAATCAGATGCCCAATGAGGAGTTTGGGTGTCATGAGCGGTGCGGGACTGAGCGGTGTTAACGAGCTCTGTCCAGAGCGGGCTGGTGACCTCTCTGATCGCCCCCCCCGCAGCCCCTGCCCCCGTCCCGGCTCCACCTGTGATGCCTGGAGCCGGGCAGCCGGGGGCTGCAGGCGGTGGGGCGGGAGGGGGCTCCCTGGCCAGAGCCTCCCCATCCCATAAGCCTTGAAATGAAGCCTCTCCAAAGGCGGTGTGACATAGGGTGTTGTATGGGAACGCGGCATCAAATTACGGAACCCATATATAGGAGAAGAGTCATCAGAGGCCGGGACTGAGCAGGCAGATCCCGATACTGCCCGGGGCCGGGCTCCTTTCCACGGGCAGCCGGGGGAGCTGGGCGACAGGGACAGGGACAGGGACAGGGACGGGGCTGGGGCTGCTCCTGCACCCGCCGCAGGTAGGCAGGGGGCAGCGGCGCCCCGCCGGCGGTGCAGACGCGTTGTCCCCGCGTTTTACCGGGATGCCTTTTACCGATTTGCTCCGTTCCAGCCCTTGCTGGGCAGCCCGAGGCCACCTCCTGCTGGTGCCCCCCACCCCCGCACTGGGCACCCCCCAGCTCCGGTACCGCGGCAGCGCGGGGCGGGGGTCGCCCGTGGGGACCCGACGCCGGCCCCGGCCCCGAGCGGCGGCAGGAGAGGGGCCGGGAGCCTGGGGGAGCCCCGGGAGCTTGGGGGAGCCCCGGGAGCCTGGGGGAGCCCCGGGAGCTTGGGGGAGCCCCGGGAGCCTGGGGGAGCCCCGGGAGCTTGGGGGAGCCCCGGGGCCGGCCGAGCGCGGTGCCCCCGGTGGGACCCGGCCCGCTCCCGGGGACGGTCGGTGATGGGGAGCAGGGAGCGACACGGCCCCGCCGAGCCTGGAGAAACGAGACGATGCCGGGATACCGAAACGATTAATTCGCTAATGAACTGCACCTTGCTTTGCTGTTTTTTTTTTCCTTTTTTTTTTTTTTTTTTTTAATTTTTCTTTTTTTTTTTCCTGTTGAGCTCGCGGCCGTCCCGCAGCCGGGGCTCGCTGCGAGCCGGGGGCAAGGAGCGGGGGGCGCGCTGCTGGCAGCCGCCGCTTGCCGTAAGGTGAATTTCAGCCAGAAGTCAACCGATAAAATAGGTGGTGAGAGCGGGGGGAGTGCCTGCGTGAGTAATGGCCTCGGGCTTCCGAGCCCTGAACTTAACGTGCCGAGGAAATCCCCGGGGTCACGAAGTGGGAGAAGCGCTGCAGCCCGGGGCGAGGGATTTTACCTCCGCGGAAGGTCGCCGACAACGCAGCGCTCGCAGCCGGGGCGGCCCCCGGCCCCCCGACCCCCGGCTCCCCGGTCCCCAGCCCCGAGGGGCAGCGCCGGGGGCGCGCACGGAGCTGCGGGCGCGCCCCGAGGGGCCCCGGCGCCGGCAGCCGCTGCTCCGCCGGGAGAAACGGCCCCGAGCCGCCGCTCCGGCCCTTCCTTCCCGTCCTTCCTTTCCTTCCTTTTCCTTCTCTTCTTTCCCTTCCTTCCCTTCCCACCGCCTTCTCCCCGCCGGGCTGACCACGCGGCTGAATTTATGAAGAGCGATGTTTTAGCAGAAATCCCCCCGAGTCTCCCATCAGCCCTAAATCCCCAGCCTGCTCTCCCTGGGAGACCTCATGACACAGAGCATGCCAAAACAGCTTCGTTTTGCCTATGCATTAGCAATCTATTTTACCTTTTTGACATCTCTCACACATAAAACCGTAAGAGAGAAATAAAATATCTGTCTCTGGGCGAAAATAAAGCTTTGCCTCCCTCCTGATCTATAGGATATAAAATAAAGCCATGGCTTTGATAGTGGCTTTTCCTTATACCGGAGTTGCTTTTGCACACACGGAGACAATGAAGATGGATGAGCTGGGATCGGGGTGTCCTCCTGGGGTTTGTTTCACCCTCTTTTTTTATAGTTTCCCCCTCCTCGTCCCCGCCACCTCTTTACTTTTCTTCCTTTTCTCTTTTATTCGCCTTTTATCTGCCCTTTCTCTGTCCGGCCGCCCGCTCAGCTGCCGCCCTCCCGCTCCCCGGCAGCCGGTCCCGCCGGGACCCCCCTGGCCCCACGGCACCGCCGGGACCCACCGGGGCTCGGGACCCATTCCCGGAGCTCCCCGGCAGCTCTCGCCGAGGCTCTGTAATTATTTATTAAACCGTGTTTGCCATGAGCGGTGCGGGAGCCTCGGCTGGCACCGACGGCAGGCAGCGGCGTGCGGAGGGGTCAGAACCCGACGGGAAGAGCCCGGAGCGGGGCGGCCGGGCCGGGTTTGCCCTCGGCATCGATCCGGCACGAAGGGGTAGCGGGGAGCTCCCCGGGAGGAGCACCCCTCGGCGGGGACACCCCTCGTTGGGAGCTCCCCTCGGCTGAAACACCTCCGCCGAGCTCCCTGCAGCAGACCCGGCGCGGCGCACGGCCACGGAGCCTGCCCAGCGCCGGGCTGCTGGCACGGGGCCGCTGCACGGGGGGGAAAGAAGCCGCCCTGCGGTGCCTCCGTGTCCGCCGAGCTCCGTAGCCGCTGTTCCAGGCACCGGGGAGAGCCTCCGGGCCCGGCCCCGCTGCTGCGGGGGGCGGCCGGGGCCGTGCCGGGGGTGCCCGCAGCCCCCGCGGGGACCGGGAGGCCGCAGCCTGGCGTCGCCGGGATCTCGCTGCCCGTGCGTTTGAAAACGAAGGAAAAAATTCAAAATAAAACAAAACCAAAAAAAAGGAAGGGAGGGGAGGAGGCCGGGTGCCGCCGGGCAGTTCGCTGATCTCTCCCCCCCCCCCCCCAAAGCTGCCTCCGCTGCTCCCCGCGCCGGCCCCGGGAAGTTTCTCCGCGGCTCCGCTCGGGGGAAAATCGCGGCGGGGCCGGGGGGGGCCGGGACAGACACCGCAGGGCGCCCCCCGAGCAGCCCCCCCCGGGCCGTCCCGTTACCGAGCGCTGCTGGGCAAGGGGACGGGAACGGCGGCGAGAAAATGCCCGTCCCAGCTGGCTGAACGGGACTTTCCCCTCTGTGTTAGATTTAAAATAAATTCGATTTTTATAAAACATTTATCTTTTAATTTCGCCCTTTTCCTCCCTGGTCGGAGAGGGCCAAGGGGGGGGGGTGCTCCGTTCCGAAACGCCCCGGGGCAAATTCCCGAATATAACGGGGGGGGTAACGAGGGGAAGGAAGCGAAGCAGCTGCCGGGACGCGCCCCCGGAGCCAGGGGTCCCCGCCAGCAGCTGCGTGCCCCCCCCGGGGAGGTTTTGGGCCCGGAGCCCGCTGGAAGCAGCGCCGGGGGCTTCGCCGCGCCTCGGGGGGCCTCGGGCACCCCGGGGGGCTCAGGAGGGGGCCGCCGCCGGGCTCCCCGTGGGGCCGGGCAGGGAGCGGGACCCCGCGGGGGCTGCGGGGAGCCCGGGCCGGGGGAGGCGGCGTGTGCCCGGAGCCGGAGGGGCCGGGGCCGCCTGGGGAACGGGGGGAGGAAAAAAAAAAAAAAGAGAAAAAAAAGGCGCTGTGGAAGCAGCCCCGGCGCTTGATGGACAGGAGCTGCTCATCCCCTGTGCCGCATTCAGCCCCGCCGCCACCGCACGTCCCCGGGGGCCGCACTCAAAAGGGGGAGGTCCCCGGGCAGCAGCGGGCAGCTGGCGCCGGGCAGGGCCGATGGGGACCCCCCCGCGCCGAGCACGGAGCGCCCCAAAGGCGGCCCGGGGCTCCCCCGGTACCGCTGCGCGGCGGGGGCGAGGCCGGGCTGCGGCCGGGGCGCACCGACGGGGCGCTGAGGGCCGGGGGGCACCGGGGGGGCCGCGGGGCAGCCCCGGTAACGGAGCGGCCGGGCTCGGGGCCCGCAGGCTCTGCTCCCCCCCCCCCCTCCCGAGCCAGGCCGGGGCTGCGAGCGGGGAACGGGGCCGCAGCTCCGCTCCCGGCACCGGGGGGCGATTCCCTGGCTTCGGTTTCCGCCCGGTTCTCCCCGTCTCTTTCTCCCCGGTCCCGTCGGAGTCTCCCCGAGGATGAGGAAGACTCCGGGGAAGGCGCAGCCGGGGGGCTCTGGGCTCTGCTTGCGGCGCTCCGGAGCTCCCGGGCCGCCGGACCCCGCCGCCCCCCGGTAGCCACCGGCCAGCGGCCGCCGGACCGGGCCGGGGGTCAACGGGGGGAAGAGGGGGGTTGCGGTGACCCCCCCGGGGGGCGGCAGCAACGCGCGGCGGCAGCGATCGCGTCCCTCCCGGCGGCTGCCCCGGGAGCGGCGGCAACGGGCGAGGGGCTCCGGGCGGCGGAACAGAGCGAGCACTGCCCGCGGCGGGCGGCCGGTACCGGGCCCCCCCCCGAGCCCTTGGGGCACGTCGGGGCGCCGCGGCCCGTCCCGTCCCGTCCATCCCCATCCCCATCCTCATCCCCCTCCCGGGACGGGCGGCTCCCGGTGCCGCCCCGCACCCTCCACGCCCGGCTCCGCGCACCGGGCGGGCTCCGGCCCCACCGACGGAGCGCAGCGGAGGAGACGGGGCGCCGGTACCGAGCGAGCCGCCCCGTCCCCGCCCTCCCGCGCCCCCGCCACACCCCACATACCCCACGCAGCGCGTCCCGGACCTCCGCGCGGGCCGGGCCGGGCCGGGCCGGGCCGTGCCATACCGGACCGGGCCCGGGGCCGGGCGGTGTCGGTGTCGGCGCAGCCCCCCGCGCCCTCGCGGCTCTATAAAGGGCCGCGGACGCCCCGTCCGGTGGCGGCGGCGGCGCGGGGCGGGGGGGGGGCGGCGGCGGGAGGCGGCGATTGGCCGCGACGCGCGGTGACGTCTGCGCGCGGTGCATAAGGCGCGGCCGGGGGCTGCCGGGAACATGCAGAGCGCCCTGCGCGGCCGGACGGCGCGGGCAGCGGGCAGCGGGCAGCGCCCTCCCCTCCGCGCCCCGCCGCTCCCGGCCCCGGCCCCGGCCCCGGCTCCGGCCTCGCCGCCGCCGCCGCCCCCCGCCCCGGCCCGCCCCGCCCCGCCGGGAGGCGCCCCTCAGCCGGCGGCGCCGGGAGATGCCGGCTCGGCGGGGACGCCGCGGGTAGCGCGGGGGCAGGTAGGAGCCGAGCAGCCGCCGCGGACGGTGCCGGTGCCGCCGCCACGTCGAGGGAGCGCGGCGGAGGGCGAGGAGCCGCGCTCGCAGCGCACCCACGGCAGCAGCCCGGGCCTCCCTCCCGCCCCCCCCCCCAGCCCCTCCCCGGGCCATGTCGCCGCGGCGGCAGCCGGCGTCCGTCTGACCGCTGTCGGGTCCCGATGTCCTGCTTTTGTTTTTCGGTTTTGCCTTTTTTTTTTTTTTTTCCTTCTATTTTTATTTTTTTTTTTCGCCTCCTTTGATTTCTCGTTGGGAAAAGCAGATGCACTTTGACTCCTGACTGCTCTACCTCAGACCTGAGAAAAACTCATCACTCCCTTTTCGGCGTTTTTTTTTTTTTTTTAATTATTCTTTTTTAATTTTTATCTTTTTTTGTGAGCGCCGACCTCTCTAGCCGTTGTTGTTCTACTGTCACTTATTGTCGCTCTGCCGCTGTTGGTAGCGGCCGGGATTCTGCGGTTGCGTCGAAGCGCTGGTCTCTCTCCTCGGGCAGTGGGTGGTTTCTCCAGTGTCTCCCTCCTAGGACACCCGAAAGAAGATTTTTTTTTTTCTTCCTCCCTTTCAATTTTTCCTCCTCCACTTCTCCAAGGCTTTTAAAACAAACGCACGCACACACACAAAGCAAACCTACGCCGGTGTTGTCGCCTTTTACATTTTTTTTTTTTTAATTTTGAATTTTTTTGCCTGACACCTGGGAAACCAATACCCCCCACTCTCAGAAATAACCAAAGACAATGGTTCACTGTGCGGGCTGCAAAAGGCCAATCTTGGACCGGTTTTTGTTGAATGTACTGGACAGGGCTTGGCATGTGAAGTGTGTTCAGTGCTGTGAATGTAAATGCAATTTGACAGAGAAATGCTTTTCGCGAGAAGGCAAGCTTTACTGCAAAAACGACTTCTTTCGGTAAGTACCGGCCCCCGGCCCGGGGCCGCAGCTCCTTCCCAGCCCATCTTCCATCACCTTCCTCCCGCCGGTGCCGCTCGGGGGGCTCGGGCCCGTCGGGGACCGCGGGGCGAGGCCCGGCCGCGCCTCGGGATGCCCGCGGCTGCTTCGGCCGTTCCGAGCCGGGCCCGGCAGCGCGGAGCGGGGCGACCCCGGCAGCGCGTTCCCGGGGCTCCACGACGGGGCCGCGGCCGTGAGCGCGGCTGCCCGGGGCCGGAGCGCGGCTCCCGGAGCCCCGGCTCGGGGCCCTCTCGCCCGGCCGCGGGTCCCGGCTGCGGCGGCTCCGCGCAGGGCTCGGGGCCGGCGGGGCCGGGGTCGAGGCCGGCTGCCGGGAACGGCCGGGCCCGGCCGCCGGAACGCCGAAATCGGCCCCGGGCGCGCCCTCGAGCAGCGCCCGCGGCCCCGCGCCCCGGCCGGGCCGGGCCCGGGTTTCGGCGCCGTGTTCTTGGGGTGCGGGACGCGGGCAGCGCGGCCACAGCGCCCAACGACTCCTCCAGCAGCTTGTGCTCCGGCCGCATCAGCTCTTTTGTTTTGGATCCGTTTGTCTTTTTTTTTTGTTTGTGTTTTAGTGATTTTTTTTTAAAACTATAATTATTATTTTTATTTGAGATATAATTCCGGGAGGTATTCGTTAGGAAGGGAGAACGGTGGAAAGGGATGGGGTTTTGTTTTTGTTTTGTTTTTGTTTTGTTTTTGTTTTGTTTTTGTTTTGTTTTTGTTTTGTTTTTGTTTTGTTTTTGTTTTGTTTTTGTTTTGTTTCGGTGCCCCCTCGCCCACCGCCGCCGCTCTCCCCGCAGGTGTTTCGGGACCAAGTGCGCGGGCTGTGCCCAGGGCATCTCCCCCAGCGACCTGGTCCGCAGGGCGCGGAGCAAAGTGTTCCACTTGAACTGTTTTACGTGTATGATGTGTAACAAGCAGCTCTCCACCGGCGAGGAGCTTTATATCATAGACGAAAACAAGTTTGTCTGCAAAGAAGATTACCTAAATAACAGCAATACTGCCAAAGAAAACAGCCTGCATTCAGGTGAGGGAGCGCGGGCGGCGGGGCCGGGAGCCGGGGCTCTGCTTTCTTTCTCCTCCCCTCCTTTTCCTTCTCCTCCTTTTCCTCCTCTCCCTCTCCGCCGCCGGATGGGGGGAGCTCCGGCCGGGGCCGAGCGTGACCCCCGTTCGCTGTCGCGCAGCCACCACCGGCAGTGACCCCAGCCTGTCCCCGGACTCCCAAGACCCTTCCCAGGACGACGCCAAGGACTCGGAGAGCGCCAACGTCTCCGACAAGGAGACGGGCAGCAACGAAAACGACGACCAGAACCTGGGGGCCAAGCGGCGGGGCCCCCGCACCACCATCAAAGCCAAACAGCTAGAGACTCTGAAAGCCGCCTTCGCGGCCACCCCAAAACCCACGCGGCACATCAGGGAGCAGCTGGCGCAGGAGACCGGCCTCAACATGCGGGTCATCCAGGTACCGGGGGGGGGGGGCTGCGGGTGGCCGCAGGGCGAGGGGGAGGCGGAGGCGGGTGGGCAGCGCTCGCGGCCCGCCCCGTCGGGGCTCGGCGGGCCCGGGGGCAGCCGGTGACCGGCCCGTGTCCGCCGCCCGGGCAGGTGTGGTTCCAGAACCGGCGCTCCAAGGAGAGGCGCATGAAGCAGCTGAGCGCGCTGGGTGCCCGCCGGCACGCCTTCTTCCGCAGCCCGCGCAGGATGCGGCCGCTGGTGGACCGGCTGGAGCCCGGGGAGCTCATCCCCAACGGGCCCTTCTCCTTCTACGGAGGTGGGTAGCGCCGCCCTTCGAGCCCCCCTCCCCGGGGCCGGACCCCCCCCCCCCGAGCCCGGGGGCTCCGCAGGACCTGGGGGGGGGAGGTCCCCGGGCACGGCCCCGAACGAGGTGGGGGAAGCGCTGCGCGCCCGGGCGTCACCTTCCCTCCGTGTCCGCTTGCCCGCTAGATTACCAGAGCGAGTACTACGGCCCTGGAAGCAATTACGATTTCTTCCCGCAAGGACCTCCCTCCTCGCAAGCTCAGACGCCGGTGGAGCTGCCGTTCGTGCCCTCCTCGGGGCCGCCGGGCACGCCGCTGGGCGCCCTGGAGCACCCCCTGCCCGGCCACCACCCGTCCAGCGAGGCGCAGCGCTTCCCCGACATCATGGCCCACCCGCCCGGAGACTCGCCCAGCCCCGAACCCAACCTGCCCGGGTCCTTGCACTCCATGTCCGCGGAAGTTTTTGGCCCCAGTCCTCCGTTTTCATCGCTATCCGTCAACGGTGGTGCTAACTACGGCAATCACTTGTCACATCCACCCGAAATGAACGAGGCGGCCGTGTGGTAGCTTTAAAACGGACTTGGGTCTAAGTAAGTGATGGTCATCTAGTCTGCTTATTGTTTCGGTGTACAGAAATGAATAAATATACCGCCTCTCCCGCCCTAAGACAATGTGACCTTGGGAACGAACTGAATGCGAACGGCTCCAAGGCAAGCTTTGCTCTAGACCAGGACAATCTTCCTCTTTACGGTTGTAACAGACAAACAGACGAGGGGACTTTTTTGTACCATTGACAAAGAAACTGGTGAAGCTGTACAGTAAAGTGCTGCCATACCCGTAGGATGGCGTAAGTTTGATTACCCTGTTGGATGTCATCCTAAGAGCCACAATCCTTAGAAACTTCTCGTTTAAAAAAAAAAAAACACTAATTGAATGAAGGAAAGGTCAAAGAAAAGGGGAAAAAAAAAAAGCTTCAAGAACTCTAGCGTTCCCGGTTAAGGATGGTTCTGGCGTTATGAATTTGTTTGTTAATTTTTGTCTCTCAGAAAGTTCGACAGCAAGAAACTCTTTTTAGCTTCAGCCATTTCAGCCTGCTGAATATCAGGTGGGACAACTTTCTTTTTTCCTTTTCTTTTTGTTTTGTTTTTGTTTTCCAAAATAACAAATGCTAAATGTTAAGCCCTCAGCACCAACTCTTCTACCTTCACAAAGCTACACATACAAAACCTCCTCATCATAGCAAAGGTCACCAACCAGACCTCTAACGAAAATGACTTGAAAAACAAACAAACAAAAAGTATTCTACCTTCACAGAGAGAGAAAAGCTAAACAAAAAGACTCTATTGAACTAAAAAACAGTCAACTGTTTACGTCTAATGTTAAATTCAGGAGTTCAATGTTTTACTAATAAATCCTGTTTTAGAACCTCTTGTTCAAAAGCAAAATATTTTGAGCAACCAACCAAAATAGTTCATTTTCTTTTCTGTAGATGTTATAACAGATTGCAGGGCTTGTGGTTCACTGTGCTAGTTTGTAAAAGGTGTTGTTTACAGAAGGCAAAGAAAAAACCCACGAAACCCAGACAGTTGCCAAATAAAGTAAATATATAGCACAAATACTGTAAGGTGCTTTGCACCAGCAACCCGAGAAGGTGTTTAAAAAGTGTTACAAGGTTAAAAAAAAAAACAAACAAACATCTTTGCTAATTTTTAGTCCTGTTGAACATTCATGGAATTGTTAATATGACTTATATAGACCCACACAGGTTTTATTTTTGTGTCTTTAAAATAAAAGTCCAAAATATTTAAATTTTATGGTCAAATATGCAGTCAACAGCTGCTACTTTTTTCTTTATATATTAAATTTCTCATATGTCTTTTATTGTTCTAATAAACCTAAGCTTGTGTGACCTCCAGTGCATATTAGACCATTCACTGTATGAAAGAAAACATGTTGGATAAAATTTGTGCGTTTTTAATAAAATTAGAAAATCTGATGTTTAGATAACTCGTGTTTCATTTGATGTTTTAAGCATTTTTAAGTGGATTCTTTTTGAGTAAAATAGCCCTGAAAAGAGAGTGATCTGCTATACTGATAATCCTGTCCAGCTGTTTTGTTTTGGTAGGAGTCTAAACCCTGCTGCCAATGCAGATCGCAGGTATCGGTAGTTACAGCCTTTCCTTACATCTGCAGGCTCAGTTGGTAAAGTACAAATAAAACACTATACGTTAAATTGTAAAATTGGAAACTAATCAAATTGTTAAATACATCAGCTTATTCTTGGTTTATGCTAAGAAAATGTACTCATAATGTGCATTTTTATGCATAAACAAAAATGTTTTCTGAATGTCAAAAACTTGCAAATATGTGTTTTTTACCTGACCTATTTTTGGTTAAATTAATTCTCCAAAGGTAGTGTTTTTTTGTATTGTTTTGTTTGTTGTTGTTCTGTGGTTTTTTTTTTTGTTTGTTTTGTTTTGTTTTTTTTTTTTCCTAATTAGATGATATGGAAAGTAGCATAACCTCAATGTCCTGAAAGTAATTTTAATCTTTTTTTTTTTTTTTTTTTTTTTCTCTCTGAGCTGAGTCAATTGTTTGATAGTGTTTGTTATGTGTAAAGTTCTCTACAGGGCAGTGGGGGAAAATATTTTGCTTTGCACTGGGTATGTGCTACTTTTCTGGGAGAAAAAAAAGGAAAAAAAAAATCTGAAACATTGTGAAATGACAGATTTAATGTTTTTATTACAAATTTTTGCAAAGTCCCAAATATTCAGCTCCTCTAAAGTCTCACTGATTCTGAGAGGACTGTGAGTTGTGTTAGAAGCAGAGGGTTGGGCTCAGTTCTGAAAAGTCACTAGTTGTTTAAATGTTTTCCACCTGCTGAGATAATAGAATGGGATGAACCATAATTGCATATTTTCCTTCGTCTCTTGACTAGTTGTGATTCTGTCTGGCTTCTTTTTTATTTTATGTAGACACGGAAATTTACTCTAAAATGCAGGCTTCTACATTCTGAGCAATTCAATTATTTATCTCTTTGGACTGAGGGGGAAAAAATCAAAATGCTTTAAAGTTGTACAATTTGTATTTTTCAATGGTGATTTTTAAATTTTTGTTCACAACTTGGTTTCTGTGCCCAGCAGAGGGGCCATCTGGACAAAGCAATAGTTCACTTTAAACACAAAATGTCTTATATAATAATATAAAGATAAAAACTATCTGCAAGGGATCTGTTAGTGTTTCTAAAAAAAAAAAAAAAAAAATCATGCTTTATTAAATACAGGGGAGACTTCTTAAACCCGTGGGCTCTGTGTCTAACTCATTTATTTGTCTTTTATACTGTTGCTATTTTTTTCCTCTGTTTTGCATTTATATGAGCAAAGTAATGGGCGATCTGTTTATTACAAACTTTTACTTATCTGGGCAAATGCTATTTATAAATACTGCTATTTGCGCTTCTGCTCTATGCTGCTGTTTTATTGTTGAATCAATTATTTTAAATGAGAATTTCACTGAATAGGCTTATTTTGTAGAAATCATGTCTGCCAAATAACTCCCTTTCCCTTTCCCTTTCCCTTTCCCTTTCCCTTTCCCTTTCCCTTTCCCTTTCCCTTTCCCTTTCCCTTTCCCTTTCCCTTTCCCTTTCCCTTTCCCTTTCCCTTTCCCTTTCCCTTTCCCTTTCCCTTTCCCTTTCCCTTTCCCTTTCCCTTTCCCTATGGTTCAGTGTAGGTCACTGGTTTATAAAAGGGGCTGAGGAGAGCCTGCTTTTTCCCAAAGCTCCTGCTGCCTTTCCTAGGAATTTTGCCCACCGTAAGGAGTAAGCACAGGAGCCGTTCCCATGCTTAAAGCCAAGCGGGATCCAATCTGGAGGCCCCAGCACTTTGCAGATTTGAATTCTGTGCTCTTCAGAGCAAGCTCGGTGTTTCTGAAGACCCTAATCCAGCAACAATTGCACAGTCAAAACTCCTTTTGAAATCATTGTCGCCTTGGGTTCTTGTAAGTCCTTGTTTACAAGAGCATTTCCATTGACTTCAGTAGCATTACTCGGGTGAATAGCGGCCTGCAGGAGAAGGCCCTCTGAAAGCATGTGCTGCTTGGATGGGTTTTACATGCGTGTGCTAATTCTATAACCACAGAAACACGGCCGGGACATGTATGTAACTGTGCCTATGTGCAACGTATTTTCCAAAGTGTTTTTAGAATTACTCTCTTCTGATCTTTTCTTCCTGGGCTGCTGCTGGTCTCGGTGACCTTCGCCTTGGTGCTGTCTCCCAGCAGAAAGTGCAGTCGGATGACGTTAAGCCCCGCGCAGCCCCGCTCTGCTCGCCCGCTTTTCGGTGGCCTCGATGGAGTTAGTGGGGGGAGCGGTGCCTGCCCTCCTGGTGCGGACAAGGGAGCTCTGTTTTTAAATGTGCAAGACTGAAGATTTTGCCAATCCCATGTGTAAGGCCGTTTACTAGGAAAAAGGGTACACAGGAGATATTGTAAGTATTATTCATATCGAGCTAATCTGTGCAGGGGAGATATTTTAAGGATAATGAAAGGGTCTTCACGATGCTGCGAGTTTGCAGCATTTGAACAACTCTGCTTTTGGCTCACGTCGGCTGCGTGCTGCGTTCCACTGTGCTCTCATTGTGTGGCACTCCTCTGCCGCTTCCTTTCTTCTTCAGTCATTTCCATTATCTATTTACTCAGGCCGTTGCTTGGGGAATGGTAGGGGATTTGTAAAGATCTGTATCCCAAGAGTCAGAATGTACTTAAATTGTGATTTGTAGACAAATGATGTATATTATTTTAATATATGTGTGTGTACCCAGATGCTGAGTGATGGGTACATGATACAAATCTATAAATAAATATAATTTTAAAATATCAGTGGTGATTTACATACTTCTGCTATTCTAGGAAGTGGCAAATAACGTAGTGTCCTCTCAGGAAAAATTCCTTTTGCCGTGGTCAGGAGTTTTTCCTCGAACAAGAATGTTGTATTTAAGCCTTGCATGTTCTTGCAATATTAAATATAAGCAACTGCAGTGTTGCTTTCTGTTCCTAAGCCAGTGTAGAGGCTAGTATTTATGTTCACATACGTTAAGCTTAAACAATTGATCCGTATCCTTGAGCTCTGCCTGCGCTGCTGAGCCAGGGACGGGGAGTTAGCAGGGAGCAGTGCTGGTGAAGCTGGAGCAGGTTCTGGAAGGTCTTTTATCTGTGTCTGCCATTGTGCTGCGGGGCTCCACGATCCTGATGGCAACAAACCATTCCTGAAGTTCTAACTGAAATTAGTGGGACCGCTAAAAATATGTTTTGGTTATGAATCCATCTGCAATTGCTGTTCTTCTTCTGTTGCTTTTTAAACAGCATTTGTGTTGCTTTTAGTTATGGACCATGAAGTCAGGCTTACAAAGCTGAGCTGCTCGTTGTCAGGAGAGTTTTTCATTCATTAATCCCAGTAAGCCCAGTAGTATAATGCAGAAACGGAAGAGTAAATGTGGCCTTACAGTTATCCGGCCTTCACATTGGTAAATATTTATCCTTGAAATTACTGTGACTGGCATCGTAAGGGTACTCTGAGGATGACTGATTTTCTGCGGGGTGTTTACCATTTGCGCATGGAATCGCGGGGCTGGATGCATGTGGCTGTTCTCGTGTTCTCACTTTCTGTTTCTCAGAGAATACCCCTTGGCCCTCCACTTGATGCTCCTTGGGGATAAGGGGCGCAGTTGGTGTCTCTCAAGTCTCCTGTTACGGGCTGCCTTGAAATTCAGGAATATCTCTGTTTTGATCACGTTTGGAGCGCAGTTTGGGCAGTGTTTTTGGCAGCCCTAAGAATTAGATTTTTCCTGATTGGTTTCAGTACAGGCGTGCTTCCTGCAGAATGGGAGCCTTTAGAGAGGCTGATGGTATCTCACCTTGTGAGGAGTGACTGCTTGGCTCTGTTCATCCCAGAAGCCTGGGCTTGCAGGACAGGTCTACTGTGATTTTGTTGGAAGGTCTGCATGTGGCGTGAGGATCGTCATGCAACACAGACTGGAAATGTAAGCTGGAAAACATCCCCACTGACTTCTATAGAAACGCAGCCTAACACATGCCGAGGTGTTTCAGTGAATTGTTGAGAGTGAACCTTGTGATAAAAAACTACCTTGTGTGATTGAGCTTAGCATGTCGGGAAGAGCTGGTGCGCTCTCTTTTTTGTGCACTGCACATGTGGTTTGCTCTGTGAGGTTTTTGTGGAGGAAAAATGGATTTTTGCTCTGTCTGAAAAGGTTTGCTTCCAGTTTTTCAATTGTCTCTGTGTGGCCTTCAAAATTCCTATTTGCTAGAAGCATCTTTCGTCATCTGTTATTCAGATAAACTATATTCATTACATTTTTGGATGTAAGAACAATTAGGAATTGATTAAATCTTAAAAATAATTGTGTTTTTTGAATGAGTGACAGGTTAGGAATATCAGAAATACCAAAGTAAATATAAACAACATTAATACATTAATTATAAATATAGATAAATATAGCGAGACAAATTTTTTATAAACATCTACGCTTCCTGTAATCTAATTTCTTTTACTTGTTAGGTTTTGTGTGTGTTCTTTCCTGCTCCCACTCATCTTCTTCTTTTTTTTTTTTTTCTTTTTTTCACTGACAAATTGTGTTGCTGATTTAAAAAGAAAATCTTAAAATGAACTAGTATGGCTAAAATGAAAAAGGTCAGCTTGGAAAATTACATTTGCTTGCCAAAATGTGGGAAAGATAAGCTCAGCTCTGGCTGGTAGCTATTTTTGGACAGTATGCAGTCCTCTGTATGTGGGTCAAATTCTGCTGTTGATAATGCAATTCAATTAAATTCAGTAGGCGCGACTCTGGTGCATGTAATTCTCGTGGCTCTCTATGGGAATCCTGCCACAGATTGCTGCCTGCAGACTGCAGCCCAACTTGCTCCCACCGCTCTGCTCGCCAAGGTAAGAACCAAACGCCGAGTGCTACCGAGTGCAGGTTACGCAGTAAATTAGTCAGCGTTTGTTGCCTGAACGGCTCTGTGTGTCCAACACGTTTCCTTATTTCTATATTTAAGAAATGCTCTGAAAAGATGGATTTGTATTAATAACCTGTAATTATACAGACACGCAAGTATGATATGGTCTTTCACTTCCAAAGCTACCATCTAATCTGACAATTTCCTAAAAGATGACAAGCGCCACAAATCCAAGGAGCAAAAGGAGCTGAGTGTGAGAAATGAAAAATACTTTTTTGTAGCACGGACTATTCAAAATTCCCTTGTTTATCTGTTATGTGTTTAGGGTGTTATTTCCATTTTAGCAAATAAGCATGTAAATAAAAAGTAAAATTAAGAGGAAAAATGCCAAAGAAATTATGTCAGTTAATTTGATGGCTTCTGCTTATAGTTTATAAACAGGCAGAGGGTTTTACAGAAAGTACTGTCATGCATAAAAAGGCTTTCATGATTGTCTTAAATTAAAATGTATTGATATCATTTTTGTACAAATACTCTCCCACACGGTTATGAATCCAAACCACAGCAGCATGGTTTGAGGGCATGTGAACCAGAAATTAAAACCGAGTCTGAGAGTCTGATTTAATTACCCTGCTAAGTGAAAGGCAAAAGGGAGAGAATAAACTGTAAAGAAGGAGCCTGTGTTGGGGAAATATTTTAACAATCCATGACTTTAATACAGTGGATTTTGTTTGATGTTGTTTTATACAGAGCGAATCTCCTTATCAGAAATTTTAGATGAACAGCTCCTGCAGCCTTTTGACTGCTGATGAATGGAGCTCTTGGGTAACGTGAGCGAGCGCCAGCATGCGAATAGGCCCGAGGGTCAGAGCCTCCTCCGGTCCTCCCCGCTCCGCAGCAGCGCAGGGGAAGGTGCAGGCGATGCCCGCTGCTGAGCACAGCGTGATTTTTCCCCTCTTCACGCTCATTTTGCACCAGGGTGAATGGCTGATGCACGGCAGAAAAGCAGGTCCATGAGCTTTGACAGGATCCCTCGTGTTTACAGTCATATGCAAATTTTGCTGGGTTGGGGATTTATTCTGAACAATTGTCCCATTAATCTCAATGGGTAAAATCCTGATTTCACCAAAATGAGCAATAAAAATTCTGTTGACTTCAAGAAACCAAATTTTTGCTTTTTTACTTAAAAGGACTCATGTGACTCACTACATATTTTTTATGAATTATACTGGGCATGTTCTGTTTAACCACCACTAAAAGCCTCTATCCCTTTATTGATGGGGCTATCTATTATTTGTTGGGTTAGGGTAGAAAACATCCCCCTTTCTCTGTAAAGTGTAGAGGTTTGAAAATGAAATTATGCGTGGGGCTATTTAAAGACATTCTTTGGGTGGATACTTCCACCCAATATATCCAGTATCAAAAGTGGATACTTCCAAGTAACTGTTCAGGTAAGCACTTGTTTCTGCTACTTAGTTTTCTATAGATTTATTTCTCCAGACTCCTCCCTTTGTTTATAATGGCACCTTTTACTCTGGAAACAAAATATCTGTGAATGTGAAGAAAAAACTAGAAGCAAAGCCAGCAAAGATGCACCATGTACTTCTGTTTTGGAAAACTGTCAGTAACAAATGTGATAGCAGCACTTAATTTCACATCGCTGAAGCAATGGCAAACCCACACAATATATAACACAGAGCATTATACCTGTCAGTCACACCATGACAAAATAAATGCAAACAAAGTTGAAATAAAATGAAATACTTGACCACATAACATCCAAAGGGTTTTGTTTGCAATAAAAATGTGCATTTTCAGTGAACGCTAATTTTTTATATAAATTGAACTGCCGCATCTTCACAGCTTACACAATCGGAGGATCCTTGAGAGGGGGAAAGAGGCGTGTGCTTTTTTGTTGTTGTCGTTTTGTTTTGATTTCCCCCAGCCTCCCTCCACCTTGGTGCCTCTCGGGGCTCCCAGCCCCAGCTGAAGTTGGCAGGTAGCAGAGCACTGCCGGGGCTGCAGGAGGCAGTGGTAATTAATGATATTCCTCTGCCCTCTGTAGGACAACCGGCTGCACTGAACGCTCCTGCTTCGGGGAAATAAAGCTGGGTCCTGGAGTAACGGGGAAACGTGCGCCACTGCCACCGCTGCCTGGCTCGTAGGTTTCTGCATTCTAATTAGAATGCATGTCTGGATTAATTTTTATAGCATTCAAAAGCAGATAAGCAGCGGGGAAGAGCCTTGTGTTGACAAGAAGGGGATGAGCAAGCAAAGCAGCCTACTCAATTCAGCTCGGAGCCAGGGCTCGAGCCAGTCCCCGGCTGAAGTTTGCAGCTTGCTGCTGTCACGCAGGCAAAGCCCAAGTGCTGGTTGTGCGGTGCCCAAATACTGGAGCCCACCCTGCCCGCCTCAGGCTGGTTGTTCATTTGGGGATGTGAAATTCAGTCCCACATCTACATCTCCCAATGTGAGATGTTGATTTGGGGCTGTGCCAACCTCACACATAACCATTCACGAATCTCACCCCTAATCTTGTGTTTTGAGGCCACCAAACCCCGCAAAGCCACCAGGAGAAACTGGAAGCAGGCAAAACCCTGAGGGCCTGGGCCTGGTGTTGGTCTGGTGCAGGGATCAGCCGGCAGAGCTGGGCCGAGCGCCAGCGCCTTTCAGGTGCCGCGTTTGTGACAGGAGCAGTGGCTTAAACACAGACCACGGCGTATTTACCACATGGGACAAGAACTGGATTAATTCACCCTGTGCAGTTGGCAGTACTAAAACAAGAAGTGCAACGTTGATTGAAAATAAATAAATAAAGGAATGCTTTGCATTACGTAACACGACTGTGCTTTTAAGCAGCTAATCACCATTATTGTGCCTCTGGGCTCCAGAGCACCGGGCAAATATTACTCCTCACGCCTCAGAGCGGTACATCGACCATCATTATTCCCATTTTAGCGACGGGCAGAAGGGGAGAGGGGCTTGCTGTGTGGCACAGCACCCCCATACACCCCCACACACACCCCCAGCACCCCTGGGCTTGCTTGGGGGAGCTCAGCACCAGACGCGTTTATTTTTTGTGCTGATAATTTCTTCCCAAACCACCCCGCGTCTCCTAACGCGGACATTTGCCAGATGAGGGGTTGGGACGGGGGCACAGGAACGAGCCTCGGTCTCCGTGAGGGGAGGTTGAAGGAGGGGGGGGGGTCCCGGCCCGGCCCCGCCGCCTCACGGTGCCCCCGGCCCCGCCTCAGCCCCGCCCGCCTCCCTCCCTCCCTCCCTCCCGCCCTCCTCCAGAAGATGGCGGCGCCCTTGGCGCAGCAGCTGGAGGAGCTGCTCAACCCCCGCCCCAGCCTCCGCGACCCCGAGGACGACGCGGAGGAAGGTGTGCGAGGGCTGGGGGGGACGGTTCGGTACCTGCGGGGATGCGGCGGGGTGGGAACGGGCCGCAACGGGCTGGCACGGCACGGCACGGGGCCGCACGTGGCGCCTCAGCCGGTCTATGGGGTGCGGGGGGTGAGCCCGGGGCTCGGGGCTCGGTCCCGGAGCTGCCCCGCGGTCTCCGTTGTGCCCCGCGGTGCCCTCCGGTAGCGGCGGGGGAGGTCGGAGCTCCCCCTGCGCCCCCCCGGAGCGGGGCGGCCCCCAGCATGCGGGGCTCGGGCGGCGCCACCCGGCGGCACCGGGGGGCACCTCGGGGAGCGGGCACGGGATCACCTCAGGGAACTGGGATTACCTCAGGGATCAAGTTTACCTCAGGGATCGGGCCCAGGGGTCACCCCAAGGGACTAGAATTACCTCAGGGATCGGGATTACCTCAGGAATCAAGTTTACCTCAAGGATCAGGCCTGGGGTCTCCCCAAGGGATCAGGGTTACCTCATGGATCAAGTTTGACTCAGGAATCAAGTTTACTTCAGGGATTGGGCCCGGGGTCACCCCAAAGGACTAGGATTACCTCAGGGTTTGGGGTTACCTCAGGAATCAAGTTTACCTCAAGGATCGAGCCTGGGATCACCTCAGGGACCAGGGTCACCCCAGTCACCTCAGGGCAGCGACAGCGTGGGCTCCTGCCATGGGCTGCGACAGGCCAGGGAGTGGATCCAGCTGGAAATTTCCAGGATAAGGGACAAAAAGGAGTCACACTGGGGCCGATCTTCTTCCTGGTAGTCCACCATAAACATCTGTGGCTGGAGGCAGGCGTGGGCAGCATGACACAGCCCGGGGCTTTGCTGGTGCTGTGGGTACGAGGCGCTGCTGTGAGTGATGGAAGTAGCAAAATTCACTGCTGGAAGTAACAAGTTCACCATCACACACTGACAGACATTGGCTTTAGGAGGTACTAGGCACCAGTCCTGGTAAGCGTTGTGCCAGCTGGCCTCGTTCTTCTGCACAGGTGTAGGAGGTAGCACTAGTGTCTGCTAAGATAAGCCACAGCGCAGTTACTGTTGAGGGAATGGATGTAGCCAGCTGAGACGTCTTCCTGTTTTTAACAATTATGACTTATTTTCAGACTTTAGCATAGTCCGAGACCTCCGGAACAGTCTGCAGAGTGCCACAGGACAGACTGCATCTGCCCCTCTTGCCCAGATGTTCCTTGGTGCTGAGCGTCTTGCCATCCTCTGGTAGTTGGAGTGACTGTTGAGGCCACAGCTTGTTGCTTTGATTATGAGCAGATTTTTTTGCCCCCCTCCCCTGCCCCAAGCAAGCACTATATGGGAGGCATTAACATTTGCAAACAGGCATTAATAGAGCACTTAGCGATGTTCAGCCACTTGGATCACTCAATTGGTTGAACAAAGCTAACCCTGTAATTTTGCATACAGGGTGTCTTGCACATGAGTGAAAATAAGAAAGGAATATGGTGTGATGAGTTCTTTTTGCTGGACTGCTCCATTCCTGTGTCCGAGGGAAGATGGGTATGAAAGAGAACAATAATCACAGTGAGATTATTTTCTGTGCTTAGCCATTCTGAAGTGTTTACATATTTATGTGACTCAGATATGTAACAAGAGGCCAAAGTGCATCAGAATTGCAGTTTTCCTCTTTGAATCTGTAAGCGTGGGGTGGACGAAGGCATTCCAGCTTCGCTGAGATCTCCACCTGGAGGACCACGCTTTTCATGAGACCCCCATTAAGTTCAGGGGCCCATGGAGGGGCTTGGGTAGGCTTTGCTGGTCTAGTGCTTCTTGCGGGTTCTCTGAAATGAAGAGAGGCAGGGAAGAAGGTGTGAGTATAGGCAATACTTATTTTTTATTTTTATTTTTTTTTTAAAAAGGCATTTATTAACAAATCTCTGTACTTTCTGCAGAGGATGGCTTCTTTCTGCAACTACTTTTTCCAGTTTGAAATTCAGTTCAGTTTAGACATCCTCCTTTTTTTTTTTTTTTTTTCCCTACAGCTACAGTTGCTAAAGTGATTGACAAATTTGAGGATGAAACTGCAGATGACATTCTACCTGTTGGTAATATACGGAAAAAAGCTTCAGCCTCTCTCTTAGAAGCTGATAAAAGGTATAGTGGAAAAGCTACGTCTCGGAAAGCCTTGCAAGAGGAACTCTGGGGAGATGCTCTGTCTGAAGAAGAACCTGGTAAGAAATCTCATTTCTTTCCCCTTTTCACTGGACTGCTCAGAATTTGATGCTAGCATGTTACACTGAGTTAGTGCTGTCTGAACCAAAATGATGAACTTCAGATCCCCGTTACAGGGCAATAAGCGGGTACAATTAAGTTGAGGACCTTCTTGAAGTGCTTTCCTGAAATTCAGGCCGTATTTTTGGGCCTGAGGGAAGGGGAGATCCCAGAAAAAAAGGTCCACTTCCTCAGACTGAGGGAGGACTGTGAGCAAGTGTATACTAATCACTGCTACAGAAAATGAGAGCTAAGACCTCTTTGTGGATATGGCCTTGTGCTTCCATTAACTAGTCAAAGCAGGAAGTAGAACGGAGCTTGGAGCTCGGAGAGCTCAAAGCAGTAGCCACTGATGGTGCATACTGCAAAGTGACACATTTTGCTGTTAGGTAAATAACTTTTTTTTTTCTTTTAATTAACAGCTGAAGAAACATTAGATGAATGGTACAGTGGCAGTGAAGATGCAGAAGACGATGGCAGCTTAGGCAGTAAAACAAAGGAGAAGCTCAGCAGTGCTGGCAGTGACCAGGAGGATGACTTGGAAGATGATGAAGAGAGTGACCCATCTGCACAGGTCAAGGCACCAAAGTTCAGTTTCCAGAATATCACTGACTTTGAGAAATTTACAGAGGGGATGGATGATGTAGGAAGCAGTGAAGAGGAAGATGAGGATGATGCCAGCATGGAAGAAGGAAGTGATGAGGAGGAACATGAGGATGAAAACCACAGCGATATAGAAGACACCAAAGACAACGAGGATGATGGGGGCGTGATGACGTTCTCAAAAGGACGAGAGACTGAAGACGTAGAAAAAGGAAAAGCGGTGAAGAATCAGCTAGGTTTGTGCATGTTTGCTGTGTGTTGTGGCACAACTTTCACCTTGCTGACGCTGTAGCAGCTGTCCATGTTAGGAGCCACTTCAGCACGTTAACATGCTGTTGGCGTACTGCACGTGCATGCTACAGCAGCCCCAGGCATTTGCGAATGTTCCGCCAAATGTGCTGTGCAAACTGGTGTCACTGCTCATACAAAATCTAATGTTGTGAAGTGTATTTATCTGCTGGCTTAATTGAGACAGAACTGAATACACTTGTGGTACGGACGGGGACTTCCTGCACTGTTAGTGCTGTGCTGCAGATACTGCTGCTCTTTCTCTTTGGAGCGTAATGCAGGATGCAGTTTCTGCTGATAGATTTTATCAGACCACCAACCTCCATTTGCAGGTTGACCTTTTAACTGGGGAAGCAAAGAGATGATTTTCTGTGATTCCCAGAGTTGCAGGATTGTAGAATGGTGAAGGAGCAAGTGCTGTGGCTCACTAAATAATTTTGTGTTCTCTCTCTTATGAAGCCCTGTGGGATCAACTACTGGAAGGGAGAATCAAGATGCAGAAGGCGCTCGTAACAGTCAACCGTCTTCCACAGCCAGATACTTTCCCAGCCTTCAGGAAGGAAGGGGGACAGGAATTTGACAACGCTGTTGAGAGCTGTAAGTATTCTTCGAACTTTTTGCTTTGGGTAGACTGCTGTAGCCACCACGTTCTGTGAGCAAAAACGTTAATGGGAAAGTGGGGGCTTTGAGCTGCACGTGTCTGTAGTATTAGCTGTTGGTTTGTGTTGCCTTAATCATTAATTGGGTACTATGGAAACATAAAACATGAAGTGTTTCCTACCCCTGGCAAAGAAAATGTCTCCTATCACCTGTGTAGATATGTGAGTCTCGTTGATCTGTGTCGGCGGCCTGTCTTGTCGCTTACACAACGTTGGTAAGCCTCAGCTCGGGTCCTGCTGCTATTTCTACTTCATGTGGAGACTGAAGTTTGCTTATCAAATTTAAGTTTGATATTGGGGCTGAGAAATAATTGCTGTGGTTGTCGCTGCTTGGTGCAGAGTTGGGATTCTTCTTTCTCCTGAGGTGCCGTGTGCGTACCGGTTTTGTGCTGGGTCAGTGACTGCAAAGATTTGCCCTAACCAGGAGTAATGCAGCATAAAGGAGAGGGCCTGAGCTGTCAAACCAACAGCAAGTATCTTTTCAGTTTGGAGCTCCTTCGTCTGTTTATTTTTTAGGATCACTATTAATGATACTGATCTGACTTGTTGGTTCTCCAATATGGCCAAAAAAATCTGCGCACTCCAGCTGATAAACACAAAGTGCTCGGCTTCATTGTGTTATGGATCTATTTAATTTATTAACGCTCCAGTTTGTATGTGCTGTGGTGTGCATTTGATAAGTTTTGACCTAGGATGGCACCAGTTATCATAAAACTGGATTAGGAACTTCTGCCACGATCAAACCTGACCCCGAATCTTGCCCCTACACCAAGTTTTGACTATCATCGTACAGCTGATACCTGATCTGAACGTAGTGGCTAATCAGCTTATCTGGAGTTAGAGCAGGTGAGACACTTTCTATTTTAAAGTTAGCTCTGCTGCTTTAAATGAAGTGATTAAGGAAAAAAAGGCGAACTCCCAGCAATACTAAGCTGACCTTTCAGTGAAATGCATGTTATTAATGTATTTAATGAGATGCATTACAAACTGCACCGAGCACCATGTTTCATTACAGGTCTAAAATGCAATATCATTAAAGACCTTTAACAGAAACAATGGTTGACATTTTGATATTTCCCATAAGCAAAATACGTCCACGAACATGGTGTATAATATTGTACCCAGTACAGCAGAGAGGTTAATCTTTCAGGTGCTCAGTATGTTAAAGGAAAATCCACTGTTAATAACTGCTCTGTGATTCCCTGCCCACCTATTTTCATAATCTGGACAGGAAGTAGCAGTAGTTTGCTCTGATATTCCTGATGACCTGCGTTCAGGGTATGTGTTTAAGGTGTGAAGACAGCAAGAAAATAGAGCTGGAGTGATCTGGGCAAAGTTCACAGAGAAAACACTTGGACTGACAGATGGGAAGTAATGAATTTAGGAACATTCTGGTGCTACTGCACTTCTTTAGTGTTTGCAGATATTCTGTAAGGGACCACGTTTACATTCCATTTATGTTTTTATTTTTTTTTAAATGCAGTCTGTATATAACTGTGCAGTAAAGTCGGTCACAATAGTTGCTTTTATTGAATAGTACTGTTGTGGGTGTGACCTGCCCATTCAGTCAGTGAAACTAAGCTCTTTTCAAAAAGATGCGTTGTTATTTATTTAAACCCTTTCTTGAATTGATGGACCTCAATTTCTGAGGGCAATCTCACTTTTCGTAAATCAGCTTCCAATGAAAGTTCTATTTTTTAGCTGATCAAGGAGCTTGGTGGGTTCTATAAAATAATCTTTTTTTTTTTCTTTTTTTCTTTTTTTTTTTTTTACTCAATTCTAAACGGCGATGTAGTGGGCAAGGTGTATGTTTCTGGACTCTGAGTTCTCCCACTTGTGTTACCAGCTTCTGGGTAGGATCCCTTTCTCCAGACAGGAAAAAATGGAAATTGTGTGCAAGAAGGTTTGAAGATCAGCCATTTGAGTGTGAGCTGAAGGCAAGACTTTGTAAACACTGCATGTTGAGGTGGTTGTAGGGCACATAACGTGCTTCAGTCCTGGGCAAGATTTAGGTTAATTGTGGCATTGACACTGTCTTGGACTGGATGATCCTGTTCTTTCAGGGGAGCCTCAGCACTTTTTTCCAAATCCACAAAATAAAGTTGGCATGCTTTCCTGCTCTTCATTGAACAGGAGGAAATATTTTGGTGTGTAAAGTCGCAGAAAGTGCTTGGTGCCAAAAATTCAGACTCTCAGTTTAAATTGTAGTCTGCTGAAGGCCAGAGGGCACAGAGAGCTCTCAGCACCCTGCTCTGTCTGAGGGCCTGTACAAGTCCCTTGAGTCTCTTTAAAAGTAGCCCCAGAATGCTTTCAGTAGTTTATCCCATTTTATTTCATTCCTCATGAAATTTCTACTCAGTGCTCACAGGGGTTTGAAATGAGGGGTTTGAAATGGAAAACAGACTTCCAGGTATTTCCCTCTTTGGTATCTCCCACTTGTGACAACTCTCCATGCAGCTAGTGGCAGCAGCAGTGAGATTTCCTAAAGGACTGAGTGGAATGGTGTAAAGGAGTAGACAGCAATGATCTGTGCAGGTTTACAGCCAAATCTGAGCAAAAATGGTAAGGTCGTGCGTGTTTGCCAAATTCTGAAATTGGAGGTTGCAAAAACTCAAGTGTTTAATTTATTTTTGTAATCTTTTATTAAAAAAAAAAAAATGATAACAATGTGCCTTGGACAGTGTTGGATTCCTGAGATCTCAGGTTCTGGTGGATGATTTACTGCAAAATTGCTTATAAATTGAAGTAGAAAATGTTTTGCAGACCTGGCAGCTTTCAGGCTTCACACCCATTTGTCACCCAGCATTTCCCTTTGTGTATAGAACAAGAATTAATTAGGCTGCACTGCAGGAAAAGTTTATGGCCATAATTTATATAGGATGAATTTCTGTTTAAAGAGACAGCATTGCTTTGTTTGCACTGTCTTACTTTTTCTTTCATTCCTTTTTTTTTTTTAATCTTTAATTATATTCCAGATTTTTTTTTCCGGTGTCGTTTTTACATACAAATTGGAGACCAAACTGTGTTCTTGGAGCTCATGCTTATTCCTGCTTTGCATCCATGGAGAAAGTCTGAGTGGTCCTTTAATACTGAAATCACAGCGGCTGCGCTCTGAATGCAGCGCAAATTTTTAATGCACTGCACACGTGAACTCCCACAGCTTACGTTCCTGAGGTGCTGCTGCCTGGAGTGGTCTGTTTCTCCAAGATATATTTGTATTCTTTTGCACCATATCTTCTAGTCTAGTCCAGGGCTTGAGATGTTGCCTCTGTTTGGGGTCTTGCACGTTCAATTAATGTTTTTCATAATCAATGCAAGTCAGAATTTGCAATCTGCTCCTGATTTGCACATTAAAGAGACCCATTAATTAAAAATTCCAATCCCTGGCATGTTCCCGCAGGATCCTTGCATTATTTACATAGAAAAAGAGTGCAAGGTGCAAGTTTCTGCGCTGTGTCTCTGCACAGATTGCATGCCTGCCATTCATATTTCCGTGTCTGTTTTCAGAGGGGAAGAAGGTCAGAAGTAGATCTCATGAAAATGCCACAAAAAATTACCTCAAGGGTAAGAGAGAGTCAAAGCAGGGGTGGAAGCAACGTTGGTGAAGCCATGTCCAGTGTCAGGAATTAAACAGCTCTAGGTCTGGGGCTTGTTATGTTAAATCTTGATTCAGTAACAAAAAAAAAAAAAAACA
Source organism: Aythya marila (assembly GCF_965140915.1). Lineage (NCBI taxonomy): Eukaryota > Metazoa > Chordata > Aves > Anseriformes > Anatidae > Aythya > Aythya marila. The sequence continues at coordinate 10,010,903 of NC_139061.1, forward strand.
CAACACAGCTAGTTGAGGGGAGGGGGGACAGCCAGAGCTTTAAGAAATGATCTCTCTCAATCAACAAAGACTGGAAGCTGTTGTACATGTATATGCCCTGGATAGCTGTGGTTCCTCAAAGGGCTGTGTAGCTCTGTTCTAGCTACTTCAATTGCTGTCTCTTTACAGTTGTGGTTAAAAACACTTGGCTGGGGATGTTTCAGTGACGAGTATTTTGACAGCGATGCTTTATACTTCACAAAAATAAAAATGAAATTGGAATAAAGTGTTATTTTCAGTTTTAGTTGGAGGGGTGAGTAAATAAAAGCATATGGAAACCCACGTGAGTCTTGCGGAAGGCAAGATGCTGATGGGCATGGCCAGACTTTAAAGTGATAAGTAGTTGTATATTTTATCATATATGTCCTTTCACTTCCCAAGAGTTAAATAGGTCCCTGAAATGTAAACTACCAGTTGAATTACTATTTTTTGTCTTTGAGTTGTCTCTCAGTGGTCTAAGAGGAAATCCTGGAGTCCCAGGTTTCTCCAGTGTAAGCTCAAGATGAATCCATTTGAAGCAATGGAAAAAAAATACCAGGTGTGGTAAAAGGTAGATGGGCAGAGTCTGTAAGAATGAATTCACTCATGAGAGGAACAAAGGTGGTGACAACAAATATTAACTGTTATTTACACTTTGTAGAGCTGTGGAGAAGTTATGCAAAGGTTTGTGATCAATAAGAAAATAAACCTGAATAAAGTGAATCAGATAAAAAAAAAAAAAAAAAAAAAAATCAAATGAAATGCTCTGCGTGCTTGCAAGGCCATTATCCCCAAACCTGCTTGGGTTATTAATGTGTTCACGGAGCCGCAGCTCTGCCTGGCAGCAGCCTCAACTTTTCAGCACAGCGCCTTGTCTGCTGCAAAGAGTCACAAAACTGTGCACAGCTCTTAGCATTCTGCTGAAAATTGTGCACCTTTTCTCGGGTCGCAGTGATGTTGGGCTTTAATCTGTACTCTCTGTGGTCAGGCGTGTACCTTCTTTTCCTGACGGCTGGGATGTTTCTCTGGGTTGTTCATCCAGGGACGTTCTCTGCTGAGAGAAGGAAGCGAATGTGAACTCCACGTGAAGTTTGCAGGAGGCAGCTCACTCTCCATCCCCTTACTGCAGCCAGTTCCTGCAACTGGAGCCAGTTGCTGGAGAACCCAGGTTGCACATTGATTTGTTATTCCCTGAATGAAGGCATTAAATGTATCAGGTGCCGCAAGCCAACGGTTGCTCTTTAATTACATTTTGTTGAAAAGTGGAGCTAAGAGGTGCACCTAAAAAAATTTGCAGGACTTGCCTGTAAGGGGCTGGGTGTTTGGCACCTGGGAGAAGCTGACCTCTTGTTCTGAGCAGTGCGCTCCGGTCCAAATGCTTCAACTTCTGTAACGTTTCTCTATGACTGCTTTACACTGAGTGTCTTTACTTTCTTCTGTGTTAGTTCTGTAATGTTTTGCTGAAAAGGGACTCGAAATAGAGATTTTGTTTGTTATCTGTCTGGTTTATCTGGTGTTTTTTTATGTTCTCAGTGTCTTTAATGGAGGACTTTTGCTCTATTCTGTTACTCCGATTCTCATCTTTTTAAAAATATATTTACACACACGGATGTATTCTCTACAGCATCCGTGGAAGTCATCTCCAAGAAGCTGACTAAGCATTGACTAACTTAGAATAAGATCAAGTCTACTTTAGATACTGGAGAGAGAGCCTGGTGCACGTCCTGTAGGAGAGGCTGTGTTTGATGGAACGTCCTCCTCCAGCTGTGCTGCGTGCTCTGGGGGGCTCGCCCTCTGCCCTGCTCCCCGTTGGATGTCATTTTCATGTCTAGTTGGAGACAGGGCATCGTGGGAAATGTGCTTTATCGATGTAGGCTTGGGATTTTTTGGAGAAGCTCGTGGGAATCAGCTGCCAATAATTTTGTCATAATTTTGTTGTCATCTCAATGGATCGCTTCTAACAGGGAGGTGCAGCCGTGTGGACATCTGGAGAGGATAACGCCGTAACACGGGGCAGGGTGGGTGTCACTGGGCTGTGGGGAGGAGCTGAGGCACACACAGATCACACAGAGTTTCCAGAGGCACAGAGCAGTTACAGGATTAATTGGTGCTAGGCAAGATCATGGACTTAAATATATTCCTGCTTTGAAGATTTTACGGGGAGCCTGCACAAACGTGTGAGAGCAGAACTGGGTTTCAAGCCTGAGTGTAAATTATCATGATCAGATCTAGCCCACTTAAAACTGGTAGCTCATTTTAATTGAATTGTATTAGGCTAGACACTTTATGAATACAAAAGCATTGTGCTTGTCAATTCATGCAGGGCTGAATTTGATTTAAATGGATGTGGATGCAGGTGTCCCCAAATTTCACCTTTCCTCTCTGATCTAATGAAGAATCTATTCAGCTCTTTGTGAGACTGAACCAAAGCCTGTTGACGTTAATGAAGACTTTACTCTCAAGTGAAATAAATGAATGAATCAGGCTATATATATATTTTTTTACTTTCTGTTGTGATGATCCCATGCTCTGGAGAGCTCTTACATTCTGCATGTGTGCCAAGAAGGAAGAGGGAAGAGATACGAAGTGCCAAACTTTAGACAAAGGCACGGGTTGCACTTGTAGGGCTCAGTCGGGCAGTGGGGGGTGAGGTGCTGTGTGTGGCAGTCCCAGTGCAGAATTTGGGCTGTGCGAGATACCAGGAAGGTATTTTATGGCCTGTCCTTGCTGCCTGTGAATCGCTCAGCAATTCTGTGTGGGAGGTAGCGGAGAAGCACAGGCTGTTTATTGAACACGGAGTTTGGGGCTTTTTTCAGAGGAAAAAACACTTGCCCTTCTCCACTGATTGTCAAGGCTGTTAGCCTGTGGTATTTCGTCTTTTTGAGCAGAATTTGTGTGCGCTTCCCTTGCACAGATGGGCTAAAATTGAAAGGCTCCCGTTTTATAGGTTATCTCCAGAGCCATATGTGTTGGGCACTGGGAGCGTGCGAGGTTTATTTTAAAGCTGTCTTAAATTCTCCTGCAAGAGCTGGTAGGAAGGTGTGTAGGTGTTGGCCTGAGACACCCGAACTCCAGACCATGGGATTACACACTTCAAGAACATCAAACGGGTTTGCCTACACTTGAGTTTCTCTAGATAATTAATAGCTAATTACATTGAGTTCAGCTAAATACTTGTGCATGTTGGTCTGTGTACTGCACAAACACGGTGCGGGGAAACAAAGGCTCGTGGAGCATCCAGACGAGCGTGTGCAAATGTCAGCTAACTCGAATTAATTGGCAATTGGTTGCCTTGAGATGGAACCTCACTGCTTGTCATGATAAATGTAATTAATGGCCTGGCGTTACGTGGGGAGGTCAGTCTGGATGGGCTAATGTTCCCTTCTGGCCGTGATATCTAGATAACTGAAATTTCACGTTTCCTCTTCCGTTCCCATTCTCGTGTGTGTTCTTGGGGACTCCTGCCTGGCAGAGACTGGGATGCGTGGTGTCAGCCTCTTTGCATTTACAGTAATGTAAAACATCAGTTCTTATAAATCTCATTTCTGCACGCCCCGTCCCTCCCTCCTTGGGCTGATAGCAAAAGATGACGGTTGAGGCGAGTCAGTAGAGCATGAACTTCGTGGAGGGGTTTCTGTCTCTGCTTTCTCAGCTCTCCCCCTCCCCCAGCCCCTGCTAATAAAATCCCTGAATACCAGCCCTTTTCTTCCATTGTAGCATCCAGTTATTTTCTTTACTTTTAGCAAACTCATCTGTGTCTGATCCTGTTGTTCTTACTGTCAAATGCAGTCAGATCGGAGTGAAAGGGAGCAATTGAGTACCTTCTGCAGCTCTGGGAGCCTGTGAAAGCGGTGTGCAGGATTGGCTCCTTTGTGCTGAAGGAATAAAATTTTCCCCTCTGCAGAAACTTTTGCATCATTTGCATTCCAATGGAAGCAGCAAATTGGGCCTTTGGTGTGGAGCAGGGCTTTTTATCGCAATCAGCAGCGAAGCCGGCCTTTTTCCTACCCTCAATTGATAAGAAGCCAGGAGCTCGGTGTTTTGGGAAGGGCGAAGGGAGAGGTACTCCCATTATTTCCCAAAACAACCTGGACAGATTTACAAGCGCTTTGTGCTCGGCTTCAGCTCAAGTCGATGAGAAACGTACACGTAGCGACGTCGCCTTGGAAAAAATCTGATAGCGCTCTGCGGCCACAGGAGCCAGCCTACGAATCCGTCTGGGCTGGCCTCGTAGCTCCTGTCTCTTAAGCTTCTGGGGCACCAAGACACACGAGGGTGCAAATCTGAAGACTGCCTGGTGGCAGCGACAGTCCTGCTGGTCCGTGGTGTTCCTGGCAGTCGGTTCTGCGGTGGGAATACCAGCAGGGCCGTTGTCCAGAGCCCCGCGCTCGGGGTGCGGTACCTGCGGGAATCCCCCCGCCTCTCCCAGGCTCCCACCGCTGCTGTGCTGCTGGGAATACGGAGCCAGCTCCAAAAGTGCTACTGACAGACTTCAGAATTATGATACAGTGGAGCTCTGGTGTAATTCTTTGTTGGAGAAGTTAGAGGCCTAAAATGTTAAGGCTTATTGTTATTCTGAGTTGATAATCTCTGCCTTGCTTTAATAATTTTTCCTCATGCCTGGATAGCCTGCGAGTTGCACAATAATCACTCACACAGCTTTGTAATCAATGCCCAAAGTAATAGGATTCCGCTGGCCAACGGCAATTAATAAATTTGTGTCTTTTTTAAAACACTAGCAAGTCGGGCCTGAAATACGACTGACTGGCTTTCCTCATTTGCATATTTATTGCAGTGGAAAAATTCTTGCCGAATGATTGATGTTGAGCCTGCCTCTTGAATTCCAAACAGCACATTATTATGAAATGAAAAATGCCGGCCATACAGTTGATTAAAGTTGAAGACAGTGGAATCGGTGTTTTTTAAGATTGTGGGAGAATTAAAGGCATATTTTAATAGATGTTGACAAGAAGTGAACTAACAAAAGCAAAGCAAAGGATTTGCTTGAAAAGATTTAATCAAACGTGTTTCTTGGGGGATTAATTGCTGGGGATGACTAGTGCAAGTGGCTGACTTGTGGATTTGAATGAGAAGTATTGTTCTCAGGCCAGCGTATCGAGTGCCGTTCTGACCTGGAGTTTAACTCCTGTCCCCCGGTCGTCTGCAAGCAGGGAGAATTTCCCCTCTTCATCTGAGCGTCGGGATAAATACGTGTGCCCGATAACGACGCTTCTCGTTACGTGCAGCTGTTAAAATAAAGCGGGTTGCCTTCGCCTCCCTGTTTACGTCTGCACAACGCGGCTGCGTGCCGGCACCGTGCCCGCGGGAAGGGGGAACTCCCTGGTCAAGCCTTGGTCCAGCCTTTCGTCTGGTCTGAGGAGGTCTGTGGAAAACTAAAAGCTCGTGTGCCGACAGTATTCCTGTGGTGCCAGGTCCTCGGATTTAATCGAGGGGAAAAAGTCGTGAATTGCCAGCTTTGGTCGGGCTCTGAATTTCTGCCGTGTCCCGTGCTCCGTGCTGGTCTGTGGGGGGATGGCCCAGCAGGGCCCAGTGCCCCGTACTGGTGTGCAGGGACAGGAGGCACAGCGAGCAGTGCCCAGTGCTTCCAGTGCCCGGTTCTTCGGCGTGGCGGTGCTGTCATTACCAAAGGCAGTGTTTCCCACCCTTCCCTGTGGGTTGGGGAGAGTAAACCTCAAAAAAAAAAAGCAAAGTTTCTCTGGCTCGGTGCTCTCCTTTACCCATGAGCTTCCAAATGCTGCTCGTTCCCAGCTGCCTTTCCCAGCACTTCTCCTCCTGCGCTCAGCGGAGCGAAACCCCGGGAGTTTTGCCCCAATTTTCAGGATTGCATCCCTGAGTGCCGCACTCTGCACCCCCAACCCTGACCGTCCAAGCGTGCTGGGTGGAGGCACGCAGCCAGGCAGGGAGGAGCTTGCCTGGCAGAGCACTTTTGGGAATCCCACTGGTTGGCTCTCCGTGAATACCTTGGAAAACGTGCCCTCGAGGCACCCACCTGCTTTTTTCCACCGACTCGAAGTGTCTCAGCGTGAGGCCGCTCCCCACTGCTCCCCGCCAGCTGCTTGGCGAGGTGCACCAAGACCCCGTTTTTAGAGGTCACGGAAAGGAGCGCCGGGATTTTTCTGCCCAGGAAGCTGCCTTGCTGTTGAAGGGCTGGATTTACAGCCACAGGGGGGGGTCCAGAGGCCATCACAGTCACAATTCCCCGCCGCTGGGGTTTTGGCAGCAGCGTAGGTGCCCTCCGTGTGTGGTGGGGCCGGGTCCCTGCAGCCAGCCCCGTACCAGGGGGGTGCCAGCAGCAGAGCGGGGTTGTCTGTAAGCACTGGCATTGACAGAATTGATTTTTGTGGGTTGAGAGCAGCAGGACAGATTTCATCTCTGGTGGGTCTCCTGACACTTTGATACATGGCACCGCTATCCCTGAACGGAGCGAAATACTCCAGGGCTACTCTCTGGCTGGGTGAGGGGATGTATAAAATGAGAACGTATGAGGGAGTATTAAGAGAAAGGCACACTTTGATTTACTGATACCGGCTCCCAGCTTTTGTGCTGGATTGATATGCTGTCTGCTGGGTCTGGAACAACTTTTTCACTCCTCTACACAAAACGAAGGGGCTCCCGTGGACTCTTCAAAGTGACTCCTCCAAGTGAGCGTCTTGCCGCAGCGGCTCTGGAAGTTGCAGCCAAGCCCCGCGTGCTGTGCTGGGGGAGCAGCCTGCAGGGGGATCCGCTCAGCATCCCTGCTCCTTGCCCAAAAAAAAGGACGGGTGGGGAAGGTGTGAGTTGTGCCGAGGCGCTGTGGGCTTTGTTCTGTGAGCGGAGCAGGAGGCAGAGGCCTGGTGGCTGCCGTAACGCGCCGGTGTGCTCGGCAGCTCCGTGTTTGTGACTTTTCTGTTTAATTGTCTGTTTCAGATGAGGAGCAGCGTTAAAAGAAATTATGTGCTGGGGGGAGGAGGAGAGCAGGAGGGTTAGTGCCTGGCTTTCCTTCAAGATGACAGCGTGCAGCCATGGAACGGTTCGCTCTGACGCTGCCTTCGTTCACAAGAGGGTTCGGGCTTCTCCCCAGCGCAGGCGGTGTAAAAGCAGACGAGGGCATTAGAGGGAAACGAAGGCGAGGAGATGGGGAAGCAAAGAGTCCCTCCAGGAATTAACTGCGAGATGGGGAGGGCTGGGCTGGGGGGGAGGAAGGCAGGGAGGGCGACACTTGGCTTCGACGTTGGGTTTCCAGCACACTTAAGCACCCAACAGTAACAGCAACGCCATCCGGTAACGCTGTTAAATACCCAAGAACTGAAAGCAGGAAATTACCCAGCTGTAAGAGGCTCATGATGAAGCCACTGTCTGCAATAATTAGCCCTCCCACCTGGTTAGACACATGGCCATTGTCTTCCCTGCCCTCTCCATCCCCTTCACTCCAAATAAAATTGCTTCCCATCCCCGCTTCTCTTGGGGTCCGTATCTCAGAGCCTGGGGGAGCTTGAGCCTGTCTTTATTCCTTGCCTGCTCGCCGTGGCCCTGATATACCCCAGAAGAGCTGGAGTGCTACTCCAGTTGTAATTGACAGGATCAAAGCCGCCTGGGGTGCATTAGCACTGCTGCTGGAGGGTAGGCAGCGGGTAGAAAATAAACAGTTTGGGAAGCTCTGGGGACATTTAGCTGTGGCGCAGGCGGTCGGAAAGGTTTTGCTGCTGTAAGCTGTGCAGTCAGGGTGGGGTGGGGGCACTTCTCTCTGCAAATGCTGCTTTAGCTCAGCCACGTACAACAAATGCAGCTTTAAGGGCTTTTGTCTGTCTCGTGGAATTGTTTGGTGCTGGCACGCGGCTGTTGTACAAGTACAGCAAACCCGATCTGTTAATGGGTTACAGGAAGAGCTGTCGGGACGTATCTGTAAGGAACCGCGGGCCGGGGGAGGCTGAGTCCAGCTGCTGATCTGCAACAAAAATCTGAGAGCGTCTCCTCCTTGACAGTCCTGTTACGGAGGCCAGGCTGTGATTTATCTGAGGACAGTGACAAGTAGGCAATATCACAGTGGTAACACGAGGGAGATTGAGACCTCCGAATGTCTGCGCTGGTTTCTTCTTGCACCGTGTGTTTGTAGCTGATGAAGATTTGCTGTTCGTTCTGCCCATGATCTCTGTGTCCTCCGGGAAAACAAAACCAAAAAAAAAGCAAAAATCAAGTGGTGCAAAGTTCCCTCCATCCCGTTATGCCGGCTACAAAGCAAGAAGCAGCTCTGGGAGCTGAGCAGAACAGCCCCATTGGCTTCACGTCAGCGTAGGAACTGGCAGAGGAGCTGCTGGGAAGCTCCGGGGTGCGTCCCCCCAGCCTGCAGGGCTCCTCCTGGGCAACGTACAGAGAGGTGGTGCAGGCCTGGACAAACACTTGTTTTAGATCAGCATTCTGCAGGGAGGCTTGTTGGTTGCCACAAAAGATCTATTTTTGCAGAACAGATGCTGCAGCGGTGTGCAGGTAACCCTTCCCGACAGCTCGCTGCGTGTCCACGGAGAACATGAGATCACTGAACAGAGATTGTTTGCTCTGCACCTACACAGACACAGGAAAATTGCCAGATATGTTGGGTAGGCAACATCAGAACTGCCGTCAGGATTTGTGGCCTGTGTTTCTGCTTTTCTGATCAGAATCCTCTCATCAAACTTGCCAGGCCATTGTTTAATTTTGCCTCGTAGATCAGATCTTGCTACATTTAATTTTACTTACAATCTAATTTTTATACCTCCTGCGTGGCGAGCACAGCGGCATAGAAACCAGCAATAGTCACAGCCCTGCAGGAGTTCATTTTTTCTTCTTGCTCTCCCTCCTTCTGCTCCCTATACCATGCGCATTACGTACAAGAAAGAAAGGGGAGAGGTCAAGCCTAGATGGGACGTGTGTATACACATTTTCCCTTGTGCTGCGTCATAATATTTGACCGGAGCTGGCATCTATCACAAAACACAGGACAGAAAAGAGTTAGTCAGCAAAAAGGTTGTCGTGTGTGTGTCGTGAAACCCTTCTGCACACATTTCTGTGTTTCTTCAATGTGTTAATCCTTTAGGCTCTGCAGGCTGAATGTTTGTCAATGAAACATTAGATCCGTGTACTCCCGCTGTGCAGCCAGGCAGAAGTTCAGAAGGCAGTCCCCCCTCCCTCCCTCCCTCTCTCCCTCCCTCCCTCCCTCCTTTTCCAGAAAAGAAGTGCTCTTTCTTAGTGTGGTGTTGTTTGACATTAACAGTTATAAATCAGCTTAAAGTCAAATTCACAGCTACTTAGAGAAAAACATTCAGTTTTATGCACAATAGCTGCGGCAGAAATTCAGATTTGAGATGAAGCTAGGTCTTCACCAAAAGCAAGGATCTGTGGAAAATCCTTGCTTGTGTCTCTTGCTCTGCAGGTTGTAAAGCTGTGGAGGCGCTGCTGAGGGTTCTGGTGGACATTCAGGATGAGCTCCTTTATCAGTACCCAGGCACGAGGCACCTGGTAGATGGAAAACAATCCAAACATGAGAGGTGAGTACAAAACGAGATGAGACCTTTCTGAATCCTTTGCTGTCCAGCTAAGCAGGAAAATGCACAACTTTGTTGGGTGACAGGCACGCTGGACACATGACCATTTACATTCCCTAGCCTGTTTTGTAATCTCTGACAGTGGAGAAGGGGTTACACCGTGCTTCCTTCCCACAAGTATCACCACAGAGTGGAATGAGCATGGGTTGTAGTGGAGGGGCTGTTAAGGATTCACACGTTGCTTTACGCCGGGTGTTTAGTCTGTATTTTTCTTCTAGCGATGACGAAATTCCCAGCAGTAGCGATGAAGAGCAAGTGGTGGAAGCTCAGGAGAAGAGGAGGCGCCTCCCCAAGCGAAAGCTGACGATGGAGGACTACCCAGACTTCCTCGCCAAGCGGTACGCTGACTTCAGGACGTACCGGAACAGCGTCCTGCAGAAGTGGCACGAGAAGACCAAGCTGGCGTCTGGCAAAATGGGCAAGGCAAGGCTCTGTGTGTGCTGACGTGCTTGCTGTTAGCAGAGGGCTGTGGCACAGCAGTCAAGGAACTGGTAGGGGTTTCTGTGGCCCTCCTCCTCCACAAAGTGTATACTTTAATACAATGGGTAATTATTTCACCCTAATGTCCCGGGTCTCCTAGCGTCTGTGAGTTAGTATTAATCATCGAGAAGTTCATCTGAACCAGAACAGCAAAAGCATTTTATTAAGCCAGGCCTCGGATTGCCTCAGGTTGGGAAGGGAAGGAGAGAGAGAAACAAATAAAAAAAATCCTAGCAAAAATCCTGCAACAAAGCCCAAACCCCCTCCTCCTGGAATGCTCTCTGCTTATCCACTGACATGGAAAGATAGAGGAACACTGCTGCCTTGAGGAAAAGCTTTCTGCATTATCTGACACTAGTTAATGTTGTTGCAGGGTTTCGGTGCCTTTGAGCGTTCAATCTTGACTCAGATTGATCATATTATGATGGACAAAGAGAGATTGCTACGGCGGACACAGACCAAGCGATCAGTGTATAAAGTGCTGGGAAAGAAGGAGCAGGAATCTCCTCCGGTCCCTGAATCTCTGCCTGAAAATTCGGTAAGGGTGTTTTGTTTATGTAACCCATCCTGTGGAAACAGTGAAACTCTGCAAAACAATTAGCTCGAGCCTTTAGCAGGTAATATCCCTGTTTGGGAGAGATTTATGGAGGACCTATCTGAGTGTTGATTCGTGTAATGTAATGGCTAACAAAAAGATGTAGACATTTCAATTCCATTTTTATGGCGTTTGCATTATCTCCTGTGCCAGCTCCTGACAGGGGAAAACAATGTTTGGGCTGTGATTGTGCTGTAGGAACTGATGGTCACTAAATCACAGAATCACAGAATCACAGAATTTTCTAGGTTGGAAGAGACCTCAAGGTCATCGAGTCCAACCTCCAACCTAACGCTAACAGCCCTACACTAAACCATATCCCTAAGCTCTACATCTAAACGTCTTTTGAAGACTTCCAAGGATGGTGACTCTACCACTTCCCTGGGCAGCCTGTTCCAGTGCCTCACAACCCTTTCAGTGAAGAAGTTCTTCCTAACATCTAGCCTAAAACTCCCCTGGCTCAACTTAAACCCATTCCCCCTCGTCCTGTCACCAGGCACGTGGGAGAACAGGCCAACCCCCACCTCGCTACAGCCTCCCTTGAGGTACCTAAAAAGAGCGATAAGGTCGCCCCTGAGCCTCCTCTTCTCCAGGCTGAACAAGCCCAGCTCCCTCAGCCGCTCCTCGTAGGACTTGTTCTCCAGGCCCCTCACCAGCTTCGTCGCCCTTCTCTGCACCCGCTCAAGCACCTCGATGTCCTTCTTGTAGCGAGGGGCCCAAAACTGAACACAGTACTCGAGGTGCGGCCTCACCAGAGCTGAGTACAGGGGGACGATCACCTCCCTAGCCCTGCTGGTCACGCTGTTCCTAATACAAGCCAGGATGCCGTTGGCCTTCTTGGCCACCTGAGCACACTGCTGGCTCATATTCAGCCGACTGTCCACCATCACTCCCAGGTCCTTCTCTGCCTGGCAGCTTTCCAACCATTCCTCTCCCAGCCTGTAGCTCTGCTTGGGGTTATTGCGCCCCAGGTGCAGGACCCGGCACTTGGCCTTGTTAAACTTCATGCAGTTGACCTCAGCCCATCGATGCAGCCTATCCAGATCCTCCTGCAGAGCTTTCCTACCCTCAAGCAGATCGACACACGCACCTAACTTGGTGTCATCTGCGAACTTACTGAGGGTGCACTCGATGCCCTCGTCCAGATCATCGATGAAGATATTAAAGAGGACCGGCCCCAGCACCGAGCCCTGGGGGACGCCACTAGTGACTGGCCTCCAACTGGACTCAGTTGCTTCTTGATCAGCTTCTTGAGGCAGCAACTGCAAAACTTTGTTTTTACTCTGGAGTTTAGAGTCTTTAACCCAGAAAATCATACTGCATGTAACCTACGGAGTATGGTAGTGGTAAGTCTGTTATTAATTTAGTATTTAAGAATGAATAAATACTCAATTCCGAGAGATCATGTAGAGTTACTGCACTTGCAAGATATATTTTTGCCATTACATTAAAAATATCTGTAGTATTTTGCCAGAAAGACTTTGTATAGTCCTATTTATTTCCCAGTAAAGGTATCATAAATCTGTTTTGACATTGGCAGCGTTTCTGCCTTGCCTTTAAATGTATTCCTAGTCCTTAAAAGCTTGTTATGATGGGAGCTTTTCTCCAGTTTTTCGGATCTTCAAGTGTTTACAAGCTGCCACACATGAACTCATCAGAGTTGGGGACAGAAACATGCACGTGCGAGCCTTCAGTATTTCCTTTGTGCTTCTAGGAAGTCCTTCCCCAGACTGATTCCAACAGGCACCTGAAGGACATAGATGAGGAAATCTTTGATGATGATGACTTCTACCACCAGGTAAGTGGCAGTAAATCCGTGGTGGTGTTATGGCTCCACTTTTTAACATTTACCAAACCGAGGCAGTCAGTTCTGTGGTCTGCATTTCTCTGATCAGTCATCTATTGTAACATCTGAAGTCTCTGGAGATTCCCCCAAGGATTTCACTCTCCACTTTCAGTGTAGGGCTGTGGGAGCTCAAACTGGTGTCGTGGACGTAAACTGACTGCCATTACTGGAACTGCTGTGCTCAAGTCAGGGCTGCAGGAGAAGGCCTGTGTCTGTAGTTCTCACTGGTGAGCATTGCTACGCAAGAAAAAAAATCACTGAATTCTCCAAAGGTGACCGTGTTGCTGTGGGTAGAGTCCAGTTATGAAAAATGATTCGAGTAGATTCTCAAAAGCACCTCAGTTACTCTCATCTCGACCTAAATCATCTCATCTACCTACAGGATGAAAAAAACTGCGGGGCTTCTATAGCACTTCTCTTGGAGTTGTGCCAGGTTGGATTGGGGCCAGCTATTCTTTTTATTTGCAGAATTCTTAGAAATGAGCAATCTGCACCAAGCGTGTGGAGGCTGAAGCTTAGGGAAACCTTGTGTTTGTAATTTATTTAATAAATGACAGTGCCAGCTTTATAAAGTACTGAAACTGCCATATATTGAGGACTATGATTCACTGTAAGTCGTACTCCAGTGCATGAAAAACTAGTTTTGCTCTGATGATCTACAGAACATTTTAACTTCAGGACTAAACAAATACAATTATATCATTAGAAAGGCAGAAATTTCTGATCTCAATAGTTATTAAAGTGGCTAGCAAAGTGTTCAGGCGGTGGAAAAGAGCTGTTGCCATGTGGCTGTGCTCTGATAACTGATCTGCCCAGGAACATGCAAATACTTTCAAAATTTGGGATTTCATGTTCAGAGCCAGGACTAAAGAGGACAAAATGACACGTTAAGTTGGTGATTCTTGTCTGTGTTTTATGGGTAGGAATTACAAGGAAATTCAATGCAGCCTTTTTTTCCCCCTCCAAGAAAGTTTTCAGCACGCTTCCAACTACTGCTGTTGCTGAAGTGTGAGAACATTTTGCACTAGACTTCAACTAGCCTAGAATGAGGGCAATTCTAAAAACCTGTTGCGTGTTTCATGATTGTGAGGGACCTGCTCGGGGCAGACTGCCTCAGGGCCAGGAGGGTGTTCCACGCTCACCAGTGTCGAGTTTCACAGGTGAGTGAAGATGTTGGCTTCATCTGCATGAGCTTTAAAATGGAGATTGGCAAGTGTGTGGTGTTGGCAGCAGGGGTTGAAGAGCCCCAGTTTGTTATGCAGAGGGATAACACTGACCTAGAATGTGGGGGCCAAGTGGACCTGAAGCCCAGCTTTGAGGTTCAAGTGGACCATAAGAACACAGAACTCATTAAGGAAGTGTAATAAAACAGTGAAGTGGTCAAGGAGAAATAGCTGCGATTGGCGGTCCTTGGACCTGTGCTTATTGGCCACGCAATGTTAAATTTTTTAAAGAAAATAGCAATAGATGAATGGTCCATCTTCCTTTTTAATAACTTTAACTTCGATAAATCCTCACTTCAGAATTATGACTAGTCACAGCTTAGCTTTTCCCCTCACTGGTTAATTGGGGTGCTGGGGTTAATCTAAATTAAAACTTAAACTAATAGAGGTCATTGAGGGAAGAGAATCACCTGAGTAAAACAAATGGGTCTGCCAGGCACAACTGTGTCTTGGCCATTTCCCAAGAGGGAAGTGGCAGCAAATTGGAGTTGTTTCAGCATTCGGGAGAGGTGAAGGATGGGTGACACCGGTTTAATGTACGGCACCCCCGGAAACATTCCAGATTGCATTCCTTGCTGTACCAACTGCTGCCTCCCGCGCGCGCCGAATAGGAGCAGGACCAGCCAACAACATCTGGCAGCACAGCAAGGAATGGGTGCAACTTTCGAAACCCCATAGACTCTAAATATGGTGCTTAGCCTGGTGGAGGCTTTAATCACTTACTACACTTTGGCAGCGGGCTACGACAGCTTATCCTAGCCTCGTACATCACGCACAGACATCTGCTGAGCTGCGAGGCAGCTACACATTCATTTTCCTTTCTTGCCTTTTTTTTTTTTTTTTCCCGTCCCTCCCTCCCTCCCTTCCACCCTTCTCCTCTCCTCCCGTCCCCAATATGCTTCCTGGGAGAGATGATCTGTAAAGATTACTGCTTCATTGTGTGCAAGTAATTGTGGGGATGCCAGCCCCTTGACAGACACCGCGCAGCACCTGTTCCACTGACCTGGTTAATTTCTTCTGTTGAGTGGGATTTGGCAGAGATTGGAGCTGAAGCCAATTCAGTGATAAGGCTAAAGAAAATGGCTGTATGTTTTCTGTCACCTCCCAATTAAATTGGTTTCATAAAGTGCTTTCCTTTATTTGTCAGGGTGGTAAGCTGAAGCTGAACATTGCATTCAGAGAGGGTAGAGTGCATTACAATGGAGCGCTGACAATACGGAGAATGTGTTTTCTTTCAGATGGGTCATAACTGTGCAGTGCTTTTGTGTGCGCGGCTGTGTGTGCATGCATGTGTGTACACGTACAAATAAAATGTAGAAAGGGAACTCGGTCTTCAGGAGCAATCAGCAGCAACGGCTCTGATTGCTGGAGCTGAGGTGCTCAGAAACTGACCTCTGCATAACACTTATTGCAAAGACTGTGTCCCTTTCAGTGGGTGCTTTTTTCTTTGTATTTAAATTTAGGTACAGACTTTTTTAGTATTGCTTTAATTTTTCTGAAAAACGCTTTATGATCATTTATTTTGATTATTATTTAGTATCAAATAGTATGATTTATTAAAAACTTGGATAAGAAGGACATGAGATACCAACTTTCTGTATATTTCAGTGTGAAATTAAGTAATTAAAAATGAACGAGTTCTGATAAGTGTGCACAAATTAATTAAAGTAGCTCTGCTGTTGTGTTATAGATTATAATCCAGAGCTCTATAATGAGAGGAAAGCCGAATTTCTTGACTTGGTCTGGTATTTGCTGGAATTCACCATGTGGGGCTGGTGGAATTTTACAGTGATCCAGGATTTAACTCTGCTCTCACTGCTCATCCCACTTCACCTTTCCCCACGTTCCTCACTTGTTTTAGAAGCAGTTACAAGTGTTCTTGTGGTGGCCCGTGTTGAAAGGTAATACATGGCCAAACTGAATGCTGCAAGTGCAGCGTTTTTATTTAGGTTGCACTGGGTGAGCGTGGCTAAGTTGTTCCAAAAACATCCTCATTAGTGACAGCAGTGAGAGGCTAGACCCCATTTCTTCTAAACTCTCGTGCATACATGGTCTTCAGGAAGAAAAAAGGCTAAATTTTCAGAAGTCACATTTATGTAGAATTCATTACAGCTGATATTGCAGCATTAAGACTTAAAATTCCAGCCTGCTACCCGAGAGCTGCTGGTCTGCCATGCTACAGTGGAGATTTTATTATTAGTTTGAAATACTCTAGTAAAGGAGAGTGGAAATTGGTTTATTTCCAACAGGAATTAGGTTAGTGCTCATGTGCTAAGCGTTCCGCCGGTCGCAGCTCTTCCCAGAAAAAAAGTTCATCACCGATGGCAGCAGGTGTGCCTGCAGAGAATTAGGAATCTGCATAATCCTTGCTCCCTTTACTCTCCTGCTCCCTCCTCCCCTGGTTTTGTTGTATGTCCCTGCTTTTTATAACGCCATCAGTCATGTTTGTGATCACCACAACTTCCAGAAGCTAAGCAGAGCTGCAGGGGATGGGGAATTGGAGTCTTCCAAGTCTTCTGTCTGGGATTTGCTCCCAGGCTAGGTGAGCTTATGTAGTGAGAAGTCGTGCTCCACTCCTTGTTTATACCATAATTATTTAGGAAAAGAGTTGATGTTGTAGAAAACTGATTTGAGGCCTTGTAACTTCATTGTTGTTCCTTGTAGGGTGGCACTGCATGTGCCTGCCCTCTTCTCACACTCTGGGTGAAAGATGGGGTGTTTCAAAGTGAGGAGGAGATCTTGCTAATGTTCTTTTTCCCAATTTAGCCTTCAGAATTCCTCCTTTCATCTGCGTGACCACAAAATGCATTTCTGACTCTTGTTAAGATACTTGTAGCTCAATTTGTTTCTCTGCTGGGCTGTACATCTTCCCAAGTCACAGCTTTTTAACATTCTTTACATCCTTGAGTCCCAACCAAGAGTAGGCCTAAAGCAGTTCCTGGGCACATAGTGTGTTTTCCTCTCTCAGGTATTTGATAATGCCATAAACAAGTAATTACTAATCTAGTGAACTATTAAAAGTCGATCCTGGTGAAGAATAGAGAGAAGACTGGCTTTCTGACAAGCTGGTTTACCTTAATTAAACTGGTGAGTGATTAATATGGACAGCTGATCTTGTGTCTTTAATTAGATGCATTTAGAGTTTTGTGTGAGTAAGAGATGTCTCGAACCATCCCACAGGTTAATGGCAATACAATACTCTTATCACAGGCATGTATCTTTCAAATGGCTGGGTAGATGGTTAATAACACGTTTTAAAGCTTGATTTGAAACGTCTCTTAATGGGATATCAGAAAATACGCAAGTCAATGCCTATTTTATACAAAACTGAATTTCAATACAATATTTTTTAAAAAGTGACTGTCCAGAGATTTCACCTCGCAGGTTAGATTTTTACATTATGAATCGATTACAGGAAATTATATATCAAAAAGTGTTTTGGGGAGGATTTAAAAATGCAGTTTGAGATGCAGTACAAATTTCCTCTGGCACTGCAAGAAATCCAAATGGTGCTAAGCTGTTAATGTGTGGCAGCTCGAAAGAGGAAAAGAAATGTCTTGTTTCTGTGTCAAAGCAGAATACAGTGTAAAATGTAAAAAGAGACGTGAAACAGAAGCAACCTTTTTATTATTTATGCTGTTTACAATAACTGTACAGTGTACATATATGAAAAAGAAGGCAAAAACGATGTGATTTATCATGTCTGTCCAAAGAATAAAGAAGAGAAAAAATATAAAGTATTGAAATTATGTTGGTAAAATGCAGCTCTGACAACTTTCTGTTCAGAAGTGGAGTGACTTTGCACTTTTACCACTGAGGAGGAAAAGCAGTTGGTGTTTGTAGTCTTACTTCTTCACTTGGACTTGGCAACCTGTGCTCAGCTTCTCTCTTTTGATTTCCTACAGTGATTTTGTTATAAAAAAAAAAAAAGCAAAAAAACAACTGCTTTTTAAAACTGATCGGAAGATAACTTAATGATAACACATTTTTTTAATGTGACATGTAATGTTACAGCTCTCTGAGACATGCTGAAGGTAATTTGCTTGAGCTTTTGAAAGGATTTTGTGTTAAGACGTCAGGGTGCTGTGAGTAGACCTTCATGCCACAATAATTGTTTGTTTATTGTCTCCAGTTACAGATGCACACTTAGCTAGAAAAGCCCACAGAGGTAATTTGCAAATGTTTTAGAGTTCCTCACTAATAAGCAGAGTGTTTTTTTTAGCCAGGGGAGTGACAGTGCTGTAATAAAGGTGAGCAGCTGCTGGTAAACCTGTAGGCTGGGTTTCTCACGTTTTTCTCATTGTTTCTAAATCCACATACAGCTGCATCTTTTTTTGTTGTTGTTGTTCCCGTTGCTTTCAACAAACGACTAAGCTGGCAGAAACTTTACAAGGTTCTGCTTTCCCATTGCTCTGCACAGTTGTTTTAAAATGAGCGTTGTTGGCCCCTTATTTGACATTACTGGTGCGGGGAGCCCAGCAGGACTGCTGTGACTGCCTCGTACAGCAGCAAGCACAACGAGCGGGCTGAGCCCACGTCTCACCTCCCCTCATACCTGACTTGGTGAATTCAAAGCCAGCGGTGCCACTCGTGAGACACAGCAGGTGACTTTGATGCACGGTAGCAGAAATGACCTGTGCCTTTACTGGCTTCTTTGAAGACTTTAATAACATCAGAGAAGAAGTGTTTCTTTTGTTCCAGTTATATTTAGTTTACAAACCTTAGAAATATAGATCAGCTTCTGCAAAATATTAATTTGAACTGGTCTGTGAGGGCAAAAAAAAGTCTCTTTTGTCACGAGGCTTATTTCAGCTATACTTAGCTCTTTGTCTCAACTGGAAATTCGTAGGGGTCTGCAAATCAGAAAGGTCAGCAACTGGAGTGTTAGAAACACTGATAGATAGTGCATGAAAATGAGACCTAACCTCTAAAATGAAAATTGACCTCTAAAATGAGAAATGAATCTCTATTACCCTTGAACAACACCCTCATGGCATTTCTAAATCCCTCTAATTTTGCACGATGTGCTGCATCTCTGAGCTAGCAGAGAAGGGGAGTCCCTGTAAGGTGAATTCTTCAGCAAGCACACATCAGTGACTCCAGTGTAAATTTTAACAATGGCTTTGGTGTCAGTGCAGGTAGGTGAATACAAGCTGCTTTGGAGGCTTTTGCCTTCGGTCACATCCTGTGGGTGCCTTGCTTTGCTCTTTGTTAGTGGTTGCAGAAGTTAATTCCTCTCGGGTGCTCCGAACACAGGAGGGCGAAGTAGCTAGCGCTGCCTTTGGCAAGCCATGCAACGTGTGTGCTTTTCTTTACGTGACAGGTCCCTGGTTTTGACCAGGGAGTCTGATTTGATTGGGTTTCATAGGATTTGTGAGTGCTTGCTGATACCTGAATAGAAATTTTCTCTGATGTGAAGCTTTCTTGAGTTCAGAAACACAAGCACGCACTCATGGCAAGCATCGCTCCATCATCCCAGTGCCAAACAAAACACACAGCAGCTGTCTTTGCTTTCTTCCACTTACTGCTGCCCCTTGCCCACTCTGCCCATCGTTTATCCTCCTGGTTCCTGCTTTTGGTAGGAGCGGTTTGGAGCCGGCAGTGGAGCTGCAGACCTCTGGGTGTGCAGGTAGGCAGTTGTGTTTGTTTGCATGGGAGAGTGAGCTGGGGTTTCTGAAGGTCAGGGGAGGTGTGAAGAGGTGAAGGAGGGAAAGCAAAGAAGGATATGTTTCAAATCACAGCCTTTTGATGCTGAAATTGCCTAACTCCAAACTCTGTCTTCACACATCAGGGCTTAATTCTGATAGTGATTTACTTACACTTCCTAGTTAATAATTAGACATTGGGAGACACCATATATCACTCCTAATGGAATATATGGGGTCTGATGAGAGTTTTCTGTTTTGACTAATAAATTTAAGCCAGAATCGCCAAGCTTAATGAAATATTACAGCTTTGGAAGTGTTTTAAGTCTTGTGCTGTGAAAACAGTGTTACTTTATTCAGTAAATGAATTTATCATTCATTCTGTATCCCGAGCCCTGGCTGGCTCTGGAGCATGGGCTGAATGCAAGACTCTGAGCTAGAAAGCGGAAAAACTAATCAAATCCTTAAAGACCAAAGGCAGCGAGGCAGGTCTAGACTGACTTTTTCAGCGGTAGCCTCTGGCTACATCCACTTTTATTTTAGTAACCATTGTTAGCATGATTTATAACTTTAGCTTTAAGACGTCCGCTATTTAGATGTAGTAAGATGCTTCGCAGCTTTTATTTCTCTTCCCTAATTTCCCTCTTGTCCCTGCTCTTTTTTTAATTCCCCCTCATCCCTCTCTCCCTTCCCTCCCCCCAGCAGTGTCCCCAGTCCCGCAGGTGACGCCGCACCGAACGAACATTTCGCTGCCACCCCAAGGTCAACGAGGCAGCGTCTGCCCCGGCTGTGGCTGCTGAGCTGCTGGCCTGCTTGGTGCCAAGGAGACAACGGTGTGCAGGGCTTCGCCTCCTGCTGCTGCACAAAGCTCTCCCCTGCTAGCTCTGGGGAGAGGATGCTCTGAGCTCAGGGGATGTGCCCCTAGCAAGTAACGGGCTGTGCTGTTGCCCTGCCCAGCAGCACTCAGCCCAGCACCTCGCAGAGCTGTGGGCAGAGCTGGAAGACCCGGGTGCCACCAGCCCGTGACTTGGTGGGCCACCAGGACACACCAGTAAACACATCTTACTGCTGGTACAGGAAGAAACACTAAAATGTAGCAGCACCATTGCTGGCTGCTGTTAAAACCCTCCCTCCCACCTTGCTTTTGACAGCATATTGACTAGAAACCAAGATCCCATTTCTGCTTAGCCTTAAGGGCAGCTGTTTACAGAGTAGCAGTGTTACATAGGTTTACTGTGTCGTATGTCTGTGTAACACTGGATTTGGATCTTGTATTTAGCTGCCAGAAGTGACTGTGATGAAGTGGGAGAGATAAACTGATAGATTGTGTGCCAGAAAGATGTTGGGAATCAATCAGATAAACAGGGCAGAGAAATAGCTTGCTGTTTTCTAGTGATAATAAACCAGAGGCCTCTGTTCCTGGAATTCTTAAATGTAATTTCTGTAGTAATAATCTCCAAAAATAGGCAAATAGAGGGGGAAAAAAAGTAGTGGCAGGATTTTAATTGTGCTTGAATTGTTCTTTTTTTTAATACAATGTATGCCTTGAAGGCAGGGGAAGATGTGGACAGGAATAAACATTTACTCTGTTGCTTGATTGTCTTCCATTTAAAAACAAAAAAAGGTCATAAAACAATCACAGTTTGCCTTTAAATGGCCATTTTTTTGGCCTTTCCCCCTCAGTCCAGCAGTGTACAGCAGCCAGAGCAGTGTGCGAGCTCCTCTGGCCGCGCAGTGCCTGGGGCAGCCCAGGGACCAGCTGTGCCCACCCAGCGGTGTCCTGGAGGCCACCTGAAGGCTGCCCCGAGGTGAGCTCTGCTCAGAAATGCTGCTCTCACTGAGCGGGTGTCTCCTCCACATCCCCTGCTGCTCGCTTCTTCCTTGTCCTCTTGCCTTGGCTGTGTGTTCTTCGGCCATGTGAAGGCAACAGCCTGGAGCCGGCTGCTCCCCCAGCCTCACGTTGCTGTGCCCTGGTTGCACACCAGCTCTCCTCCTTGAGCAAAAATACAGGGTAGAAGAAAAGCTTTGTTCATCCTTTCTTGGCCAACACGTTTGTAGAGTTGACTGGACTCCCTCGTTTCCAGGTCTGAGCCGAGGCAGTAACTTCACTTGTCAGGGTATCCAGAAAGAAGTCCGTGTCCCTCAGTTTTGGAGGGTTTGTTGCTGTTCCCTGCAGTAACCTGTGATACCCACGGCACGGCGTGGTCAACCTCCAGGGAGTGGTGATAAATACACAGCCCTGGTCAAGTAGCCAGACAGGCTGTTCACGAGGGTCTTCGGCTGCAGGAAGCACAAAGAACAAAACCTAACCCTCAGGACATGAAAAGAAATAGAAAAACCTGCTTGAGCATTCCTGCTCTGGTTGTAAAAATCATATTTCTGTGCTGTTCCTCGTAGTCAGCATTACTGCCTAGCACTGCTTGGCGTCTGTTTTGGGGAGGCTCGTGGGGCAGAGCTCTTCCTGCAGATCCGCCAGTGCCACACTTGTCGTCAGAAGAGTCGGGTACACAGCAGCCCGTGGAAGTATTCCCGTCCTTTGCCCTTGCTCGATGACCTTTAGGACATCAGTGTGCTTTGCCACGTGGGGCTCCTTGTGCTTAGCCATCTTGCTCCTAAATTGTGCCCCTCTGGCTTGGCAGAACCTTTTAGATTCTCTTCAGATGAATGATCTGATGCTAAACGCCACCTAAATAAACCATAATGTGGTGATAGGAAGACTCTTCTAGTCCTAGATCCATCTGAAATGAGCTTTATACAGAAACTCTTCTGTTTTCCTCCAGTGTTTTGGACGATAACTGCTTTAGCCCTTGGAAAACTCTTTTGTGGAGAGGGAATGTTGAAAGGCTTTAGTTCTTGGCATGCCATCTTCTAGACAGTTTCAAGAAATGAGGCATGCGGATTCTCTTGGGAACTTGGCGCCTAATTTCTTCATTTTTCCGAGAAACGTGTGAACCTGTTTGCATTAACTTGTCTTTATTGTGCTTTTAAATGGAATTTTTGTCTTTCTTGTAGCTTCTTCGAGAACTTATAGAGCGTAAAACCAGTTCGCTGGACCCCAACGATCAAGTAGCGATGGGCAGGTGAGTGAGCAGCCGTCTGCAGCATCACTGCCTTCTCCCCAGTGCTGCAGCACAGTCCAGGAGTGCAGAACTACTTGTGAGCTTCCAGTCCTGCCCGTTGTAGAGGGCAAAATTGTGAATGACTGGAGAAAGCTCCTGGGTTTAGTACAGTGCATTGCCCCTAAGGTACTTTGCACTAAAAAAGGCTAGTAGCAGACCTTGGATACCTCTGTCACAGTGGTTCGTACATATATAGCACAGAGCATGCGTAGAGGAGTGTCTTGTCCTGTCCTGCCTGACAAGAGGGAACTAGATGAAGCAACGGTCCTCTGCTGAAGTTGGGCATTCTGCTGTAAGAAAAGACACCGTGTGATTAGAACAGTGTCAGGGAATGTTGCCTGCATGCCAGAAGTAAAATATAATTCCGTGCAAGGAAGTTTGTATTCTTCGGCTTAATTCTATGCTCAGAAAACAGGGAACATTTCAAATAGTGCTTAGTAAACAGTCTACGTTTAAATAGCCCTGGGCTAACACTGAAAGTAATGTAAAAGCACAGGGAGGTTGGAGATGCTGGAATAGGGCTCTCCGCTGAGAAAGGAGTTAAGGGGGTGTGAGTATGGGGAGGGGAAGAAAATTCATTAGGAAATTTTGTGTAAGTAAAATAACTTTTGTCCGCGTAAAATACTATCCAAATTTTAGTGCAACATGTCAAATATATTTTGTGTATGTCTGGAATATTATGGAAAGCTATTCACTATAATTTAACATGATATAGACAAAATTACATTTAAGTGGTGATTACATTGTACATTTATCTGACTTTACAATAAAATAGATTACAGTAATTAAGATTATATTAAGATTGCAGTAATTGGATTTTGCTAGATTTTTTTCCCTGATGTCAAGTTTTCATTGTATAAATTAGGTGAGATGATGCTCGTTTTCGTAAAAAAATATTTATAACTTGTAGAAGTTTTTCCCTGCTGAAAACTTCTTGGACTTGATGAGATTCTGTTTGAGGACTTGAGCCTTCCCTTCTAAATCCTGCTGGGGATCAGACAGCGCGTTCTGGAAGTGGGGTTTGCCTTTCTTCTGTAGTTCTGCTTAGTCATAGGTGGAGCATTATAGAGGACTTCTTGCTAGATTTGCCAGGTTTAATATGCAGAGATGGTGGGGAGAATGCTTGTAATTTTTTATATGCTTTGCAGAACTGAGGGAAGAAATAAATTCAGAACATCTACTGCACTGTAGCACTTCTGTTCATGAAGGTAGCATAGCCTGGCTCACTTAAAGAATCAGTTCAGAGTGTGTCAGACGGTCTGTACTGTTCTGGGCTTTCTATGTGCAAAATAGAAATCTTTCTAAGAATCAATGCCAAAACCAAAAAGTACTTTTAAAGGTAATTTTCACAGATTTTAACATTTATATTTGGTAAAGATTTTCTTTTAAATCCTAAAGATTCTTAAAAAAAAATCAGTAATCAAGAAAGAATAAAAAATGGAGCCAGCCATATGGTCTCCATGGATTTCCCTGCAGATGAAGAATTCTCACCAAACAGTGCTCATCTCATTGGGATCATCAGGTCTGGCCTGTGAGTCCTTTTGTGGCTGGCACGAGGAGAAATGCTTCTTGTTTAAAATCTGTGTTCTTGGAGTGAAGCCGTAGCACAGGCATTTGAAGTCTCATATTTCTTTTCCTGAGGTTCTGATCTCCTTCACTTCTGTATATGCAGTAGGCAAAAGGGCTGGAACGGGGTTCAGACCCCTTATTTGCCTTGTGGTTCTAAAAATGCTGTAACTGTCATTTTGCATCCCTCAGGCAATGGCTGGCCATCCAGAAGTTACGAAGCAAAATAAAGAAGAAAGTGGACAGAAAAGCCAGTAAAGGAAGGAAAATCCGGTGGGTGACAGCTTCTGCAAGCAACCAAAAGTTGTGCTTTTGCCAGATCAAATGGGACTGCCTTGGTTTGGCTCCAGGGTGCATTGGCAGGCTTATTTGTCCCCTTCAGGGCAAGCTGCCTCGCTCTGGGGCATCCACTGTGGAATCTTAATGTTCCTGGAGCCTAGAATAAGGAGACGCTTGGGTGCAACCTCTGAGTGCTGCCCAGATCAGTCTTAGCAAGAGTGTTCCGTGGTCTCAGCGGGCACTGGAGACTGGTGTGCAAATGCCCCTGAGTGATTTGGGGTCATGATTTCTGGTGAAAGCCAGTAAGCACCAACTGGGCAATACACGTGTGGCTGACTGAAGTACAGAGAGAAGCTTCAGGGGAAGATTTGTAGAAATGCCCAAGTGAGGCACATACCTCTTTCCCACGGATTGTCATTTGCAATTTGGTGTCTAATCTCTGTTTTTAAGACACATCAGAGCTTTCTTTAGCATCACAGCATTTCACATTCTGATTCCTGGGCTACTAATTTGGGTTGATCTCTCCGACTGTCTTTCCAGTGGAAGAACTGTCCACGCTGTAAGGTGCAAAAGGAAGCAGTCTGGAGAAGATAGTTGTGGGTTTTTTTCCCCCTTTGCAGAGCAGATCTATTAGCCTCCCTGAGTTTAGCATGACTGCATGATTTGTAGTGGGGGAGGTGTTTGTGGCAGGGAGGCATGCTGAAAAGCTGCACCGCTTCCTGAAAAAATCCGCAACATTAACCATCCTTTTGTGAGTAAACTATAAATCGTGAGTTTAGATGGCATCTGATAGAAAGTCAGTGGAGTCAGTCTGGGTCAGGCCTGGCATAGCAATTTTTAAGATAGATGTCATAAGATAATTTATTAAAAGAGGGAAGAGCTACTTTGTTGGCCTGAAAAGCCTATAATTATTGACTATCAATATTCTTTTCTGTCAGCATCACACATAATTGGATATATTCATGATTCAGTCAAAACTACTGACAACATCACACAACTGAGTCAGACTCATAAACCTCTAGGAATAATGGGGAAGTCTCTCATTGTGTGCAATCTGTGCGCTTCAGCATTCCTGAGAGATCAGCTATCTTGCCAAGTCAATTGCCTCTTAGATCTTAGGTGCCCTTTTTTTTCTTCGCTAAATAAAAGTTGCACTGACCCCTCAGGAAAAAATATCAATAAAAGAAAAAAATGTGCCATTGTGTGGTTTTAGGATTAACATGCAGTTAAGCTCCGGGATCTTTTCAGAATCGTCCAAAAGAGCCCAAACTGGTGTTTTTAAATAGTTGGTTCTTCTACTGAAAGATCGTGTGTCACCCCAAGCAACTTGCCTGTCCCCTGTTCTTTTTTTCCCCTAAAATTAGCAGTGCTTAGGTTTGTTTTCGTGGAGAACTTTGACATCCAGGAGAGCAAAGTATCAAATGTTAATTTTACCTGTCTCAATAATTCATTCTTTTTAGCAATCCTTTAGCACACCTTCAGTGTGACAGCGTATTTGGGTGAAATGTGCTAGTTCCTTACAGGGGCTGAGGATCTCCAAGTGCTTTCAGAAGCAGTCGACCTTGTGCTTGACATGAGGCCCTGTTCCCTGCACAGATGGAGAAGCTGAGGCATGAAGAGGAGCAGTGAGCCCTTCCAAAAACTGTAGAGTTGAGCTTAAGAAACCAGGTGCCCAGGCCTCTGCTAGCCCTTGCTAGGACAGGCCTTGTCTTGAGGCGGATGTGGAGGAGCGATGTGTGCGCTCCTGCTGTTCTCGTCAGTGCTGCCTGTGCTGCAACAGGGGGCAGCTTTCTGTGAACGAAGTTAAATACTCAATATCTGCTAGACTGGGATTTTGAAGGTCCTGATTTTAAAAGCACGACGGTAATTAGTTCTGGACAAACAACTTGCATCAGAGGATTTATCAGAATTGCCAAGTCCCCTTACTACTTAGCAGTCCATCTCCGTGTAAGCTTTGATCTGTACGAATCCATCAGTTTTTAATGCAAGTGAACTATTCCATAGCTCAGCCTGTTGACCTGCTGCTTGGTGCAGTGCTAGCCACGCGGTGCCGTGTCTGTTCCCTGATTTGATCATTACAGCGTTAGACCAGGGCAGTTCCTTCCATTACGAGTGACAAAGACTTGATTGTGTAGAGAAGCCCTTGTGTAAGGGTGAGTGTGTGCTGCGCCTGAAGAGCCATTCTGAAATATTCTTGTGAGCTAAAAATCCCCTCAAGGGAATGTTCCTGCATAAGCAAACAAAAGGGAGTGCAGAGGTGACAGAGAGAAAAGGTGATTCTGGGCAAATGCTTGTGAATCCTTTTGCCTGCTATTTGTCAAGCTCTAAAAATAGCAGCAACTTGGATAAAACATTTCAGACTTGGGTGGGCAGCATGGTAGTGCACATCAAAGCTACTGGTTTGGAATCTCCTGCCCTTACACACTCGCGTTTAAAGGCACCTTCACATTCACAGTTTTTCAGTACGCTGTGAAATTGTGTATGTCAGATCCTGGGCTGTAAGTCATGAAAAGCCACTGCAAGTTCTGAGCTCAGGGTGGAAGGCAGGAGGGCAACCCCATATCTGTAGGTGCATCACAGCGTGCAGAAATATTTTGGTGGATCAGAAGCAGGGACAGATACAGCATTTTATTACCTTGGACATGCCTCTTCTCTGTGCAGGTCTTTTTCCCGTCTTCTCTGCCTCATTTTACATGCTGTACTTCTAAGTTATTTGGGATGGCACTTTCCAGCTATGGGTATGGCTAGCAGAGTGGGATTTTGAGATCCTTTAGGGCCCTAGCTACCACAGAGCAAGGAAAAAGTGATAGCAGATGGATGCTTGAGAAGGTCTGATGCTCTGACACTGCTGCTGCCTGCAGTGCACTCTTTGGGCACAGATTCCTGAAGGTGATTGAGATGCCAGCTGAAAGGCAGGCCGAAAACAAGAGTTAGTTCCTGTTTCTCTGACTTTTCAGGGTTGTCAGTTTGGGAATCTGATTAGGTACTGCACACAATGAAGGGAAGCTATATGCTCTCTTTCTAGCTGTGTTAAAAAAAAGGATTTGCTTGTTAGTCAGCTATTCAGTTCATTGTATCATCTGATTATTCTTCTCTCCATGTTATAAGAAAGGAGGAGGAGGAAAGGGAAGGGAATTTCATGCTATGACTAGTAACTCATCAGGTATCAGCCACCAAGAAAGCCAGCACTTTCCCTTTCAGGGACTGGTGTATTTCTATTCAAGCAGCAACATTTTCCTTTCATTAATAGTTACTAATGTGCTGCCTCTCATTTCCTGCACTATCCAGGTATCATGTCCACAGCAAGCTGGTGAGCTTCATGGCACCTATTGACCACTGCACAATGAATGATGATGCCAGGTGAGTAATAGATTAATTATGTTTCTCAAATGGCTTCATGACAGCGTGATATTGACCTGTTCTTCAGCCTGTCGCCCTCTCCATTTCTTCTTATCAGTTAACCATTTGTCACTGGCATCATAGCCTGGATGTCTTGGTCACATCTGTCCAGGCAGTCTGGCTGAGCTTTCACTCTGTAATTACTGTGACACCAAACAAGAAATTTTCATAAATCTCGGTACCTGCGTTTTTACTTCTGCTTTAAAATTGCTCCGATTTTGAAATCTTCTAGTTTTATAGTTATTCTAGAAATAGTGAGCCAAGTTACCTAGTATCTCCAGGTGTAATCAAAACTTACAAAGAATTTGTCTTTCAGCAGAAATGACAACTGATTTAAACTCTGCTCAGCACGCATTTTCTTACTTCAGGTAACAACTGGAATAGTTCAGTCAAGATTCAGCCAAGACCTAAATGCTGCTTGTGTGTATTTCTATTTAAAGACTGACAGATTTTATTAGAAGACTATAATGTTTTAACTTGCTAATTATAAAAGAAGATACAAGTTAATTTTTGTACACAGTTGCTAGGCAGCTGTTCTACAGCTGTATTTCTTACGTAGTACATTTTTTAACTAAGTCTGGAAATGCTGGGCTTTTTGTGGGAAGGAGGTGGTATAATTTTTCCAATGAATGGATGTAGAAGGCTTGAGAAACATCTTTCCCCTGGGTTGTGGAACATGTTTGTGCTTTGTGAGAGAGAGATGTCATTTGTCTGTTTGGGAAATGGAAACCAAATACCTGCTGTTCTCAGACTGCTGCCTTTTGGGATATTGCACAGACTTCTGGATGAAAGCTCTTCAGAAAGCTGGCACTAAGACATTTTGCGTGCATAATAAGACTTGGGCTGTTTCATCATGCATCTTTCTCATGTTTTTTTCTTTTTTTCCCTTTTTTTTTTTTCAAATGAGAAAACTGCTCTGAGTACTGAATATTGTCTAGATCCTCTCACCACAACAATAAATGTGTTGGATAGGCAAAGTGGGAGCTATTCCTCCAGCCATGTCAGGAGATCAGATCTTCCACCCCCTGGGTAGGAAGAGAGGGGCAGAAGTGACTTTGACCTTTTGAGGTTAGATGCGAACACTTTTGCCTATTTGGCAAATAATCAAGTGCATTTTTGTTTCTACTGTGCAGGGCCTGAGCTAGCTGCTCTTTGTGCGTCCCAGCTGGCAAGGAACCTGTACCTGTATGGAACCAGGCTCTGTGTTTTGGGTAGTGCCAAATAAAACACGGGGTGGGGTGGACACGCACTCCTAACAGAGCTGTACCATCCTGTAGGCATTGTTCTGCATGTGCTGCTCGTTCCCCACAGCTTTTTGTCTGAGGGTAATTAGCAAGTGGCACGTGTGTGTGCAGGAAGAACCCCTTCATACCATATCCATTAGTAGTGTGCATGCCTCTCGTATTTCTCTGTCCTATCCAGTTGACTGATTATTTTTTATACTTTGAGGAGATCAAATAAGGTTGGAGAGGCCACTTTTGCATATAATACATATTGCAGTGTCCTACAGGCTAGGCAGGCATACAGCCCCCTGCTCCATCCCCAGAATAAGGGAAACTCAGCTTGCAAGGTCTGTATGAGAGGGAGAGGGAGATGAAAAATAATAATGAGACCCTAATAATCCACGGGTTATCATGCTTGCTGGCCCCAGAGGTGACATTGCCTCCTCCTTCGCAGTCCACTGCACTCACTTGCGTTCCAAAAGTTGCACAGAAAATGCCTTCTGGAAGCCAAAATTCTCCAGCAAGTCAGCGCAAGCATGAAGTGCATCAAAGCAGCTGGGACAGCCGAGTCATTTTGCCAATAGCCTGCTTGGGCCTCAGCTACCCTTCATCTGGCTGCCGCCGTCATAACCCTCGCTCCCCTCCCTTCTCAGCAGGCACCTTGAGTCCACCACAAGCTGCAAGGAGCCCGGCTGACCCTCCGAAGCTGTTAGAGCTAATAGGATGCTCTCGGTGTTACGCTGCGTCTGCATAGCTATCATCGTGGTAGGGACATAGCGTTTGACATTTGGTTTACTGAAAATGTCTCCTGGGGGCGTTCTCCACTCCGAGTGGGTTATTACACCGCTTGCATGCGTTACAGATTCTTCGGTGGCAGCAGCGTGGCAGCAGCTGCTGCTGCTTATTGTCTGACTGCGGGAACTTGCTCCTTACATGAGGTTTATTAGTGGCGTTGGAGGCCCGCCATGCTTCCAGTTAATGGCATTTCGGTCGCTTAGCTCTCGACGTTGGCTCAGCCATCCAGCGTGGAGCTGTCGGCTGATGCGTTCACACACCAGCGAGCGTGCCTGAGGCTTGCATCGCGCGGGCAGCTGCGTCCCACTCTGCCCAGATGAGGCTTGCGAGCAAACCCTGCGGATGGATGGGGCGCTGCGGGGCTCAGGCTGGGCAGGCTCAGGTCCGAGTTCAGCAGATGGCTTCGTGGATGACCTTGAGCAGTTCGTGTGCTTCCCTGGCTGATTCCCCTTCTCTGCGGTGGAAAGAATCGGGCAGGCTTTGAGGTCTGCTCTTGAGGAGGTGTAAAAAGCAGTGGGTTAGTAATAGCATTGTTATTTCCTTTTTTAACAAGCAGAGCAAAGCTTTTGTTTCAGATGAGACACACACAAATAGCAGCCTCACTTTTCCTCAGCGTTCACCAAAATCACTGCTAGTTACCTGCAACACAACGAATACGCATTGCAGACTGTTGCAGGCCTTCTTACAGTTTTTCTTAAGCAGTTTCTCCACAGCTAAATTTCATTTAGCTGGCAGGTGGGCCTATTATTTCCTGTCCTGTTCACTAGGAACAGATTCTTGCTTCCTCTTTGCAGCAGGCCTTCTTCGTTGGGACAGCAGAGGTGGGCATTCCTGCTTTCTGCTCTGCGAACCTGGGAGTTATTTAGCCCAGCTTCCTTCCTTTCCTCCCTGGTCTCACACCTTTTGTGTTTGCATCCAACCATAAAACACTGAAAGTATCGGAGTGGCCGGTGTCTGAAAATCAGAACTCTCCCAATGCTCTGGTTCAGCTCTCCCAAGATGAAGACATCTGCTGCTGTCTGTGACTTTTTTATTTATTTTTTAAACCGTGGCCACCCCCTAGGGATCATTTCACATCCCTGCTTAAAATGTCCCTGCGCTTGCCACGGGCTGTCATACCTCTCCAGCAGCACACAGCCATCCTGGACAAGACGAGAAGAATTCCACGCCTGCGTTAAACTGCAGGTGAATTAAAAACAAGAGACCAAGCCTGTACGCATGAGAGGGAAGCAGTAATGATAACAGCTTTCCTTTGTGACAGAAGAAGGTAATTTTATTGTTTGCAAGTGTGAATTACTATATTGAAAATGCAAGTATACACTTCACAGTGATGTGATCATGCTCCGAGCCATTTTTTTCCTGCTCAGGCACTTAAAAGGCATGACCCCAAAGTAAATACACATCTGAACAACAGGGTGCTCGGTATTGTAGTACGAGACATTTTAAAGTGTCAGTGAGCTGTATATAACAAAGGGTTGTGGAGACAGAGCTGCCTGAATATTCCTCCTCAAGTTCTGCCGGTGACCACGGTGTCAGCTAGCTGCGTGGAAAATGCCAGGAAATAAATATGGATGGGCAGGTGTGGGTGGGCAGAGGCTGGAGGCTGGCTGGTGGGGAAGTTCTGGCTCTCCTGTGCCTGTGCCAAGACCTCACTCCCCGGGAGGAGCTGGGCAAGCCCTTCAGCAGGAGCAGACGGAGTTCTCTGTGACTGTTCCCTGGCTTTGTTTGTTCTAAGTGCTTTGAAGGCACGTCGCACTGTAATGCCCGGTCACTTCTGGTATATTTTAATAGCCAATGCAACCTAGGAATAAATCCAGAGCCTGATTCTTCTGTACGTTTAAGCCATCTTAAATGCTCTGGCTGTGCAAAGAGCCCCTAAAACAGTGCCAGGGGCTGCTGGCACTCACTCGAAGGCTCCTGTGATTTGGTAGCGTGGCTGTGGGATGCCCAGGGCTTGTGGGGATCCGTCACGTCAAGTTTATCACCTGCCACTGCTGCTGGCTGCAGAAATAAAGAGCAAATGCATGTGAGGAGAAGGAGTCTGAGCTCTGCGTGGGGAAAGGGATGGACGGTCCCTCCAGAATTGTTTTACGGCCGGAATTTGAGAGAAGAAACACGCAAGTACAATACTGCCTTTGTCAACATCACTGCCACGTTCTTTCTTATTCTTGCTGCTAGTTGGAGTAATAGCATTCGTGCAGGCAATTAATCTTCCACTTGCCAGTTTTTCCTGCACCCTACGCATGGGCATGGCTGTTTAACCTTGTGCTCACATATATTATGCTGTAATGTGTGGGACACGGGTGGCCTCGAGCCCTCCTCTGTTTTAACCCCTCTTTGGTAGTATTTTAAAACATACACTGGAAAGTGATTTTTATGGTTGTCTTGGGGTATATGTTTATAGACTTAAATACATTTATAGGACTCTTGGGCCAAGGTTTTTCTAATCGGTCCAAGGTCATCGCTATGTAAATGGGCCGGCCCTGTGACAAGGAAGCTGAAGGCGAGAGCTTGATGTGAGTGTGCTGAGGTGTTCAGAGGGGAGTAGCAGACTCAGGCAGGAATTTCCCAGGATTAGATCAGGATTGATCTGTCTCAAGCTGTGATTTGCCTGGGCTTGAGGGTGGCATCATGGGGGTGCCATTTCTTGGACGTCCCTTGCAGGATGCTTTGCCCATCCTCACTGCAGTGATCCCATCGCTCCAGGATCTAGCACAGTGTAAACTTTAATGAATCATCCTTTGGTACCAGCGTGTTCAACAGAGCTGGGAAGATGCCTGCCTTCCCTGTTCCATACTTTGGGAAATGAGGCACAAGAAAATGACCAGCTGAGCCTGGAGGTTCCCACTAAAGGTGCGCCTGTCCATAAACACGTGTGTGTATTTTCACTGTGTGCAGAGGTGCCGTATCTGCAGGTGTGGGTCCTGTAAACCACCTAGTCGTGGCAAGGTCAGGTAAAGTCTGTGTTCCTGGGGAGATGTCTGTGCAGATTTTGGTTTTGTTATAGCTCGCTGTCAGCTTTGATATACAGCTCTTCAGCTCTTCGCACTGTACATGTGTGTGGCACAGAGACTAAACACAGACACTTCAGAAAAGGTCTGGTATCAAGTTCCTGCCAAGTTTGAGGAACATCACTGTGTCACCTCTGGAGGACGGGTAACTGGCAGGAGAGATGTTCTTTAAGGAGCAGATGTTTGGCCCAAGCACCTTTATCTCCCACGACGACTGAGGTTATTCTGACAGGTAAAACAAGATTGTGCAAATATGCACCAGTGATCTAATCAGCTGGAACAACAGCAATATTTTAACTGGCGCTACCTTTTAACAGCATCATTAAGGGCTCTCATTACTCTTTTATTAGAGTCTCAGTCTATTTCTTATCAGATTACAGAATGAACATAACTCATGGCACTGATTTGATCTCTTGTTAAAGAGGATTACAGCTTTGCATTAACTGGGATTGACACGGTTTATAATTTGCTGTTGATACACATGCTGGCGGTGTCGCATGTGTGACCCCCTCCCCACAGCACCGCCGAGGAGAAGGACGCCCATACATCATCATTAAAGATGGCACCCGGAGCAGGGACGGGAGGCAGGAGAAGGCTTCTCTGCAGTAAAGTCAGGCAGGACAAAAGAGACGTGCTCCAGTGCAGGCTGAAATTCAGGGCAGGGGTTTTTACCTGCCTGAAGGTGGGGGATAACGCAGCAGCTTGTTCCCAAATGACCGGGAAGAAGCTGGCGATGATGGGACTGTGCCAAACCACGCAGTCTGAGGCACGGGGCCTTGTTTTGGGCAGACAACCTGCCTGCCTGTGCTGGGAGTTAACCTGGTTGACACATCCCTGGTTTTTAGGAGCCACAGGCTCAGGGGCTGCCTGTGTTGGCCCCACCTCGTGCTTGGCAGCGGAGCCCCCAGCCCACTCCTTACAGCCCGGCTCTGGTTGCACAGCACAACAGTGCCTGCTGGGGTGCTGGGTTAAGACACAGCTTATCCCTCTGCCAGCGGGGTTTGGATTAGAGCATTTTCCTCAGATTCAGCCCGGACGCTGTGTTTTCCCCATCAGCAGCCTGACTCCTGCACTTCGTGCGGTTGCTCTGTTGCTGTGGGTCTTGCAGCAAGCGGAGGGGGGTGCGTGGTAGGAAATCCTGGTATTAAAAGATTAATTTACTTATATGACATAAGAGTTTAATATAAAAACTTTAAAAAAATGAAAAAGTTGGTGAGATAGCAGCCTTTCACTTAGCTCACTTTGTACTTTGGGTATTAAAGCACTATGAGACTGGATTAGGGGAGGAATCTGGGCTCTGGGATTGTCAATCCAGTCCTGATCACCACCGTGCCACCAGTCCCTCACAGAAAGCAAAGCTCTTCTTCCTGCTTCTGTGCCATGCGGCACAAACGTCAGGTGCCTGGCAGTGTGAGAAAAACCCTTCTGGGTTTTTATAGACACGGCCTGGACAAAAGTTTGTCCGGCTTTGTGTTGGCTTTGCTTTGTGAAACAAATTGGGTAGCTCTCACACCTGGGGCAGTCTCTCGAGCATGCAGTGCTGACGTTTCAGAGATACCTGGAGTTTTGGGGTGGGGCTGGGAGGGCTGCGTGGCTTTGGGAGGAGCCCCCTGCTCCGGCAGAGCCCCTCCAGGGTCCCCCAGTGAAGAGGTGTGCACCCTGGGGAGGAGACGTGTCCCACAGCGTGGCCCACACCGCCTTGTGACATCAAGCATCGAGCCTGGGAGCCGGGAGCCTCAGCTGAGCTGAGCTGGGATCCGAAAAGCACACAGCACGCAGCATGAGCTGTCCTGTGACATGAAACCCACCCGGCGTGGCCCCTGGGCCCGAGGCACTGTGACTTCGGTGTCCTTCTGCCCTTTGTGTTTCGCTCTGTTTGGTGGGGTTTTACCCCCAGCCTGTGCCTCACCCTCAGCACTTGACCCCCGTTGATGCTTTAAGGCATCCGCGTGGCTTCAGATTGAGGTTGTGCAGGGCTTGGTGTGTGAGCAGGGAGCTTTGTGTGTCCTTAGCTGGCAGCAGCGAGGTGCAATACGTGACCCCGGCTAGTGCCAATGGGCTGAAATCATCGTGTCCTGGCGCTGGGTGTTTGACATCCCTGGTAAGAAGACAGACTCCTCCGCTATGGAAATTTCCTTTTTAAAGGGAAAAAAAATAACCTGTTAAGAGCTGCACGATGATTTGTCGTCCTTCCTTTGTGAGACAATTTGTCTTCTCCTGCATCAAATCTGTTATAAAACAGTCAAGCTGTGAAAGAGGGAAATCATCCTAGGAATATGGGATGTTAAGGTACACAAAGAATGGGCCCCTCCGTGCGGGTGCCTGCACGGGGCGCTGCACAGGCAGCATGACAGCGGCTGCTCCGCTCAAATACCCGTCTTCAAACAGAGCCCGAGAAGGCAACGTTTTATGAATTTCAGGGGGAAATTAAAGCTGCTAGAGAGCACGCCAGCGGAGCATGCTGGAGGTTTGTGAACCTCCCTGCGTTTTTGCTCCTTCTCCAGCCGCTTCTGCGTCTTTGATCTCGGTGCTGGAACAGCTCCTGGGAAAACGTGGGCACCGGTGGGGCCAAAAAGGGTGCGAGAGGTCCCTCTGCTGATTCTGTCACCTGTAAGGCTGGAGAAGAGGCAGGGGGCTGTGCTGGCGTAAGGACAAAACGTTGGGGACCGGTGATGGAGAGGGCAGGTTTGAACCCCGGGTCTGCAGGGAGGCAGCCCGCTCCCCACCCCATCGCCACCTCCAGCCTCACACAACGTGCAGAGTCCCTTTGTTTAGGGCAGGAACCGGCGTCCTGAAATACTTATAAATCTTGCGCCTGGTCTCCTGAGACGAGCCAGAGGTCACACGTCGCCTCTCATAATTTAAAGCCGTGGGGCTTAAAAGCATTCGCACGGACTCGAAGGACCCAATCCTGACCCGCCGGAGCGAGAGGGAATTGCGGCAGAACCTTTCTGAATCTCCTTCAAGCGCCGGGCACGGTGATGAGAGCCGTCTGGCCGCGGGATTTATGGCCGGAGTCGTGCGCGCCGCGCTCGGCACCGCGGCGGGGAAGCGAGGGAGAGGAGAGACTGCCATCTCGTGGGGCTGCCGGCCCCAAGAGCTGCCCCCCCTGCCCCACAGCACCCCTCGCTGCTGGTGCCATGGGGTTTTAATGCTGCTTGCCTGCTCTCCGCTGCTCCCCATCACCAGCCGTGGCGTGGGTTTGTCCCTGCGGAAATCCCAGGGTGCGAAATGCACCCGGGGGGTGCGAGTGCAGAGCAAACCCCCCCCAACCCCACACGCTGGTGTTGGGTAATGCGTTGGAGTAGGAACAGAGAACTGAAGGACGCCAGCTTGTTTTATCTCCCCAGGTACCTGCTCTGCTCGCTAGGCACCTCGTAATCTGAATTTCACACTGCTGGACAAAAGATCTCTTAGGATGCAGGCAGAAAGTTTCCCAAGAAAGCGGCGAGCCATCTGCTCCGCAGCCAGCCTGTTTTCATCAGGAGCTGCGTGGTTTTCATCTGCTTTTCTTCATGGGTGTTCGTGCTGCATCTTCCACCGGTTTTTGTGAATTAGAAATGCATTGTTCCCAGCGGAGGATGTCACCAGGAATGGGGTGGTTGTAGTTATTTCAGTACTGCTTGGGGCATAGTCTAAATTATCTTCTTTTTTTTTTTTTTCTTTTTTTTTTCTGTCCTGGAAGAAGAGAGGAAAGAAAAGGTACATGGGAAAAGGCACGGAGATTTGTTGGAGGGTATTTTTATAACGGCAGAGCAGCAGTGACTCACGCAGCATTGCTGTATTAATAGCACTCTGAAAAAAAAAAAAAACAACACCAGAAACTGAATATTCCCCCTTAATTTTGCTCTTCTACGAATCTACAGGACCGTGTTTTTTAAAAAAAAAAGAAATAAGGAGAATGTAATTATACCAAACAGCACCGCATTCGCTGCTCTCTCCCGTGTGAGGGTGTGTGTTCGCTTTCCCCTTTGTATGTTTGGTGGCCTAGTGCAAAGGAGTTTCCTGGGGAACTGCTAACAGTTTCTGCGATCGGTATTTTAATGATTTATATATTTATAAAATGTGCTTTTGCTCTTAATATTCACTCAGGGCAGTCCTGCCCTCTGTGTGTGTTTACCTGCTCTCCGTCGCAAGGCTTTTGCCTACAAAACCCCGGCAGTAAGTAGGTCTGTGGGATTTGGAGGGTGATAAAGTCCGCTGCTGAATTAGCACCGTGAAGGAGTTGGGCTTTTATTTAGTTATGGAAACAGCACCGCTGGCGGGAGCAAGGCACAAGGTGGGGAGCCTCACCATCGGCCCTGCTGCCCTGGCACCCCGCTGTCTGCAGTGTCTGCACGTGCTGGGGGCTGCCCACAGCCGGGGGGGTTGCAGAGACCCCCCGAGAGCTGTAAAAGTGTTAAATCGTGAAGGGGAAGGTGGTCGGGCTCCTAGCTTGGGGCTAGCGGGGGAAATGCCCTCGCTGGGTCCATGCCACGTGGCTGGGGGCGGTGAGCGGCACGGAGCATCCCGTCCTGGCTGCTCCACGAGGCCAAACTGCAGCCAAGAGCCGGGGTCCTGACTGCCTGGGGGCACCAGGGGCAGAGGGGAAGCCCCCTCACACCCCCTTTTGTCTCAGCCCTGCTGCCACATGGAAAGAAAGTGCAAACCCGGAGCGGTGGGTGCCCGGCGTTGAGCTCTGCTGGCCGCTGCCTTGGGAGAGAGCTCGGGAGAAATGCATAAATAATAAGCCAAGGTACTTACACACACATGTTTTATGGCAAATGGCTGTGTGGTTCGTGATCATTTTTTCCAGAAACAGGTTTTATGATAATATAGTAAAAATATTAAATTAGAAAATGCCTCACTAAGGGTGATAAAACCTTACTACAGTGGAAATAGGTAATTATCCCCTCTACAGCCTAAATGACAGTTTAAAAGAAATAAAAATGTTAGTGCTCATTACTTGCTTTTGTAGGTTGCAATAAAGGGTAAGTTAAATTTTAATTCAAGGAAGACCCCGGTATCGACCTGCCTCCTGCACGCTCCCTACCTGAGGTGTAAGTGCTGTTAATTACTCCGCACAGGTTACTCCTCGGCACACCGTTCGTACCCCTGCCCCTCGGTGCTAAAGTCACCTTTCCTCCGTCTGAAGGCAGCTCCTGGTGGTGGGCTGGGTTGTTTCAACTCAGTGGCTCAAGTCTGATGCTGAATACATGTGGGTGGAGGAGAGGAATTTTATGTTTTTAACCAAAATCCAAGTTCATTATGCATAGCCTTAAGGGGGCTGAAAGTATTAAAATCCACACTTACCCTGGTGAATTGAAACAGAGACAAGGTTAAACCTGGAGGATTGATGAGTTTTACTCTCTGCATGGTTAAATCCTGCTGAGGGGAGATGCTGTAGAAGAAAGGTAGCTGAGACGATGAAAGGAGGGGGGAAAAAAATAAGGTTGGGCTATTATTATTATTATTTTTTAGCAGGGTGAGACGTTTGTTTTGTGTCAGGCCAGGGTGTCTGTGCTGTTCTCCAGGCAGTCCCACCTCAATTCAGGCTTCAGGAGATGCTGCTGGGGCCGTGCCCTGAGGCTGTGCGGGGCGCTGGGCTGGGCTCTGCCAGGTTTGGTTCCTCCCTGAGCTCCTGCACCCGTCAAAAGCCAAAAACGTGGACAGGAACCTCGGGAGCCTGCTTCTCCACCGGGGGGGGAAGGCAAAGGCAGGCTGCAGAGAACAAATGCCACCTCTGGCTTTCTCAGGCTCGCTGGGAAAAGGCAGCAGCTCCTCTGCTGCTGTCTCGGGCTGGCTGCTGGAAGGGCTCCTCGTTTTTGGGCAGGCTTTGGGCAGGAGAGCGAA
Source organism: Aythya marila (assembly GCF_965140915.1). Lineage (NCBI taxonomy): Eukaryota > Metazoa > Chordata > Aves > Anseriformes > Anatidae > Aythya > Aythya marila. The sequence goes on from NC_139061.1 coordinate 10,049,512, forward strand.
GGGGCTGAAGCCAGTCGTGGGGCTGTCAGCCTACCGGGGGCCTGGGGTGGGGAGCCAGCTGGAGGGGTGCCTTTGGTATTGAGATTTGTCTCACTTAGGCTGTTTTCCTCCGTGCAATTAACTCAACTTCAGTATTAAAATGAGCTGTAGGCCAGGGAGAGGGGAGAAGGACTGAGCCGGTGATGTTTGCCCAGAGGTCCCCAGGCTGCTCAGCCTCCTCTGACACGAGCATCCCCTGCGTGTTCGTGGGCTTTGCCCACCTGCAGTGCTCTGCCAGCCGCCGGTTCCAGCAGTTCCCTCGCTGCTCCCGACACGGGAACCCCGCTGCGGCCGGGAGCTGCCCAGGGACTGCACCGAGATTGCAGCACAAGTGGGAACGTTGGCTCGGGGTAATGATGGGGTCTGAGGCAGCAAAGCAGGGCGGGAGGGCTGTGATTGTCGGAGGACCAAATGGCATCGCTCTGTGTTTTCCTTCCAATCACTTGACGGAGCCTTAAAGCCACAACATCTTTTTTTTTTTTTTATCAGGAGCGCCGCTTGCTTGCTGGTTGCCATCTGATTTCTCAGTTGAAACAGCAAAAGCGAGTCACATTTATCAGTTAATAGTCAGGAAAGATAGAAAATGTTGGAGGCTTGGGGAAGGCTTTCCTCTCCCCCCTCCCTTTCCTGTCTGGTGCGGGCAGTGCTTTCTGCAGGCGGGGGGCAGCTGGAAGGTGTTTGCTCCCTGCCTGCGTGTCCCCTTCCTGCTGGCTCGTGGGCGTCCCAGGAGAGCTTGGAGCAGAGGACACAGAGCCCAGGACATCTTGGAGCTGAAGCCTCCAAGGGACCGCACAGCAGCACGGGGCTGTCACACCTAAGCACGGTTTCTGGCAGCTCCAGAGGGTGGGGACATCGTTTGTCCCCGAGCCTTCAATTTGGGGCACTCGGTGCAATTCAGCTGCCACTTACAACGCCTGACCCCTACCACCTTCCTCTCCTGAGCTCAGAGCAGCTTTTCAAACATCAGCTCTGTTTTCTAGAAGGGGTTTGCTTTTGCTTTCGAGTTGAACTTGCCAAAATGGCCTGCACACCCTCGATTTAGCACAGAAACTCCACTTACAGCTCCCTGGTCGGGGCTGAGGTCCGCACACAGAGCACGGAGCCACCCGTATCGGTAGGTGAGGAGCCCTCATCCCTCACCACATCCCTCACCACATCATTGTCTGGGGGTAGAGCTGCTGATTGGTTAATTAGGTTCGAAATGAAAATTAATTTAAGAGATGTGGCCCAGTGAATTAGGCTGGTTTTGCTGCTGGCCCTGGCACTTTGCTCCATGCCCCTGGGATCAGTGGCTGGCCTCTCACTGCCACGGAGGAGCTCCGTCCTTCACAGGGGGCTCTCTGCAGTGGAAGTGTCCGCAAGAAGCAGGCACTTTTCAAGCCAGTTGCCACCTCTCCTTGATTTCTGAAGGAGCCGGGCAGCAAAACAGCTCCCAGCTTGAGGCCAGTGAGCCCTGTTGTGATCTGAATTGAGGAGGCAGCCAAAACCACGGCGTCTCTGGCAGGGCTGAGGTTCATCCTTCGAGGCCACGCCGCAATCCTTGCTGAGCAGAGGAGACGTCGCCCTGCTCTGCCTGTCCCAGGGGAGTGCTGGCAGCTCGGCCTCCTCTTGCAGCAGCTTTCCTGGGTGCTGGCCCTGACAAACCACAGAGCTGGGGCCCGCAGCGAGCGGATGGCTGGGCTTGTGGCCGCAATAACCCCGTGGTCATTGCAGAGCTCAGGAGGGAAGAAATCCCCCCCGCAGCACTGCATGGCATCGCACAACGGGGCTGTGCCTGCAGACAGAGCCGCCGTAGGAAATCGTGCTCTCCTGGGGTCTGCCTTGATTTCCTGAAATGTGCGAGTTATAAAAACGCTCTCTCCTTTTCCCAGCTCTCTTCTCAGGTTACTTTGGTTTTAAATTAAAAATAAATAAATAACCCCAGCCCACTTTATTTTATTTTATTTTTTATTTTTTTAAACTTGCTCCTGTTATCACAATTGCTGCATGTGTGATATTAATTGGACTCTTGTTGCTGGGTCATTTTCATTGTTTTTCAAGTACCGTCAAGTCCAAGAAAATGTATGAAAACTAAATTATAGTCCCACGAAGACTGTCTGATTGAATCCTCCTTATGGCTCTGCGGTCTCATACATCCTATTAAAATATTCAATCTTGTTTTCTTACTTGAAGAGCCTGTCTGTAAAGGGCAAACTTATAGAAGCCCTCATTCTCCAGAGATACGGTATCCAGCCACACTGAAATATTTACATATTTCTGTACCGCGTGTGATTGGGCTCAGGCAAGTTCTTCCCTTTGCTTGCATGTATTAATAACGATTGTTGAATGCATTTTTAATTATACGAGGCCTTTTCGTTTTAAGGAGCAGGTGGGTTTGGTGGCAGCCTCTTGCTTCCAGTTTGACCTTGGGAAGTAATTTTTCCCCCTCCTCCTCCCTCCTTTCCCCAGGACGGAGCTCTATCGGTCGCTGTTTGGAAAAATCACGCGTCCTGAAGAACCCGAGCAGAATTAGCAGAATTAGCACCCGGCCTTCGCATCAGGACCAAGCACACCTCCAGGCTCCGCACCCCCTGCCCCAAGAGCACCCGGAGCGGGGTGTCTCCAGCTGCTGGTTTGTTCCTAAAAACCTCACCGAGGGAACACCAAACATGGTCACTGCCGAACCACACTGGTTCAGAAAGAAGAGTGCGGGGCAGACGTTTGGCTTGGCTAAATGCCTCCCCCCCACCTTTAAAAGGAACTCTGCCTCCTCCCAAAGACGATCGGTTTTCCACTATTCCTTTTAAATTCCTGACCTTGATTTTGCAATCTGCTCGGCACAGGCAGCTTGTTCTGCCGGGGGGAGGGACACACTGCACAGCCCAGCAGGGCTCGCCAGCCCCTCCTGCAATCAGGTCACCCACGTTCGTATTAAATCCGCCGAGATTTTATTTTGGGGATTGGTGGGTTTTTTATTGAAGCGTTCAGTTCTGTTCGTTGGCTGCCTATCTGCAATGTGTGACTTTATTTTCACCGAGTCAAGAGGATTTAAATGTCATTTACATAATTAACGTGGCCTTAAAACAGAGAAAAGGTGCTCTCCTTGCAGACAGCCAGCGCTCCCCGTCCACACGCCGATTCCTGACCGAACGTGCTGCAGACGTGGACATGGGCTGACTCAGAGTGCAACATGGGGACACATCTGGGGATGTTTCTGCCATTAGAACATATTGGTGGATTTTTCAGTCCATCATTGATCCTGTACGCTTAATTATTTCTGCTGATCATGACTCTGAGCCCTCCTGTCCTCACCATCGCCGTGACACACTTTTGAAAGATGCCAGCACAAATGTAAAGCTGGCCAGAGGAGCTCGCTCACGTGGGGCTTTTTGTGGGGTTTTTATATCCAAAGGTCAGAAGCTGGAAATTAATCCCCGTAAGGGGAATTTATTAGCCTGCTGTGATCAATCTGCAATGGAGGTTATCTTGCGTAAATAATCTGTGCATATCTCTGTATAATGAGCTGGCCACTGCTGGTGACCACATGAACTCTACTGTCTTTGTTTGGTGTTTTCTGTGCTCTAATTAAAACGCTTTGTAAACTGATTGTCCACGTCTGATCCGTGCAGAAAAGGCACCGGCAGCTGCGGGTCCTCTTGGGCCCAGCAGCAGGGCGTTATTTACCCAGAGGCGTTGGTGTCACTGCCTCTCCCCAGGGCCCGGTGGTGACACAGGAAAGCCGCATGGCCTCGTGTCTGTGGGCATGTCACTGTGGTGCTGAGCTGCTGCCCTGGCTAAATTAATTTTTAAATTAAAATTTAACACCCCCCGTGGTGCCGGCCGGCCAGGGGAGCTCCCTCTGCTCCCAGCGCCTGCCTTTGCTCGAACCCAGGCCTGTGGCAATGTGCCTGTAGCCCTTTTTTTTTCCCCATTGAAACACTTTCTCGGTAGCTGCATTGTTGCTCTTCATTGCGTCCCTAGAGCTGTCTGCACACCTGAAATTAATTAATCACTTTTACACTTCTTCATTACAGATTTAAGTCTGCTTTCTACTCACCTGTTTCCCGTCAACAGCTGCCTGACCCCTTACGTGCTGGACGGAGCAGCGCCTGCCGCACCGGGGGAGAACCAACACCTGCAGGGACGTGGCTTGAGCAGTGCTCGCCGTGGGACTGTCTAAAAGCAGGAGCAAGGTGCACGTCTGTACGGCTGCAGTTTGGCTAAATGCCACCACCCTGCACGAAAAGTAGCCCGTGACCAACCCCACGCGGGGTGCTGCGAGAGGCGAGTGACCAGGAACAGAAACATTTCCTTTGGGAGGGGGGCGTTAAGCTGAGGGTTTTGTGACCTTTTCAAAAAAGTGCCATGCCGGAGTTAAACCCAGCTCCCCTCCTCTAAAAGGAGGCTCCGAGGGCGCTGTGTGGCCTCGTGCCTGTGCCCCCCAGCTCCAGGAAGCCCCCGGGGCTTTGCGCTGCTTTTCCACTCCCCACTGCCAGTCCTGGGCCCGGATCAATGGGGGCTGAGGAGGCGGCGGAGGCTGGGCTCCCCGCCCGGTAAATGTACCATTTTTCTTGGATTTAGAAAATAAGTGCAAGGTGAGTATTGACTTGGTGTGGCAAACATATGTATCACGGGTGGATAAATCTTTATGTTCACTTGCAGCGAGGCAGTAGGTGCAGCTCTCAGGGAAGCTCATTGATTTCTCCAGCCCCCATCTCCATCTCGCAGCTCCCTGCTCAAAATGTGCCAGGCAGCAGCTCACTGAGTGCCACCACTTGCTCCTTTCTGCTGCCCTTCCTATTTCGGGATGCCCCTGATGGCCTCACCTCCAGCAAAGAGCCCCACAGCAGCACAACTCCCCATAGTTACTGCCGTGAGAGCCACCCAAAGGTGCAGGGAGCAGCAGATTTGGCTCAGCCTGTGCTGAGCAGTCCCACGCTCGTTAGTGAGCAAGGTCGTTTAGTTTCACACGAAGCCCATCATGGGGTTGGTGCTCCCAGCTGTTACCGTCCTCGGGGTGTGACCACCCCAAGGCCATTCCTGGAAGCATCCCCCCATCAATTCCCTGGCAGAAGGTGGAAAGCAGCCTGGCTGCGTGCGCCGCTTCCCCTTCCCAGCCTGGCACAACCCGCACACGGCTCCGTCTCCCCACCCGTTAACGGTACCTGCACTTATTTTCCGAGCAGCAGCAAAGCTGTGTGGTCGTCTAACATCATTAAAATCTCATGGTTTAATAACCGCAATTCTGAAAGGCATCAAGGGGAGTAAATTGGCTGCTTCCAAAGTTTGTGTCGGTGGAATGGTTTCATGCTGCTCGCACTGTCAGAGCAAGCATTAAGGATGGTTAACAGAAAGCGCCGTGCCCCTACCCTACTTTGGGGTTTGCTGTGCTGGCAACTTGTCTGGCCTCTATTTGTGGCTTAGGCTTGGGGCGCTGACTGCACATTCTGCAGGCTGTAACACCTTTCCAGTTTGACTTCTGTGTCCTTTAACGTTGTAGCACCAGGGCACTTCATATTTTTTTTAATTATTTTTTATTTTTGGAGAGCTGGATGTAATGGTAAAAGGGTAATACGAAACACTTTAAATGTGATAACTTCCCATTCATATTGTTTGAAGAGATAAGAGTCAAAGCCCTGCTAAGCATGCTTTTGAATTCACTTATCAGTGTTTAAGCAGGCTTTTCTCCCCGCTCCCCCCCAACCTGGGCAGTGTGAGACGTGGGGAGAACCTGGGCTGGCAGCTCCAGCCTGCCAGGGCCCCGCTTCCCCGCTGACCTTGCCGCTAAAGCAGCGCAGGGCTCGGAGCAGCAGCGCCTTCTGCCCCCAGTAACCCCAGTAACCCCGGAACTGGGGCAGGTGCTGCTGGTCCTGATCACGCCTGATGGGACCTCGGGGCTGCAGCATGGACCAGAGCTTCGTGCACTGGGTCGCGGGGGCGCAGAAGGCCGGGGTGCTCTCCACCAAGTTTTCCTAAAGCTCAGTGCCACCATTTAACAGCGGGCGAGACCTGCCCCCCCCCGCAGAATATTAATTCTATATTAATTCATGCTACATCTGCTAATTAGTACCTACACAAACGGGCATTACACCTTTGCAAAACATTGCACAGCAACGGGCTGTACGTGGGAATTGCACGTGTGACCGGCGGGGGGACGGATGGAGGGGCTCTGTGACCCCCCCCACCTCCCCCAAACCCCACAACAGCAAAGAATTTCAACTTTCAGACAAACAACTTCATTTACAAGTGTGTCTCTAATTAGCTGCAGAATTAGTAAAGCAGAGTTTTCCCCCCATAGATCGGCCAAACCCCTGAGGGAGGCTGTGGAATAGAGAGAATCGCATTTCCAATTATTTTGTTGAATTGCTAATTTAGTTATTGTGCCTGGCGTAATTGTGATGGGTATTGGGTGTGCAATTCAATTTGTTTTAAATATTTGTGGGAAGGCTGATCAGTAATGGAGCTGACCTATTTCATGGCCCAAATTGAGAGAAGAGACTAAAACAAAAAACAGCTACAAAGCCACAGTTTGTCTCAGTTTTTATTTTGATGTCTCTCATCCCTCTTAAGACTGTTGATGCAACAAAAGGTTTACATTAAAAGATGATGGCACTTTGATCTCGGGCTTTTGAGAGCTTACAGCTTTGGTACTTTTCTTGGCATTTTAATATGTAGATATTTTAGGCTAAAGAGTTTTAAATGCATTTCTAGAGTTCACTAGGGTCCCCCCCATCCAAACCGTATGATGTTTGTTAAGGTGATTTATGCTTTTGCTCATCAGGACTCTGCTTTGAGAACAATGCTGGGGTTTTCCTGGCTAACATCGTCTGGTTTGACACACGTCACACCCCAAAACTAACCTTCACTGCAGGGAACTTGGGAAAGGAGCTGGTGCACTGCTCCGGGGTCAGCCGGGGACAGCCCTACAGCCCAGGTCCTGGCGGTGAAATTTCCACGGGGCTCCTGCTGAGCACGGCCCTGCCCCTGTGACACCTTCAGGTCTCAGGGTTCTTCTGTGACACCCTCAGAGGCTCGCTGCCGCTGGGCTTTCCCTGCTTGCTTGTTTCAGCTGAACATTAAAGGGGAAAATGAAGCTGGGGAAGGGGCACGATGCTAACAGCTCGCTGGGGCAGCAGCTGCGGGCTGGGAGCCAGGCCCAGCGCGGGGCAGAGAGCGGAGCCCTCGGAGAGGAGCTGCTCCTCCCGCTGGCACCTGTGTTCTTATGTCCCAAAAGGTTTATTCCAAACACCTCCAGAGGGGTGACAACGGGAGGGAACAAGGGGCAACAGGGGCCTGCCGGGCAGTCTCATGAGGAGCTCGTGCAGGCAGGGGCACAGCCGAGACCACGCAGTGCCTCAGCTCCTTCCCTGAGGCAAAGCAGAGCTCCCCGGAGGTGCTCGGGATGAGGGGTGACAGACTTTTCACTCCTGGCAACAGAGAGAGATGTAATTCATTCTTTTTATTAAAAGAAATTGAGGTAAGTGAAATACTTCAGCACCAGCAAGAACTGTATGTACCGAGGGTGGTTTCCCCGCAGCGCCTGCCCCCCGCCTGGCTCGGTTCGGGCACTGCCCCCGCCTGCAGCACCCACGGCATCCGCAGTGCTCCCACGGCCAGAGCCAGGCTTCAACCTCCAACCAGCTCCAATGCTAACTACTGGCTGTTTTGTTTTTTTTGGAGCTACTTTACCCCAAAATTAAGTCGAGCCTGCCCCGGTGCCTGTAACGCTGAGCTAGAGGGGCTCTGCTCTTGCCCAGACTTTGGCAGCTGCAGCTCCCCCCAAGCACAGGAACCGAGCTGTGGGCACCAGGACATTTCCTGCTGACACCTGCAGGCACCACGGTGATGGCCGGGTCTGAGGCACCACCACGAAGGAAACGCTGGGGACAGGAGAGGAGCCCAGCGGGCCGTGCGCTGCGCTCGCCCACCCCGAGCAGTCCTGCCTGGCTGAGACATTCTCTGTCTGTCCTTTGTGTCCTGCTGCAGCCCAGAGTGGCCTAAGTAAAAGCATCTTTAGGGGCTTGTTCGGGGGGCTCTAGTGGAAAAAAAAAAAGAGTCTTTGAAATCAAATTAGGGTTCTAAGCTATTAGGACGAGGCTAGTCCTTCGGATGACTCCAGGCACCGTGGGCCGTGGCGCTGTGCTCCCTGGGGAGGAGAGCAGCTGCCCACGGTGCCGCACCTTGGCTTTGTAAGAGCTCTCGCACCCCACACGCAGAAGGGGTGCGCTGCAGCTCGGAAGGAAAGAGCACAGGTGTGAGGCACTGGCATTGTAATTAACTCATAAAAACATCCCTTCTGATTCGTGCAATACTAAAAGCGGATTTGTAAAATCTGAAATACTTTTAAGACAATCATTGGTGTAAGCTCTCCAACATTACATTTTACAGACTTCCTGCGTACCCTGATCTTTTATTATGGTCAGGAGGCCCCTGAAAATAAAAAAAGTGTCGAGATTGGCAAAGGCCCCGGGGGCAGTGTCAGCAGGGAGCTGCCTCAGCCTGCGCTGCGGGCAGCCTGGCCCCTGCCCAGCGCTGACTGCGGACCCACTGCGGACCGTCCTGGCTGCACAGCAACCACTGGAGCAGGTGAATGTGCCAGCTGGTGCTAAAGAACGTGATGACCAAAAAGTAACTGCTTTTTAATATTTCTGTCTTGTGGGAACCATCTGGGTCCCTTCCCCAGCTGCCCATGAGGGTGACCCAGGTGGTGGGGGCGGCGCTCAAGCCAGCTCTGGGGCAGGGAGGGGCACAGGAGAAAAGCTGCTCAGGTGCCTTAAACCCAATTTTGCAGTTCTAACCCCATCTGTGTGTTCGACTCTGTCCCTTCCACTCCCTTACGTATCTGCTTTTTGCTTTGGCTGCCTACTCACATGAAAGGAATTAGCACTTAGAGGATGTGTATGCAGAAGTGGGGCTGCCCCATGTGTGTTACCCCTCACAATGAGTAGGGAAGGCAGAGCAGAAACGGCTGAACAGCTGCATTTTGGTCTCATCTTTTATCTCCTCCTAGAAGGGCTTCTCACACGCCTCAGTGACCCATTCTAAGGGAACTGGGCACAAAGGCAAAGGGTTGGAGCCTGTGAAGCCCTGCCCTGCCGCTCCCCCTGGTAGGGAGCAGCCCCGGGAAGCCCGGGAGCCTCCCCGGCTGCTGGGGCACGGGCACGGCGCTGGCTGTAAATGCTGATCTTCTTCTGCTACCGAGTAACAAGACAGACATCTGGAATAAAAATCGCACTGGCTGACAGAGACAAGAGGGCTGACACGGTGGCGGACGCCACTCGCCCACACGACCCCACACAGGAGGATTTCCCAGCTGCAGGGACAAGGGGGGGCTCCCACCCGCTCCCCAGGGTCCTGCCCGGCCTCGGCCCGCAGCGGACGCCCCCGCAGGGTGTCAGGGCTGTAACGTTGGCACGTGGCAGCACCGCGAGGCCGCTGCGGGGCCGGGCGTGGGGAGAGGAGCGGGCAGGGGCGCAGGGGCGGACTCAGCCCCCGCTGGGCTATGCCAAGACCTCACGGTACCAGCGTACCCGTCATTGCCTGGCTGTGGTTTTGTCGAACAGCTAACTGATGCGTTGGTCCAGTCACGCTTTGTTAAATAAATAAGGTACAGTTAGACAGCTGTAACTCAATTCCGCAGGCGCTTGTGTTTATACATTTTCCTCGTGTCTGTGGCCAAAGAACACACTTCCTCTGGTCAGTCTGATTTGAAAAAATAAAAATGTCACTCTTCCAGCATTTCCCTGAGCCTCCCCGTCTCGGTACAGTGGTCGCAGTCGAGCAGACAAAGGGCAATTCTGAGCTTTTTTTTTTTTTCTTTTTTTTTTTTTTCCTCCACTGTACCGGGCAGGGGGGAGTACGGGAAATCGATGCTCTTACGTTGAAGAAGGCGAGTCCATTGTGGAGAGGATCCGCACGATCTCCGCTCGCTGGGTGGGTGATATATGCTGGGTCATGTGCACGATCGAATCCATGGCAACCTCCGGATTGGCCTGGACCAGGCTGGAAAGAGGCGAGAGTTAAGTGACGGCAGCCCCGGCCCTCGCACCGGAGCGCGTCCGACAGCTCCCCGTCAGGGAGGACTGAAATATGGGGTCTTTAAGAGAGAGCGGCCGCGGCAGCAGGCACTTGTGTTAACTGACTGCGAGCCATGCGGGCTCCGAGGGCCTTCGCGCCGATCAATGGTGGCAGAGCTCAGACGTGCGGAGGCTGAAATCCCCACGGGGCTGGGCCGGGCCCACCCAGGGCAGCAGGGGAGGTGTGGGGAGGGCAGGAGCGAGCCCTGGTGCCACTGGTCTCACAGTGTTTGGCTCACGAGGCTGAACGGGTTCTGCAGGATGTCTGCAAACACCAACAGTACCTCAGACAGGCAGGAGGGTTGGATTGTCTGCCGATGTGTTAGTATCAGGGGGTTTATTTGCTGTAGTTCTGAGCAATAATCAAAAGGAACCGGGCATTTTATGACACTGAGCGCAGAAGCAGCTAGCTGGTCTGCAAAGACTAGGGCTGGAAGAAATAAAGGGATGAAAACTGAGGGTTCTCTGGCCGTGTGTGGTCAACACCCCACTGACGGCAGGAGCACAGCTCAGAGATTTGCTCTCTCCTTGCTTCACACAGCATGCGCTCCTCCAAAATACGTGACCTCCTACCAACTAATAATTTTCCATTATCTGTCTCAAATGGAGAAAGACACATTAGCAATGGAATTTCTGTGCCCTGGATCTTCACGGCTCTCATTTTAGGGAAGGGCAGAGCATAGCCAGGGAGGTTTGGATGCTGCTGGAGAAGAGCCCCGCCCTGGTGTCTTTTTGTTCATTTGCTCTGCTCGTTTTGCTCAAGGCACCCCCCCTCACAGGAGCTCTCCGGACCAGGCAGAGTCCACAAGATGCAGATTTTGGACAATTCCCTATTTCTCATTAGCTCCCGCAGCGGTGCCGGGCCGCACGGATGGCTTACCTCCGGATCTGCTTGAGGATGTAGTCCCTGGAGATGTACTTGATGTTTTCATCCACAACGGAGCGAACGCCTTCCTCTTCCGTTAGCTGCTTTTCCAGCCACTCCACCAGGTCCTTGTTGCTGTCCCACAGGTAGGCCTGTGAGCAAACCACAAGTGTCACTGCGGGTCCCAGCACCCGCCCCAAGTCCCATGGGCCCACCGCTGACTGCAGGCACCCGCTCCCCATGTGCCGCTCCTGGAAGTTAACCCAATTACTGGCAGCCTTGGGGCAGCCCTCGGTGGTTTTTCCACTGTGCTTGGCTTTTATAAACACAACCAACAACTAGCAGGTCACAAGACGATTCATTTCTTCCATATCTCCTCCTGTAGGTGTGGTTACACACAAGCCACGGAGGCAGCACAGCTTCCAGGGGCTACCACTGAGCCGCGAGGGATGCCCCTGAGCTGCCCCTGCCAAGAAGCCAGATCCCAAAAGGCCACAGCCCCATGGGGAGGGCAGGGTGGGCCGGGGGCACAGCTGAGCGGGGCTTCTGGTGCTGAGCCCTCCCAGGACCCACGTCCCTGCTGCTGGGAGGCTGAGGCGGTGTCGGCGCACGGCAGGACCCAGCCCGGACACCCACGGCCCTTGCTGAAGGAGGTCGCTGTGTCTGCAGCCCCGAGAGGCCTTGGCAACAAAACCCATTTTTAATTTTGCAAGATCATTTCACCTGGTATTTGCTAGGTAGCTGACTACATAATAATTCAGGAGTGTGTTAGATGCCTAATAGCCTTCTCGCTCCTCTCTTCTCCTCTCATTTTCTTTACAAATCATTTAAGAATCGTTTTGTTAATGGTTTCCGGAAAAGCAAGTACCACCATTAGCACTCATTCATATTTATGTCATTTTATTTGGGTAATTAAACACAAAGCTCGTCATTTAAAGGTGCACTATCCTTCTCTGTTATCACTAACGAAGTCAAAGTCAGAATGACAATGAGCTCGGGGCGGTAATTCAGGAGGTGGCTCTGGGCCTGGCTGAGCCGCCCCGCACCGCGCTCGGTCCTGCCGAGGTGGGGGCACGCGATGGACGTCTGCACCCAGAGCTGAAGGCTCAGCACACGAGGCCAGGGTACCAGTGTAGTCCTGGGGCACCCTTGGGGCGGCAGCAGCAAGCCAGCAAAACGCTTTCACTGCAGGAAATCCCACGGCCATCCCGCCTGGCACCCCACAGCCAATACTGGAGAGGAGCGCAAAGACGGCACTGGCACTAACGACCCATTATTTAATTATCACCCCCTCACTGCTGACCTTTCATCTATGTACTTAATTACCAGTTCCCAAAGTCGAGGAACTTTTTTCCCCTCTTTCCTAGGACTCTCACAAGAAATGCTCGCCCCGTGCTGACAAAGCTGCTGCTCCACCCGCGGGGAGCTGCTGTGCCGTGGCGAGGGCCCTTCGCGCACACCCAGCACGGGTCCTGCCCGACGTGCTGCAGAGGTGCCGGCTGAAGCAGAGGCCGAGCCCGGTGCTCGCAGCGATGCAGCAGCAGCAGCAGCAGCAGCCTCGTGGCCCGGCAGGGAGATGCCGCGGTCCCGCAGGCTGCCCCCCGTGGGCAGGGTGCATCCCTTTCAGCAGGAAGATGCTACTCGGGTACCAGACTGCAGCCCAGCGCTCCCACCAGGTGTTTTGGCTTTTTTTTTCCTTACAAATTATGTGTATGACTGTCTTAAAGCAGTGATGTCATGTCAGGCTCGAGATTTTGCTTATTTCATTGTTTTTTTCTTATTATTATTTTAAACTCCTTAGTTTTTCCTCCTTGCTTCTGCCCCCAGACATGCCAGCAATGCTCCCTGCATACAAAGTAGGGCACTTAGGAAGATTTCAGGGAAGGGAAAAAAAAAACACCAAGAAGCTGCCTTACGGTTGCAGACCTGCGTAAAGCTAGATTTACCCAAGAATCCCAAAGCTTTTACTTTAGGAGAATATTTAATACTCTTATTAATCATTTTTAATCCGTTTGCTTTTAATTAAGAAACAGCATGATGCTTTCCTATCAACATATGCCAGGGAGCAGATTAATTGTGGCTTAAGATAACTCTCCTTGATTGGTGTAATGTATTAGCTAACGAGATGCCCGCTTTTAAAGACGCTCAGACACTACCTTGGAAAGCCTGCTGCCCTCCAGAGAGCACTTCCCCCCCTTTTCTGGAACCCCTGAGTGTTTGTGACTTTAAAAATAAAATAAAATAAAATGAAAGAAAGAACTCAGATTGGAGGATTGTGACAAAAACAACCTAAGAGCCACGACAGAGATTGCTCTTCAGAGATTGCCAGCTTCAGAGTTGGAGCACAATTAAAAAAGAAATCCTGCACACAACCATCAGATGAGGACGGTGCCGAGGCAACCCCAAACCCCCCCAAACCTCAGCAGTTACATCTGGCAGCGAATCTGTGCCCCTGCCTTTGATGGCACACGGCTCCACGTGGCCTTAAAGCCCTGCGCAGCCCGGGGGACTCAGGGGCTCCTGTGGGCTGGGACGTGGGGACGGGCACCGACTGCTGGGCATGTGTGAGCTGAGTTCAGGGCCCAGGGAAAGGGGAGGAAGGGGAGGGCAGCCCCGAGGAAGGGGGACAGCGGGGACACAGCCCGCTCAGCAAGCAGCAGGACAGGACGGCTCCGTGGTTTGGCTCCTTGCTGCTGCCCCCAGACCTGACCGAAATGCCCCCTGCAGGCACGGAACATCTGCCCGGCAGAACTGCAGCACAGGAACCCCTCCTCCCTTCAGCATCAGTGGGTAGCGCAGGATTTAGGATATTATTCAGTATAAAAGAATGATTAAAAAATAGCAACAATCCTGCTTTCACATCACGGAGGATTGGAGGGACACAGGGACTGGTCCCCACAGCTGGGGGAGCTCCTTCCCCCCGCCTCTGCGAGCGCTCGCAGCTCCGCAGCGGTATTTCAGGCACGCAGACACGGGGGGCTGGAGACGTTCAGGGGGGGTGCACAGCGTGTCCTGGGGCTGCTGGGACTCCTGCTGCCAGTTCTGCCAGGCAGCAGCACCTCTGCGCAGCCTCCTTCCTAGGGCCTCCTTCCTGGCTTTGCTGAGACAGCTGCTTGTCTTTTCAGGATGCTCAGGTTTTCACACCAGTGGTGCTTGTGAAAAACCGACTGAACTGAGCGTGTTGCTTTTCTGGCCTGATATGAAGTGTTCCCATACAGCAGCTCGTGACTGGGAACATTCTCCAGGTTCTCTTTTATCACCTAAAATGTTTTTGGACATTGCATTTAAAAACCAGAAGTCCAACTCCACCTGGGAGCACTTCACTGAACTCACACCCAAGACAGACTGCTGCCGTGGTGAAGCTGCGTTTTCTCTTACCTTTACTGTCCCTTCGACTTCCACAAACCAGCGTCTCAGCATAGCCTGGATCTGCCCATCGGTCAGCTCAGGGTTGGCAGCGTGGATCTTCTTTTTGACCACGTCCTCCAGAAGAAGACGTCTCAGCCTCCAGTAGAAGAAGGTACGGGAAGTTTTCCAGTCTAGAATGTCCTGCCCGAGACACAGGTGGAGAAGGAGAAATGAGCGAGGGACATTTACACGGAGAAATACAGACGCCTTGCTCCCCACAGGAGGGAAAGGTGTGCGCTCAGGACACGTTCAGTTATGTCACTCGCACAGGAGGAATATACAAGGAATACACAGCCCCTGTGTCTGAGCCAGCTCACTGGGGCCGAGGTTTGTTTGCAGCCCCACGGGACACCCAGACCCTTTGAGCCTGCCTCCCCCAGCAGCTTGCCCTGACCCGGGGCGAGCTCCGTGGCACTCACAGTGATGGCCCCCTTCTCTTGCATCCGGCCGGGTGTGTCGTGCAAGTCGGCAAACTGCATGGCCACCTGGTGGTAAATGGGGATCAGGAACTCCTCCCGCTCCTTCAGCTTCGTCTCCAGCTCTTTTCGGTCGGCAGGGCTCAGCTCAGGGGTACCTGCAACAGGCACAGCCACATGTCAGGAACCTTCAGCAGGTCAGAGCCAGGGCTGTACGAACAGCTGCTGCCAGTCCAGAGGGAGAAGGGAGGTTTCTCAAGCCAAACCCAGGCTGCTCTGGCCATGACGAACGCCAGCCCATCGGCTGGAAGCCGTGCCAAGCAGCCTCGAGTTAAACCCAAGTGCTCCAGCCCAGCTCCCCTGCCAGCAACGTTCAGGCAAGAGCTCCAAAGGAAAGCTCCGTGGAAACTCACTCCATTTAAATGCCAATGAGTTGAGCCATCAATTAAGTGACAGATTTGCTGGACTCACTCCTAAAAATGAATGATGTCCCACACACTGCTCGTTTGAGCACGGACACGGTGAAGCCACGCACACAGCGGAGCGCTGCCCAGCAGGCTGCTCACTGCCCAGCCCACAAACACAGCAGGACCTCGTGTCCTCCCCGAGCTCCTCTTCCATGTCAGAGGAGATGGGAACAGCAGGCAGACACACAGACAGACACACAGACAGACACATGGACACACAGACACCAACACACTCCCAAGCCCCAGCCCAGCCGCACAGCGCAGCTTCCAGGCCAAGCAATGCTTTTGCGAACCTACCAATACAAATGTTGCCTCACCTTTCAGGTGCTAGTAAGAAGGTTTTAATTAAGAGCAGCTACTCTTACAGCCTTCAGAATAAAGAATTATCGGTATTTATCCCCGTTAAAGCCACGAGTTCCTACATCCCCCCACTCCAAGCCAGCACCGCTCGTGTGTTGTGGCCTCTCCGCCACGCGCACGGTGTACAGGCAAAGCAGCCAGGCCCAGTAATGATTTAGGTGAGATTAACAAATATGTCAATGTCTATTTTCTGCTTAATTTAAAAGCAGCGTCTATAAAGATTTTTGACTTCTGAACCCTGTTCTCCTGAAAGAAAGAAGGTAACAATGAGGAGGGGGGATAAAGAGTGATTATCCCATCATCGATCGTTTGTCAGGAGCATTTCTTATTCACTGGACTATTGTAAAAAGCTAAGCTCTCGATCAATCCTGTAAGCCCCCTGTACAATTAAATATCTTGGAATGGTTTTCTTTCTTTTCTAGTCAGATCTTGAGGCCTCAGGGTTTTTCAGAAAGCTCGGGCTTTATTTATTTATTTCTGGGGAAAAGAAGTCTCCTTCCACAAATCTTACCCTGGCAAGATGAGGGCAGTTAAAATATGGGATTCCTTTGCTCTAAAGGTACCGGACAGTTAATGAAACTGTTAAAGTTTAAATCATAGGAACATTATAGACCTCCGGGTATGGATCGGCCGCCGGTCGATAGGGAGACAAAGGGAGCAGCGCGCTGCAGCGACCACCGCGCAGCGCAGACGCGGGCTCCGGCACGCGGGTGGGGCCAGCAGGTGAGACGTGACGGCAATCCAAAGCAAGGAAGGACACGTGTGACCTTCCGAACTTGGCAGGCAACGCAGGACGCTTCTAAGACGGCTCTGTGAGTGCCAGAAAATATCCCATGTGTCTGGGGTTGCGCTTTGCGCTGCAGTCGCCAGGTTGCCTGCAGGGCGCCGGGCGGATCGCAGCCACCGGCATGGGCAGAAGGGGGCAGGGAACGGCCTCGTCCCGAGCACCTGCAAAGCCCAACCTCCACGGGGAGCACGCCAAGACCTCTTCATTCTACTGTGTCTTTTCGAGCCCCTTCTGAGGTCTGAGGAGCCAAGGCCAGGACCCTGCTGGGAAAAGGGGCCGTGCCGAAATGCCCTTCACCCTCCACAAGCTCCTCATGAGCAACAGGTGAGGGATCCGTCCTTGCTGATGCCCTCTGCTCAAACACAGCTGGGTAAACCAACAAAACCCGGTGCAAACCCACCCGTATGGATTATTTAACCTCAAACTTTCCCCAGCTGCCAGCCTCTGCTGTCTGCCAGGCGTGACACCGAGGTGTCCCCGTCCCCAGCCGGTGCGATCCAACCTCCCGGCTCCCAAACATTTTCCTCCCGCTCCTGCAGCCCGTGACCGTCCCCAGTCAATTTATGCTCCTCTCCAAAAGTTAAGGGCAAGCATCGCGGCGGAGAAAGCACCACCTAAACTATTTTGATTTGTGCCCCATTAATCCAAAAACCTCATCGGGGTAACCGCCCTCCTGCCCGCCCCGCGCACGGCGGCGGCTGCAGCGCTGCGAGGGGCTTTAATAAAGTCCCTGCCAGAGGGAAATGGCTCAGCAGCCCCATGAATCACGGCTTCCCATAACATTTAGCAGCAAAGTGCTTTTTTTAAATATGACCAGTTTAACAGGTTAGACAAAATGACTTCAAGAAATGTTATTGTAGGTTCCCTCTGATTGCAGAAAGCCAGGCGGCTTCTGAATCAATTTGATGGTTTATGGTTTCGAAGCCGTTAGAAGGTGGGATTTTCTCCCTCACCCTCGGCACGCAGCCTCAGCATGGCAAAGCATTTACTCGGCCCTTTTCCTGCCTCTTCCTCGAACACACCCTCGAGGATCTGGGCCCAGCACTGAGCTCCCTGACCCGGCCGATCCGCAGCGGTCCTCACGCCGAGAGCCGGGCAATATAAACACCGCTGGCTCTGCAGCCTACAAAGGGGCATTAACAGCGACTGGTTAGTGCAGGGGTACAAATATCACTGGTATCTCACCTTCCTTCCCTCCGCCCTTAACACAGCTCCTGCTGACAAAATCAGCGAAGGCAGCAGGAAGGTGCTGGCCCCAGGGTGCCTGGCCAGCACGGCTCCCAGCCGGGCAGCGCTCGAGGGGAGAGGGAAGGTCACCGAGAGCCACTCACGTCCCAGAGAGACGGGCATTTTTGGATTGTGGCTTGTTTCTTTAAATGAGGCTGCTTGTAATTGCTTCACTAAATATTCAGGAGGATTTATGTTATGGAGGTGCACTAGGAAAGAGCAGTGAAGGTCACACACGCTCGTGGCACGGGCTTGAAATATCCTCGTTGAGCTGCACCGTGCGATGTTCTGCCATGGTCCCTCCCAGCCCTTTGCTCCTAAAGCCTCTAATTAGCAACAGAGCAAAGGGTCAAAGTGTGGCAGTAAGTAATTCCCAAAAATTTGTATTTTGGGAGAATCATCGCCAAGCCTCCTGGGAGGACGCTGAAGATGCCAATTGTCATGGAGGAGCTGGCAGAGATCAGCGCTTGCTCTTCTAGACTCACGACTGTGAATTAACAACAATTTAAATGCAGCAGCACTTGCACACAGAAGCAGTTCCTGAAAATCAGCATCGCCTAAAAGACAAAAAGTTCCAGCCGTGCTGACTGCATTCGTCCAGGGCTCCATGAGAGATGGCACCGCAGCAGCAGCATTTTTCTTAGTCGCTGCTCAAGAAAACAAGCAGCGCTTTGATTAATTGCAACACCGAGCCAGCAACCCACCCCTCAGAAAATAATTACTGGACTTTTGAACTGTAATCTACCTTGCCGAGCTAAAGCTGGGAGCCAAACGGGCCACGGGATGGAAGCTCTCAGCCCCTTGGGAATCGGGGCTGAGCCCAGGGCACCGACAGCCACGTCCTCGCCGTGCAGGCTCACCTCTGGTCCTGTGCCCTCGCGGGGAAGGTGAGGGCTGCCTGCAGCACTGGTGTTTGTGCAGGAAAACTGGGAGAGCTGCTGCTGGCGTGGAGCTGCGTGCTCCCTCCACACGCCCCGTACAACGCAGCCGGGTGCTCACCAAAGGGGCATTTCAAATAAAATTATTGCTGTGTGCTAGCACACGGCCAACCTTCTCCTGGCGTCAGCTGCAGGGGATGTGCACACTGGCATCCCGTCGGCCAGGTGAACAAATAATTCCCTTTTACCACGCTAAATACCTGACAGGAGAAGCGTGGTGATGTGCTATCCAGCCCTGCTCTGCCTGGATCCATTTTTCCATTCCTTTTATTCCTCTTCAACCACACAACTGCTCCGTTACACACCCGCAGATAACTGAACTCCTGTTCCACTCCTACCTGCTTGGCTCTAATTGTAACAAATAAGCAAAATAAAGCCAAATCTCCATTTCTCAACGACGGCCTGCAGCTCACGTGGTCCCCGTGGATCGCCGCTCACCTCCTCGGCGTGCTGGGCAGGACGGGGCCATCCTCTCCCCCTGCCCTTTGCTCGGCACGGCTCGCTGTGCCGTCCTCGCCCGGCTCTGAGTGACATTTTAATAAAACACGGGGCTAATAAACATTTCGGCGCTCGTGCCAGGGAATTGATAATGAACAGATTTATGTCAAATGATTCGATATCTGCCAGCCTTCCCTGCTCTCCCACTCCCCCGCTGGAGTCGGAAGCCAGTGGCTGAGGACGCCTCGAATGAGCGCTCGCCGCTTCCCCACCCCTCCGCACCAGGCACATGCTGGCGAGCGGCCCCCTCTTCCCCACGATTCAGCAGCTCCGGGGAGGGATGACAGCCACTCAGGGGTTAAAGAGAGGCAGTGAACCCCCAGCTAATGAGTAAGAATTCAGCAGGCAGTGTAAGATAAATGGAGCTTTCTCTGCTTCTGCTGGAGTCAGCATGAACTGCGGCCCTGCGGCTTGTTTGTGGCAAATGGAGTGCGCGAAATATCAAAGGGCAGTGATCCAGAAGAAGACCGACTTTGACAAATTTTAAATTGGCCAGAAAGAAAACCAGCAAAAAAAAAAAAAAAAAAAAAAAAATTATGCAATTCACTGTGTCCTGCAATCTTGGCTTTCCTGCTATGGTACGGAATTAGTGGCAAAACAACAGCAATGATCGCCCGATGTTGGGAGCAATTACGAGCCATCTAAGTGAGATGCTTATCAGTGACTGAAGCTTTTAGAGCTCTCTGTATGTACAGTTGTAAGTGACTTGCTCTTGTGTTGCAGTCATTTTAATTAAAGTGTATGGAGTTTGCTGGGAGTAATTACTCTGTAGAGGAGGAGAGGAAAAAAGCCTTGAACAGGCTCCTGCCTCCTCACCTCGCCCGGCTTTGCATTTTTGAGACTCCTGGCACAAAACTGTTTCCCTTCCTTCTCCCCATCCTTGTTTTTTGTGGTCCCTCACGGGGTGGCTGGAGGCAGGTTTCTCCTGCCCCCCAGGACGTCACACCTCAGCAGCAGCTCCTCTGCGTGGTGCCGAGGTCCAGGAGGACACCCCAGGAGGTGGAGAGGGGAAACCTGACGTGGAGGAGTTGGGTGACAGCCCCAGACCCGGCAGGGAAGTGCCCAGCAGCACGCCCACCGGGACCTGCACCATGCTCTGGTGCCACCGCACCGTCCGTTTGCTTCCCAACAGCCTCTGCCAAGTGGGCCAAAAGTGAGTTTTTGGGAAAACAACTTCCTTGCTACAACTACAAGCACTACAATGTTTTTTTTCCATTCCAGCAGACAGACACGGGAAGACCACCACAGCCACCTGGGGACTTGTGCCCCCTCTCCCCAGCGCCGTAACGCGTAACCCACACAAGCAAGATTTGAACTCGGATAAAACCACTGCCCCGTGCTGCTCTGCAAAACCCAAACAGCTGCCGGCCTGCTTCTTGCCCAGAAAGCCATCAGCACGGTGAGGGAAAACAAAGAGATTTATAAAATACCACCAAAAAGAAAAAAAATGTCTTTGATGCTATCAAAGGCATCAAGAAGAACCTGGCTTTCAGCAGCACGCTGCTCCTCGCCACTCCAAGCACCCTTCACAATTACCATTCTCCTCCCAAGGCATATCAGAACGCTTGTTTTGTGTCTAAATTGTTGCACTGCCATAAATTAAAAAAAGCCAAATAATAAAATGTAACTGCAGCAATAGAGACGATTTATCAGTCATTTGCAGAACACTTTTCCTCCTGAAGGATCCCAAAAGGCTTTATAAATTCAAACCATACCCACGTAGCGTGCTTCCTCCACCACTAAAATGTAGTCAATTTTGGAAGTAAAAAGAGGCTCTGTAAGATGATACTCTTATAGTAAGAGCTAGTAAAGACCTATTTAAAGAGCCTATTCCCTTGGGAGAGTACACATCTGATATTAAGTGCGTTTTGCTGAACGCTCTGTATTTGGGCTGTTGGGTCCATACTGGGTGTTGGGATTGCTCGGAATGAAAGGCAGAGCAATAACACAACACACGCAGCGACACGCTGGCTGCTGAGCACTGCAATTCACCCCGTTTTACTGACGAGGTGAAGAATATTTGTATTTCTTTTCCTGAGACCGAAAAGCAGCACACATTATTATCCAGAGCTACCTCAGACACACGGTGACAGTCCAGCAGCCCAAAAATGTCTTTGGCCAAATTCTTAAATGCGCCAAGTGACGCCAGCTGAGGGTTTGGCCAAAAATTCCTGAGATGGAAACTAGAGCCAAGCAACTGTACTACGCGTCTGTTGTAAGACCCAATCAATTAAAAAAATAAAATAAAATTCAGTTGACAAAGACACTCTGTAATTGCACACGCCCTGGGTATGCTATACGCACACAAACCCCCTCTCTCTCTCACGTCCATCCATGCAGCTTGTCTCATCTGGTTTTCTGCCCAAGTTAGATGACAGTAAATAAAAATTATCATGAATTTGATAAAATGCCTCAGCGCCCCTTTTTAAGGTCCACAAACACACCCATCAGCCCCCAGCCCCGCGCAGACGTACCGAGGCGCTCGGCCAGGTGGATGTAGACGGGGTCCACTCGCCTCATTGTCTTCACCAGGTCTTTCCTGCGGAATTTGATTTCCACCGTCCCCTCCGGTTCCAGGATTCCTCCTCTGGTCAGTGACGGGAAAAGAGAAAAGAAAGGCACTTTCAGGTCATCAGACAAGGGGAAACACAAAACGGAATGGGTCAATGTTGTCTAGAGGGTATGCAGGGAAAAGAAAGGGAGGAGGGAGACAAAACAAAGAGAAAGAAGAAGAGAGAAAGCATCTTAGCTAGTATTTATCCAGGGCCACAGATGCATGTGAGGCTTCACAGAGCCGTGGCTGTCCATCAGCACGTCCTGCAGCCCAGTACAAGCAATGCTTTTGGCAGTTTCTTTCAAGCTGTGACCCGGAAGCTCTTTGGAAAGGTAGGTGAGCTCTGAGAAACAAAGCAACGAACCAAGCACCTCCATCAGAGATCTGCCCGCCTCGTGGGTCACAGACAGAGGAGCACATGATTTGAAACTTGGGTTTGGTAAATAAAGTCCCTTCAGCCTTCAACCATGAGGACGGGAGGAGGACAAGGAGGGACAAGGAGGAGGAAGGTCAGTGTTGAGGTTGTGGAGCAGCATCCGCGATGGGAATTACTGCAAATGCAACGGCGTGTAGGGCCAGGATGGCAGAGTGCACTGTCAGGTGTTAGTTCATTTCCCATTTGCCTGGTTATCTCCATATCCTATGGCTGCCCAAATTAAATTCATTTAAAGCAAAAATCTAACATTGCTTCTGTTTTCTGTAGCACTCGTGGTGCTTCACTGCTCACTTCTGCAACAAGCCCATGCCCACCTGCTCCTCCTCCGGACTGCTCCAGGTAGAACTGGCAATATTCACACCATCCTGGTTCAACCTGCTCCTGGCTGCTACAGCTACACCAGGCAGGGCTGGCTTTTTCCCCCAAATGGTTCTGTATCTCTGTATTTTAGAGATTCTCTCAAGTATTTTAAAAGCATCCTTCCCAGGGTTTGCTTGCAGCTCCACATCCCGAACCACTGGTACCGAGAACTTCACTCAGGGAAGTTTTATTCCTTCAAAAAGTGCCACTTAGATAGGACACTGCTGAGGGGTGCTGAAGAGCACGTTTCTGAGCAGCCTTCACTGAGTGCTCCTGCTCAGCCAGGTAACTGCCTCGAAGCAGCTGGTTGCAGACAAAGTGTCCCTACCTGCTCTCCCGGTCGGCGTACATCTCCATGTGTCGGGGGTTGATGGTGGGGTCCATCACAGCCCAGGATCCCCCTCTCAGCTCTCCCTGCGGCGGGATGTAGATGAGCACGGGCTGCCGATACTCCCGCAGGCCGTCCACGATGTAGGCACCAAACTTCAGCACTTGGTCGTACATGTCTGCGGGACGAGGGACAGCACAGGGGTCAGGGCACGGCGCTGCTTTAGGCCAGGCGTGGTCAGGCTGGGGGAAAAACTGCAACTGCTCAGCTCTCCTAACCACCTCCTGCTGCTGCTGGCCTTAAGGGATGTGTAACTCCCCGAGCTTGGCTTTTCCGTGGGACCTGCAGCACGGCACGGCACGGCACACCTTGCACACACCTTCAGAAAAACCAGCGTGGGGAGGGTTTGGGTGTGAGACAGAGCTCCTCTCCTCTGCTGGCACGAAAATTTATCTAAAGCTTTTTGCTCAAAATTAATAAGAACAACTCCACCGCGTACAGACAGTACGTTGGAAATACCAGCCCCAAAGGTGATTTACATAAAAGAGAAAAAAAATGAAGGCAAAGAGAATTTATATGAGATGATATAGTTTGTAATGGATGTGGTTTGTAATGGAAACAGGCAGCCTCCAATACATATATTTTGTTACACATAATTATATTTAGAAGTATCGAATCAAATGTATAAGAAATGAAAAATACTTATTAGGATTATCTCGTCTATCTCTTTGTCCTCCCAGGACTGCATCCTATGTTCCTTTCCAGTGCTTTTTAAGGCCTTGGTTTAGAAATCCCAAAGGACCAACTTTCCTACTACTCCTGGGGCATTTGCACAGCCAAACAGAAGACATTTTCCCCAGCGTTCAGATAATTTCCCCCCCTTTCCCATCCCATTTCATTTCATATTGTTACTCCTTGCATCACCCTACATAATTTCTCCACTCCTCTGGGCTTGCTATAAATAGCAGTAGCCTTTTAGTGTGTTTTTCTTTTTTTCTTTCTTTTTTTTTTTTTTTAATGGTTTTTGGTTTTGTTTTGTTTGTTTTGTTTTGTTTTTTCTTTTTTTCCCTTCCTAGACACACTGTAGGTATTCATTTCTCCCACATCTCCCAGTGCAGCACCTTCTAACCCCTTTGCCACACCTGATGTCCCTTGCTTAGCACTTCCCAACTTGTCTAACGTTTCCTACTCATTGAAACAGCCACGCACAGAGCAAACTACGTGGGTTGCACATTGCATGCACGCTCCATGCACAGAAGCTGGCTTGCAGTAACCATCCTGGAAAGGTGGACACTTTGATTCATCTAAAACCCTTCCACCTCCTGAGAAAGCCACTGCTGGGGAAAAGAGGGACTCCAACCAAGGTCCCCGTATCATTTAACCCCCAGTTTAACGTTAAGCATGAACATAGCTCAGCACCGAACTCTTGGGAAAATACACAAACACACTTACACATGCAGTAAGGGGACGGGGTATATGTAAAGTGCATTGTACACATTATATACATTTATCTATCAGTACCACAGGCACTGCTGTGCTCTCTCCAGTTCATTTGCAAGGTCATTGTCCAAGCACCCAAGAAAAGGAAACCCAGGTTATTTAAGGAATGCCAAATGCTGATGAGAAGGGCACCCTCCTTCCTCTCCTTGTGAATAAAAGCAAATTCTGGCAGAGACAGCGGGGGCTGAGCACCAAACAAAACTCCAACCTCTTCATTTGTCCTGAGCAAAGAAAAAGACCTCAAAAGGGGTGACAAATTTATTACTAATTACACAATTATTTTATTATGTAGTGCTAGTAATAAACCACTTGAAGTACTTTCAGCTAATTCTAGTGTTAAGAAAATAATTGCTTGATTCAAATTATTTTAACTGAATTAATTCTTTACTAGACATTTTTTACTAGTGCTACATAATAAAATAATTGTGTAATTAGCAATACATTTTTCACTCCTGCCAAGGGTATATATTTTACTCAGGTTAAGTCTCGAAAAAAGAAGTGTTACTTGTTTGAACAAGGCAGAGGTGGGGGAGCAGAGGAACTGGGAGAAACTGAATGCTTCCTGTGCGCAGCTCCAAATCCCCTTCGGGTTTACCAGGCCTGGCATGAGCAGGGTTGGGACCGTCCCAGCAGGCTGTGCTTAGTGTTTGATACGTGGATTTACACCACCGCCTGGCTTTGCTCACTTGCTCAGGTTTCCACCGAGGCCAACAGACCTGCTCTGGCGTTCCTGGGCTACAGAGGCACCTTCCTCGTTTCGGGCACGGCTGGGAACTGCTCTCCCCTTGGGGATCTCCCCTTTCCTTAAGGTAAAACACCTTTTGCCCAAACGATGAGGAGAGCACACCCTGGTCCCCGTGGTGCCTCGCACAGCCCCACGCAGCGGAAGGTGCTGAGCTGCAGAGACGAGCTGAGGGCAGCGGCAGAGCATCTACAGCAGGGCCCATGACCTGTCTCTAGCATTAACCCCAGGCTGCTCTCTTGCAGGTTTTTCCCTCCTGCCACCTCAGCTCCTCAGTTTGCCCACGCTGACCTCTTCAGTGTGGTCAGTGACCACAACTGCTGCAGGTGGGGACTGGTGCCAGAGGAGCTCAGTGCTCTGTGCCTGGGCAGCCTGCTGCCTCGGTAGGTGCAGCTTTACAAAGTATTCTTGCTGTAACTAACACGCTTGCTGTGTTTAAACCAAAAACTAACCTCTCCATCATCTTTTTTTTTGCAGCAGAGAACTACACATGTTTG
This sequence comes from Aythya marila, assembly GCF_965140915.1. Taxonomy (NCBI): domain Eukaryota; kingdom Metazoa; phylum Chordata; class Aves; order Anseriformes; family Anatidae; genus Aythya; species Aythya marila. The sequence continues at coordinate 10,074,989 of NC_139061.1, forward strand.
AAGAGCAGGCTGGCTGCACAGCTCTTCTTGCAAAGAAGTTGCCGATGTTGAGATTGGAAAAATTTAAATTTACCGTATTTCTGAGCCAAATTTCAGTCCCGTACTAATTTAAACCTGAGCCTAATGAAATGCTCGTAAGACAGAAATGCTGCCGAGATGCTCCAGGAAGGCCGGTGCTTGCTGTTTGCAGCACACGTTCCTGCTCTGGGTCTGCCTGCTCAGCTGCAGCGTGCATCAGCGCCTGCTACACGGAGACATGAAAGCTGCTGGAAGCTGTTATCATTACACCGGGTGTGTAAATATTGGCAGTCAGATGCATCAAGCATGCTAGAAAGGCTGCAGACAGCTTTCTGCATTTCCATCGCGTCGGGCAGCGTGCCCTGAACCTCTGAAGCTGGAACGGATCTCATCAGCTTGGCTGGATTATCAGCTAGGACCTGAAGGTAAACACCAGGCACACACTGGCTGCAGACACATAATGGCCCTCGTAAACCCATTACGGACCAGCAATACCGTCACTCACCGTCCAGGTAATCAGAGATTTAAAACAGCCTTTTTCATTCTGCTTATTTTTTTTTTTTATTGTTATTTATAACCTGTCCCGGGAAAAAATAATAAGTAAAACATGAAAAACCAACTGCGAGTGACCCTGTAGCACAAGCAGCGCTGCAGTTTAATGTCGCGGGGATTTGCATGCTATCAAACTATTCATGCCGAGTCCAAGACCCTGGTGCTAATTTCCAGTAAATTTCACGCTTGATGTCTCCCCGTTGTGGGTCACTGCCGGTTCGCCTAAATAAACCACTTCCAAATGGCTCCTCCATCTAAATATTCAAGCCAGTTTTTATAATTTAATTTTGCATTATGCTGAATAGCCTTCCGGCCAGATAGAGCTCATTGGGGAAACCACCAGCACCATTGTGATACGCCTTTATTTATGTTAGTTATTTATTTATTTTACCGCTTGAATTAGACCTCCTAGGCCGACTAGTAAAGAGGGTGGTTTTTTTTTTTGCTTTCTTTTTTTTTTTTCCCCCCTCCGCTAATGTCAATTTTCAGCATAGCAAGAGCTGTCTCTAATCTTTTCCTACTCATTACACACAATTTTGGAGTCATTTTACCCACAGTGCAGTCGGCTCCTGGCAGTGTGTTTGTGTGCACTGAGGGGTGGCATAATTGTTTATTTTCCCTCCCTGCATAATCCCCAGCCAGCACTGAAACCAAAACTGCAAACAACTCCCCAAGGAACGTGGAGAGTGTCAGGAGAGACCGACGCTCGCTCTGGAGGCCCTTCAGCAGAAACCAAGATGCAGAAAATGCCCCGGCCAGCACACAGCCTGCAGTGCCCTGCTCTCTCCTTGCTCTGCGATGCCTCTCTCCTCCTCCTCCAGCCATGAGCTGGCGTGGAGTTAAGTGGGATGTGCAGCGCAGCTATTAGCATCTTCACAAAAATTAGCATCTTTGCATCTTCTTTTCCACGCCAGGATCCTAGTTCCAACTCCAAAGCTGAATTCAGTTTTTGAGCAATGCTCCCAGCAAAGGCACTGGCAAAGCCAACAGATCTCGCTACACAGTAAGGCAAAATAATTGTGTAACCACCAAGAATTCATTAATTAACTACTTTCCCAGTAAGCGTGGCATGGAAAGCAAGTCACGAAGACAGTACAGTAGCAGGACATGGAGCAGAAACCACCCTGACAGGTAACAGAGGAAAGAATTTTGCCATCTTTTGCCACTTTCTGCCCCTGCATTCTGCGTTTCTTCTTGCCCTGCTCATGAGGCAGAGCAATCTGGCCTTTATCACAAAGCCAGCCTCCCCAGAGCAGGAACTTTTATTGTGTTAGAGGACCCATAACTTCTCGTTGTGTTTGTTAAGCCACATGCAGGTAAAAGGCTGTAATCTTTTACTTATTTAAATTTTATAGTATCAATCTCACGTTCTCGGCACTTCACACCATTTAAAGCAGAAATATACAGTACAAAAATCGAGCTGCCTGTGTATTAACCGAGCAGTTTTATAACGGTTCTGTTCAGATGAACAGCTTCTACCACCACCAGAGGCATCAACTGGGAGACAGCCCGTGATACACCAATATCACAGGGCGCAGTGTTACCAATAAGACCGGATTTCCACCTGCTTCTGTCCCTCACTGCGTGCTACCACTGCCCTCCTGGAGGCTGGTCAGTGCCCAGAGAAGCATTTTGGGATGCTAAACCATGGCTGGGAAGAGCAGCAGTGCTCTGAGGAGCAGGAGACAAGGCACGGTACAGGACGAGGGTACCCCAACTGCTGTTACCTTTCATCCCACCGGAGAAGCCTCTCCAGTTGGCAAAGACCATCAGAGGCAGCCCCTCTCTGTTGAAGTCGTTGATAGCCTGGGCTGTCTTAAAGGCTGAGTCAGGGAACCACACCTGGCCAGCCTGCTGGATTATCTGTGGGGACGAAAAGGATCGTTAAGCCTTGAAACAATTCTGTTAGCATAAGAGTTAGCACAAAAATATAGAAATGGTTGCAGAAAGGGCTGCAATGTGGAATCAACAATGGGGAGTGCAGCACGTGAAATGCTTAGGATCTGCTTGCCCAAGGAAAAACTGGGACAATCCTTTTGTCACCAACATTAACAGGAGTGTTGTCACTGATTTACCTAGGAAGAAATGATACGGGAAGCCTGACGCTGTGACTGCTGCAAGAATGGGGAGGAGAGAGAGAAAAGGACATGCACAGGACAAGACCCAGAAGAGACGATGTAGGAGGTAGGGCCACAGCTGTGAAATCAGGCAGGAGAAAAGCAAAATGTCAAAGCAGCAAGAGCATGAAACAATCCGGTCACAGCAAGAGAACAGGGAAATGATTTTTCCTTGCCAGATCTCCCAGGCCCTACGTCCTGCATCGCAGCAGGCTCACAGCAGAGGCAGGACTGCTGGGGAAGGCGCCCCCCGAGCCAAGAGCCTCCAGCCACTGCCAGGTACCAGCACCCACGCGAGGAACACATTTATTTTTTGTGCCACCACCAAGACCAAAAAATCCCACCAAAACAAATGCTCTTCTCATGTTTTCAGAGGACAAACAACCAAGTGAGCAGGCGTTCAACCTACCTTGGCCTCCGAGTCCAGGTTTGCGGGGTCGGCGGGGATGCTCAGCTCCACTGTCCTCGTTTCTACGGCAACCACTCCTACAGGTATTCCTCCCAGCCTGCCAGCACCGAAACAAATCAAAATTCATACTTTTACTGTTACACAACTAGGCCATTTTTCCAATTTGCATCAAAATACCCAAAAGAGACAAATAATGCATGCTAACGGGGGAGGGAGAAGCACTGTGGCCTTTTTGAACAGTTTAGACGTGTGGCTGGATGGTTTCGGAGCTCAGTGTATAGTTCTCAAAGCAAAACCTAGCTCTGAACACTAACACACACCTCTTAAATAGAGTAAACCGAAGCCTAAGCTCTGAATGAAACAGCTACAAATGCACCTCTCCTCCCCCAGCATCACACAGATGTTGATGCTGGTGGTCTTACCCAGGACAGAAGTGAAGCCCCAAGGCTTCCCAAGCCCTGCAGATGTTTCAGCTCTGCATTTCTCTCCTCCTTACAGAACTCCCGGGTGGCTTGGCTGAAGGATGGGGAAAAGGGACAAGCTTTGGGTTTGCCTGTCCACCTCCCTGCTGCCCCTCGGCTGCTGGATGCCACGAGGTGAGGAGGGGATGTCAGCACTGGGGAGCTCCGGAGCGCTTCCCACAAAACCCAAGCAGATTTCACCCGGCCCCAGTGACAGCCCTTGTCCCAGGCAGTCCCAGCAGGGCTGAGGAGCTCTCAGCAGCCACCCCGGGCTGGTGACACGCTGCAGGCAGGCAGCACGACACGGCCCGCGTGCACCAGGGGCTTGGAAATATTCCCATTCGCTATGATTAAGGGTCTGCCCAGAACCCCGTAATTGCAGAAGCCGTCTTAAATCGGTAACTTATAACTTGTGTATTAGGGCCCATGTGACCTAATAAAGAACATCTTTATCCAAGTATTACAGTTATTTATTGAACTTGAAAACAGCTCAAAACAACTTCTGTTTTCCATTATACTTCATATAAATTTTATCAGGCTAGCACATGAAGATGCTACATCTTGTTTTATAGTGTGTCCCTGGACAAGTTGCCATAGAATAATAAAAGACAATTTACAGCCAACAGCACACATATTCCAAACATACATACAAAAGATGAGTTTTGGCAGCACTTACAGTAACAATCCCAGAAGAATACATTCATATTTGTTTTTTCCAAGTGCCACTGCTTTTGAAAGAAGTCAGTTTCATTTGTATTCTATGTACTTGTGTGTGAGAGTCCAGAGCAACTTGGAATTTGTCAGAAGAAAGGAACTGCAAGTGAAGCCGAGCACAGGCCTGGGCAGAGACCTTCTAGCTTTGCCAAATCACTGATTATTTTTTTACCCGGTGTACTTCTTCACCTAAAAGCCTTTAAATGGTTGGAGTACCTTGTGAGATAACACTTGGTGTGGTACAGATGGCAGATAAAAATACTGAAGTGTATCAAAAGGGCACAGGAACACCCAAGGTTACCCGCTGTAATTAGGAGGGGAGCCAGCAGGTATTTTAGGCTCCGTTCGACAATGTATAAAGGCAGACAATATTCTGAGAGGAAAGGATCTCCAGGGGTAACAGCTCTCAGGCCCCTGGGACCAGCAGTGCTGTTAGTTAAATAAAAAATAAAGTTAAATAATTTTTAACAATCTCTCTCTTTTTGGCTTTTGTGCACATTAGAGCTGTCACTTCCAAGCAACACAGAAGAAATGATCAGTCTATGCTTCACGTGGCAAAGAAGTAAAACTAAGGCATCCGATTCACCCAACAACTTATTTTTACTAGCAGTTTTGAAATGAGGTTCTAAAAAAAATGCAAAGCACGATGAAAACACGCTTCCTACAAGCATCTAAAATGTCTCAGCATTTACCTTGCTCTGCCAACCACAACTGTCTGGGCCCAGGGCTGCATGATCTCCAGGAAGGAGCCATTGTCAAAGAAACCACTCAGCCACTGTCCTTTTTGACCTGAAAGGGAGGGAAAAAAGGCAATATCAGAAGAGGGAGGAAGGAAGGAAGGAAGGAAGGAAGAAGAGGGAACATAAAAGGACCAACCAAAACTTGTTTAAAATGCCAACTGGAGCACATGGAAATGTCTTTTTATTTATTTAGTTAGTTTTAAACAGATTATAATACAAGGGAACATTAGACAGCTGAGCATTTGTCTGCCTTCAGCCATCATGTCTTGTTTCATTTGCTAGTCTACATAAAGACAGTCATTTATCAGCAAAAGCATCATTTATTGTTAAACGATGGGGTTCGGATAGCAGAGGGACTTCGCATGCTTTTAAATAAATAGCTGCTTTTTTCAAGACGCAACAAACATTTGTCAAAAGGCAGCAAAGTCATTAAAGATGTTTTGCAAAATGCCTATTTCTGTCCTAAAACTTGGCTCGCGTTTTTCTCCCGATTCTGCCTCGTATTTCTTTTAACAAAAGAGTGCAGAAGAAAATCAGGACCTAAATGTAAAAAAGTCTGCGACACTTGAAAATTAGACACCCCCCTCTGAGAGGGTTTCACACAGCCTCTGACAAAAATTAAACAGAAACAGTTGGTACTGGGAGCCTGCTCTGCGCAAGCCACCAGCCGATGCTGTAGGCATCACGGTGCCAGCTCAGGCCATGCTCTCACACCTTGCACTTGCCCAAGGAAGGCAGCGACTTCGCAGCACTTCCAGGAGAGCAAACCTCTCCTGAACAGCACTCACCGAGGTGGCTGGGCAGCCCAAAGGGGAATAAACTTCTCCTGACTCTTGCAGACAATCGACTTCCTTCCTGAAGCATGACGGCTTGGTTACCCTGGTCATAAAAACTGTGAATTATATACCCTGATCATACTAACTATGAACTGGTCACCCTGGTCATACTACGACCTAGCATTATTTGCCCTTTATAAAGCACTGGTGTCAGCCTTGGGGTTCCTCCTGCCCCAGCAGAGGCGCTGACACCCAGCCACCAGCTCTGTTGACTAACAATCCGCACACGTTTCTTCAAATTAAACTCTGGGGTGACAATGATCCCCCCAGGGAGCAGGAGGGCAGATTACGCTGTACTTCTCTTCCACCTGGACTGGATGCTGACGCTGATTTGGGGCATGACGAATAAAAAGGGGACCTGCAGGCAGCTCTCTGCAGTCCTCCTGGCAGCCTGAGCCATACATCCCACAGACGAGGCACCGAGGTGTGCTGCCCACCCAGACAGCTACAGAAATCACAACTTTCTTTTGGGCACCTGCTTTTCTCTGGGACTTCATGAAGATTCTGCCAAAAAATAAAAAAAAAAAATCTCCCAGCTTTCCCCCTTGGCAAGCAGCTTCTGAGGAATGCTTTAATCTGAACAAGCACCTCTGCTTCTGCAAACCCAAGTCCAAAACCAATTAAAAGTGGAGATCCAAGCAAGCTAACCTCTGCTGACTTAAACAGGATGGAGAGTGTTTTATCAAGACCAAACTTGTAATTACTGTGTTCTACATTCCTTGCCTCTGTGGCCCCACTGTAAAATGTGACCATCCATTTCAAAATTATCTCTTTATCGTGAGCCCAAAGCTGATCGTTTAGATTCTGGCCTCGTGTCGGGCGTCAGTTTGAAGAATATCACGGCAATATCTCCTCTAATAAATGGCTTTAACTTTTCACCTAGGAGATATCTGCTTTAACTTATCACAGGGAATCATCTGCTTTCCTTAACGCTTCCACTAAATTAAAATCTGAAGTCACTCGATTTGGAAGCCAGCGTTTGCTGCACTCAGACAGCTGGATGAATTACATGAGAGATGATGAAAAAATATTATCCAAAACCAGAAAACTTAGTTTATCACAAATCTCATTTTAGCCCCCCAAACTCGTTAATAATGGCAGGCATAATGGTCATCCAGTTTGCAGCTTGTACGTACACAGGCTGCACAACCCCAAGAGCATGTGTGGGGGCTCAGTGGTTTGCAGTGTTCCCGATGTAATTACTCACCGAGCTCTGCAGGAATGCTCTGTGATTCCTCTACCAGAAAGACCTTCCTACATGCACTTTCCACTGAACCATAAAAAAGAAAGTCTATAAAATTAACTACTACCTGTAAATGTTCTCAAGCACTCATTATTTACATGTTATTTTTATATATTACATTTAAATCTCTCAGAACTAAGTAGTTTATAAGTTCTGAAATATATTCGGTCTGTAGGCCTCATCCCAGCCAGCTTTGTCCTTTAGGACTAGCTGCCCTGGATGGGCTACCTGGCTGCTGACAGGAAGAAGAAAGGAATACTTCAAGTCTGGAAGCAGATCTAGAGCATCTCAAGACACAGCAGAGAGGTTCAAGCTTCAAAATGCACTTGGCTTGAGTCGAAGAAAAACCCAGATCTGCAGGGTTAGCACTCGGGGCCTCCTGCCTCATTTGCTGATGTACTTTAATTCTCCAGGCTTTGTAATTCCAATGATGCCATAGGCTACCATGAGTAATATCAACGATTTAATGCCGAAATTGGACCACTGACAAAGCAGTAAGAGACACGAAGCCTTGACACAAGTCACTTCACGACACGTCCCCACCACCACAGCTGCACTCACTTGGATTTGGGCGGCCAGCCAGCAACCAGCGAGGATCGTAGGGAGTCTTGGTAGGCATATAGTCTATGGTTCTGTCTATAGGATCTTTGACTTTGAGGATAGGAACAGGGCTGTATACACTCTAAGGGAAAAAGAAAAATATTGAAGGAAGTCATTCTCCAACCAAGCACTGACCGTAAAGCAGCTCATCAGTCCTCCTTCCCCCCCATGGTACAGCCTGGCCACATGGGATCTCGGCCTTGGCAAGAGCCTGAAGGAACGTCCAGGGTGCTCCACAGCCTCTCACAGCCCCTCCTTCAGCATCATCTTGCATGCGTTGTGCTTTCCTTGCTCTTGAACCTCAGGATTGCCAGCATTAGCAAGGGGTTGCGATTTAATTTTTAAAAGCACCCAGGCCACCTGACTCAATCTGTGCGCTCTGTCCTGCAGGAAGGTGACCCGCGTGTTCTTGTTGCTCCTTCCTGGCTGCAGAGCAGCCTAAAACATCCATCAGCTCCCTCAAATTACTGCCTCCGAGAGGAGCTTTTAGAGCCTTTTCAGTAAGAGGCAATGCACCGCTGACACCAAATCCCGCTACCCAGAGCACTAAAGACAGCACACTGGGGGGGGGATGTGACGATACATGTGGCAGTGCCACGCTGCCCCTCATTCAGGTTTTGGCAGCACCGTAGGTCAAAAATGGCTTTGTAGATTTCAGTACCATAATGCCCAACAGCATCAACCATGACCCTAAGCCATTTTGCTACAAGCACAGAAAAAAAAAGCATAGATTCAGAGACCCTCCCCTACCCCCAAAACCCTGTGAAGACAGGGAATAAAGAGGTGGTGCCCCACCACACTCCTGCAGGGCCAGGAATTACCTTTGGCATGTAGGAAAGCCACAGCAGAATGGTGTAGACTCCTTCGAAGTCGTCGCACACGGTGCCATGCGTCACCCCGTTGTTGTGCATTATCTGGATGCCACCCAGCTGGTTGTTGGAGGTGTAAACTTCCCGTCCAAGCACCTTTCAAAAGAAAAATGGGAAAACATCAGAGGAGGAGACGTGGCAAGGAGGTGTTGAGTAAGGAGATGGCACACAAGCCCGTCCCTGCAGCACGTCACGAACACGTTGACACCAAAGGGCAGAGCAAACTGTTCCCAAGCCCTGCACGTGGGTAAGATCTTCAGGTTTGGATTTCCAAGGGAAACAACACGTGGGAAGGCAGCAGGCAGCTCTATCTCTTACCCTTCCCAGCCAGCAGTGAGCTGACACATGAACAAGTCTCCTGAGGGCTGACCCGAGCTCAGCTCTCTGATCCAAAATTGTTCCCGCTATGGGGCCTGGTGGACGGGACCCGCTCAAACCTCCACCCGGGGAGAAAACCACCGTGCTGCACGGGGATGGGTACGGCAGAGACAAAGCCCCACCGGCTCCTCGGAGAGAGCAGGAGGAATGAGGCCGAGTGCTGGACTTGCAATTCTCTCGCACGGCTCCATCTCTAATCTGAGCCCAGGCAGCGCAGCTCTTTTCTCATTCTCCCGCTGTCTCTTTCCATTTGCCCTCTCCCTGACTGATACACTGATCTCTCGGTCACTCGGCTTTCTGCTCCACTGAGTCCATATTACTAATAACACCTCTGCCACGGCCAGTTTACCTCATGAAGGCAGGAGCACATCATTACAAAATAAACTCATAACTTTGACATTCTAGCAAATACATGCCGTTTGTTATTTTTATGGGTTGAGTCTTTCCAACAGACAGAGGGCATTACATACCTGCTTCATTTAGATCTTAAAAACCCCTCAAACACACGCAAACAACCTGTCCTCCCCCAGCGAGCAACCAGCGCAGCTCGTTTTAGGAAAAGGGGCTGGGAGAGGAGCAGCCCCGAGATGGGGGCAGCCCCGACCCCGTAGGAGCGGTGCCCGAGCGAGTTCCTGCTCTGAGTGCTCAGGACCTGACCGATCTCACCCACGGGAGCAGGGGAAGGCCACAGTTCTCAGGACTCAGCTTTTGGGGCAGAAAGCAGGAAGGTGCTAACGGGATGGGAAATGAGGATGCTGAGCTGGCTGCAAAACGCTGCTGGACCCGTGAGCTCCCTTCCTGCACACCAGGTCATCGCGGTTTGGGTCACGGCTCTGTGTCCTCCAAAAGCATCGCCTAATGCTAGCATTTGCCAAGTCCCTATTTTTTTCCTCTTTGGAAGAAAAAAAGCCTCGTGATCTGACGTTTCACAGGACTCAGCATTTCCCAGGCACCGGGCGATCCTCACAACAGTCCCTGCGAGACAGATGGCAGCCGAGGCTTAGATACAGAAGCTGTGGCACTCGCCCAGCGATTTGGAAGGCAATTCAAGCACCGTGGCCCTGCACGGAGCAGTCCCTGGTGCTGCCTCCCAAGCTCCAACACCCTCCTCTTCCTCGAACTCAGTCAGCACCACGAAGAGGCAGGGCAGAAAGACAGCAGCACAGATCTAGGCTCAAAGAAAAGGAAAGCAGATGCCAGACACAAGTCTAGCTAAATGCTTTCCACAGAGGAAAATAAAAATAAAGAGGATTTAAACTCCCCATCTATGAACTAATGCAAACGTATGTACATGCAAAATGGGCCTCTGCCGCTGCTTATCTGGAGACACCGCAGACAGCTCAGGTTTACCACCGCTGACAGGCAATGAAAACAGCCTAATATACCGCCTGCTCTCGCCCTTAAATCCCCTTTTGGAGATCAAGATAAATATGCAGCTCCTTTTCCCGAGTGCTCCAGACATTTCAGTGAAGTGGCAGAGCATTGTGAGGGGCTGCGCGAACGAAATCCCTCCGCAGCGCCGCGCGGGCGAGAATTTACTCGGCAGCCGAGGCTGCGAGCTCCCGAGCCGCCCTGGGAAGTTGTGCCGCCTCCGTCTGCATCTGGACGTGTGTGTGCTGCTCCCGTGTGCAGCAGGAGGGACGAGCACAGCCCTAAAACAGAGCCGGATTACTCACAGCCCCAACGCCAAGCCAGCTGCTTCCATCCCGGTGCCGGGCCAGGCACAGCGGGGCTCTTCCAGGGATGCCACCGGCTGGCGCTGTCCCCGTGTCTTCTCCTCTCCGGGGTGATCGGAGACCCTGCCGGCTTGTTTTGCCCCGCCAGCTTCAGCCCGAATCGGGTGCCAGAGGTTAAAAGGCACCGAAGGGCTAAGGCAGCTTGCAGGCACTGATGGTTGGGCTTGAGAAAAAAATGAGCGCGATGGCTCATCCATCCAGCCCCGCTAACCACCTCCCCGCTGACCTCCGAGGACTACATTTTTAAAGGCTGACAAGTAATTCAATCTCCAATTAACAATTTTAAATGGTGCAATGCATATTGCTGTATAAATGTTTCTGCAGGAAAATATCCAAGGGTGAAAGAGAACACATCTGCCGGAGAGGCCCCGAGCTGCTGCTGCACTCAGAGGATTCGGACGCCCCCAGTGAGACACGTGGCCAGCGGAGCCACGAGTGGCTCTAGAAACGTCACCACCTCAGTTAGAGAGGGAATGCTAAAGTGAACTCACGGGAGGAAAGGCAGCAGAGGGTTACATCGGCTACAACCAGGATCTGAGCTGTCCGAAGGGGAAACTTCAAGCCCTTGAGCGTGGGCTGGCCGGGGAGGTACGCGGAGCCACGGAGGTGCCGAGCTGGGAGCAGCGTGAGCACAAGGCTTACCCAAGGCTTCGATTTAGCAACCGAACGCGTGTGCGGAAGGGGTGGGCTCGCTCCAGCCCCAGGAGGGATTCAGGTGAGCCACTCTGCTTCCCCCTCCTGTGCTCCCGAAGACAAATCTCTCAGGAGAGCAGAAAGCCGTGCATTTAAGAGGTGCACAAGACAAAGCGCCTCCCCTGTGCCTCCATCTCAGCAGAAGGATGAGGACAGCAATGAATTGGGCAGGAGGAGAGGCTAGATGCAGCACCGCACGTGTCAGAGCTCAGCTCGGGCTGTAGGACACACACCATTTGCAGGTAACACAACCTTTGATGCCACGTGCTTACAAACCACACGCAGCACTGCCAACATCTATTTCAGCAGGTCCTCCAAAAGCCATTCTCAGCGCTGCAGTGGGCCACCCCGTTTTACTTTAGAGGATGTTTTGGAGAGTACAAAGGGGAGCCAGCATTCCAGCAGCCCGTTCAGCCGCTAAAGACCATCCTCAACAGGTCTGTAGGCACCTCATAGGCACCTTAACCATCTCTGAGCACTCTGGGCTGCGATGAGCAGCTGCTTTTGGGGTGCTCCTTTTTAGCGACCGAGCTGCTGGTTAGTGGACACAGCCACTGCGGGGCTGGCTGGGCTGGCACGTTTCATCAGAGATGAAAGATCTGCAAAAATGACAGCAGAGGGCTTGAATGGGAATCATTATGTAACATAAGTGCCGTTATTATTCAGAGCATATCATGTGTTTATATCGAATATAAGTGCCAGATTTTTATCCAAATAATTTCAATAATTGCAATTCCCAGCCCACAATTTATATTATCTGCCAGAAACCTGAAGCAGAAAAGGCGCACGCACGTACTATAAATAGCCTATTTTTCATAAACAGGCAGAAATGATCAGAACGAATGTCTCATCAGAAAACACAATGCAGGAACTTAAAACCTGACTGCTGTTATGTGCAGCCAAGCCTCAACAGATCTTCGGGCGTTCATTTCTCGGCTCCGTCCTCCCCCCGAATCACGTCCTCAGAGGCAGAGGAGCAGCAGCAGCGAGCAGGGGAGCCCAGCGAGGACGGGTGCCAGCCGGAGCCGTGCCCGGGGCAGAGCTGCTGCTGTGCCTTTATCCTGCAGACAAGGTGCGTGAGCACAGACACCTCCTCTGCCTGGGAAGGCAGGGGCTGCAGTTCTTGCATTTCTAATCCAGGACCGTGTGCAGCTCCTGCACTTTTAATTTACGAGCGTTCGGTGGGGGACCCTTCTGACTTGGGAACATATTGGCTCGGTCTAATGCTTGGAGATTATTAAAGTCAGAGCTATACTCCACTATCAAGTCTACAGATCTTTTATTTAGAAGATATGGTGCTCTAAATGCACAAAGAGCTCCCTGTCACCTTCACATTAAAGCCCCTAGTGCCTGGTAAATGGAATTATATAGCTGTCATCTCCTTTCCCCAAAGTTTTAAGAGTACAATGGGCTCATTTTTTCACACTCCATCCCAGCTTCAGAACTAAGAGACCTACTTTGTATTGATTTAAAGTCTCAGAAATAAATAAACCTGCTTCACCAATGTGATTCACAAGAAATTCATGATACACTATTGCATGATATATTTCGAGCTGTGGCTCCGGCTCTTTTTTTCCTTTGGTGAGTGATGGGGGAGGTGGGAGGTAGGGGGAGGTGGGGGGGAAGCTGACAGCCTGATGGTTATTGGAGATGGCTACTGACTGCAAATCCAGAAGCAGGTCTGGCCGGTGGGCTCCTTTCCTTGCTTTAATTCGGTGAGGACGGAGGGGGAAGGGGAAGAAGCACCTGCACGGCACCTCGGAGGCAGCAGGGGAAGGCACATCCAGCTGCCTTCGGAGGCACCTTGTGCCTGAAGATCCCAAAGCCCCTTACTAAGGCAGCTGGCAACATGAAATGGGAGTGGGAGGAAGCAGCTTGTTCCATCTTGCAAGAATTTACGGGGATTTTTGCAAGCTTCCTCTTCTGGAACAGAAAATCAAAATTTGCGATCTCGAGATCTGAGCAAGTATCAGGCAGGGCCAGGACGTTTGCTTCTGACTTCTGAAGTGTTTATTGTAGGTATTAGAAATAAAAGTTAATTCGGAATGAAAAATCAGTTGGAAAGAAAAAAGAGCTTTTCATTTGACAAAATGAAAAAATTCAAATGAGAAATTCATCAAAACCGATACTTTTTTCCCAAAGAGTTCCCGTTTCAGCGAACTGGCATTCTCAAATGAAAAATGTCTTGTCGAAAAATTCCTGCCTAGCTCTCCTTTCACGGTGTAGGGAGACCGCATGTTTTGTTCAAGGTCACTCCATCAGTCTGTGGTAAATCAAAAGGACTCAATATACTTTGCAAACTCAAATTACTGCCCCCTATTCTACATGGTCCGACCGCTCGTAAATCCCATCTGTCTCAGTTAGGGGTTCCCTGCTCCAGGCACCAGCCCTATAAACGCCATTAATGATCGTCTCCGTGATGCTGAAGATTTTGGGTTTGGTCATTCCCTTGGTCACCTTCTGAGCCCCAAGAGCAGCCTTTCAGTCAGACCCCAGCCAAGGGGACAGCCTCCAGCACAGGCTCCTCTTTCACCAGCACAACGAGACTTTTTGTTCACTTTGCGGCACGGTTTGGGGCTTAATCATAAAATATCTGACAATTTCCCAGTGCAGTTCCTAGAGTTCCCACCCAAGCATCCAGAATGGCAGAAAATTTATCTGCAAGTCACGGTAGAAAAGAGCCAGAGGCAGATCCTGATACCTCCTCGGGACAGCCTGAGAGAGGGGAGGGCAGGACCGGGTGTGCTGGGGCACATTTGGAAGATGCCTTCTTCCACTCAGCTCCAGTGAGATGTCTGGACCCAGCACACCAGTAAAAACACATCCTACAGAATCACCAGAAACCGGGATATAATTTCTGTTCCATGAAATAGAAATAAGGTTTTAAATACACAGGTGTTTCTCTGGAAAGTGCAAGCAGAATACGTGCCGATACGCTAAGCTCCTATGTAGTGGGAATAAATACAGCCCGCCCACACTGCACAAGCCCCATCCACGTAGATAAACTGATCAGGATCTGTATTAAAAATGATAGAAGGAGGGAGAAAAAAAAAGTCAACAGAAATCTATTAGACCTTCTTCCCTAAGCAAACATAAAGGGACCAATAATGCGATGTCTGGAACGTAAATTGTCTCTAATGGGAACGATACACAAATATCACCACTTAAAGAAAGGCAATTAAAAATAAAATGTAGAAATGGAGGCTGGTGTTTGTTTCCTTGCACTCGTCTGAAGCCCGGGCATCCACCCTGCTCGCATTACCTTCTCCACATGGAGCGAAGACCTTCGTGTCCCCAGGACTGCCCCCAGCCAGAGCCATGTGCCCGCTGACACCCAGGGGCAGCAGCAGGGACGAATTCACCGCGGGGCTGAGCCTGCCCCTGCCAGGAGCTCAGTCCGAGAGCAGAGCAGCCTCGGAGCAAGGGGAAGAGCAAGGACCTGGCGTCCAGCACTGCTGCAGCACCAGTCCCTGGCTGGCACTGCTTAGGCCCTCTTTGATTAGCATTCCCCAGCACCCCGCGCCCACACGTATCTTCCTAATAGTCTTGCTGTGCCACTACAGAAAGATTCATATCATGCATTAATAATTATAATGCCTCTTTGAATGACAGGGATGGCACTTGCTGTTCTAACTCACATGATTGCTCTCACATGATTGCTTTGATCTAATCCCAAGACTTGGGAGTCATCTTGAGCAGATACTGAGCTGTCCCTGCCTCGAATCTCAAAACCAGAGCCTTTCACGTTCTGTATTTTACAGCAAAACCCCCGAACAGCATCAATCTCACCGGGCTTTTATTTATTTTTCCAGATTGTGAAACCGAAGGGTAAATATTGCTGCCTGCGATGCTGAGGACTGATCGCTTGCCCGAGACAAGTGGGCTGTGGGAGCTTCCTGCTCCTCACACCACCAGCCTCAGACCCAAGCCAGCAGGATTAGACAAGGAGATTCTCGAAGTGGTTGTTGGGGTGCTGGGTTTTCAATGCTGATTGTCAAACCAAACCTCGCAGCTCCACTGATCGGTTCCCCTCACCGACACGTCCCTTCTAAAGCTGTTCCCCAGCAATGCCTCCTCCTCCAAAACCCCGCACTTTGCATCGCCAGAAACTGCACCATTCAGCTGGTCAATTGGCTCCTGAGCTCTGTCAGGTCTACAACTGGTCATACAAGCAGAAATACGGTTTAAATTAAGAGCATTTTGAGGACAAACTTCCCACAGCCCTGAGGATGGAGACACCGCACCGCTGCTGGCCGGCACCTTCCCAAACTCATTGCAAACACCAGGGAGCTGAGGTGCTCGGCAGCTCCCTCGGATGTCTCCTACAGCATCACAGTTTACTTCAAGTTCATCAATTCTTCTCTATGAACTGATCCAACATCTCAGGAGGGCTCAAGCAGCCCAAGAGGCTGCGATGGCTCCTTGCCAGTCGGTGTCCATAGCTTTGACCACTTCACCCGTGCATCTCCCACCCCTCTGCTACGTGGGCTCCTCGCTCTTGACATCTCTGACCGCTCTTCCCATGATCCACGGCCTCCTCCTTCAGGGGGAAATGTACTACGATAAAAGGAAGAACTTTGTTTTTTTAGGAAAGAAGTCCTTTTGCTGCTCTCACTCACCCGCACGGTCAGAGTACAGAGCACACCACGGCAAGGGAAGAACTTGAGAAAGGTACAGAAGATCTTTGGGGACAGCAGGCAGAGTGTGACAGATCTTGGCTTGAACCAGAGGTAGATCTTGTCCCTTGACAGCCCCCAGGTGCCATGGGGACACATTTGGGGCATGAAACACTTTATGGGATGGGCATGGGTGTGACCGACAGCCACTCTTTGTTTGCATTAAGGAAACAGCCTTAAAGATGGGACTTCTTTCAAACACGACAGACGAGGAGGAGCAAAGCAATCAAAAGCAGGTCAGCAACAGCCTTGGGAACATCCCAGTGAGGGCGGAAAGGAAAGGCAGGCCTGGAAGCTTGAACCGTGGGAGCAGAGCATAAATGGGGAGCGCTGGGCTCTGCAGCCTGCTTCTGCTAGGAAGGAAACTGCTGGAAATCTGGAAATTAGCTGGTGGGTAGGGCACGGCGGCACCACGTCACCCGCCTCGCAGGAAACCGCGCTGAGCTGGTGACGAGGAACGGGAGTCGAGGGAGGTGGAGGCAGGTACGGGGGTGGAAAAAGGGGGAGGCAGTGAAAGTTAAAAAAAAAAATAAAAAAATCTCTGCCTCAGCAAAAGTTTTCATTAAAATTTTAGACAAATGATCTCTGTGTCCTTCTCCCATGCTGCCTGGGGCTCCATGCTATTTCTATGCAAATAACAACCTCGTGGTTTATATCTTATTATTTCCACCGGAGCTGCGGCGACATGACCCGAGACGTGTGTGAGGTAGACAGCGAGAGAGAGAGAGGGAGAGAAAGAGAGGGAGAGGGAGGGAGGGAGATGGAGTGGCTGCTCGCTGAAGTGTGAAAAAATATTGTCAGGAGTGAGCGGCAAGAACAAAAAAAAATTGCAGGGATAACGTGTTTATTTCAGCCCCTCTCCCCATGTGAACCAGCACCTTTTAAAATTCATTGGGCATCAGGCGATCATGCACAATCCATCTGCTTTCACTTTATCATTTGCATTTCATGCCTCCTGGCTTTTGATGTGCTGATACTTTGATGCAGTCAGGAGACGCGCATTATCATTATTTCAATTTTCAGGGGGGTCAGCGGGCTCAGCACAGGCGCGCGCACACGCTCGCAGGAGAGGAATGAAATGTCATTTCCACCTCTCCACCCCCTGCTGAAATGCAACGGGGAAGACAAAAGGGGTACGGATGAAATGCAGCCCCAGTGCCCCGCACGCCGAGCGCCGGCCCCGCCGCGGGGCATCACACCTTTCCCTCCGCTCCCTCCCTTGCTCCTAGGTCCGGACTGCAAACAAAGACGGCTTAATCGAGAGCACCGGGAACCTCCCGGAGTTCCCCCGTCACCCAGACAGGCAGAGGGGCTGCGAATCCCTAAATCCACCTGGCAGCAGGCAGCTCAGCGGGGCTGTGCCTCTCTCCTGACGCAGCGGTGACACGGGCACGGCACGCAGCCCGCACGGCAGCACCGGGCTGCAGAGCCAGGCACCAGCTCCGGCTGGAAACCATCGTGACCTTGAGCTCATCGCTGAGTTACAGGCTGCAGGCTGGGGCTGGCAGCTGGACCTTTCCCTCTGCACCCAAACCCTCAGGCTGGTTTTTACATAATGAAGGAGACCGGCAAGGGATCTGCCGGCACGGAATGTTTCTCACAGTCCTCCTCTGCTCCCCTTGTGAACTGGAAAGAACCCAATATTGCACAGGAAAATAAAAAAAATCAAACAACTTTCCGGAAAAAATAAAACAACACCTCACTGCTTTCTGCAAGCCTTATTGTCTCCACTGCTGCAGAAACATTTTGGCATGGCACGCTCTCTTCTTACAGAGAGAAGACATTTTGAAGGTACGTGTGCAGGCACGAGGCCACGGATGAGTTTTATACAACACCTTTGAAGGCAGTAATTAAAGTCAGCGATGAAAAAGCCCAAATCTTTGTCTCAGGCACGATCTTTCCTTGAGACCCTGCCCCTCGGGTGGGTGACCTCCCACTGCCACCCAGGAGCGCTGCCTTCCTGCGCAGGGCCCTTCCCAGCACCTCATCCAAGGGAGCAAGAAGCGAGGCTCAGCTGCTCCACAGAGAAAAACCACAACAGCTTTCCAGCACGAGACCCTTCTGGAGCCTTATTCATGCACTGGCAGAACAGAACAAGACGCATCACGCCTCGTGCCCGAAGGACCTCTGCATCCCTCCAAGGGAGGACGGCTTAATTGGCCCCTGCCTGAGAGAGACCTGACTTCCAGCCAACAGAAAATTCAAACCAATGTCCTCCTATATCCACAGGAAAAGCGTTTAACGGGTTAGATATAAGGACAGGGAGAGGGAGTGCAATCCAAAGCGGATTGTGCCTCCATCGCAGGCTGATGCAAGCTGTTAGCGTGCACCGTGTGCTTCACACCCCGCGTAAGATCTCAGCTGGGACGAGCTTGGGTATTTCAGGCTAGCACCAGGTCACCTCGCTCTGTCGTACCTCTGGGACACAGTTACAGCTGGATCCATTCAGGAAACTCTCACCAGAACTGCAGGGATTTAAAAACAGAGATCATGTGCACCAGGACACCCCACAGCACCCAGCCCTGAGGGGGGCTCCCAGTCTCCTGCTGTTCATGGACAGGTCAACTTGCTGGTGGCTCTGGGCTTTAGTCCTCTCACTGGGAGAGCTGGATAAGGTGCAGTAGGTTCCTCCTTTGCCTGACCTCTCAGCAGGAAGGGGTTCAGTGCCTACACAACAGTCCATGCCTTTCCAGCAGAGCAGGGAGGGAGAGAAAAGGGCACACGGAGCGATTCAGCCCGCTGGAGTCCTCGGCATAGGATGGGCTAAGTCAGCCCCAGAAAGCTTCTCCTTCTGCCTCTGCCTTCTGACAGATGTCAGGTGCTTAATTTAGCCTAAATCCTTAATTTTTAAGTGCCAAAAATTTAGTGAGATTACACTAGTCCTAGAGAAACCAACATTCTCTCCATGGGCAGAGAGTGCAGTTAAACCTCGAAAGGGAGCGGGAGCGGAGGACTGAACAGACTGCCTGTGCCATCTGGGAAACTCTGCAGGACCCCGATCCCCAACAAATGACAGCTGGAATCAGGCAACATACTCCACTTCAGCAAGCACTAAACTGACTCAATCTCTTTTTAAAGGATGGATCTTCAAATGCCTCTTTTCCTTCCATTGATGCAGGTGTGTGTGATGTGTGTAAGAGATCTAACTGAGGGTACTGCATCCTGGAGTTGATAGGATCAATGCTTCATTCTCTGCAGAGCCCCCTTTATTCAGGGGAATAATTCAACGAGAGACTATTTTCCTTTTATCTCCCATTGTCGGGCAGGCACTCCTTGAAACGCAGCTTGCGATGAAGCACAACCACCCCAGGTGCTGGAGAGTGCCTGAGAACAAAGCTGCACAATGGGGAAGGGCACTCGCGCCCGCACAATCCCAACTCTCCCGTAAACAAAGCCCTCGCTGAGAGGGACGAGAGCGGAGTCGGCTGCGAGCCGTGTCTGCGACAGACAAGGAGCCAGGGGCTGTGATATTAATAGGCTTGGGGCAGCAAGGGAGAAAAATCGCCTCTGGTGGGGGGAAAAAAAAAAAGAAGAAAGGAAAAAAAAAAAAAAAGAGCCACTTTAGTAGGGAAAGCTGTGAGTTTGCTTCCAGCCTGAGTTATTCCCCCCTGCCCTGCACAGCTGAGATTTCCAGCAGGTTTGACCCCTTGAAAATCACCGTTCACACACTCTTCCCCAGGCTCCGGTGCTTCCTCAGTGTTAACGCAAAGTTCATGGTGATTCTGGCCCACGTATTTCAAAACACGTTCTTCCAGACACTGGCAACAACCCTGTTTCCCCTATCACAGTACACAGTGGGTAGGAGAAGACGCTGCCCGGTCGGTGGGCTTCTCTACTTGTGTCATTCAGTCACTGCACACAGCCCATGTTAAAAGCTTTTTCTCCTTCTCCTTCACCTGGTTCATGCTCAAGCCCTTATTCTGCAGTCCTGCCTGCATCCCCTGCCAATCTCCTACCAGGATGCCTGGAATAGTGGCTCTTGTCAAGAGAAACTGGCGCATGAGAGGACTGCTTTCTCACCAGAAAAAAAATAAATAAATAAAGGAAAAAGTCATTAAAGTTTCCCAGATCTGCCCTGTGTCATCTCTCGTTTTGATCAGGAGCCTAACCAGGGTAGGTTCAGCCTCTGGGATTCCCCTTCACAGCCCTTCCAGAAGCTAACAGCAAAAGGAACCCGCCAGAACAACAGTGCTGGCAGCTCCTTAAGTCTCAGGCAGAACTCAGAGAAACAGCCACTCACTTCAGATGGCTCTGAAGACTGAAATGTAAAAAAACTTACCTTGTTCAGGGCTCCGCAGCCGGTCAGGATTATATGAGAGTTCTCAACCTGGATAGTCCTCTGCCCGAGCCGAACAAGGTAAGCTCCAATTCCAATGGCCCGACATGTAACCTTAAAAAAAAAAAAAAGAAAGAAAAAAAATCACATTGATTTCTGTCCTACCACACAGCCAAAACCTATTGATTCAGATGTCTAGATAAAACTAGTTGTGTTTGTATTACAAGGTTATAAAATCTACATTGCAAAACTCCAGACCTATTGTTTTGTAAAAACACATTAGCTGAACACGTGTGTATTTTATTTAAAAACAAGGAAAAGCAGTAACTTAGAGACTGAGCAGACATGACGCCAAATGGCTGTTTCTAGAAGTGCTCTACATTTAGTTTGAGATGGATCCAGCCTCGCAATGGTGCAAATAGTGTTGCTCAAAGCCTACAGGAGCCAATTTACATCAACCAAAAGTCTGATCCCAGATGTATCTCTGGATAGCACTACAGGATTTTTAGCTGAAATAGATGATACAGTTTGAAGAACAGAAAGCAGTGGGGGATTACCAAGTTGATGGTGATAATACTGTCATAGGCTAAAGATGATTCTCCAGCAATCATGCCAGATCCTCTGAGGTTCTCTATTCCAAGTCCGTCTTCCTTCCCGATAATATCTGTTATCTTATACCTGAGGGAGACACATACAGCCTTTGAGTCACAAGGTCCAGTGATTTGCTGAACCGGTTTGCTACAACGAAAATGAAAAGTGACTAAATATCATTAAGGCTCAGAAGAATAATGTGCATAAAACCCATCCAGGACCAGTACACGAGCTCATTCTGCAGCCTCGCTGAGCACCACGAACAGCCCGATGTATGCGCAGTCAGAGCAGCGCTGCGAAGAACAAATGCCAGGGGAGAGGAATCCCATGAAAAGCACTCTGTCATTCCCACAGGACGTGAGGAGCAGTCTGATTATAGAAAAAAGGGCAGGAAAGGAAGAGAACGTAGCCGAAAGGAACAAAAAAATAGGACAAGAGATTACAACGCGTCTCTTTTCTTTACTTTTTTTCTTCCCCTCCAGAACGCATGGAGGCCTTGGCCTCAGTCACGGATCCTTCTGTCCTTACTCTGGGGTCTACCAGAAAAGTAGTTTTCAAAATTCATTCCTGGGTAGGAATCATCATCCTGCTGTTAGAGCTTTTAGCACTGCAGGATCCTTGGGGACAGCCTGGACCCCAGCACAGTGCCAGCACAGCGCTACCTCCAGCAGGGCAGCGCACGACACGACTTTGTACTCTGCTGCTCCATGTCCTGATAACACAGAGCCACAGCTTTCCAGCTGAAGACAAGGACAGGACACGCATCGCCTTCTCATGCACCCGAGGATGAGCAGAAAGCTTTTCATTCTGACGTGTCTGTGCCTACCTGGACTCTCCGTTGTCCTCCACGTGTTCACAGTGAACTGAGTTCAGAGCACTGACTTTTTTGTAGTCCTGAGGCGTCAGGTACAAGTATTTGTATCCCTGTAGGGAAAAAACAGCTCATTCATCTCATTCCCAATGGTAGGCCCTTCCCAATCCCCAGTAACCCACCCAAAAAGAGAGTTTCAAGGGAACAGATACTGAGAGTGATAGAGACATCCTGTCTCAACCTCAGAGCTCCAGCTGAGGTCAGTGAAAGCCAGGGCTGCTTTCAACACTTAGCACTAATTCATTCTGGATGCCAGCCCTGCTGCCTGAGAGACCCCATACCAACTTTGGAGCTAACAGCCCAGCAAGCACGCAGCTCACTTCTGTTAGAAGAGGCTGTGTATAAGAAAGGTTATGTTCTGGGCTGATCCTCTTACTCCTGTGCCTCCTTACTTTGTATGGGTCATCCGGGTCTTCCCACGCCACGTGGAACATGTGCCGAATCTCCTCGGCCAAGCCGATCCTGGCTCCGCTGTTGGCAGCCACGTAGATACGGGGTATGCCATGGCTTCGGGCAAGCTCTGAAGCCCTCAGGAACAGCATGTCTTCTTGGGGCCCAAACGAACCGATCCGGTAGGTAATGTCATTGCCAATGACAATGATATCGCGGCCTTCTGGATACTCGGGGGTCTTGAGGGTCATTTTCCAAGCTACCATCCCAATCTGCAATCAAGGAGCAGAGGACAACAAGAAGTCATTACGTACGTTCAGGACGTGGAAGCAGGGACTGACACGAGGCCCATGTCCCTCATGGACGCTGTGTTTCTGAATTGTCCTGGGGAGCTGTGCTACCAGCGGCTCCAACGCGCTGCCCGCACAGAGCACAGCTGGCAGGGCTCGAGCCTCTCAGGGGCACTGTTAATAACCCTTTTATTTCATAGCTACCCCCCTTTATTTATTTGTCTTTCTTTCGTTCCTTTGCCTCTTTCCCTTTTCCCTCCCAGATTCTGCAGCAGTTTCTTCCCAAACCAGCCAGGGTAAGCAATGCTTTTAGCTGCATTTTTCTTTTTTTTTTTTTTCTCTTTAAAACCACCGGATCATCTCTTCTGGCCCATCTTATGGCGACGAGCAGCATCTGCACCCCGCGTCCCCATCTCCGAGCGGCCGCGTGTCGCCGTGCTGGGGAGCTGGCCACCCTGGAAGCCATTAAGGGATGGAAATCGCAGCGTCCCCTGAAAGCCACATGCATCACCCAGTCCCCGCTCGCCCAAGGATCATAAGCTCTGAGTACACATTCCTCAAGCCGATTGCACAGCCTCTGCAATCAGGACGGCTGAAGCTCTCATTGCGGGGCCTCTGAATTCTGCACATGATGAACTAAATCGGGAGGGGGAGCGGGGAGAAGCAGCAGACAGATATGTGCCATTTAATCCAAATCAAAATGGCACGATACACAGTCGAGATCCAATCAGCATCTGCAATAAGATATGCCATAATAGGCTCATTAAAAAAAATAAAAAGACGGGGGAATTAATCAAAGGGTCATTGGAAGTAAAGCAGGCAGCAATCCAAAAATACCACAGCCGGCTACCGACAGATCCCTCCCTTCCTCCTCCCCGTTTGAGAGCTGAGATTGCCGGTGAGCAGCAAGACAGTGCTTCCCTTCTCCTTGGTCTCAGCTCCATCCCCTGCTATTCTGAGATGTCACATGGGATTAATTTGTTTGTTTGCTTCTGAATATTTGCAGATTTACCCTTACATCCTCGCAACCAACTGCAGTGCTTGGAAGAGAGAGATACGCAGAGCGTAAATCCCCACAGGTCAGAGGATGCCTTGCTGAAATTCCAGGATCATTGCAAAATTAAAGGGAAAAGTTTTAATGTTGTAAAACAACTGGACGCAGCTGTGGTCAGGCACACAGACCAGAAGTTACTCAGTACAGAGACCAAGGGCATGCGGACAACTGGGCCAGAGTCTGGGAGAGCAGCCCAATTCATCCCAAATAACCTTACATAGCCAGGGGGGTTTCTTGGACTTCTGCTCCTCTATTATTGGGCTTTCATAGCAGAAAAAGAAAGACCAGAGGTGAAAAAGGGAGAAGAAACAGAAGCTTTGTCCTTCCGACCTAACTGCTGCGGGAAAAGAGATGCTGGGGGCTGCACGCCGTGTCTCTGACCTGACTCTCAACTAGGGGCAAGCTCGCAATTAGACACAGCAGGTTAGGGAAGTCTGCAGCTCCCAAGTCAAAGGTTTCAGGATTAGCCTCGGAGAGACAGAGGGTGCCCACCTAGCCCCTGCCGCCTACCGCAGCTCGTCTCATCGCCGCTTTGCAGGTTGATTTTGAATCTGCCATCGTACCATAACTAAAACCCCAAAGTGGGCACTAATGAAATCTTTCTGATGGCTCCTCAGAAAACAGTTTTAGTTATTGACGGGAACCCACGGGGGCAATATCCTCTTGAAAACCGCACCGTGACCTCGCGCAGAGCGCTGATTTCCAGGATTTTGTCCACGCAGCCACCTCCGTACGGCCACGCCGAGGCCACCAGCCAGGAGCACGCCGGGAAGCTTCAAGCACCAGGGGCCGAACACAAACCACGAGCAACAAGGGAACTGCTCGGGCTTTGTAGTCGCTAAATACTTAGTGCAGCGAAGAGAGGAAGGCACAAAGACATTGCCAGGAACCTGCACAATGACCGCAGCGTAGCGCGGGGGAAATGCCAGCGTCCTCTGCTCACACGAGGCAGCTGAATTAACGCCGGCCCCAGCTCCTAGGGGACTCGTGACCAAGCTCAGTGAGTGTCCAGGGCCGGCCTCACCGCTGCCTCTGCCCGTCCTGATGGAAGAGATTTTCTTCACTTTCACCAGCCTGGTGATTTTTGACATTAGTACAGAAAACAGCCAAATTAAAAGCATTTCCTATTTGGAAAAATCATAGCGGAGGCTTTGCAATAGCTCCCTAGACTGAGATTATGCGTCCCCTCATAAATAAAATCCTTTTTGTTAATTCTCATTAGCAGACTAAGAAAAACTACCCATCCAGGGCACGGCAACCGCAAACTCCTGAAAATAGTTTATGACTGATAAATATGGAACAACCTCAGCCTGCTTCAGAAAAGTAAAACTCAAAGCCCATCACTCAATTAACCCGCGTGTCTTTTTGTCCAGAGCTTGCTTTGTGCCATTTTTACCCAGTCACTAAAACCACAGGGCACAACTCGGGGTTTTTGGTACGACCAGTTTAGATTCTGTTTCAATTTATGGGAAGCGAAGGACAGCTTCCTATTGCAGGAAAAAAAATAATAATATGAGATTCTTAAGTTAACGGCAGCACACCGAAAACTGGAGAGTTCCCGGGTTAATTAGACAGGCTGAGCTAATCACCTAAGAGCGTGGTCGGAACAATACAGGGTGAGGGTAAGCGGCGGGGGCTTCGAACCGGGCGCTTTCAAGAGCCAGCACAGTTTGGAAGTGCTCCTCCTGCCACAGCTCGATTCCCAGCACGCCCGGGAATGAAGAAGAGAGGGAGGAGAAAATAAAAGCAGGACCCGTCTTATTTAACTGTTTTTATGTTGGCAAAATGATTTGTGCCACGGTATTTCCATAAGAAGTGGGCCCATTATTCTCCTGTAGGAACACATTTGGTTTGAAAAGTATCACTGGACAGAACGTGGAAATCAAAGCGGATGAATTATTCACAGCCCCCGATCAGAAGTGATCATTATTTCTGATGTCCCGAACTGTGATTAGGATTCAGTGCTCAGATGTCATTTGCTCCCTGAATAGCACCGGCAAGGCAGGACGGCCTGACACACATACATTACGCCCAAGTTTTATATATATAATTTTACACACACCTTCTCCCACCAGCTCTTTGCCTTAATGCAGCCATTAAGGGACAGTAAAAACATGATATTAACGAAGGTTCGTTTTCATGGCGCTCATAAACGCCGTTAGTTTGACACACAGTGTCAACACTAATCATGGCCTAAAATTAACACCAAAATTGACTTCAACATTAATTGCGCTATCGATGTGACCGGTAATACACACGCTGATGCAGTTACAAATTGACTGCCAGTGGCAGCCGGGGCTGGTGACAGCAGGCAGCGAGGGGAATGGGGAAGAGACCGGCTGCAGGCTCCCTGTGCAGAGCAGGATTGGTGCTGAGCAAAGGGAGGCCGGGGCCACGGGGCTGCTCTGCAGGCAGCAGGAGCCCCCCAGCCTCCTCCCTGCAGGACCTGGACCTCCTGGGGACAAAAAACCCGCTGGAAAGCAGAACAGCTCGGGCTGTGTCAGCATCTGTGCTCGAGCCGTGCCAGGTGTGTTGTTTTTTTTCCTCTCTCACAGCTAGGAAAATGTTTGAGCCGAGGTACTTCATGGCATGCTTGGTTTTATTTGTTCACCTCCGGATCTAGAGAGCTGGACGTGGGTCTCGAAGAGCCTCGGAGTTGGACAGCTGAACCTAAAGAGCACAAAACGCGGTCTTGCTGTTCTGCCACAGCTGTGCCCTATGCTCTACCTGTTAGAAATACACATGCAGTGGAAGTACAGCTGCGTGCCAGTATGTGTGATGTGCTAAATTACAACAAGAGAAGAGACACAACATCTGCAGGGGCTGGCCCGTGAGCACTGGGAGTTCTGTAGCTGAAGATGCCCAAAACCCCATTTCTGCTGCCGTGCACCCACACCGTGACCCTGGCACAGCAACACGTTGCCTTTTTCAGAATTTCAGGCCTGGAAGAAAGCCTCTCTGCACTTACACGTGCCCAAAAGCTGCAAAATTTTGTTTTCAACAAGGAGGGCACGACGGGCTGCTGGAGGCCTTCAGACTTGGTGCCTTGCTAGAGAGGGGACCCGCTCGGTAAAGGGAGCTGTGAGGTACCGGCTCTGAAAGGCTGCTGGAAAGGAACGAGACGGGAATTCCTCCTGCCTGGGAGGCTGAGGATGGTGTGACAGCAACGGGCTGGCTGAGGATCGGTGACAAAGGACGGGCATGCACAGCACCACAAGGAAAGCTCAAAAAAGCCACTGAAGACTGCAGAATTCGTTTTTGCGGCATACATTTGTGTGCTGCAAGGTCTGAAGCTGGAACCACGTCTCTTGGGGATAGCCAAGGGCATCTTGTTGAACCCCGACCAAATTCCCCATCAAATTCACGTTCCCGTCCAAGCCCTCAGAATTAATTGGGAGCAGCACTGCCAGCTTCTGCACCAAAACAGAAGCAGTTCTGATGAAATTCTCGAAATGAAGCAATAAATAACTTCTCCTGAGGCAGGGTGTAAAGCTGGACAACTCGAGCTGGAATAGTTTGCATCTCGTGAAGTTGTGGGTTACAGAGACCAATGGCAAACCCTTATGAGGAGCTTTCTGCACACAGGTCTTCAAACATTTACATCCAAATACAAAAGCTGTGCTCTGGTACTGTAGGTATTTGAGGATTTCAAAACACTTCGAGAAAATTGGGTTACGTTCTTATAAACTTCTAGAAATGTATCATTTAAATAGTTATAAATTCTAGCTCAGAGATGCGTATCAGAGGCTCACAACCTCCAGTTGTTAAGAAAAGCCTTTTCAAAGCTCAGCCTTGTAGTATTGCTCCGACATGCACAGAGCTTTTCAAAAACTCAGTCCTTTTTTCTGTGTCTACAGCAGTGTGAGAAGCAGCACGCTGAGGGTACCAACCTGCAGGAATATCGACCCCTCAACAACTCGAGGCAGCACAGAGTACCCGTGCCTAGCTCCACAGCTCCTGCTCACTACCAGAGGCTCCACGGACCGATACGACACGCATCCACCCTAACAGGACTTGAAATAACCCCCCACCAGTCCCATCCTCCCCCCACACCTCCTACTCTTAAGGTTGTATCAAACGATCTCGGCACAGAAGTGGGGAAAAAACAGCTCTCAGTGATGCTGGGGGACCCTCTGTTAATTTGTGTTGCATTCCGCTTGTCACCAGACACTCCCTCCTTTACCAAAAATAACAAAGACGTGCTCTGCTCCCTACCCCCACGTCTCCCTGTGACACCCGAGCGTCTCATTGAAAGGGGCTAAAACGGTTCTGCCCCAGGAGGATTCACTGTCTGAAATCACACCACGAGCGTTGGAGAGGAGGAGACACCACGGAGAGCTGTCCCTGCTGTTTAAACCCATTCCCACCGCCACCGGAGCCTTCGGGTCAGGACTGCTCCCAAAACTCATCGAGAAAAGGGCTGGGAAATACAAAGAGAAACAACTATTTTGACGGGAATTTCTGGGGAAAGCAGCGGTGGGCTGGGAGTAGGGGAAGCAGCTGCCTGGTTGGTTTCCATCCCCCTTCCTGGGGATCCACTGGCTTTGCCACCACGCACTCCCCGCCTTTCCTACCTGATCCACCTGCTGGAGGCAGCCCGGCTGATGCTTTAACACCCTGTGCCTGGCGTAAAACGCAGGAGCACGGGGTGACAAAGCAGAACATGCGGTTCAACTATTAAGCTCTGCTTGTGTAAAATTCATTAGCTCCACCTGGCAGCCGCGGGCGGCGCGGGGAGCTGGCGAAGCGGTGTTTGAGCAGCCCTCTGCCCACCGCCACCCCGAGCTTCACCTTGGCCAGATCCCAGATCTTCCCCGCTCACAGGACCGGGTGCCTGCTGCTGCTCCAGCTCACGGCTCCTACTGAGGACCATTTCTGAACCTCACGCTACTGAGAAGGAAAAACTGTGACATCTAGTGCCAACAGGGAAAACGGCACGCTGTGCAGGGACACCGCGTGAGCCGGCGATGAAGGGTAACGCGGGGTGTTGCTGCAGGCGCTCGCTTTCTCCTCGTCCTTGAAGATTTGTTGGGTCTTCTCAGTGGATGGTGTGGTCCCGGTGCCAAAGGATCACCGTAAAGTGTCACCAAAACACATGGAGGGCTACAGGAAAACATCAACGCCCAGCTCAGGAATGACAACTAACGTACTGGGTTCTCCATCACGCTGAGGGAATTGCCTTCTTACGCTAAGATTTCAGCTCTTTTCATCTTCTGCACAAAGCCATCCTCAAGGGGCATTTGAGGAGGGGGTCACTACGCTCCAGGTTGTGCCTGCAGCAGAACTACTGCAAGGGACAGGGTTTTAAATCCCACGTGAGTTACACACTCCTGAAATCTAGCGCTGTGTGCCTGTCTGCATTCCCACAATTTCAGACTCTCCGAGTTTTCCCTATTCTAGCACAGCCACGTAGCTGCACAGCACCATCAGAGGTGTCGAAGACAGGGCAGAGCCAACAGGACTCCGTGCTGCATCCTTCCAAACCCATCCCTCCCAACAGCAGAGCAGAAAGCCCCAGTCACACACCCCTACAACAAAGATCTTAGCCAGAATCATGGAAGATTGTGCCACTAAACAGAAAGGCTTCCAGATTATTTATTTATTTGGGTTAAGCAGGAATGATAGAGGTCTTGTGGCGTAATCTAGATAAGCATCCAGGCAATGGTATGAACGTAAAACTCTCCCCTTAAAAGCATTTTAGAGTAAATGTAGTTGTTTGTAATCTTACGCAATTTTGTTTTCTCTGCATATTTCAATGGTCCAAGTCTGTCCTAGACTGGAGACAGGCTGAGCATCCTCTGGTGCTTAGTTCTTGGTGTGCTCACAGTCGTGCATTAAATTACAGCCCGATTGTCCCACAGTCTTTATTCAGTAATGCACTCCAGAGCATTACAAGGGAGCTATTGACTGCTGTTTGATTTTGCTGATAAAATACTGTCTCCTTCAGCTCTCTTCTACACCCACCAGCTCTGAAAATTATTTACAAACTGTTCTTAACTTTTTAGGGCTGCGAATTCAGTCTTGTCAAGCGTGCTGGCTTACTGACGCTTTATGGTAGCAGGCAGAGCTTATTGGAACAATCTCACATGTAAGCAGAGGTGCCAAAGCAGCCAGAACAGTAATAGAGGGCACACAAGAAAGGGTAACCAGAGACCAGGAGACAGTTCATGAGCTTAGCGTGAAGGATCCAGAACCAACACCATCTAGCAGAAAGCTCCAGGCAACATCCAGGATTCTGTCTGCAGTCCAAAGACACAGCAGATGCGTTTCAGCAAGAACTCTGGCTGCGCTGCGTGGGCAAGGGGCTGGAAAAAGGCCCCACATTAGCGATGTCTTCTGGGCTACGAGGGCAGCCGGCCCGGCCAGCAGCACTGCAAGCTCCCCCGCGTGGCCGTGACAAGACACGGGATCCTCTGCTCAGGAGCAAGCACTGTCTAGGAATAAATAGCAAGTTGTATTTTCATGGTCCATTAAGTCCTTGGCTTCTTTGTTGAGACTACTAGCAAAGAGATAATTACTGCCAAATGAGGTGGTGGGTTACATGAAGTGGTCACAAGCTAAGCGGAGAAAAACCTCTTGTATTGTGAAAGTTCTTGGTACTTCCCATTTCACAGATTTTCCTGAAAACACAGACAAACAGCGTCAGCCAGGTTAGCCCAGAGCACTGCTTGCAAACTCTGCGAGGATGGGAGATCCCAGCTTCGAGCTCTCGCTCTGCGCCCCGCATTAGAGCAGGGATTGCAACTCCGGTTGTTGACATCCAGCTGAACACGCTGACCACAAATCTCCGGGATTTTATGCCGGCTTCTCAATTTCGCCAGCTAGCTAAAACAATTAGGGCACTCAGCTGAGCTGAATGCTTTAAGAGGAAGAGTGCCTTGACCCCTTTTCACATAGAGAAAATGTAATTGTTCAGACCGTGTAGCACAGCCCCAACAGAAAAGACAAGCCCTACCTCAGCACAGCTGATGCCGCAGTGGTAAGGCTCTCGCTTGCACGGGGGAATAGTCTGAGTGGGGGGAATGTGCTTGAGTCTCTGATCTAAACCACGCAGAACAGTAATAGGAGCCCGAATGCACTAAACAGCAGCTCTATTTATGACAGTCAGAAATTTCCTCTTTAGTAAGAAATACACAATGTACCTCTCAAAAGTTTTTGGATTCAGAAAATCAGCAACTTTTGCTCGAAAAAAATTACATTTACTTGGAAAGTTCCTAACAAGACTCCCACTTGGCAGCTCACTGGGGCCTGCTCTGGTGAGAGCTCCGGGCCATGGGCTCCATTGGCACTGCTCATTACGTGTTACTAACCACAACTGGGGGAACAAACGCTGTGTAACACAGTAACACCTATTTAGCAAGTACACATTCAAAGACTCTTAAGACATGTTTGTCTAAATTATCCTCACAACACCCCAAAGTACTGCCGTTGTATTAGGGTATGACCAAGCTGAGGCAGTGAAAACTTCGACTGAGGCTACCAAGCAAGCCACTGCAAAGCTTGGCCACCTCAACTTCCCCTCGGTAGGGATCATCCTTCCCTGGGAATCACCTCCCCAGCTCAGTGTGTAGGGGCTTTTAGCATTTCCAAGTCAAATACATTTACCTGAGGACAAAACCTCTCCCTAACAAATTAATTCCATTTTAGAGAGCCAACGAAACGTGCCATGTGTTGAGAATGGTTCACCATTGTATTGCGTGGAAGATGTGCAGAACCAACAATGTTTCTCCAGCTCCTCACAGCATGTCTCCTCTCCCTGTGCAATACCTCCAGCTACTGCCACACAGATGGATTACTGCGAGGATCCTCGCTCCCTGGTGGATAAGATGCCGTGTTTCTCTGCCCTGCTGCCGTGCAGACTGATCACAGAAAAGCAGAATGAATCCACTTACAGCCCTAACAAAGGACAGGCTCATGCCCTGCATTCAGCTAGCATCCTGTCCCTTCCTCCACCGCTGCAGCCATCTTCATGGGGAAGAGAAACTCGAGTGCACGTTTGTGAAAA
Organism: Aythya marila; assembly: GCF_965140915.1. Classification (NCBI taxonomy): domain Eukaryota; kingdom Metazoa; phylum Chordata; class Aves; order Anseriformes; family Anatidae; genus Aythya; species Aythya marila. Next base: position 10,106,508 of record NC_139061.1, read on the forward strand.
TTTGTTTCCTCAGCCAAACGAAATTAAACCATAAAAGCCTAGAGTCGGCTCATCCTGATAAAGGAAGTGCAGCAGGGAGGAATGAATCTGTTCGGCAGCTCGTCACCCCTTGAATGTCACCTGTCCTTCAGCCTGCTGCTGGAACCTCTTCCTCAGATTGACCACTCTCATGTGTGAATGAGCGCTATTGTGTGCAGTGGCTATTGGTAACAGAATTCAATACTAACGCCTCAAACCTCATTCCAGCTGCACATGGTCCTACAGTAACTCGTCTAGGTGCCGACAGGCCAGGCTGACAGCTGAGCACGAGCAGCTTTTAGCGGCTCTCGGGGACGGTTCGACCTTGCTGGGCTTCCCCGTGACAGAACCCGGGGCTGGGACTTCACCCCCAGCCAGCCCCTCACCTCGTTTCTGGGAAGTTATTCAACAGCAGGTTGCAATTTGCCACATACCTCCACGAGAAACGATCTTCAGCAGACCAAAAAACATTGTGTTTTACAATCTTTTGTCTTACTTTCCAGTCACTCAACCCCTCGGCCTAACCGCCACAGAAGGGCCTGCAAAGGGCCTGCACCCGTGCCCAAGATAGCAACACCATGCATACCACAACAGACAGGTCATTTGTTTTCGGATTGAGCACAACTAAGTCTATCAAGGGGTTAAAAAAACTCCTAATTTTTTTTTGGTGGTCTTTGGGTACAGAATCTCTTATAATAAGACTATTTGTATTCATACTGGCAGAGTAAACACTACATGTTCATGCCCAGGCAGCTCTGTGCTTGTAATTTCAGCAAGAACAGAGCTACATCCCTGAGGGACTTTGCTATTTCCCTAGCCACCATCCACTCAAACGCTGAATGAGAGCACAGAAAGAGAGAAAGATGATGGCATAAGCCTCCACAGCACCGCAGCCTCAGCTTTCACTAACAATGCAGGGAATCGTTCATTTCATGTATAATTATACTAGTTAAAACATTTTTTTCTATAGGCCAGCAAAAGACAAGGAAGTAGTGTTCCCATAGTCACCATTTACTGATTAGGTTCAATCTGAAAACATTATTTTCAAAACCTTCCCCTGACAAGAGACATATAGTAAATATAAATAAAAAACCCTGTTTCCTCTCATCACTAAACTTGATGTTTTTGATGTAAGAATAGAACTTTGCAAGTCTTATATATCTAGTTAAAGGTACTGTTCAACAATGGAAAAAAAAAAAAGAAAAAGAAAAAGAAAAAGAAAAATACAATTCCATCACTTAGAACTGTTCCAAGTTAGATTACTGTAGAAACGTTCACTTATGGAATCCCACCTAGCCTGGACACAAAAAAATAAACATATCTTCTACTAGTTTTCTTTATTTTCCAGCCATTTTAAGGCTGCAATCTTTGTCTTGCTAATGTAAAGACACACCAGGAAAAGCCCACGACCACAGTACAGCCTCGTCCAGCTTGAGCCGAAGGAGTAACTCTATTACTCTGACAGCATTAGCAGCTTGTTAGTCCCAAGGAAATCATTCACTAGAGGGGGATGTTGCACACACCTTGCTAGTGTGCTACACAAATACTGCAAGGTGAGTATTCAAATGGAAAGCATAAAATTGGTTTTTCATTTTTTAAGCAAATGAAAACATTTCCATTTAGTTTTGTAAAACATATTTTGTTCAAATATAAACCCCAGTTACCTGGAATAGCTGAACGAGCACTTTTTAATTATGAAGGAAAAAATAGCATAGGAACAGGTTTGAAATGGAATCATCATTTACTACAGAGTTTAAAATACCCATTGTATGGAAGGTATTAATTTTTAATGAAACAAAAATCCCATTTTCAAGAGTGAGACTTCATCTATGAAAGACCGAATGAATAGATTTTGTGGCTGGCCTGGTAAATTTTCATTACAATTGTCAAACCCAGCCCAAGACACAATATACTGCAGGACATGGAAAGAAAAGTAGTCATAAAGAAAGTGCAACTTGCCTCATTTCCTCCTGGCAGCCTGTTCATGTGCACGAGCTGGCCCTGATCATCCAACACCAACTCGGTGTACGTTAGTATGTCAGACGGCAGCGGTGGTGTTGGCAGGAATGCATGTTCATTCATCGAATCCCAGAGTTTAATCAAAGACTACAGGATGAAAAGATAAGTTTTTGTTGAGAGTATCATCTGCAAACATTTTTATTATTCAATCTACTGTGAATTAGTATTCAGGACAAAACACTCTGAATCCCCCATCACCCAGTTTGACTGGCAGTATTCAGCGGACATCGCTTATTTTGGAACTTAAACTATGAAACACAGTTTCACACAGATTAGCATAATTCAAATTACGCGATTCAGGACAGGACCCAGCAAATCAGATACACAATCAATTCTGAAACTCATTAACTCATTTAATAATGTATGACTCCTATCCTAGGCACTATCACTCCTGCACTGTCCAACCTCCTACAAAGGCTGGATAACAGGGTAGTAAAACAAAGGAACAAACAAGAAATGCAAGATGGTTTACATTTCAACTTCTGCTGTTAGATTTATTAATGGATCTACAGCAACAGCATATAAGGAATCCTGATTTTTTTTCAAAGCAGAATCAATCCGTGGTTGCACATACCCTGGGGAACCACTGATAGCCATTCAAGGCCACTCATTTCCCTGACAAGCAAGGATGGCAACAGACAGAAGCACTCTGCAGGTTCAAAACTTTAGCACAAACCAGGAGGCCTTAACAAAGGGCACTTACCTGCCGAAACATCTCAGGAATGTCATAGACGTAGGATGTCCCTAAAGACTGTGCTTGGAATCTCTTGGACTGAAGCAGGTCCTTGGTCACGTACGGGGTATTGATCAGCATCCCATGAAGTGGCCCCTGTTTATCCCCATAGGCCTGGAACATAATCTGCAGCACAAAACACAACCAGTTACGATTTAACCCGCTGGTTCCTTAGACCTATCCCATCCGTATTTTAACAAAAATCATCTGGATATTCCAGACTGATCAGGCTTGCTTCTGTTCTCTACAAATATAATATGTTAATGCTCACATACCCTGAAACGCCGTGCTTCATCATGCATTACTACCCTTTGGAGACAGTGCTGGACCATAACGGCATGGATCTGAGCATCACTGACTTATTACTGAATCACAGCAGAAAGCAAAGTGAGCAGAGCCACATCCCCACAGAAACAAGCCTGTGACTTAGATGACTTCACATTCACCAGTATTTCCCCTGACACCATATCTGTGCCGATGGATTGTGATAGCTGGGAGCAGAGAGGAGAACTCTGTTATTTATGGAGTCGAACAGCACTGCATCCGTATCTCCACTGACTGATCATGGAAGCTAGGTCAAGACTTGCATATGTCATTTGGCTTGAAGTTTTGATATTATAAGTTTAAAAGATTTTCCCAGAGTAGCAACATGAATTATCAGCTGCCATGCTTCATGGCACTATATATTCCACTCAGCCAGGACTCAGAAGGAAATCTATTTCGACTGAGAAATAAACACGAAGAGCACTGCTTAACTGGGACACCACTGTACAAATGCTGCTTAACTGAAACACGTCTGATGGAGGCAACACGATTAGTTTGCTGGGGTTGTGTTCTTGTTTTGTTTTTAACAGAATGGTGATCAGGAAAAAACAGGAAAATATATACAGATAAAAACTGCTCCTAATAAACCTCAGTCATAAAGGGGAAATCTGTCAAAGTTGCTCAGAAAGCTTGAAAGTGTCTTTTTTTTTTTTTTTTTTAAAGACAAACCTTCCTCTCAATTACTCAAACAGTTAATTGAAGTAATTCCTATCAGTAGAATGTTTAAACAGAAGTGGTTTAATATCCCCCCCAAAAAATCAAATATTGGAAAAGTTGCTAAAAGCTGTACACACACAAGCACAATCTTCTACCCTTAAAAAAGCAGAGAGCTCATCAGAGGCAGAGTTTAAGAGAAAAGGTGACCTTCACAAGTGACTAATGGAACTTGAGGGTCAAGATCAGCTACTAGAGATTATTAAAATGTCCTTTTCTTTCCTCATCTCCACTCAAAAGCAGAAATGAAGCAAAGCATACGGACACTATCTGTTCTAGGATCTCCAGAACTGGACAGGCTGTGCAGCCAGGCAGCTTGCTGGCAAAATTTAAATGGAGAAGAGGGGGAGAAAAGGTGACTCAGCACTCTGCTTTCCACACGAACACTGCCCAAGTGATTTATTCTGTTGCTAGTACTGCATGGCAGGGAGATTATTAGAGAGGGAGATGTAAACATTTCTGTATTTAAATATTTTTCACATATCCTATGGTCCATGCATTTTAGCATATGCAAGTATTTGAGTTATCCACAATATTCCTGTGCCATGAAAAGCACAAAGACCTGAATAGCCACAACGGTTACAAAAGAGCCTATTATGCTTAATAGAAATGACATAAAGGCACCTTCAATGGTTTTATAGCATCCTACCCAAGCCATTTCCTATACCTTCAGAATTTAGAATAAAGTTCACAGTTTTTCTCTACTTATTCAGGGAAACATATAATAAATAGTATTTTGGATTATGACCTGCACGATGAGCATCAACGGTGATTACTTTTCTATTACTTTTTTGAGCACTCTGCCACAGAGGGAAACAGATATGCAAATACCGCAAGGTATACGCAAAACAATTAGAGGACATGCACTTTTACAAAATTAGTACGTTTTGCACATCTACATGCCTCTTGCAAGATTATCTTCAGGATACATTCTCCTTTCTATGGCAAAGTTGAATGGCAATTTTCTATTACCTGGAAACAGCAAATCACAGAAGAGCTTTTTCAGGTATACCATGCCCCCCCCCAAATACTTTGTTCCCGAAACAATGGAGCCATATGGAAGCACACCTGTGCTGTTCTGGAGTCCGTCACTTCTTTGTACAGACTGATGTCCAAGTAGTAGCCTGACTCGTTGGTCAGGAAGAGACGAATGGGAATTGCCTTCCCGGTCGGCGTCAACCGAATGTTGATCTTCAGCTCGGCTTGGAGGACGCGGAGTTTCCACAGGCGACTCCCGTAGCGCATCACCATGCTCCGCACAGATTCTTCAATCTTAAAACACACAAGGAGAACGTCCCTCATTTTCAGGACACATCCACCACTTCTGTCCCTCCTCCATCCTGCTGCTCCACGGGGCACGCAGCACACAGGAGGGGCACCAGAGCAAAGGAGATCAAAGCTCCAAGCCACAGCACGTGTCCCGGGCTGTTCCTGAACCCCAGTGGCCCGTCCATTCTCACCCTAACAACCCCTGAGACAGACAGGAGCTCAACTCAAATTCCAGGGACCACCGAGGTACAGGGCCAGCACTGGATTCCCATCCTTTCTGCCTCCTGGCACCTCATACCCCAGCCAAGCACAGCATGCCCGCTGCTTCCCCTTCATTGACCTTTCTTCCTGCAAGTATAGCTCACAGCTAAGAACTACAAAATGCAGAAAGTGAAATCCCTGACAAACAGTTATGTAGCACTTATACGCACAATAATCATGTTTCATGGCACATGCGGTACTGTGCTTTAAATCAACAAAGTAATTACTACTTGGAGCTTGGCCTTCTGGTGTTCTATTAAACTTCATAATATAGTACTGTTGGCAAATAGTGCATATTAAAAGAAGGCAATTTATAGTCTGCTTTTAACATTCTTTCCAAAAAAAGTCCTTTTTCCACAGCTGCTCAGGAAAAAGCCACGGTATACATTTGCAGGCTTCCTGGCTTGCAGGGGCTGCATATCCCAGGTTTCTCTGAAATGCCTGAGAACTGAAGGCTCTGGATGCCCTGACAGAGCAGTTTTTAAAATGCTATGAAAAAATAAGTATAGTTTCAAACACAAAAAAAATGTTTTTGATAAACTGGTTCTTAATTTAAACAGAGGAAGTGAGCTACATTGTCCAAAGGACAATTCCTTTTTATAGGAATATTACTGCTAGTTCTACAATCTCACACTTAATAGTCATTCATAGATTGGTAGAAAAGCTTTCCTGCTTCTTCACTTTTAAAGAGGTTTCTCACTCGAAATAAGCTAATTGTTTGCCTTAACTAGCTAAAACAAAAACTATTCTCTCTGCTTTTGAAAAAAGTTGGTTTAGCAGTTCAACATCAAGACTATTTTTAGTTAGAGACATCCATTAATTATGTGACTCTACTTTCTTTATATTTTCAGCAGCAAATGGATTTTTAAACTTAACTTCAGTCTATCATACACTGGAATGTATTTGTTACCAGTATGTATTACAATTAAATGCTGAACTACAAAAATATATTTCTAACGTTCTAAATTTTAATTTAAATTCCATTATAAAAAAAAAAATAAATCCACCTAAGGTATCTATTTCAATCCATCACATCTAAAAAAGAAAAACAAAAAACAAAAAACAACAGAAGTAGTTCTTGCAAACACTACAGGTATTAAAAGCTCTTTTTACCTAAAAGGCTTGCAAAACTATCCCAACAGACTCAAGGTTAACCCGTGGCATTACTCTGTTTCTTTCCAGTAGTAACACAAACTACTAGCTCTACCCAGAGGCTAGCATAAGAAGACAACAAACAGCCATTTCATTCTGGTGAGTTAAGCCCAAGAAGAACAAACACTTCAGGGCTGGAGAAGAGGCCATACCTTTGATGGGTCCATGATGACAGTTGGCACAAAATTTAAGAAGATGTGATTGCAGTCAGTGCGCACGTTGGTGTTATTAAATGCCACCTCCAGCTCATCCATGGCTTCCAAAAGCAATCGCTCTCCCTCATTTTGCAGATACTCAAAGGAGGCTTCCTGCCAGACATTGTCAACAAATAATTTACTTTCTACTCAAAAATCACAGCCCAAGTAAACAACATTTAAAAAACTGCAGAAGGACCTGACTGAGAAAATAGGCGACATCAGTTTCAGCAGGATGTGCAACCCTCAATCAGAGCAATGGCAGGCGCAGAGCCGGTCTCTCTCCCACCCCCTGGATGCACAGACCCAGCCGACCTGCTCAGGTCAGCATCAATACGAACCAGGGCAGGGCAAATTCTTACTGCAGTAGGGCAGGAGGAACACAAGGAAACAACTACTGCCTCAAAACGCAAGGATTGCTGACTGCCCACTTGGGCCAAATAAATATCTCCCTGAGGCACAGGAATAGCAGGTCTCTGAAGACATGCTCCTGTAGAGCCAGCATGAGCAAAGAGAGGGCACCCATCTGCAGTGCTCTGTGCACACAACGTGTTTTCAGGCAGATTTCTGCACCAATTTACAGAGTTTCATAGGCTGTCTTGGAAAGAAAAATTGCGTGGGGTGACAAAACTCACCTTGGTAACCAGGTCGGAATGCCTTATGATAGCCCTCACGAAGAACCGGTAGTCTGTCACCTCTGTTCCTACTTCCACTTTCGCTGCTCCCAGGTAGAGGTGCATCTTATGGTTGGCACAGGGGATGGCAGTGAGGTCGAAGTTTCGCATCCTGTTCAGCTCCAGCTGGAAAGCCAGAGCTGGCTCCAGATGCCGGTAGATCCTATCTTCTTCAAACTGGAGGCCCCCAGCACATACAGGAAAGAAAGGATGTAAAAGAGGAGGGTGGGTTAACAAGGTGGAATGCTGAGGATGGGGAAACCTAGACAATAACAATAATAAAATTTCATATTTAACCAAAAGGCTAAAAATTCAAAAGAAATTGTTGAAATGCTGGGAGTAGAACACAAACGGCAAGACAGCAAATTCTCCAGCTCATTCTCCCAAGAACTCCTTTCTCACAGAAGGCAGTAATTTTGGTATTGAACCAGCTTCTTAACCTCCCTTGTTACGCTGCCAATAAAATCCACAAAACGGAAGCTTCAAGTCAGGCTTCCAAATGTGTGAATTTTTATCCTACATTACCAGAGACTCCTCATTGTTACCGACACCTCTTGCTGTGTGTGGGAAGGAGATGATACCACACCACACACTGAGGCTGGGCTGAAGTAGCCCCCTCTTAGACTGGCACTGAACAGCCACGGGAGGGAAGGACAGAGCGAATGCTTAGAGAAAAAGTTTTAGGATGTCCAACCTACCTTATCCCGGGCACGGAACGTGAAGAACTTTGGAAATTCTCTCTGTTTGAAAATAAAAATAATGATGTTAGTCCCCCCAAAGCAAGCCACTTGATCAGATCTGCAGTAGCACCACAGCAGAGGAGATAACAGAAGTTGTTCCAAGCTACTTTTTCAACATCACCGAGTGGTGGAAAATCAGGTTACCCTCAACAAGGCAGCAGAGGTAGTTTAGACCCGTCTTTGCTGCCAGTACAATAGATGCTACCTGACTGGCTTTTGATTATTCTCGTCAATTGCCAACAGACAGTAAGATGGAGCTGTCCAGACACAGTAGTGGGAAACTTTTAGTTCTGTGATTATTACAGTTATTGTGGAAATGTTTGGGAGATGCACAACGGTATTAACACCCTATAATGTAAGCTGATGTACACAAAACAATGATCTGTATTCAATAGCTCTCTTTATATCTTTACTGCTAGAAATATTATCTTCCCAAGGAAAATAATGAATTGTAATAAAATAACTTTATACTCGTGTATTAAACAGCAATCTACAAAAACCCCACAAATATGATTAGGTTTCTCTGCCGTTCTATTGCACAGATAAAATCCTACCAAATTGCAAAGGGTTTACATCCTTCTGTGGTGCACTGCATGTCTTAGAAGATAACAAGACTACACAGCATCCTTCTACCTATCCCCTCCAGTTCCATCCAAGCAAAGCCACTCAGTTCTGTGGAATTAACTTTCACTGAGTGGAGGAACTTTTACGAATGCTTTGTACCGACACAAGAATACCAGCCATCTGTGCTAAAGGTGATAGGAGAGAGCGCACACAACTGGCCAGAACTTATTGAGAAGGTATCTGACCTGAAGAGGAAGGCATCTGACCTGATGTCACATTTTCACTGCCAATGAAGGACAGCAACCCCGGCTGGACTCAGTGCAACCAGTGAATAATGACAGAATATAAGGCTCCACTGAGCAACACAGCTTTTAAGGCTGGAAGTGACCACCTAGTAAATCATCTTTACCTCCAATAAAAAGCAGTCCCCAGAAAGTCACCTGATAGCTCTCAGCTGAACAAAACAACCTGTGTTTGACTGCAGTGTGCCTTTCAGACTGTCCAGCAGTTCAGGAAAACCTGCCTGAAAGTTCAGGCAACAGGCACAGAGGTGAGGCCGCGAGGATCGGCTGTACTCTGACCGAACCAGCACGCAGAGGACACTTCATGTTCCTCCTCTCTCTTCCAAATCCCTCCTACCTGTACGCCCCCTGCATGCTGCCAATTTCTCCTAACGTCGTCCATGCTCATTGTATCCCTAATGTAATTGCTTTCAAGGCTTTTGACTGGTGTTGTGGGCAAATATAATAATTAGATGTGCACACACACACAAAAATTCTCGGTGCTCTGGTACCAAAATCCAAAAGAGTGCTCCATTTCCTAGGCAGAAGAATTATACCCCTGCTGTGTTCTAATCAACCAACCATCATCAAGACAATCAAAATAATTTGCCTAAATTAGCCAATCAAGACACCCTGCAAATCGCAGAATGTGAAAAGCTACAACAGAAATCATCATAGTTGATTATTATACTAATAATCACGTTAAAAACCTAATGAGATGAGGAAATTGGAAGCTTGCTGGAGCAACTCTCTATTACCTCAACATGCTGGGAACTAATTATATAGACTGTAATTAAAACAAAAACAAACCCTAGCCCAGGCCCTAGCTAAGTTAATAGTTGGTCCAGTAATAAGTGGAATAGAATAGGAGATAGTAATAAAGACTGACACTCACTAAGGACCCCAGAGGTACTCCAGGAACTTTGCAAACAGCCGACACACCACGGCGTGTCCTCTGCCTGAGGAGCCAGGAGCATCCTGACAGCGCCTGGCACCACGCAGCAGCTCAGGGCAAAGAGATCTGAGTCGGGTAAAGTCTGATGGCTGATACGTGCTACAGAGCTTCTTCACAAGCTTTTGGTTTGTATTACCCACATATCAATTCAGTTCTCTGAAACTTCCTTTTTTCCCATCTCAGGTTGGCATTTCTGGCTTAGGGTCCCACCACTTCTCCAAGGAGGCCAGTTTCCTACCCAAGCTGCTCATCAATACCCATCTGCATCTGCACCATGGCCAGGGACTCCCACACAGTGACATGCTGGCTAAACCAGGTTTGTTAAGTACAGGACAAATTTCTTGCACTTTCAAGACTCCTTACAACCTCCAGAGTTGTAAAACAGATACAGAGGGGATGAAAACCCTGTTTATGCTTTACACTGCCACCTTGAAAACAGGGCCAAACTAACCCCCATCGATGCCAAACCCAGGGGAAAGAAGTAATTCATAGCAGCAAAAGCACCAGATGTATTCCCCTGCACCAAGTCATTATGCAAAATTTAGCAAGTCACTTCAATCACTCCTCTGAGCGATTTTAAAATCAGTAAGAAGACTAAGGAAATCACCATGCTAGGTACGAAATACAAATTTTTCTAATTACATTTTCGAATACAGAACAATATTGAAACAATGAAGATCTTTACCAATGTGTCAGTCATGGGGTTAGTCAGATAATGAGAGACACTCCAGCATGTGAGTGGCCCACTGAATGCAAGAGGCCCACTCCTGCATTTAAACACTTCACTTAACTCTGACACCAGTGTTGCCATCAAATGCCTGACTAAGAAACAAACGAGAAGCCCAGAGTCACTTACGTGTCTCTTGGCCTCAGATCAAGAATACCACCATGTTCTAGACCCTTTTTTTACTTACATGAAATCTCTGATCCACCTCACAGTTGACCTGTTTCCTGAAGTCCTTACAAGCGAAACACACAAACACAGGAAGAAAAAAAAAAAAAAAAAAAGAAAAAAAAAAAGCAGAAGAAAGCTAGCAATTAGAATGAAAATCAAAAATGAATTAATTCAAGAATACAAGAGGTGCCAAGATTGTTTACAATTGTAAATTAATTTTCTTAAGCAAATTCATCAAAACAATTTCAAATTTTAGAGAACAAAACCAGTGAAGTCAGAACTAAGTATAGTTAACAAAGTATTTAATTTATGAAAAATACAACAAACGTTGGTGCCATTATGAGCCAGTAACCAAAGAGTGCTGAGCAGCATGAGGGATACGACAATACCTTTTGTGCTACAAGGAAAGTCAGTCTCCGAATCCCGTGTTCAATCAGGACCGACTTCTGCAAAAGGGCAAAGAAGGAAGGGAGACTGAGATCAACAGAAAGGAACATAGCAAAAACACATGAAAGTTTTCTGTAAACTACAGAAGCTCTACAGATCCTTCTGCATCTCTGCTGTTGAGTTTTGAGTCCATTTTGGTCTACTCATAGCTACAATTCCTCACCTGATGATTGCGTGGCAGCACACACAAGTAAATATATCAAAGCTGAAGAGCTAAGTAACCAAATTACAAGGACAAAGTCTTCCAGCTGATCCTTGCTAACAAGTTATGCAGAAGAGTTAGTTGCAAGTCTTGCAGGACATCCTTTCATTCATTTGCCAAAGCTGTTGCTTTTTTTCTGCAAAGATTACTTTCTGAAGAGAGACAAGGTAAGGCCATGGGAAATGATAGGAACTGACCCAAGAAAGCACGTACCACATACTTGACTTTGGCACAAACAACACACCAACAACCCTGACCAAAGGACGGATGTGTCAGCATTACAAAGGTGACGAACTGTAAGTTTTATGTAGTTTACAGATCTACCAGAGAATGCCCATTCTGGTTACTTCTTGAACAAATCCCATACGGCCATGAATGGTGCCATCAGTATTTGCCACATCACTGCTCTTTTCTAAATGTTAAAAATGGTAGTTTTGCCCCTCTTTGTAAAACTTTTTCCTTTCTCCTCCTTTTTGCAATTGAAAACCAAAAGAAATAGAAAAGAAGAAGAACAAAAAAGAAGCAAGAGCTCAGCCAGACCAGGAACAAAACAACCCCTTTCGGCACAGACTGAAATGTTTTACTAAGGTTAAGCCCTTTGAAAATGAGCATCAGTGCCGATATTCATGGCAAGAGGAAGAAAATAACTTTAATAATGCCATGATTTAAAAAGCAAAAATTGTTATTGCTTTTAAAATTCCACAAGTGGCAGACAATAACAGCATAGCAACAGGATTCTGATTACATCGTAATAATGTGGGTCTCACAGCAAGTCCACAGCTATTACAGAGCGATTAGCCATCAGCACCTGGAGAAACTCCATTTACACTGACTGCCTCAATCTCCTCCACAAGTCATTTACAAGTATATGATCCTAATTTCTATTAAAAAAAACACACACAACATGCTGGGACTAGAAGATTATTTGGACAATTTGGATCAACCTATTTGATAGTTTAATGTGTTTTGGATTTTTTTTTTTATTCCTTTCCTTTTATCCCCTCCCATAAAACGCCTGGAGCATGATCAAGCAGATGAAAAGCAGAACTAGTTTTAATTTTTATATTTGATTATTTTCTTTGCTTAAAGAGACAGGAAGCTGCTGAAGCCGAGTAGAAACAAGTCCCATTTTGGAACCCCTCCTTCCTGCAGATGTATTACCCCATCCCACAATGGGAAGTGAAGTTAGAAAAAAGCCTCTCAGTGCTCCCAGAGCCGTTTCAGGTGCCGTGGGTGCAGCAGGTCCCACTGCCTGGTGTGCTCTTCATACCAACAAGCTCTGAGTTCTTTGTACCAGTGAGGAAAAGCAAGGGAAGGCAGGCACTAGAGGGCAGAGTGGACACAGAGGCTGTCCCCAGCACAGGCTTCCTCACAAGTGACCACAGGACTAACTCCTGGTACTCGGAAGGGAACCCCATGCTTTTATGAAGGAGCAACAAAACACACAAATCAACTCCACCTTGTGACAGAAACACCACCAGATGCATTTAAATCCTTTAAGGTCTCTTAGCCTATCACAAATTAAAAGGGAAAAAGTCCTGAGCTGACGGATTAGAACGGACCATTAAGAACAGCAAGGAGAAACAAAGCTTGTTGTGTGTTTTTTTTCATGGCCTACCCTGGAGGCTTCAGATGGGTCAAATAAGTACATCCAGTCAAATAAGTGGTAAGATTTTAGATGGGATAAATTAAGAAAGTAACTGCTGTATTTATTTATTTACTTCGGAAAAAAGTATCTGAGGAGAATGCTGACTTTTCCCAAAGCAGAGCGAGCTGTCCTGTGCAGTTAGGTGTTCAGGAGAGAGAGAATTGAGGTGACTTACCTTGCTCTGTGTGAACTCCCTGAACATGGCTGCCAGCCCATCATCATCAACATCGCTGTCAGTTTTAATAGCAACATTAAGAATGTGAATGGGCTCCTCACGGGCGGCCTGCGATTTAAAGAAAATACCCTCCATAAATAAATTGTTAACAGCATAACAAGTAGGCATTGTCAAAAGAGGCTCCTTAAACACAACTCTAAAACATGGGTCCCATAGGAAAGGAACGACTTCAGCAGAGCTTGCTCTAAAGTCAGGAAAAATACGAGGGAACATCCTTGACCAAGCAGCCTCACGGATTTATAATTTCACAGCAGTAAGTGTTAACGTCCACAAACAGCAGCTTCAGAGGATCCAATTCTGATGGTCACATCTGACTTGGCAAACTCAAGTGTGCTTCATTTGGATGCAAAAAGAATGCAGGGTCAGGGCCTCTCTTTATGAGATGCAGTACAGGCAGGGCATAAGAGGACTTCGGCATCTCGAAAGGTAATGAAATTAGGCAAATTCAAAGTGTAAGAGCAAAACATTGTGTGTTTTCCTATCTACTATAAAATGAAATAATGTGGAAGCATCAATTACATTCAAGCTTCAAGAAATGACAAATTCAGTATTCAAGATCTTGCAGTTAACTCTGAAAAACTGAATACGAACAGGAAATTTTCCTTGGTGAGGTGAGGGGGAGGTAGAGACAGACATTGCAGCTGATGGTAATATTCTCAAATAAGGCTACAGTATTTATACACATCAAGAGCAATGGGTAAGTTTTAAACTGAGCCCTGTTCTGAACACAGACGGCATTCCAGCAGAGCTTGCAGCTGCTGGGAGGCAGGACGGAGCAGTGGAGCAGCTACCTGTGTCACTAAGGACAGCACTTCTTCTGTCACCAAGGATTTAAAAACATCTGCTTCCTCTGCACCTGCTCTCCGCATCAGTGCAGAAATTGTAGGGGGTTCACTCTCTTTTTCCTCCTAAAAACAGTTCTAAGAGGCAGAGGAGTAGGAAGAATCCGAATGTAAAGTGACTAGGAAGAGTGTAAGACAGAAAACACAGCAAGTCAGACTTAAAGTAAAGGCTGCAGCACACGTAGTTCAGTACAGCAAGGCACACAGAAGGCCTGGAGACCTACTCGTGGCCTAAACTCTCAGTAACGCTGCCAGAGAGCCAGGAATTCTGCTGAGGTTAAAAGCAACACTCTGAATTTACATGGAGAATAAGAAATGTGGATGTAGCTTTAGAACAGAGTCAGGAAATGGCCACCTACTTTTATTCACCTGCTGTGAACAAGCAAACAAATCACATACATAAATACATAAAGCTCTTAACTCCTGCTTCCAGCACTCCAACAAGTGAAAAGTATCTAGCCTGCAGTCATTGCAGCATTCTGCACGCCGTCCATTTCCAAACTGAGATCAACCTCAAGAGAAAAAAATTACAGTACCTTGTCTTCATCATACAAGGAAGCATGGCCAGCTTCAGGGAAGGTTGGGCTCTGGGGAGGAGAGTCGCAGAAACAACTCATCACTTCATCAAAGATTCTGAAATACACCAGAGAAGTATTAGTCACAAACACACTGCTGCTGGCTCACTGCAAGCATACGGCACTAAAATCCACAAATCACACCGGTAAGGGGGGAGGGAGGGAAAAGTACTCCTTCTCTTTGCAGGACTGAAACTCAAAAGATGAGGAGGCAGTACCTCCTCCACCCCTCAAACAAAAGCAGAGCCTAGATCTTCAAACACTCGTCACATCGCCACAGATCGTGTGGTTGCAGGCACTCCTGACTGCTAGGAGCTCTGCTGTTCGGTTGGTTTTGTTTTTTTGCCTACCCCTAAGAAGTTGAAAGCATAAAGGAACCATCCTCCCACATATATATGCATGACCAAAAGCCCTGGAAATCAGCATGCTTGCAAATGATCTCCAGTCAGCAGAAATTCAAGATGCTGATCCCTCCGGCTGCAAAGTGCTCTCCCAGCAGCCTGAAACTTTGAGTTATCTCATGGAGACAGACAAGGGCATCCAAACAACCACCCGACACTCCAAAAGCTTAACAAACGAGCTTGGGACCACTCCAAACCCGACTCTAGACAGTGGCAAAGGTTTTGCTTGGTTCCCTTTGGGCCCACCTAGGAAGCTGGTGACACAAAGAGCCGTCCCCCTTCCCCAAGTACCTGACAAAATCTTCGAAGGTGCGGAAGGAGACCATTCCACCCATCCGCTGGCACGGCGGGGTGAAGGAGTTGTCCAGCAGCACGTCACTCACGCTGGCGACGTGGACCATCCCGTAGTGGTTGAGGTTGGAAGAGAAGGACATTCTAAACGGCAATGCAAGAAGGTGACAGTCAGTGGCAGAGGAAAAACATCTGAGCACGTTCGTTTGCTTTGGCCACTGAATTGTGGCTGCTTATCCCGTGTAGCTGTGGCACGGTTTGTCAGATTGCCAGCACGCCAGACCTGCTGGGCTGCCTTCTCCTGCGGCCCTGCAGTGCTGGCGTGTGTCTGGTGCCATGGATGCTCTTACCTGGACGTCCTCCCAGACGTACAGGAACAGGAAAAGGTGGGAAATAATGTTACAAACCTTCGGAACAAGTGCTTCTTAAGGGAGTTTACTGATGACAGGTGAATTACGACTGCAAAGCTGAATGCATTTTTCCTCCTGTATGTGCAGATTTTGCTTTACGTGTGGAATACTGAACTAAGCAAGAAAGATTTTTGACACTTCAAAGCTTTAGTGCATCTTTACAAATTAGGTCGAAGTGCACTAAGCCATATTTGCTTATTCCTTCCACAATTTTTCTAGCCATGCTACAATTTATGCTCCTCAGATGCAGGGTGGCGCACTAAAATCCTATTTTAAAAAATTTTAAAAATCCTCTCTAAAATCCTATACTTGAAGCAGGATTTTCTAGTCTCACCCTGGTACTCCTACCCTAAATAAGGTCCTATAAGGGTGTTTTCCAGTTTCCAAAGTAACGTGCTCTTCCATCTGGTTTAACACAGACTTTGAAAATACTGCAACCCTTTTATTTTGCTTAGTTTTGATGGCTAAAAGGTAGCAGCTTTTAAATACCAGCAGTTGGCCACAGAACACATCTATTTTATGGAGCAAGGCAGAGCTCCAAACCCAGTGCCCTCCAGGTAAGTCTCTTCCTATTCTGGTACTCGTGCCTGTAGGGCTGCTACCCAAGCACTGCGATGCACCACAGCTACCACCCTGCTCGCACAGGACCTGTTCCTTAGCTAAGTGAGGACTGGGACAACCTACACAAAGGCAGAGGAGGGCACGAAGTGAGAGTGGCTTCCTGCTCTTTACAGCAGGAGCACAGCTCCCTGCCACGGTCAGCTGGGAGAGGGCAAGGTCCTGGGCGGATTGAAGAATCGCCGACCTCTCCTACACTTCAGTGGCTCTGGCAGTAAACACCTGCTGTGAAATAGTTTGTGCTGTTCCGGGTATTTTTATTTGTTTTCTTACAGACCCACAACAACGTGGTCTAGACGAGCAGAGGCAGCTCCTCACGCAGCCTGCACAAGGCGTGCTGCAGCTAACCGGGCTCCCTTCCTCTACCTACCGGAGCTGAGTTTTGCCTTCTCTGTAGTAAGGGGCAATAATTATTTCTAATTTCTGAACTGGGCTCTCCAGACTCATCTGCATTCACGGAGGGGCCTACTTCAAAAGCTCCCTGCAGCACGGTGAGACTTCCAGGCTTGCTGTGAGAGGAGAGCCGAGCTGGCTCACGTCAGCACTGTGCGGCACAGAGCTGCTCCTGCCCTTGCTGCCTTCTCCCCAGGGCGCAGGAAGATGTCACCAAAGTCAGCCTTCAGCCTCCCCAGCTGGTGCCACAGTAGGCAGAAGGTAACGGGAAGGCATCAGGGCACTGATTCGGCACAGCACCTGCTTGATTTACAGCTCCTGAAGACACAAGGTGCTCATCTGCTGTGCTGAGCTCGTGCTGGTTGTGGCACTGCGGTCAGCCCAGACCCAGCACCAAACTTCTGTTTGGACTGCTGACACTGCTTTTCCTGCCTTTATTAAGTCTTTTTTCCTTTCATATAGAGCAAAGCATTGTGACATGGCCCTCAGTATACTGTTAGCAGTCTAAAGTATCACCGGTGTGATTAATGGCTCTCGGTGGTTAAAGTCACTCCGTGTTTTCGTAATTTATCTCTGATTAAGACCCATGAGACTTTCAAGCCCATTTTTACTATTTTACCCTAAATAGGCTTGTAAGCTGTAATAAATAATAGGTATTCATGTTTTGAAAGAGAAACATTTTTCAGGACATGCCTTGGTGTACATTTCTTACAACTAATACAAAAAATATCACAGAACAGTAACTAAACAGAAAGACAGCAGACATTTTTCATGTATTATTTAAAACAAGAAATACTTTCCAACTGAGACATGGGAGGAAAAATTAGCATCCAAAACACAACAAAACATGCTGTCAGCTGTTTGAGATGTAGATTCATCTATGGCATGAGAGAGGTGAGACAGCCTCGACAAATTCTAAGCTAGTTGCAAGAAACCAGAGCAGCAACAGGTATGCTACCAGCTAGAAGCAAACCCCTCTTTCACTGGGACACCCTACCAGAGGGTCAGCAGCTGGGAATCCACTTCCAAACAGGAGAGACCCAAAAAAGAGCTGTGTATCGTACTGCAGGTGAACCGAGTCACCTGGCAAATTTAATTGGAAAGATTGCTGCATGCAAAGCTGCTTTTAAAGGGTAAAGGAAAGCTGAAAACATGTTTTAAACAAAGGGAGAGGAAAAGGGAAGGAAAAAGGAGTTATGTTTGAGAGCTTCCCAAGTGAAGAGAAGGGTACTAAAACAACACATGTTAAAACAGTAAGTATTAGGCTATTTGTTCTAGTCTTTCTTTTCAAATTTTAAAAGATGACGAGTACCATACCTGTTTAGCGTGGGGATGTTCCCTCTGTAATCAAACAACCACAGTTAGTTACAGATTGGTTAGTGAAAGCCATCATCAAGAACTATCATCGAGCTGATACACAGCCCAGCAACAAGTTTACAGTTTACTGAACCCAAATTTGTCATCAACCAGCAGGTATTCGGCAGGACTCCCTGTCACTGACCCTGAGAAGGCACCCACCACCTGACCTCGCCTGCCACGGGGAGAAGCACAGGCCATGCAGGTGACATGCAGATAATACATACCAGGAACTGGGTTTGCAAGGCACCTGCACCTCTACAGCATCTCTTTGGTTGCACCACCTTCCAGCCCTGTGCGTACACCACGCGAGCTCCCCAAGCAGGACCAGGCGGGGAGCGTGGCCCCCCTGGCAGAAGAGCAGCGCAGATGCAAGAGGTGACAGCCGTCCGTGGGAACACCAGGTCCAGAAAACGAAGCCAAATCCTCATTGCCAAACCACCACATCAAGCAGCAGCCCCCACGCTGGCCCCCACAACAACACGGTACCAAAGCAAACGCACACAGACACACCACGTGGCGCTTGGCATTCTCAGCGTCCGAGGCCTTGAGCACCAGAAAGAACAAGCAGAACTTGAGGCTAACTTTAGGAAAATTTTCACGTTCCTTTTTTTAAGGTCAGTCCAAACCCCTTCAGATGATTGCATGAAGACGGGGGCTGAGCGATGCACACAGGGAAGGAGGTGAGGGGCACAACAGCACGAGGACGGCGCAGGCTGGCCATGCTGGCTACACTCACAGCAGCACGAGGTAGCACGTCACTCCATGCAAGATGCAGGAATTGCTGCGATCTGGCATTCAAATTAGTAAAAATTAAACTGAAAAAAAAACACACATGCACACGGGAGGCTTGTGCAGAGCTTAGCAAACACGAAGGGATTGAAAGCAAAGCTTCAGGGAGCGTGGAACTGGACATGGGTCCTGCCCTGCAGAAACCTGTGAGAGAACAAACCTCCCACCTTCTGAACACCCCTAAAAAAGGCAGAACCCTCAAGTTACTGGGCATGAAGTCCTAGTGTGCAGTGACCAGTGTATTTCCACGGTCACGGTCCTGAATACACTGCCTGTATCACAACCTGGTTTTGTCACGGGAGAGTCGTGTTCACTGTGGGGTTGTGTGTTTGGTGCATTGCTCACGGGGGAACAAGTTCCCGTGATTTCCTTAAGCCATACAGGAGAAAGCACAAACTGGGCTGAAAACTTACCTATTTGATGGTAAATAACAAAATTATTTAATTTCATTTGGAGCTGGGGGGAGAGACACTGTGCTGAAGAGCCTATTGTTAAGACTGAAAGGGACAGGGCCTCAGGGGAGGAGATTTATTTATTTATTATCCTGGTAAAGGGTGGGAAAGCTGCATGTGATATACTCCAGCTGGAAAAAATAGTCTGGAGAGGACTGGCAGCTCCTACACCTGGTGCAGCAGTCCCTGGAATGCTTTCAGAAAAGCTAAAAAAAAAAAAAAAAGAAAAAAAAAAACAGCATTTTTGTCTCAAAATGAATGCCCTGCAGCCTTGCTCGAGAAACTGCTCTCGAGCCACTCAGGATAGAGGTGAAGAGGTTCTGGTGAGAATTGCAGTGATGAAAAGAGGCGAGGCAGGGGCAGAGGTGTGGGCAGGATGCAGAGCAGTGCCCTGGCTGGGTCACGCAGCCTCCTCGGCCCCCGGAGCTGGGTGTCTCCGGCCACCGAGATGTGCTAGGAGGCAAGGGGCTGATGCAAGCACAGCCCACGGTGAAGCCCCAGCAGCGCTCCCACCCCCAGCACACACAGCTGATGGCAGGACCAGAAGCCTTTCCAGCACCCCAGCCCCAATCCTGCTCCCTTCTCTTCTTTACAAAGGCCCTCGTGCAGCAGGGAAGCTGAGCTCACTGGGAACGCGCTCCGCACCGCATGCTCCAGGTTGCAGCCACTGTGCCCAGGCAAACAAACAAAAGCCCCCTCGGCTCCTTCCCGCCCCTCCTGCTTGAACCCACAGCCGTTTCCCCTGGCCACCCCCCACTTTTTTTCCCCTTAACCAAGGGAGCTCCCCTCTGGACGTGGCAGCGCATGCAAAGCACCGCGGGCGCAGCGAGCTGTGGCCGAGCGCAGCGCAGGGCAGGGCTTTGAAATCAGGCAGCAAAGCAGAACCAGCAGAGGTCGGCTGAATAACCCACTTGTAGTTATTACCAGCGGTACCACAGGAGAAAGAGCAATTCCACTGGCTGTGACCAGTGGCGTTCCTCTTATGTTCCTTCATTTCTGCAGAAGAATCTAAACAGAAGGCTGCGAAACGTGCCTCGAACCATTCATTTTGATTGGGTTTTTCCTCTCCCTCTTTCTTTCCTTATTCTTCTGCTCCCTCTGTGATTCAGCCAAGCTGAATCCGCTCCTGAAGTCCAATTTGCATAAAATTATCATCGTTCCATTCAGTTTGCTGCCCCTTCCACAGCCCCTTCTTTGCTCTGCTGGAAGATTTTGCCCTTTCCGAAGCAGACAAGCCAAGGGAGCTGCAGCACATTACTGCTGCCTGCTGTCTAATTAACATCAAACCCTCAGCACGAGCTGCGGGGATTTACAGGTGGCCTGGAATCATTTTCCCCTCCTCCCTCTGATATCAGCCTCCCGCAACAAGGAGGGGACCTGGGGCTACCTACTGACAGGCTTCCAGTTGTGTGCTCGGGTCTCCGGGCTCCTGCAGCCAGAGCCCGAAGCAGGGCGGCTGCTTCGGTGCTGGGAAGCCCACGAGTGCTGCAGGAAGCTCTCGTAGCATCTCTCTTAGTCCACGGGAAATTATTTCATTTGGTCAGAAATCCCAATTTTCTATCGTTATAGCAACCTAACGAGGAAGGCACCTACAAGCACTGCTCTAAGCGCAATCAAGTTCTGGTTTCTGGTTATTCTGTAAAAAGCACTGTTTGGAAACAGCAGAACGAAATTTGGCTTTCAGCCTTCAAAATGGTTTCAAGCTGAAGGCTAAGGCAGAGGCTGACAAAAAGGAACAACCAAAGTACTCCATAGATGATAAAACATCAAGAGACAGCCAGGGAGAAGTCATGCACCACTCTTAAGCCTTGAAATCAGCAACAGCAAAGTCCAGGTAGGGTGTCAACAAACATCCACAAGCACAGAAAGAGGAGGGATCGGGCAAAAACAAGCACGAGATAGTTGAGACATTTAAACTGAGACCCTTGGAAATACCAGGCAGCTACTGACTAGACCTAAATTCCACCCTTGGACGCATCAAGGACAGCAGAACGCAGTCCCAAGAAGGAATTCAGCCCGGACCAACCTAAGGCACTTGCCCACATGCCCCTGTTAGCTGAGCCGTCTGCATTCCCGGCTCCAAATTCGGGGTAACTGGACAACCTGTCTATCAAGTTGTGAAAGTAAAACTTGCTTTAAAGCTAAGTAAGCCGATTATCAAATTTTAAAGGCTTTGGTGGCTTGGAGCGTATCCAGAGAGAACCTGCACTGCTAAAACTTCCCTTCACCTCCACCTCCCAGGGATATGCCCTGGTTTGAGGTGCCCCGGACATCCCAGGGCCAAATGTGGCAGCAGGGGACAAAGCACGGCACGGGCTCAGTGCACAGAGGGATCGGGAAGGCAAGGGTAAGGCATCGGAGTGAACAAAAGAGCCTGGGCTGCTCTTCAGTTCCATTTGGGGCTGAACACAGGCGGGAGGCAGAGCCCTCTGTTATCGTTGCCATCCCCCAAAATAGACACATCCAGCATTTTTATGTCACCCTTGTCAGCAATTGCCTCAGCGTGTGACAGAGCGGCGTGCTTTGCTGGAACAAATCTTCCTGAGCTCTTCCCTCCTGGTCCCCCAGCACAGCTGCTGCTAGGGAAGGGAAGATCAAGAGAGCAGCTGCGCAGCCTGGCCGGGGGAAGGCAGCGAGCTGGAGAAAAGGGGATGCTTCAGGAGGAGCAGTGCAGCAGCACAATGCTGCAGCAGGCTCCAAAAACGACCCACAGTGGACAATGTCCCAGTTCAATTTAAACCTTACAGCCTCAGCCATAAGAAAGGCTGTTTGAAAGCAGGAGAGTAGGATTATTAGAAAAAAAAAAAACTTCTGTTGAAAACGCTCTGTAATTCCCTCTCCCTCTTCTTCGAGCAGACACACAATGTTTCTTTGAACAGGAGATTTTAAGCTAAGAATAGGCGAGCGCTGTTTCATGTGCCCAACACCTCCAAAAGGCCTTTCAGCATCCATCACCTGGCCTGCCATTCTCACAAAGGGAGCTGAACTCTCCAAACACCAGTCAATATTCCCCCGGCTTCCCATCTCAGCAGGGCAGGCAGAACAAGAGGGAGGAGAAGAACATCTCAGAGCAGGGCTCGGTTCTTTCTCCCATCTTTTCTCACCAGGACTCCAGGCAACAGAAGGAGGCCATCCCAACGAGGTTATCCCACTGCAAGGGGCTCCGCACGTCAGCATTTGTTTGCAGCAGGGCTGGCAGAGCGTGGCAGATACCTGCAGCTTCTCAGTGCAGCGTCTGGTGATCAGCATCCTGCAGACACCCCTCTGTCACCTCCTCTGGGTCGGGTTGCTGCGACAGCCTCTGCTTGGAGAGGGCTGGGAAACTCCACTGACTGCCAGAGGCACCAGATGGTTACCCTGCGCTCCTCATCGGGTTGCACCGGGCAATAAGGGCTGATGGGTTTGATCTATAAAGCTGTCTGTGGTTTCAATTATAAGTTCTTCTCCCTATGCCTTACCCTTGCAATCAAGATCAGTGGGGATTCTTACAACAGGGTGTTTTCTATTAATTTAAACAAATAATTCCCAAATGGGTTTCTGCCCACAAATCCCACCAGGAGCGGGTTGCATTTCCATGATTTTTTTATTTAGATTTAGCAGTTTTTCTTTCCTCTCTGCTTCCATGTAAAGCTTTACTGCGGGTAGTTGATGGCCATCATTCAGTGGTCAAAACCACAAAGTCTGAGTGCCTCGTGTGACTAGTCGGATCAGAAGTAGTGACTGGGACTGTTTCCGTTACAATTAAGTGAAGCCACATCAGGGTTAAACACCAATGACACCGAATTTAAATATCCCACAATTACAAAAACCCTATCAGTTTGCAATTATCTCTCCATGAATATTTGCTCCAGTAAAATTCAGACTCTCGAGCATTCACAGAAATCAGACAAAAAAGGGAACCGGGCTCAAAAATATCTGATCAAGTGCCGAGAAACGTGCTGCATCACACAACGCCAGCTCCAAAACAGGATGCTCTCTCTGGGTTCTGCGGTGCCCATTTCTGGTTCACCAGGATCCAGCCCTGCAGAACCTCCAGGGACATTTTACATGGTTAGCTGGGATATTTTGGCTTTGGGATTTGCCCTTAGAGTGCGTTTTTAGCTTTTCAGGCTAAGAGTTCATGCTACAGAAGATACAGAAAAACATACGATGGACTTTCGATAGAACATCATCGAAAACAACAAAGAAGACTCAAGCAAGACAATGTCAGAGTTTTGAGGTTTCAGTGCTCTGTGTCCTGGGATTAACATGTGGACTGCCTGCACAGGGAGCTTAAATCTGCACACTCGGTGCTAATTTGATTCCCTTGGTATCCTGCTATCTGTTGTGCTTTAGCTCCCAGCCACACAATAGCTGCACAAAGAGGTACACACTGCAAACAGCTGCATTAAGCAACAGGAGTGAAATTCATCACCAGCAGATCGAGGTGCAACTCCAAGGAACCAAACCTGCCTATGCAAGCAGCGAATTTGTCCCCAATGTCTGCTTGCCTTTGCACAAGGACTGCAATGCATTTTCATTCAACCATCAGCACCGCCGATGGTTGAGAAGCAGAACTGAGCTTCAGGACGTTACTACAGCAAATTCAGCATAAAGGGGAGAGGAGATTTCAGGACAAAGAAGCTGTTCCCCAAGCAGGTAACAGTTCTCATCTTCCAGCTGACCTTGTCCAATTAAGCTTGTGCACAGTAACAGAGCAGTGGTCAGCACTGGCAGGCCAAACAACCCGCAAGCAACAGAGGTGACTGAGACTAGCAAAGAGAGGAAACGGAGAAAGAATGGGAAGGAGAGAGAGAGATTATTATAAAGGGGCACTAAAAATAGTATGCAATTATTTACAAATATTCTAGAGATGCAGAAAACAGATGAGACCAAATGCATGTCCCATTTGTATCATGAGTGTTTTGTGCTGCTTGTTGAGGACAGTCATTCATTTCTAGCAAACCAGATTCTGAAAACCATTTCATAAAATGTACTGATGGATTCTCAATGAAGCGAGACTGGACCCCATTGCCCAGCCCCACCAAAAATAAAATAAGGAAAAAGATGCTTGGAAACAAAGGAGGAAAATAGCACGGAACCATGCTGCCAACCCAGCACAGACCAACAGTGGCACCTGGCGGCCACGGCCACTCGCTGCGCCGCCGGGCTCCAGCAGTCCCCTGCCTGGGACAAAAATCGTCTGGAACAAAACATCCTCCTGGAGTCCCACTGGAAATGAAGAACCACCGGGACCGACTAACCTGACAGATGCTAAAAAAGTTCTGAAAATCAAGGGGTTTTTTAAATGCTCTTTGCACACGCTAGGAGATGCAACCCATCTATAAGGGGGCAGGGAACAGCTGATGGGTTTGGTTGCAACTTTGAAATTCAGTAATCATGAGAAATGCATTCTGAAAAATACTGACTGAAAACCAAAGCATTCCAGCTCTTACATCTCTGTATAATACACATTTGCATGTATATCTCAGTTTCTTGTGTCAAACGAACAAAGGCTGCCAGTCCTTATTACACTATGAAAAAAATTCACATTATCCAGTAAAGCCAGGTTTGAAAGTAGAGCCAATCACAAACAGTTACAAAGAGCTGGCAGGGGAGCACTGCAGAAAGAGGACAGAGATTGTTTGACTGTTCTTTATTAAAATTCCTACTACTGATTACTCTGTGTGGAATCTCATCGTTCAGAAAGCTCGGGATTCAGCTAGAACTGAAGTTACAGAGTAAAGTTACTACACAAGCTTAACTGAAAACTGGAACACATGAGAACTGCATTATATTTAAATGAATCCAAATTGCTGGAACTACTACCCACAGCTCCTGTGGCTTTAAATAATTTAAGAGAAGGAGGTGGGTAATGTAGGGTTTTATCCTAACCAATTTGTGCTTATTTGAAGCACCAGGAACTAACCATTTCTCTACCACTTCTATTCCAAGTTTTCTCCACCAAGATAGCACGTAGTTCCTTATAAACCTCTGATCCCAAAGGCACCTGAATATGTGATCTGACCTGTTTGGATGGGAGGTAGGTAGCATGAACTGGAACTCCACCACACAAGTATTATCCTTCAGCTGGCGGTGCTGGACGCTGTTTAATTCATAGGCAATGTATGCCCTTCGAACATACACCTGGTTAAGGAGAAACCCAGTCAGCTTAACCGTGCTACGGAGGCACAGAGGAAGAAGACAAATGACACACCAGGAAAGCTCTTGAAAATATTACAAACAATACAGATACCTCCAAATGAGTATCTAGATAGAAATCTAATCCAGCCAGAATAAGTCAAGTATTGTTATTTGAGAAAGGCCAGGCTGGCAGCATACAACCATCACCACAAGGCACCGGGTGGGCCGACCATATTCTCTGACAGCAGCTTCACCTCCAATCCTTTCAACCATGTAAATCTTCTTCAAGCAGAGAAGATAATTTGTATCTGAAACTTCAGCCAATTATGAATGTTAATGCTGTTAAATGCCAAACTCCAGCTATGCCAGATTCCACACAACCTACAGCTCCCAATCTTGCAAGGTGACACCGATACATAAAATAAAATAAAATAAAATAAAATAAAATAAAATAAAATAAAATAAAATAAAATAAAATAAAATAAAATAAAATAAAATAAAATAAAATAAAATAAAATAAAATAAAATAAAATAAAATAAAATATGTTTATTTTTTCAGTGGGAAAAAACTCACCTCTAAAGCTGCCATTCTTACCACCTGGTTACTGTGGTAGAAAAAGTTGGGTAGCACATCGAAGATGGATGTTTCTGACAAAATGAGTTTCTAGAAGAGATTACATAAAGCAATGTTAGAAGACAGCTCCCCATCTTGCAAATAGCATCAGGCTAAAAAGCAAAAAGGAAAAGCAAAAACAAAAAAACACAAGATGAAGTCTGTCTAGTTCTGATCGCCTTGCTTTTCCTGTTGCTCAGCAAGGATTAGGACCTTTTAACATGAAATCCTGGCTAGGTGCAGCATAAAGCCTGCTGTCCAAGCTCTCTGCTTGTTTATTACAACAGAAGCTACTTCACGTGGTCCCACTACTTTAAGTCAGCCTATTCACTGGCTGCAAAACATTCACCAATTCAATATACATCACAATTAAGTCTTTGGTTACCCAGAGAAAAACACAACTTGTGACCCCAGCTCTCCCGAACTCCTGACTAACAACCTTAAATAAAACCACTTGTAGAAACCAGCACTAGCAGTAAGCAGGGTAAATGTGGGACAGGAAAAGAGTTTGGTAACTCTTCAGGGGACATCCTCATAACCCACGAATGCCGTGGCATGGCACGTCAGGTCACAGAGAGCTCTGGTAGCCAGGGTTTGATCCTCTTCACGGGATTTAGTGTCGCAATGGAAACAAAAATGAGGGGGAAGCTAGAAACTAGACTGACAGAATGTAAAGCCACGAGGACCTGGGGACTACAGGTGGGATTTTACTGCAGAAACAGTAAGCTCCCTGAGGAGGAAGCAGGGAACCAGGAAGAGTGTGGCAGATACCTGCAGGTTCTCAATGCAGAACTGGTGTCCGTACATGTCAATAGCGGACAGGAAGATGGACTCCACCTGGTTGTGACGCAGCTCGTAGGACGGCAAGTGGGAAGCAATGAGAACCTGGTAAACAGCAAACACAAAGCGTGTCAGCAAAAGGAGCTCTGCTGCACCATTGGCAGGAGGCTGTACCTCCAAGGCAGCAATAGCCCGCTCCATCCCAGAAGAGGTGACTGGCTTCTCCTGTGAATTCTGTGGCACCTGGGTGATGCTGCAAACTCTCTCCCCTCCCCAGCCTCATTTGTGTATCTGCTCGGTTTGTATTATTGGCAATTCCCCATGGAGAAAAGGAACAGCTTCAATCAAGTTCCATCAGTGCATGGGATTTAGCACTGCAGAGCTGCTAGTCCTGGGGATTGCCTGACCGGCTGTTAATTGGAAAGCAGATCTGGCAGGCAGCAGCTGTGGGGAGGCCAGCAACGGAGACCGCCTTTCACAGCTTCCGAGCAGAGCGAGCAGGAGCCACTGGTGCCAAGTATTAAATGCCCAACATGAAGGATACGGAGATAGGAAGGGGAAGCAGCTTGCAGGGGAAAATGAAGTGCAAGAGCAACATAAAGACATACACAAGGACTGCAGCACTATCCCCAGCATGCTGCTGAGAGGTTCAATAACTCTGAATGGTTCAAGGACACAAATACAATCCTGAAGGAAACATAAGGTCACTGAGCAGCTTCAAACACCACATTCATTTCCAACAGTCAAGCTCTGAAATAAAAGGAGAGATCCCCAAAGTGTCAGCTTCCCTGCTGCAGACTTTTAGAATGGAGATAGGGACTGCAGAGTGAGAGGAGTGATCAGACTACAGGGTTAGCACTATCGCGAAACGATTATGCCCTCTCACTCCTTCTTGGCTACACGCTAACCACTAAAGAGAAAGCCCGCAATAATATAAGGGCGGATGTCTGGCATTCAAATTATTATCTGAACGAGACTCTTGGAAATGACAGTATCAGAAGTTTTTCCAATTATTTTCAGCTTCAAAAGAGATTTAATAAAGTAAGTCAAAAGCTAGAAGAAACGTTTAAAAAAAAAAAAAAAAGACCAGCGTATTCTTTGCAATAATTCCTTAGGAACATCTGATTCTCATGTAAATTTCTCTCCCTGTTCTCTGCACAGACTGATTTGCAGTTGTAGGGTAGCTGATGAACCCAGATAGCATGTCCTGTTTACTGTACAGCTGCCTGTGCGTTCCAGGCAGCCTGTGCTTGTCAGGTTCACAGATTATGAAGCCAGAAGCAAGCACAGTGAGCATGTATTTCGACTTCCTTTATCACACAAACCATAGTCTACTCTCAGGTAATTCCTGTTTAAGCCAGACAACATTTTGGAGGAACAGGGGAACGTAACCCTAACATAAAAACGCACGGTGATTCAGAATCCACTGCAATCTTTCACAGACTGTCACAATGGTTAATCACTGGTTAATTACCTTCATTGTTGGGCTGCTCACAGTAGTCTACTCTTCACATTTGCATAGCTATCAAATAAACATCATGAGATACAGACCTTCCAAGAGAGCAAGCCCCAAGTGGGAGCAGCCCTTGTATTGATCTGATCAGCGACGGCACAGTCTGTCTCTAACGGGCTTGGATGGCTGAAAAAGCTCCCTTACCTGCCGTGCTCGTAGAGCCACTTTGGCGTTGGTTGTCTTGCTGAGCTGGGTCAGCTCTGTCAGAATATTAATCAGCTCATCTGTCAAGGTGGGGTCACGGCCACATAGCTGGTCCTAAAAACAAAAAGAATTGAAAATGTTGAAAAGAGAGGGAAAACATCCTCTCTTCCTCTTACAAAGGGGTCTAAATGTGAAATATCTACACAGATGCTCTCAGATGCTGGACCACGTAACCTTTAGAGGTCCCTGTCTAAATCATTCTGCACTTCTGTGCCATCAAGGGTAAAAATATTAGATGTCCAATAATTTTACACATATAAAAAAAAGCTAAAAAAATACACAGAAGGAAATGCCTGGCACCACTACCTATTTTCTTATTAGCAGCACGTGCTTTTGCACCCACACACATCAGAAATGCTGACTTGTCAAAGACACTCAGGTATAACGTTATCCCATTACCCAGTTCCAGTCTTTTACCAGAAGTTCCCCCAACAATGTAAAATTGAAAAAGCACCTAATTGCAGCAGAATGCTTTGTGTAACACACAAAAATTAGCAAACCTTCACTATGAAAGCTGACCCAACAAAGAGTTTAACTGCCTGAAGTTTCAAGAGATTTTAAATGTGTTGGTTTTCCCTGGCAGGTTTATCAAAGCGAAAAACAAAAATCAAAATAACAGAAGTCCCACGTCCATTAACTAGTAACAGCTCACACCACATACAATTGCAAAGCTAAATAGCTTTTTCCCCCACATTGTTCTTGACCCCTTTCTCTCTGACCCCACACAAGTGCAATGTCATCTCTAGGAGTGATGGTGCAAAGCTCTCAGTGAGAGTGACCAAAGCTAAATCGTTTTAAAAACCCAACAAACTAAGCTCCTGTTAGACTGTCACCTCCCACTAGCCAGCCCAGGACCAGCAAACAACTACAACAACTACCTCCAAAGAAAGTTCTGTAAATCTAACCGCTCTACATCAGTGTGTGAATTCACAGGGAATAATTCAACAACCGCCTTTGGTGTGTTTGGAGTACAAATGCCTGGTGCTGTTCTATTAATTCTTGTTACTTTCAGCAGTAAGCAGGACACGGGACATATGCCACGCCATCTAACACAAGTAATTCTATCTAGTTAAGGAGAGGATGCGCATACAACAGTGAGTTAAGTACATAAAATGAATACACAACTTCAAATCACACTATATTTCAACAAATACATGAAAGATGGAGTAGTTCCCATCCTGCCTTAAACGCCTGCTAGCTAAAAATGTGAGTGATGGCAGCATAACGCTATTACTAAAACCATCCTCAGAGCCCTTTGTTAATAATGGATTCCTAGGGATACATCAATAACAGCAACACAAGCATCAAGGTGTTTTGACATGACATTTGCCCTTGGAGGACAAACGTAACCATCCCACATAAATAGCCTGGCAACCCATAAAATGCCACCGCCTTCACCATGATTACCAAATGTGCCAGGGGGGCCCTCGGACATGAAGAGTAATGCGCCTCCGAAGGAAGAGGAATGATGGGCCTTTGGCTAATGGGGTGACCTGTAATTCAGCAGCCTGTGGCTCCTAGCTCTGCCACAGACATCACGGTGACCTGAGGTCCGTCGCCCTTCCTAAGCCCTGGTACCCACTTGAGCCAAGCAGCCCCTGCCCCACAGCTCCTGCCAGGGTCTCACAGAGGATGTACGAGCAGAACCTGCCTCCCTGGGCAGCCTCCTCCTCGGTTCCTCTGCAGGAAGGCCTCTCCAGCAGGCTGTGAGTCCCAGCAGAAGTGGGACTCAAAGCGGGTGGCCTTAACTTGAGATGAAGCAGCTGACAGTGTGGGAAGAAGGAGCACAGACAAAAGACAAAGGAAAACTCAGAGTCTTTAGTTTTTTTCTGTTCTTCCTGGCTCCCAGCACGCCCCTCGCTGCCTCAGCCAGACGTTTCACCTCCCGACGTGAAGACACGGCGAGACTTTACCTCCAAGACACGGCTTGCATGGAGGTGAAAATCTAGACAAAAACTTTCAGTCCCATTTTAGCAAGAAATAATCAGGATGACAACAACAAAATAAAGCAGGTAGCTGGCGCTACACTGGCTTTTGCCTGCACTGATTGGCAAAGGCAGTGAGCAAAGCCTCAAACCAGCTCTTTGACAAGGCCTTAACGCCTCCCCGGCACCCCCGTGTAATTACACACTTGAGTGACTGGACTCTGAAGAAAATTGAAGGCCTGAGCTGCGAACAGCTGCCATTTTCTCTCTCCATCACGCCAGCATGATTACTTGAGAAATGAACAGCCCCGGCTCAAAGCTACTCCAGAATTCTCAGAGGAAATATGGCTCCGTGTTCAAATAATGAGATTCTTAAGGCAAGCGTTACTTACAATCACACCACACACCAAAAAGAGAAAAGAAAAAAAAAAAAAAGGAAAAAACGAGAGCCAGAAAGAAAGAATTCCAGGGCCCTTATATCCTACAAATTAGAATTTAAGAAACCCAGCCTCTGCCTGGGACAATTATGAGCCTTTTTCTGCTTTTGAGAGTTATTTTGTGGATGGCTACTTCGGAAATATTTTTGGCCGTTAACAGACCACATTATATTTCTATAGAAAAGGAAAAAAGAGGGGGAGGGAGGGACAAAGTCAGAAGGGGGGGGAAGGATACTATTGTAATTAGCCCCTTAACAAGCTGTACACCTAACTCCAGCCTGTGCTGAAAATCACGTTGTAGCTAAATTCATCCTGCCTTGAGGAACGTGAGTATTCACTCTGCTTCAAAGCCTTATGTGGAATGAAGATTTTCTGAGGCTTTTTAGGGAAAAGAAAAAGGCAGGACTCAGTTGCTGGGTTTTTATTTATTTTTCCTGAGAATGCAATTTGCTGGGGGAATGTTACTCATTAGAGAGCAGCTGAGGTTAATAAGAGCTGAGATTTTCACCAGCCAGTATCAAGACAGAAGAACATGGGAAGATGATGACAGGTCCCAGCGCAAGGATTTGTATGTGTTTCTAGGGTGGGATCCATATCCAAGAGATTCCCCAATCTTTGCAAGCCCCCTGGACAGCTACACACCATTCCCAGGGGCAGAGACCTGATCCAGAGTGCCCAGCTTTGTGCTGAGACATCGAGTCCTAGCCTGGTTCCACCACACAGCTGGTCAGAAAGCGTTGCTGCAGACCTGCAGGGAGACTTTCTGAGCCTACAGCCAGGAAGAAGCTAAGACAGCAACTGCAAGCATATGAGACCAAACCATGGCTCATCGAGGAATAACGTGTGAAACCATGTGAGGACACCAGTACAGGCTGGCTGGTGCCATTCACTAAGAAGAAAGCAGGAAGAAATTCCACATTGCTGCGGTCGCTTCTGTAGCTAGGAGGTTGGCATCCATAAGAATAAGAGCTGTCAATTCGGTACCTTTCAAAGCATCAAACACACAGCTACAAGGAGAAGCAAATTTCCAGATCAGACAACTTACAATGAGCATTGTAACAAGCAGGTTCTTCTTGGTGACCTGAGCATGTGAGAAGATGTAGTTCAGTACAGCATTCATGTCGCTTTTATTCTCTTCCCGAAGGGCAAAGACACACTTGTCATAGTGACCTGCAATCAGAAGTGCACATTTTTGCCAGCCTCCAAACCTCTGTGTCATGGAATATATGTGACAAGATGTGGTTTGTTTGTTGTTTTTTGTTTGTTTGTTTGTTTTTTACATTTATTTTTTGAGAATCTACTTTGTGTGATCCACACAATCAGTTGCGGGCTGGAAGCATTCCTCCCCACACCCACACCCCTCAACTGCAAGTTTTAATTAAAGCAGTTGAATTTCTCTTCTTAGAACAGCTGAAATACCAAATACCTTGTGAGCATTCAGAATGAAATAATAGAAAAAAGACTTGCACCATCCTCTGCCACCAGCAAACTGAAGTGCAAAGGACTCTTCAGTACCATTACTGCAGGAATGGGGGCAGTATAAAAGAAAAGTAGAGCAGAAGCTGAACTACCTGTAAGAACTTGAGCCTCCTAATTAGCTAGTCCTTCATTGCCATCTTGTGCCTGGATACAGTAGTGCAATGTATTTCAGTTCTCAGTGTTTGAGGCTTATTCTTATGAACACTGAGAAACTTCATGGTATTTTATAGCAGGTGCAAATAGCTCAGACTTTTATATTTTTACTGCACTTAATTTTCTTACTGCAGAATTTAATAAGGAGGCAAGATGGAACTAAACAGCATGGTGAATGTAAACAGTTTTTCTGATTCTAATTTTTCTGCAGATGCTCAGAAATCAGAAAATAAAAATCCAGCTTCTAGTATGAAGCTTCTGCATGTGGAACACCCAACGTGTGGAGGTCTCTAGCTGGAGGCTACTGCTGACAGAGTCAGAGTAAGAGAAATCGAAGGAGAACCGCTTTATCTCTACTCTAGAACAAGTTCACAGAGCGGCTGAGCCTTAGCAAGCTCAATAACTACAACCCATAACTCAGTCAATCTGTCTCTTTACTCCAGATCATATGGAAGTCCTCACTTAGAGGATTATAAACTCATGTGGAGATTGTTCTTTTGATGATTTACAGGGAAAAGGAGCATTCCTAGTCTGAAAAGAAGCCAGTCGTATTATGGCATCTAAACTATGGGTAAGGTGGCACAGGATGTGAAAGATGATGGACATAGCAACAGTGGAAATGAGTAGAACAGACAACTTTAGGGTGGAGTTTGTCATTTGCTGGTTCAAACTGATGATACATAAGCATTATGAGCACTTGGAAAGCTCAAACTGGACATAAGCTTCTCTATAAAAAAAGAAAAAAAAAGTTTTTCAGGAATCAAGTGCTTGATGTGCACAGCAACTCACCATGCTGAAACTGAGTCTCCACCTTCAGGTACTGACGGAGCAGGTCCATCACCACAGCCTTCATGTGACCCCGAATACCACTCCGGTACCTGCAGAAGCAAAGAGGTCAAACCTAGCACTGAGTGAGACTGTCAGTGCGCTGTGTCTGAAGCTGCAGGTGAGTAACACTCAACACGGATGGCAGAGTAAGTCTGCTTGCATGTGGAAAGAAGCACACCTGCTCCCAAAAACCACTGGACAACCTCTGCAACCAGAATGAATGTGAAAATTCTACCATTACTGTTGCGGGTTAGCATGGCTCATGCTTTGCATCAAAACATCCTTTTTCTTCCGAGAATATCACAACTCTAGGAGCTAAAAGGCATGACACACCAGCTGCTTGATGAAATACCTAAGATGGGATCAGCATCGGGACAGAAGTTAAATCTTTCTTTCATAAGGAAAAGGGAAAAAGCCAGAAGCCACACCCACACGGTCCCCTCACTGTTCTTCAGGTTGGAAATTAGGAGAAATTTCTTCCCAGAAAGTGGTTGGGAATTGGAACCAGTTGCCAAGGGAGGTGGTGGAGTCACTGTCCCAGGGGGTGTTTTAAGGAAAGCGTGGATGTTGTACTTAGGGACACGGTTTAGTGGGTGATATTGGTGGCAGGGGACTAGATCATCTTGGAGGTCTTTTCCAACCTTAACGCTTCTATGAAAACAGCTCACCTTTGTACGAGCTGCACAATGCTCTGTGTGTTCATGAAGAAGACCTCACGCTCTGATTTGCGGTTCAAAGTGGCTGCATGGCTATCCAGGATATTGGCAATCTGAAAGAGAGAAGTCTCATGGCAGTTCCAGTCCTGGATGGGGAGATCTGGCTGAACAACTAGGGCAGAAACTGAGCACTGCCAGATAAACCAGACCAGAGCTCCAGCAGACTTCAGCAAAGGCCAAAGCCTTAAACTACTAAGGAAGTTAATGGCCTGACAATGACAGAAAAATTGATGCACAACATCATATACTACGGAAATCACCTTCCAACATCTCATTACCTGATGAGGCTTTCCTTAGTCGCAACCATTCTTTTTTAAGGTTATGTTGACACCAGAAAGTGCACTGTGGCATACGTATCAGCCAAAAAGCAAGTAAATAAATGCCCACAAGGCCACTGACATGATTAAATTGCTTCCAATTCCCAATCTAGCCTATTTAAAGCTATACTGAGCAGAGAACACACAGCCTTCAGCATGGGTAAAGAAGGCAAACCCGTAAGCTTAAGTAATACTGTAAGTATCTTTCATCGCGAAGATCCTGGATTCAAAAGCACCTTTCAGGTCCATCTAACCTCCAGCTAATTTAAAGGAATTTTATACTTCTCTTTGCCCCCAACAAAAGACAAATTTTTTTCCTCTGTATGAGTGCGGTTGATCACCTGTTGGCTGGGAAACTGGCAAAGGACTGATGTGATGTTGCTGGCATACTGGGCCATCTCCTTCTTGATGGACTTCTCCACATTGGGTGGGATCCGTCCAGAAACACTGGTCATGATGTCCTGAAGTTCCAGCAGAGGCAAAGATGGATCTCTCAGGGTCTTCATTAGTCGCTCAACCCAGCCCTTCACCTAGAGACAAGGCAGTGTAAAGACAAACATAAGGAAAAAAATAAGCAGTAAGAAGGGAGAAAAGGAAAGGCTGTTCAGTGAGATTTTCTTCAGCTCTTGCTCTCAGAAACAAAAGTAAACAATACCTTGCTGCTGAAGTAGGGCTCTGGCAGGCAGTATCCGTTCATCACATTGACCAGGTTATCTAGGACATAATGGAAGATGCGATGGAGTTTCTCGCCTCGAAGTGCTGTGCTCTGGATCTGTGGCAAGGTACCCGTGTGCAGTTCAGCCTGGAAACACAAGCAAGCACCACAGTGTCACTAACCCTCCAAAACTGCTCCTCAGCAACTAACCCTCCAATTGCTCTCACAGGGTCTGACACCCTTGGAACTGGGATACCTATCCCTGTCCTCCAGAAGAGGGTCACAAAGAGGAGTCCATGATAAAAAAGAATAAGCATGCAGAGGAATAAAGCAGATAGAAAGATCTGGCCAACCACCAATATCATCGACAGCCATGTATCCCCAACAGCAGTGAGATAAGAGCACGGCAAGACTGGTACAAAAGCTTAGCTTGAATCAGAGGATGAGACAGTAATCTGAGTCCTAGTCCTCATGTAACAAATGTTACAGTGACAATTCCAGTACAATGCACAAATCTGAAACTGGTTCAGTATATTGGGCCATCTTGTAGTACTTTCAGCATCACTCCCCTATTAAAACCACAGCAAACTTCTGTGCTTCCTGCAACTTCTCACCTGCTGAACCCTGCTGGGATCATCCAGTTGGAGCTTGGCAATCACACAGCCTGGATCCAACACTGCCCCAGGGCGTTTGACGTAATGGATGCAGCCCGATTCTCCTACTGTTAGTGTCATCACCATTTTCATCACCTGTAGCAAGGAAACAGGTTACACACGCAGCTTTTGTTCTCCCCAGATGGCTCTGGTTTTGTGAGCTAGCAGCCAATATCCTACCGCAGACCAACAAACCTGCATGACCACCTTTTGTATTCAGCTTTTCTCAAAGGCTTAAAAGTACAAACATGGTGAATGAAACTCCAGGAATTTAAGTCAATGGTAGAACAAACTACTAGGCCATGGATTAGTGCAGCAGGAAGCTGTTTGAACCAATGGGTACTCAGGTAGGTCCCACATTCAACACAGATAGCTGCAGATATAATTTACTACTGCAGAGATAATTTATTACTGCAGCTGCTGGACTCTTAGAAATTAGGATTACTTTCTAGAGGTCACAGGTCTCAGCCTTCTGTTCACAAATAGAGATGCTGTCAGCTCAGCCAAGGGAGCTCTTGCCTTTGGAGCAGAAGTGTTGGGTTTGGGGGAGGGCAGTCTAGTTTTACCACTGCTGTAGCACACACCACAACGGGGAACACAGGAATTAAGCAGGTGGTGCCTTCTTAGCCATCACTCGGTTGCAGTGTATAAAAGAGTTTACATAAAATATCTAGATCTATGGCTTGATAGTGTTCTCCTACACAATCTCTCCAACTGTTTTAATTGCCCCTCTCCGAACACACCCTTCCCTCCCTCAAATCTGTCTTGAGCCATGGACTCCTACACAACCCCTCACGCTTTCCTCACTATGACGCAGAAATTGTTAGTCCTCCTCCACTCTAAGCGTTAAGTAACTTCCAAGGGAGAAGTGATGTTTATTTTCAGCTTAACTTGTCTGAGCAACCTGATAAATAATCAGGCAATCAGAGAAGTCTTAATTTATTACTTAATCCCAGCATATACCTCTGCTTCTGAGTCTTTAAGTGCTAAGCAGGGGCCTACAAACAGAAAGCCTTCTTCACTGTAGTTAGAAGACATGGTACACGTGGATCCTACTCTCCTTTGATATCACAGCAAGACAGTAACCGTGATAGTAACTCTTGCGGCTGAGAAATTTTGCTTATCACTTGGTGCAGTCATTAATGCTCAAATTGCAGCTGTTAATTTCTTCCCTACCACACCACTCTGCTTGCTGATTCCTACATTAGTCCAAGTTAAAACACAGACAAAATTTGGAGAGGAAATACTCTGAGTTACTCCTCATTCTTAATTCCCAGTTCCAGAACATTCAATTTATTTCCTCCTCAGCTTTTGCATGGACAGATTCAGCATCTGCAACCAACTCAGTTCTTTGAGATTTTACCTCAATTTCTGCAAAGCATTGGCCTGCAAACACGTGTCCGCCGTCCTCCACCACGTACTGAATAAGCTTCCCAGCTGACGGCGAGCGCAGGATGGAGGGATCGTTTTCCTTTTCAAACACACAGGTCTTGTTACCTATGGTGATGCGATACCTAGGAAATAACAGGAAAAATAGAATCAAAGAACCATTTAGGTTGGAAAAGCCCTTCAAGGCCATGAGTCCAACCATCCACCTAACACTCCACGTCCTCTGCTAACCCATGTCCCTAAGTGCCTCATCCACACGTCTCTGAAATAATTCCAGGGATGCCAACACTTGGGCAGCTCACTCCAATGCCTAACCACCCCTTCCGTGAAGAAATCCTTTCTGATATCCAATCTAAACCTCCCCTGGCACAACTTGAGGCCATTGCCTCGTGTCCTATCACTTGTCACTTGAGAGAAGAGACCAGTACCCACCTCCCTGCAGCCCCCGTCACAACACTGCACACATGCTTCTCCTCTACCAGTGGGTATCACTCACTGTTAGAACCAGAACCAGTGAAGTTCAGGATTTCATATAAACAAAAACTGGTATTAGTGGAGATTGCACTCTCCATACTTAACACACAACACATCCAACAAATCCCACACAAAATCCTCTTGTAAATGCAGCAAAGCTGAAAAGAGCAGGATGTATCCATACATTAAACTAAGGTTGAAATTTTATAGCATTTGCCAACCCAGAAAGTTATCAAAACTTTCTCTGAACTCCTGAGCACTTTGTTACATTTGCCATAGAAAATAACCAGCAGAGGGGGCAAAGTGGTTCCAAATCAAGAAGGTGGAGATTTACTGAGATTCTAGTTCTCACCTCCGTGTGTTTCATCTCAGATACTAAAGCATTCAGCATCCCACGAGCAATAACAAAACCTTTCTCTGTGAGGACCAAGGTCTCCATCAATATCTTTCAAATTACCCAGCTTAGGGTCATGGAAAGAACAACTTCTCACACTTTCACAGAAAACACAAATCAATCACAAACTACGTCTAAGGGAAAGGGGGGTCTAAGCCCTAGTTCACCTAAACAACCTACAAAATCAACTGGTTGGTCAGAGCACTAAGCTCCTCTCCCAGGTGACCAGATATAATCCAAAAAGGGCACTTTTAAAGAGCCAGCAGGAGAATATGCACCACATCAGTACACACTCAGATCTTTCTTGTAAAAGTATCCTAGATATGCTCTTCAGATGAAAGCAACTTCTCCCTGCAAACTCCTCAATAATAATACACCTAGCAAGCTCTCCCATTCCCAGTTGATCACTTGGACGCAGAAGGTTAGGAGTACACCTAATCTTGGCTTGTATGGAAATGTTATACAACAAACTTTCCAGGTTGCTACCTGTCCACTTCTTCCTTCATGTACGTAGTATAGCTGCTGCCATCATAGGACAGGAGCAGTCCTCCATCGCTCAGCCGGTGCACATCCACTTCTACACAGGAGCTGTTCATGATGACCACGTAGGAGTTGGGAGACTGTCGGGTCACCTGCAGATCCACAAGAACGAGAAGTCTTACATGCAGGAGACATGGCAGGTATTACAAAGATTAAGCCAGAGCAGCACATGGACATTTCCAACTAATGGTGGCAAGAGGATGGTTCTCCACGCTGTGCAACTTACCTTCAGCACATACTTCCGTCCTTCGTAGATGAGTTCCACATCCACGGTGTTTAGCAGAGTATGAGCAGGCAGAACTTGGCCCCTTGAAAAAGAAGCACAAAACAAAACATGTTTTCCAGAAGCCATCAAATGGCTATCAGGGGCCCAAGGTAGTTCAAAGACATATGCAAGAATTAGGCTCTTACACCATCTCTTCTTACAAGAGGTACACAACCATTTGATAAAGCCAGTCCATCTCTCTCTACCCATACATATCACCTCTACTTTCCTTTCCATTCAACAACTTTTGCCTTTGAGTCAAAGAAGCATCACAGTCCAAGTTACAGAACTCATAGCATGACTTCGCATTGGGATAAAGCAGCTCTTCCCCCTGTCTGCAGTATGGAGTCACCAACAGGACACTGAAGGGAAGAACTATTAAAAATGGATTTGCCTGGGTCATACCAGGTTTAGCCTGATGGAGCGTTATGACTGGGTTCCCTGCAGTGCCTGTTGTACTTTAAAGCCAGCAGGAACAGACAGGATTTTCTAAGTACCGGTGGGAAACATTCAGTTTTGAAAATTATGTCAAATCTAGAAAATTAAATCAAATGTCAAAACAGAAGGACAGTATATGGTGATTCAAGACTCCCTAAAATGTTGGCGTGGCAGCACAAAGGGAAAAAGAACTCCACATTTCTGCACCATTTCTTGAAGCTTCTGCCAAAGCAGCCAGAAATCAAACCAATCTGTTCAAACAGCAGGGGATATCTGGGGAGATGCATAGATACGTGCCAGTTTTCTTAGGCCAGTAGACAAACAGCTACCAGAGAACAGAGAGCAGATAACAAGCTCTGGGTATTTCTGGCTTGTACTCTACTTGAACAAAACTTGCAAGTCAAAAATAATTACAATCTGCTTGTCAGCTGTCTACCCAATCAGCCTGCAGCCTACCTTTCTAGAGAGTGCAGGAAGTTTGAGACACTGTTCCGTAAGCTCACATCAGCCACATGAAGAGCTCCACACACCACTCCTAGCATGGTATCAGGCCTTTCAGCCTAGAAAAAAAGAGTACATAAAACAGTTACACCTCCTTTAGCCTAAAAGCCAAAATACTAGCCTCAATTCTCACTTACACTAAGATGCTTTTATGGTCAACTCTAAAACCACTTTCCCCAGACAAAATAGTGACCTAAAGCCTGATGAAAATGTTAATTTGTAAAGTGGAAAATTAAGGATTTAGGAGTGGAAATTAAGCACTCCTAAATCCTTGTCTTCTTGCAACCATCATCCGCCAAGCTTTCCTACTCTCTGTTTCTCACTCTCTCTGCCCCACCTTCTCCCCTTCCTCTCCCTCTCTCCAACTTGTAAAGCAAAGCATCTCCAAGATGTAAAGCAAACATCTGCACCTGTACTTTCTCGGCAATAAGCCGGTCCAACCAGCCAGTGTCAATGCGGTTCTGCTGGAAGCTTTCTGTTTCCAACAGTTTAATCAAGTACTCAACAGTGGTTCGGAAATCCCCTCGGATGGACAGCTCCTTCAAAGCCACCACCATGTTTCTGAAAAAGAAAAGAGTACCCATTACCCATCCCATATTAACGGTAATGTGCAAGCTGCTAACTCTAGATGGTTCCCCGTGAGTTGCCTGGAAAAACTAGTCAGAAAATAAGAGCAGAAGAACACGTGCACTGGAGCAAGATTCTATGTGGCATGCTTGGGAATTAAAGAATATTGATTTTCTTCAATCTGCTGCTGGTGCGAACCAGAAAAGCTCAGCCAGCACCAGCGATGAGATCAGGAGTTCCTGCTGTCATCATCATCCAAGTACCTATAACACACACGGAGTATACACAGAATGACAGGTGCTGTCACCATCCCACCCAGAACGGAACAGTGGAAAGACTCTGGATAAAAAGTGGCCTGGATGACAGGTCAGACAGTTCTGTCTTATGACAGGACTTTTATGTTCCACATCACGAGGATGCTCAGTGGCTTACAACGCATTGGCATAGTAAGTTATCAATGGTGTTCCAGTCAGAAGCCTTCAACATGAATGCTTTCAAAGAGGGACTTCAACAGAATGGTAGCTAATCTTACCCCAGCAGCAGGCATGCAAAGTAGGAATGAAACAGAAAGGAAAAAAATAAAGAGAAGTAACCAAAAAGTGTAAAAATGTAGGTGTAACACAGTGGAACTGCAAAGCATGTGGGATGAAAAGCCTGACCATGACATGGAAAGCAAGTTAAGAAAGGGAAACTTCTCTTAAAATTCCTAAAATAAAGAAGTCTAGTTTTATCCATGGCCCTTTGGATTAAAAAGAACCAAGACAAGATATTTCTTTACTTACGAGATGGCTTCTTCACGATTCTCTCCCCAGGAGAAGCAGTGACCAAACTGAGAATCAGCAAACTCATGAAGCCCTCCTGCAGCAGCAACACTGAAATAGCCCCAGACGTTCTTATTGCTGCGGAAATTCAGTTCCTGGACTGTACCAGAACTAGGCTTAAATCCCTGTAAAGACAGACAGACATTGCTATACACACTAAAGAAAAAGTAAATAATCCAGAATTAGGGGAGTAATCAGAGTTATAAAGAGCATCTCTTTGCACTTCAATGTGATACACACATAGGTAAGTTCTGGCTGAATCTGTAAAGAGTTCAGTGCCAAAGCACCAGGATGGTTCTCAAGAATACAGAAATGCAGGAACTGTTGCAATTCAGAGAACACGGGAAACTGAAAACCTTAGCTTTCGTGAGGTCAACACCACCTTAAGCAGCTAACATTGACAGGGTGCTTGGGGAACAATAAAGTCACAACAGGAAGAAGTCATAATGCTAAGGCATAGACACAATCTATTATACCCCAGGAAGATGAGGAGACAAAGGTAAACATACTGTACAACACACCTGTGTCAGCCCATTCATGTTCTTCTAGTGTCTAACCACAGCCTACAGAGCTATCAGCTAAGGCAGATAAGGGAAGAATCTTTTTAAGTTGCTGCCAAACCTTCCAGGAACAGCAGCAGGACTGAACCTAGCTGGAAAGCTTGGGGTTATCAGTGTGATTAGGAACTACAGAATTTAAAACACTCACCTCATCAGGATTCTCGCTGGTGATACGTGCAGCAATAACATGGCCACGCGGACAGGGAACATGGGCTGAGTTCTCAAAATCAATAGCTCCATCTCCCCATGGAGAAACACCATACATCACTCGGATATCCTTGATCCTGTGGAGCGGAATCCCCATGGCAATCTAAGGGGGAGAAACAGTATTTACCACCA
The DNA here is from genome assembly GCF_965140915.1 of Aythya marila. Classification (NCBI taxonomy): domain Eukaryota; kingdom Metazoa; phylum Chordata; class Aves; order Anseriformes; family Anatidae; genus Aythya; species Aythya marila. Next base: position 10,148,647 of record NC_139061.1, read on the forward strand.
CTAAGCAAGTTGCTTTCCTCACAGAGTCCTTCTTCCTGGAGGAATTCCACAAATTCTCTGCAGAAGCTAACGCTGCAGTTCTGGTACGGCAAATACACACGCCTGTTTTCTTATGTGAGCCTTCTCCATGGACACATCTTGGAACATTCCTGGTTCTCAGGACAGCTGAGCTGAGTGTAATATCCACCTTAAGCCTTTCAGACAGTATTTTCCATGGACTGATTAAAGGGCTTCAAAGAAAGCTGGCCAGTGCTAGGTCAGCTGAGGATGGGCGTACATTAGGCCTGTTAAAAATACACTAAGGTGCCAGTGAGACAGTTGGCCCCTAACTGGTTGCATGAGACCTTTGTGGAATTTCACAACCATGAATTGCAGAGAGGGTAACCTGCAGAACTGGCAGCCTTACGGACTAAAGTCCCAGTAGTCATGAACTGTTTGGTTTTTTGCTTTTTGTTGTTGCTTTTTGGTTGGTTTTGGTACTGGGTTTTTTGGTTTTGTTTTTTCAGCTACAGTTCAAAAAGGCTGAGCTTTAGTTCAACCATTTCTTTCAGCTGTCTATTAACCAGACACTAACAGATAAAAGAAAAGACCAAACTGGTTACTGCACCAATGCCCCCCTCTATGAAACTGCATCTAGCATCAGCAATATGCAAGAACAGTGCCCAAACAATGAGGAAAGCATCTGATCAGTACAAAACTGTCAATGCCTGGCAAATACATACATTGAGCTACTGGAATTATCTGCCAAGAGAACACTCAGGCCAAAACCAAGTGGCCTCCTGACAAAATGAAGATGATCCTGCTCCCCCTGCTTGCTGAAATAAAATGATGATGGTCTTGACTGCTAGGAATTGGATGGGAGGTCTCTAGCATAGGAGAAGTCATGATGTGTCTGCCAAGCAGAGGGAGCTAGCTATATGCCAAAGCACTTCTGGTCTGGAAACGCACCTCAGTTCAAGCTTTCCAGTTCCTACCAGATCACACACCCTTTCATGCCTGCAGGCATTCAAAACAAGCTGCTCACCCTTGAAGGCTAGTATCTTTTGCCAGTGCCTTGGGTGACAGAGCTGAGAGAGTCACTTCTTTCCAAACCCAAAGCAAATTGCTCCAAAGGCTTAGCAAGAAGAGAACTTCACATTCATGAGATTTGGGCCAAGTCAGCACAGTGAATCCAGCCACAGCTGCATGAAGCACGGCGATGGCTGACAAAGTGCATCATGCAAGTCTGAGTAGCTGCATCTCCCATGCAACAGCCAGTCTCCTTTTTGTCAGGGAGACTGATACAACCTGGTTCCTGTGAGCTCCCTGCTTTGACGACACTGAAGAGGGATTGTCTGTCACAGAGCGTGCAGAGCACTAGACTCAATTTGATGGCATCTACCTTGGCCTCTCCATCGTACAGACATACCTTGCAATTTCAGGAAAGGCAGGAATTCAAAATAATAAAGGTGAAAGTAAAAGTTAGGCTAGCAGAGCTACCGGTTTCCAACACTCCTGCAACTAGCTCATCTATGAGCCTCAGCTATGAAGAGGAACCATCTGCTATGAGTGAGGGGCTTGGAGAGGTGGAAACAATTGTCCTGGAAGTCAGGAACTGCTAATCAAAATTTAAAAGATCAAAGTCACTTTTCTGAATTCCAAACAACTGCTGAACTTGCTGAAAGATGAAAATCCCAGTTGTCTGTTGTTTTTCCCCTCTGTCATTAGAAATTCTGGGAATACTGTTCTCCCTTGCAGGCAGCGGAGTAGGTGATGCACTGCTCAGAACTGGCACAGCAGTTGATTGCTCTCTTAACCTCAGAAGCCAACTCATTTGACAAAATAATTTTAGAGCTTTAAGAACTACTCATGTCTAAAGCCTGTTGAGACAGGCCTTTTACACACCTTTCCTTAAATCAGTTTTCCTACCTTTACATTTTATTCCCCTGCTGCTTCACACTGCTTTTAACTGAAGGTCTCCCTAAGCAGTCCAGAACAACTAGAAAATAACCTCTTTTTGCTTTCCAAATCCAAAAGAACCAAAAGGTAGAACCGTAACTTAGTTGAACAGTCCTAACAGAAGGGGAAGAATATTTTGCAACACAGAAGTTTTGCTCCAGCCACAGAAGATAAATCCCAAGCTGGTAAAGTACCCAAACAGGTCTATTAATTGTTGGGTGCTTTTGTTGGGAAGGAAGAGTGGGGGATACAAGTAACACCTACCCGCACTTGAGGATGTAGGCCATATTTGGTCACGCTCTCTAACATTTTCCGTACATTCTCTCCTCTATCAGTACCAAGATCTACTCATCTGCATAACATTAGTGTGTGATCCAGTTTTAACACAGAAACCTGGCAGTGACTCAACAGGAGTCCGCCCCCCTAATTTTACTAGGGCTTCAGCAGAACAGGTTTTTCATGGTCAGGCCTCTTCACCACACAATTCCAGTACCTCTGAAAGCCTCCAGAAGCTCGGGACCTGGGTCCTGACTCACCTGGAGCTGTGCTGCCGGCAGATTAACATCAGCTACCATCTCCGTGCAGGGGTGCTCCACTTGCAGACGGGGATTCAACTCCAGAAAGTAGAAACTGCCATCCTGGCTGTAGAGGTATTCCACGGTGCCTGCGCTCACATATCCCACCATTTTGGCAAGCTTCACTGCACACTAGGACACAGGAAAGAAGAGTGTTTGTTCTGTTCAGCCATGCCATCCACTTCAGTCTTCTTGGTGGTATTCTAAAACATCCGAAAGCTTGTACCCAGCCCAAGAACTACTCAAAGAAAAGCACATGGCATGGGAGTTTAGGTTTCCAGGCTATTTCATTTGCACTGTTTACAAAGGGCAGAGTTTGAAGTGAGTATTTGTAACAGTCAGGATTAGAAAATTCATCCAATCCCTGCAGCTTGTTTTTAATGTGACAACACGTATTTAAAATACACTGCCATCCCATTTTTGAGGTGAAAGCAGTTTTCAAGAGAGCTCTAAACTTTTTGTTAGCACATGGTGGACTCATGCTTGGAAATGTCAGTGGTTGTCCACAAAAAGCACTATAAGACACAAAACCCTTTGCTCTTTTAAAAGATTCAACAATGTAAAATTACTGGCAATGTAAAAAAAAAAAAATCCTGGCTGTTTCTGGAGCGTCATAAGGAAAGAGAATTTTCAGAGCCTCTCTCACCTGCTCCATGTGCTCAAATACCACCGACGTCGCAATAGAAGCAGGTGCTTCTTCAATAATCTTCTGGTGCCTGCGCTGCACAGAGCAGTCCCGACCAAAGAGAGAGATGGCATTGCCGTACTGATCTGCCAGGATCTGCACCTCCAAGTGGCGGGACTGCTTGGCTAGCCTCATTACGAAGATTGGAGAGCCTGGGACTTCAGCTTGAACCTATAGCAGAGACAGCATATAAATGGACAAACCATTTTTTGTAAACAACTGTCTTCATCACAATCAACCCAAGCTCATTTTTAAGCAGCAAGTATCCATACTATTTCCCATGGGCCACTTATAGCTGAAAATACCTTGTGTTTGCTTGTATGCAATTGGAGTGCTCTTTCCATCATCTCAGCTTTCCTAAATAACCCATAAGCTAAAGAAGGTTTGTGCCCCTCAGCATTTTACATTTACACTGCAAATACTCTCTATTACATGGATTTATTCAGCATCTACCAGGACGCTGAGTATTTGACAACCGTACTGGTTATGCAGATATATTGAAATCCTACCAACATAGAGAAGAAAGAACGCAGCCTGTGCCAGTCTTACCGCCCTCACAGTGAAGAATTTCCCCCTTTTATCTAACCTAAACCTTTCCCCTTTTAGTTTAAAGCCATTCCCCTTGTCCTATCACTACACTTCCTGACAGCGACCCTCCCCAGCTTTTCTGTAGCCCCCTTTAGGTATTGGAAGGCTGCTGTAAGGTCTCCCCAGAGCCTTCTCTTCTCCAAGGTGGACATCTAGAATGAGAGAGTAAAAATCAGTGGAAATAATCACCTGTCTAAATAGGTTGGGGAAGTCATCTGCATTGTTAACTTTCCTAATTCCTTTTCCTCCTCCTCCTTCAGAGGCCTTGATCATGACAGGGTAGCCAACCTCTTCAGCAGCCTGTTTATAACAGGAAAACATGGGTAAGTACAAAAAGTTAACAGTATCAAGTTGAAAAGATCATTATTTCTCTATGATTTGTGTCCAAGCCTCCACATCTTCTGACTCTATTTAGCAAGCTACACATGAATGAGATAGAAACCAAATATTCCAGTTCAAGAGGGTTCATGTAGGTGGAAAAATGGGGAACATCTGCTGCTCTGGCTGTGATTTTATGACTACAGAGAACTACAGCTTCTTGAAGTGATCACCAAATCTCTAGGCTCTCGCCAGGTGTGCATGCTGCAGGACTCCAAATAACTAGCCACCTACCCGCAGTCCATCGTCTGCATCTTTCACATAGCCTTTTTCATAAAGCTCCTGAGGAACATTCAAGATACGTTTCTGAAGATCATTTTCCTGCCAGTCTACTCGAAGACCTGAAATAAAAGCATGATCTTCTAGCTCATTCTGCTGCAAGGCTCAGTGAGAATTCATATATTAGACATTGGTGAAACAAATAGCAGTCACAGTTCCTCATGGAACCAATCTGGAAGTATTTACAAAATAAAAGCATGCAGAACAAAGATTTTCATCTGGGAAGCCAACAACAGTTTTATCCTCCTTCACTTACTTTGCACAATTCTGAGAAACAGGTTGTTATTTATCATATTTGAAACTGTATAGAGCTTCCATGGAAGCAGTGTTGGCTGTGTGCTCAAGAATTACTAACTATGTGCTAAAAAAAGTAGAGACTGCAGAAACACCAGATACTACAGTGGTGCTGTTAGACTAACAACATATTAGGGAATGTGTAAATTTTGCCTGACATATTTATTTATGACATAGTCACTATGCCTAAAAGCCTTGGACAGCACAAATTTGAATTCCTAAACAGATGGAACACATCCACTAGACCTTTTTGTGCACAGATACTTATTAAAGATTAGGTTTGTTGAAGAAAAGATTAGAATGATCTTTATACACAGGGAAATTCTTTCTTACCACTGCCACTCCAAGGAAGAGTTGGGATGCCAGCAGTCTGAGCCACTATTGATGAAGCAATTTTATCTCCTAAAGCCCACATTGCTTGGCTTGGAGGACCTGTAAAGAGCAAAAACAATGCATGAGAGAGACACAGGAGCTATCAAACACTAGGGAAATGCCCACAAGTCTGATCTGGGTTCCATGCAAGAGCAATAAACAACAGCTGTTAGCAGGACTGACGCATGCCACATCCCAACTGGTATAAACCAACATTTCTGAACTGAAACCAAGAGCATTAACTCTATCAGCCAGGAATCTAAAAGCAATCAGACTAAAGTACCTTTGACTAAGAAAAAGGAAAAGGTGATTGTAACCACAGCAATGCCACTACAGCCATATCACAATAGCTTGTTAAGTGGCCATCACATTAAGTAAGTCTTGGAACACCCAACCTGCAAGCACCACTACCTGCCCATGTGTTTCTCTTCAAGCTAGGCCTGCTCTCAGAGATAGCTGGTACTAGGTGTGCACATCACATGCTATTGGAATAATAATTCAGTGCTCCAATTTCACTAGAAATTTGGCTTGTGTGGGACTGTAGCTAATGACTGGTAACAGATTTAAACTGGAATCAAAATGCAGCTTTTAAATTCACTCCTCTTCAAAGGCTCAGAGTATTTCTGCAGTGATGGCTTAAGTCACTGAAGATCTGCTAGAAGTCAGAACACAACACAACTGTCTCCCAAGCTAAAGGCTATGTTCAGACCGTAACTTCTATCACATTAGGTCCATTTTTGGATTTAAACACAGCATGTCCAAAAACTTATCCTATATTCAGATATGGAGATGACGTTTCTGGTCAGAAGTACACATCCTCACCCATGAAAGCAATCCCATTTTTGTGGAGAAGTTCTGGTAGTTTAGGGTTCTCGGAGGCATGGCCCCAGCCAGCCCATACAGCCTGCAGAAGAACATAACACATAATTCACTCTTTGTTTTAGTAAACTGGCAAGTAAGCAGAAATACAAAGCATGCAGATACTTCCAAGTCTTTCTTTTCTCCACTGAACAGAAAAGATCCTCACAAGATTCATAAGCCAGACAAGACTCCTGAAGTACGCAGTATGTTTAGTTTAAAGGACCAGCATATTGCATCTTGCAGCTGAGTCGAAGAAGGCAAAGAAGTTGTGGAAGATGAAGTAAGCTTAGGGAAGTGCAAGGGTGAAGGGAAGCTTCTATCTCCTGCAGATACTCATACTGAGAATCTGACTGCTTTCTAATATTCTTTTACTGCTAGTACAAGGTTGTCATTTCTACTTCTTTGACCTATCTTTTTCACCAGGTACAACTCATTATTTAAGAGAAAATTCCTTAGTGTTAGTTCATGATTTAAAAGCTGTGACACTTCTCACCTGCACTGGAATCCGTTTAGCAATATCAAGAATGAGTTCCACATTTGCATAGTTGTTGTTGTTTGGTCCTCCTGGAACTGGGACATAGTGATCTGCCATTTTAATATACTCTGCAAAGACAACAAAGGTTGCATTAGACCGCAAATCTAATTAATGGTGTTTGGTCTAAAACTCCCTAAATCTACAGTATGAGCAAATCCTAAAATCTCATCCACTTTTCTTTCTCACTGACTCTGGAAATTCATAACAATGATCCAAGAGTATTTTCTACATAATAAAATACCTATAGCAAACATTAAACACTTTCTGTCTGAAAGCATTTAACAAAAAAAAAAAAAAAAAAAAGCCTTCAAAACTCTTTAAAAGTTTTGATGTATGCATAAGTGCCTAACACTCTGGATCTAAGGTAAATTCAGGTTATCCCAGAAGCCTCCAGGAAGCAGGTACTTGCTAAAGTATAAAAATGCTTACAGATTGTCAGTAAATATGTGGAATCAAACTTAAAAATATAAACCTAAAACCATGTTTAAGGTTTAATATTCCAGTCAGATCTGGATATGGTTTTGAATGAATAGGTAACACAAGATTACCTGCCTGGTGGTTTGTGTTCCTTCCAATTTCAAATAAACATGTTTAATCTCCTCCCAGAAAAGCCTGTTACTTTACAGAACAGCATGTGTTACAGCAGACAATACATTCAACTTCTTGCACTCCTGTGGGCACAGAGGTCTGTGTGGAGATGGTTGTGCACCTTCACTCACCTGCATTTGCTTTCAGATCCTCAGGAGTCACCATGACAACAAATCTGATCGCCCGCTCATTTCGAAACATCTCATAGGACCAGCGTCGGATCGATCTCATGCATTTCACTGCTGCGATCCCATTATTGGCTATCAGGACCTAGGTATATCAGATGCAGGGATGAGATAGAGTCTAAATAGCACAAAGCACTAAGCAAGAATGAATCTGGCCGTTTTCTCTGCAATCTTTCATCCAATTTTTTGGTTCTGAGTTTCCTCAGACAGTTTTCAATTCACCAAAACCATTCAATGCCCCATCAAGCAAACCAGAAATCAGCTCCTGCTTGACAATAAAGATTTTAATGTCTTGTTTTGTTTGGATTAAAGAGCAGGAGGACACGTGAGAACAGGCATAATGAGTTCCTAAAATTTTTGATACCTGAATGGAGAAGACCTCATCCATTAAATGACTATGTATTTTTAAATACATTTCTTAGTGTTTTATCCAGTCAACACTTGTTACATATCTATAAAATATGCTCCTGTACCAGCAGAAGCGCTCTAGCTCACTCTTTTTTTTTTTTTTTTCCTGTCACACCAAACAAAAACAATGGGATGTTTACTTATCACATTTAAAATAAAACTGAAACAGAATAATTACAGGCAGAAATACAATTTTCAAGTGCAGGAATATAAATATTTTGATATCTGCAATGTACAGCCTTCTATGTAGAGAAGTCACTGCTCAAGGGAAGGGAACAAGAACGCAACATTCTGAAGTCAGAAAGGTCAGCAACTTACCTTCTCTATAACTTTATTCCCTCCGAAACGAGTAACAAATTCTGCTGGAGAAGCCACAGTGAAATCCCGCTGCACGTCAACTTTCTTCCTGTCCCGGCCTTGCTTTACAAGGTGTAAGCCAGACATGCTGGGCCTAAGGCAATGTGAGGGGGACAGAAAAAAGGAACTTGGCAGTGCAGATGCTCATGAATAGAATATATGTCAATGATTTTTAAAGGTCCCCTTGACTATATTCCCCTAGAATTATTCCCTGCTTCCAGCCCACCATGGCCTGGCTCTGAGCTTTTACGAGGATTAATTTGTTTTGTAATCATCCGTTGTACCTCTGCAAATGCCAGGTTACCTGAGAAATTCTGGTTATGCTGATCTACAAGCACATAGAAACGTGTTTGCTGAACATAGCTGCCCATCACAGAAGAGCTGTGTTAACTATGCTCCACCACTTCCAAATCCTCTGGGAAAGCTGACAAGTGACAACTGTTTTCTGGCTTTGGTAAAACAATGTAGTAAATCAGACTCCATCAGGAAACCCTATTTGAGAACCACCGCAAGTAACCCTCCAGGTGTAAAGGCGAGGCTCTGACGTCTCTGTGACTGGTAACTTAAAATCCTTTTCCAAGGATTTTCCACTATCCAGTCTTTCATATCTTTATGAAAAGTTCTGGAGGACAAATTCATTATGTTACTGCTAACATGACAAAGCCAGTTCTGTGTCCGATCAACCCTGTGCTCTGCTGCTCTTTTGGTGTGGAAAGAGGAATGTCGCGTCCCTTTCTTATGCTTAAGCTTCCTCAGGAAAAAAATGGATAAATCACTCTTTGCTAAAGTTTACAAAGCTGAAATCATGAGAGAAGACTCAACTCCTCGTGAGTTCACTGTAGTGCAGCAGAACCGGGCAGCAACAAGTTACTTCTCACTTTAAAGCACCTGAGCTTCACCCCTTCAGGGCCCTTCACAGTTTACCAGAATTTTGGTCCTACATTTGGCGTGCTTTTAACAGGCTCCTTTCCTTCTCCACGAACACCCTGACAGAAAATCCCCCCCCAGCTACAATGTAGGCGGCAGAACATTTCTGTAGGGAGCACAGAGGAGCACAGGGGAGGTATTTCAGGGGCTGCTCGAGGTGCGGGGAAGGCCCAAGCTGCAGGCCCAGGGCGCAGCCATGCAGCTCGGTGCCTGGTGGCCCCACAGGCCCTGTGCCTGTGGAAGCCATCAGGGGCCTCTGACCTAATCAGCTGCTGAAGCACTGATGCATTGAGCAACCCCACTAGGAAATAGGATGAGACGGGGCAGAAAGCGAGCGGAATCACTGGGGGAGAGCATGAAGGGAAAACAAAGCCAAGGACAAGCCCCGGAGGCGAAGCAGCCTGCGAGCTGTGAGGTTTGCGGCCGTGCTAAGGTCAGGGCTCGAGTGAGCTGCGGCTGCTGGAGGTGCTGGGGTTTAGCCCCAGAGCAGGCACAGCCCCCCCAGAAACACACCATGGCCTGCAGGTGCCATGGGGGTCTACCTTGCTGGAGGGCAGACCCCCCTCAGCTCTTCTGCAGGAGCACACTAACACCCCAGGCCAGAACTCTGACTAAAAATAATTGCTGATGAAAGAAATCCTGAACGAACCACAGCTATTACCCAGTCTGAACCCAGATTTTTCCTCTTAGCAGCCTTTCCTATACTTTTGGTACTAGTACAGACAGAAGGGGAAAAATAAAAGGTAACAGACAGGAGATCAATAGGATGATTTTAACAGATGCTTAAATATAAATAAAAAATGTCCATGTCCCAGAGACATTCTAGGCCATACGAGGGGCTGTACCAGGTCAGACCAAACAGCTGATAGCTGAAGAAGGGCGTATGACGAAGTTAAGTGCGCGGAGGTACTTCCCCAGAAAACTTTCCCTTCTTCCAGCGAGCTGCGTGTCAGAGATAAGCTATGTCTCTGCACTTACCACCGGCTGCTATCAGCAGGAGTTGACTAACCACACTGTGCAAATCTCTGCCTGGGACTTTAAGGACAGAGGCCAATGGCCAAGAAAAAGAGTAAAGTGTTGGTAAGGCTGAACTGTCATTAAATTTGTCTTTAAAGAAGACCAGAATCTTTGGCATGGCAAGGAAGGAGCACAGCCCATGGAATAAGTCACACAGGTGTATCCATTGCACGTTTATTCAGAGCAGTCTTAACAAAAACAAACAAAAAAAAAAAAACCACAGACAAAAATCTTGAGGTCAGAATCTGTGAACGTGTATGAATGTGGACTAACTTGCCAAATTCAAATTATTATACAAATAGATATTACAGATAAAATGACAGTTAAATCTGAAGTTTGTCATCCAAAACAAAATACAAACACTTGTTTATAAACAAGTATGGTTCCATTTAATTTGTGATGGGATGCATGCCAAGAATATTACGTTTGTTCACTAATAATCACAGGTGGCACATTATAAACAAAACAGGAAAGATTTTCTTCTTTTTCAGGGTAAGGTGGTGGAGAAGTTGGGCAGTAAGGAAGAAAGAAGACTGAGCTCTAAATAAAATAGAATAAATGGTGAGTTAGTTATAGTTATCCCTGCTACTCACCAGGTCACAGCTGCAGTGTTTTACTACATCAGAACTTCCGAAACGCTCACCTACCCTTCTGCTTATAGAGGTCAGAAGTTATGCAGAATCTCAAACTTTACAAGCCCTGATTCCCCAACTACAGTGCAGGTCAGCATCTTTCTACAGACTGCATGCACAAACACCTTACAGAAAATGGCGAGTGTTTCTGAGGGATAAAATTAACACAGAAAAATAGCAGTACAGATTCCAGTACAGTGCCCAACTGCTTCCATCCAAGATGGGTGCTGCTATGAGGAGACAATCATATCTGCAATTCTTACCTCTGCAGCATGTGATATCTCATTTCCTGACTCTGATCTGCAGACTCCTCCATGCTGTCTCAGTGAAGGAATGAACAGACTGCAAGCTTGCTAATGACTCCTCTAGTGTAACTGCTGCTGGTTTATTCTCTTCAATGTTGCAGCTCAAAACCCAGCAGGGCAAAGCTGCCGAGAGCCTCTGCCACTCATACGGTTCTCCTTGAAGCAGTGGCACTTCCCGGATTGCTCCAGCCTGTTAACCTTTGTCCCCTGCCTTCTGCCACCCCTCTGCCACTCTTTCTTCCTGTGACGCAGCATGCACATTCAGAGGGTAGCAGCTCCCCTGCTCTGCGTTCAGAGGAAAGCAGCTGATCAGGAAAAGAGAAAACGATCCACAGGTTACGTAACCGGGCTCAGCACGCAGCCCCGCTGCCGCAGCACACGCTGAGAAGCTGCTTCCCAGAGCCACGGCTGGCCCCGTCCGTGCTCCCCACACCGGAGTCTGGTAGGAGACCGCAGAGCTTCCCCTGCCGGCACCCACGGGAGCCGCGGACCAGCCAGCACCTCCTGTGCTGTCACAAAGGTAGCTGCTGAGGAACGGCCACTGGGGGAAATTAGCCCGAAGAATTCAATCAAGGCACAGGATTTAAAATCAGATTTTCACAGTGGAGGAGGAAAGCAGAGAGGAAAGTCAGACGCACAGTCTGCAGAGGCACAGAGCACGTCGGTGATCCGAACACGAGACAAAGAGCACACGGACACCAGCCTGGGAGGGCTTGGACAAGACACCCCGGTTTGTTGTGCCTCAGTTTCTCCACCCATAAAATGGAGACCAGCTTATTCTGAGTGCTGTAAGATTAAACATCCTCACAAGCAAAGGTGCTGCAGTACCACCAGGTCTGTAGCATCACCAGAGAGGAGGAACATTTACTCAGTATCGAGCACATGCAGAAACAAACTGTAAATTTGGTGGGTGGGTGAGGGATGAGCAAGGGCAGTGACTGCAGCTCTAACACACAGGTGATCAAACCTGGATTGGCAGCAACTGGATGACATTTTTAAATTTCACAGCATTCGTGTCTGTGCTAGTGCGGGGCCATACCCAGGGAGCTCAGCTCTTACTTGATGCACACGTATTCCAGGAGTCTGAGCAGAAGCCATGCAATCATCCAGGATCCCTCAAAAATAAAAATAATAAAAAGAGGAGTGTGTGCCCAGAGGAAAAGGCACGTTAATGAGACAGCGTGCAACCCTGAGCCCTGAAGAGCAAGGTGAGGTCACTGCAGGAGATGGGACACTAAGAATAGCCAGCGGTATGAGCGATGACCGACGGCAAGCACCACGTGTCTGATAAAGTGCAGACAAACAATTCTGCACGGATCCAATTTCTCCAAGCATTGTCAGCAGAAGGGCGCAGCAGGACAGCGACACGCTGTGGCAGTGGAGGAAGTCACAGTGGAAACAAATCTCAGCCAGCAGATAGAAATGAGGCTGGTCAAAGAACAGTTTGAACAACCAAAAACCCCCGGACCCAGGCAGACCACGGGTCCTGCCACTGCCGGGACAGGACTGGCATTTTCTTTGTGTCCCATCAATGGGAAACAACGAACTTACCTTACACCAAAGAGAACACGTATTACAAAAACCTTCTAATAGTACTGTGGATTAAAGCAGCGAGCGAAGTGATTGCACAGGCTGTGCTGTGGGAAAAGCAAGGTTTCACAACAGGTTTGAGTAGTACCTGATCAAGACTGGCTTAGCGTGCAGGTGACCCTACCTTGGGGCAAAAGCACAGCCCAGATGACTCGTGGGATCCCTTCCAGCTGCACACTTTATTTGTGCCCAGATAAAAAGAAGGGGCTGTGTTTGAACACAGGATGTATCTGCCTGGTTCCTAAACGCCTCTCTCACCCGTCAAGTCTTTGTTCCCTCTTTGAGGAGCTGCTCAGGCCACCCAGCTATGAAGTGTGTCAGAAATCTCTTGTTAAATCCAGCGTAAAACAGAAGCAAGCCAGAAAAGCAACTTGTTTCAGCACTGCCCACTGCTTCCATCCTGACAGGCCTCCTGCACACCACGCACAGATCCTGCTCCCAGGCCCTGCAGCACGGCGCAGTGCCTTGGCCAGGCACCTTCCCCAGGCTGTCAGGCTCCTGCAGGGTGGCTGCCACAAACTCACCGCCTTCCCAGCTCCAAACAAGCCACCACAGTGGTGGAGACTTAAGTTTCAGACTCAGCTTCATAAGATCTGTGTCGCTTTCTCTTCACAGACACCGCTGAACAGGACCAGCAAAGCCCAGCAGGCAGGCAGTGACCCCACTGGCCACATGCTGCACGCAGAACACAGCTCCATCATTTTCTGAGGGAAATTCTTGCGTGATCTATGGCTCCATTAAGTTTCCTGGTTCTGATTCTGACTCGAGAATAAAATTTACGGTCACTGTCATTGACATTTTATTTCTCAGTTTTTGTGATGACTGCTTCCCCAATATCTGCCTGTGCTCCAAAAAAGCCTGCCCACAGCTCCCAGCCCAAACAGTTTCTGACCACTGTAGCTGCAAGGAAACAGACCCTACAGCTCCACACAGCTCCACGCTAGAGAAACAGCTCCAGCAGTGGTTAAAAATATTCCTTTTGCCTTCTAGCAGCTGAATTCCCTGCTACGACACCAATGGACGTGATTTGCCGCAGCACCCCTACAGGAACACGCCGCACGAGGCTGTGCCCTCCTGCACCCATACTTACCACCAACCACACACCACAGGGCTCCCTTCCTAACCCAAAACCATCAGCACCAACTGGTAAATAACGCCGGGAAACGTCTCCCCCTCTTGAGAGCCGGGGCCTGCTGTCAGACAAAAGGAGAGCCTGCGCGGCCCTCCCCTGCTCTCCTAGAAAAGCAGCGCTCGGAAGGACACATACCTGACGCACATCGCAGCCAGGAGCCCGCACTGATCCCAGCACTGGAACATGCCAAGTGCTCCCGGTGACGTAGCAGTTTATTCCACGGGCGGTGAGGCATTAGCCGGCTGGTTTGAACGGCAGCCTTAAGGAGACTGCAGCACACACACACACGCACACTGAGACGGGATTGCTCTGCTTCTCCCCCTGCTCGGGCCTGCGAAGGGCTCGGAGGGAGGGCAGCTCCTCTCGGCAGTGCAGGCTTTATGTTTTGGAAATACGTGCGGGCTGATGTGTGCCTGCATCTGATCTGGGTGGTGGGACTTTAACGCTCTCGATGCGTCCACGAGATCTGCTCTGCTTTTAGGGCTGCCTTTGCAACCTGTTTCACAAAAAAGCCCAGAGAACAAGCAGGCGTACATGTAATCCTGCAAGCAACACGGACCTCCGCGGCCACAGTAAACTGCTGGCTACGTCTTGGGCAACAGACACTGGGAGGCAGCAATCTGCACTGATTCAAAGCCATTTTATTTTTTCCTGCAGCCTTAAAGAGACAGAACTCGAATACAGATGGTGCCAGAAATCAGTGCTTCGACCTGTAAATCTGAACACGAGACTCACCGCAGCTCTGACACAAGGCTGAGCCTAATGATTTCAGGAATTTCAATAAAGGATACAGCCCGAAACACGACAGCCCTCTCCCTGCCTCTTGGCTAATAACCCCACATTCACACCAACGCAGATTCTGACCAGCAGTCAGGGCAGGTGAGAAGCCTAAAGCAGTAACTGGCTCCAGCAACAGCCTCCAGTGACCGATCCCCAGCAAAGAGGAGGGCTGGGCGAGCAGCGAGCCACACCAGGAGTCTGCAGAAAACCTGGCACCAAAGGTCCCCGTTCAGCACAGAAGTCCTTCTCCACGCAGCCAGGCCAGTCTTGGAAGCAGCAGTGAAAGCAGCAGCCTCGCAGACCCCACAGCACACGGGCACTTACGCACATCTGGACATACAGACACAGCCACACCAAGGGCCCTACAAGATCAGCGCTCTACGAAGTCCTAACCACAAACCTTTGGACTGCAAAGGCATTTTTTAAATTCAAAACAAGTTCAAAAGGCTCCTTTATTTCCCTCGGTACTCTGCAATTATTCTAAGCCCGGTCTCGAAGCTGGCACCCTCTCCCTGTGCCAGGCTGGGCGCACTCAATGTGCTCCTCTCCAGCCCTAAATCGAGGCCTTCTTTCCAGATGACTTTCACAGCCGATTAGCTCTTCTTACACATCTCAGTAACTTACTGAGACTATTTACTGAGAAGTCCAAATAACGTAAGGCATTAAGTCTCTGTGGGGGTGGTGTTAGCTGCGCTACTTCCAAAAATTTGGCTTTCAGTTGCTGCAAGGGGATTGCCAGGTGACTTTGTACACCCAGGTTTGGTTATGAAACGAGAGCCCTGCAGTACAAGTACCAGGAGACACGCAGGATTTGTTCTATTCTTAAAAAGAATTCAATAGGGGATGCTCTCTTTAAAAACAGGAATTAAATATAGCAACAGGTGAGAACGATTTACAAAACAAAATAAACAGACCCAAAGTATCTTCCCAGTGGCATTTACGGAGAAGTTACCTAATCCCCCACTGAAAGCTTCAGAAGGAACCTAACGACTGCCCAGTGGCTCTCTGCACGGCACCGTGCCCTGTCCCAACAGGACTGCTGCCTCCAGCCGAGGGGCATTGCTGAGCTCAAACACAACACAGTTATGCCTGGAATCCAAAAGACAAAAATAAAAAGTGTGTTTAGTGTAATTAGCTACAGGTGCAAAATGCAACAGAGTAAATGTTGTTAATGTAAACCATCTACAAGTACTTTCTTTCAGGAATCTTTTCCACCTTCAATGCCATAACCCAGCCAGGAAGGAATTTACACAGTTTCTATCACTGATACTCCTCAAATACAGCACAGCTGCAAGAAAGACTCAGGACATTTCAATCTGCAGTTACTCTCCCAACCCACAATTCTCCTAACTCTGCTGCAACACACGCACTGATTTGGAGTTCATCATCAGACCACGGCTTTCCCAATCCCCTAACACAGCCATCAAGCAGCACAACCAAAGGTCTTACAGCTACGCAGTGCCACGGAAGCCAGTGTTGTACAGCCTGTCCCGGCAAGAGTGGCTTTAGCAACAGCACAAACACTTGGCCAGATCAATGAGGGGCTAGATGGATCAGCACGCACGCTCTGCATGCCCAAGTGAAGAAACACGGGCTGGCACAGGCTGCCCAGAGCTGGGCCAGGAGCTATTGATTAGCACCACAGCCCCGGCAGCTGATAGGGCTCTTGGCCATGTTTTCCAGCTCAGACAGGAGACCTGCAAAGTCTCAGGTGCTAAGCAGACGCCAAGCAGCCTGGTGAACCACGTATGCTTCACGAGGAGTCGCTGTGATGTTGTTTTTTTGGGGGGTCTAAGGGCAGGAGGAAGAGGAGCAGCGCCTGGTGCTCCAGCACGGGAGGCTCCCAGCTCACCAGATCTGACGGGAGGCACCACCACCCCGAGCCTCCATCCCGGCACCAAGCATCGTCCACAAAGATCGTTCACTTGACCTGTATTGGAATGAGTTTCTTTGCTGTAAAATGACAGATCGTGAGAGCTGATGAGGGAGGAAGAGCATTTCTCATTAGCAAAGTCATTCTGGGACTGACGGGGTATGAGAGGGGAAATCCAACTCAATCAGACGGCTGAGGAGCCTGCTTTCCAGCTCTCCTGTGCTGTAAGAAGAAATCTCTTCTCTTCAGCCAACAGAGCAACAGGTTTAGTGCCTGACATGCTTTATGAAGAGGCAGGACTGCGTGGGTACGCTCATGCAACCCTTCTTCAGCTATCTCAATCCTGTATTTTAAAGATAATGTTCCCTGAGAACGCCTCTGCAGCAGTCACTCACCTCGAATACACACTCTGTCCGTGGTTAGCTAACCAACGTGTCCTGTGGGGAGCCGGGAGACAAACCAGCAAAGATTTTTTTGGCAATCTCTTCAAAAAGACACGCTCCCTTGGACCTGCACCTTGTTTCACCAACGCTGCACTCAACTCCCCATGAATTTGCCTTTACCAGTCCAGAAGCAGTCTCACTTTCATGGTGTCCAACAGGAAGCTGTAGGAATTGCCACGTCCCATTAATTCACCGTCACAGGGCGAATTCTGTTTAACTTGTCTTTGTCTCCGTTTGCCCATGTGTAAACATTATTTGGAAATCGTTTGGTGAAAGGGCCTAGGTGCCATCCTGGAAAACTCTTTCAATTCACCTAACTTTATCTTAGAAAAACAGCCCGGTGCTGTAACTTGGTTATTTGCCTTGGCTTTTCTCTCCAAGTTAACTAAAAGTCAAGCACCCTTCAAAGAGGGTGCCAAAGTAAGCAGGTTACAACAGAGGCGCTCAAGGTTGCGCACCTATTGCATTAGAGCCCTCTGAGGCCAGGCAGTGTCCTCGAAGTTACACAGACACTGCTTGATTTTCTTGCTCTCCCATTGTCTGTTTCCACACCAGTGGTTGTCTTCATCCCGCTCCTGTTCCTAAAACGTATATAGTTACAGGAGCAGAGCTCCTCCTGCCTCAAAATTACCTTCTGTGCTGCCAACAAGTGACAGGCACTGGAAGAGTAATCCCCTTTAAATTTGCTTTAAGGTTTTGTATCTGTTATATTGCTGCCAGCTGGTGAAACCCATCCATCAGCTTGACCGTAACAGCTCTGCAGACTCTGGGCTGCTGTCCTTTAGTTACAGGCTCTGCGCTGGGGCCATCTGGTTTCAGTCTGTCTCCACAGAGTGGCAAGGATGCCACCAACAAGAGGACAGATTGAAACTCCTGAATCTGCAATAGTAAACCAACAAAACAGGAGAACAAGCTAAAAGGCAGCAGAAAGAGCAGGTCAAGAGCAGGGATGCTTTTCTAGGTTTGGTTCTGACCACCAGGAGGAATTGTTGGGAGAACCTGAGGCTGAAAAGCACCAGAACAACCATCCACAGCTCTATTTGTAAGCAACTGGCAGACAAAAAGGTAAGTTACATCCAACTGCGAGATGTTGTGGATAAACCTTCCCAAAGCAAAACCACATTTCCTTCCCTTACGTGCTGAAAAGACTTGCAAACAGGGGACAATCAATTGCTCCAGTAAATTTGGATGTTAAGACTGCTTTTGACGCTGTCCAGGATTGCATTTTCATAGCAACACGTGCAGAACATCACACCCAGTGCACCTCAACCTCACAGCCAGTGCGGTGAGCGCAGCTCCCCATGCCCCTGCTGGAATATAGGAAAGGGATAAAGGGGACCTGGTATCTGGTGACTCTTCCTTCGTTCTGCCAGGAATCTGAGCTGTAGCACACTGAGAAGGCCAAGATACCGTGCCTGTAACAGAATGGTGGGTGCCTCCCACTAATAGTATGCAAATCAGCACCACAGTGAAACAAAGGAGCCTCTTAACGAGGCCATATTAACACCATGACCTCAGAAGACCAACTTCATAGATTATCAGAGCCACAAGGAATTAGGAGCAGGAGTGGAAGAGCCCTTCTCCCATGTGAGGCCAACACCTCCCCGAGCTGCAGGCGGCACCTACCACGTTACCACCTCTTCACACACTGACAATCTTTTCTTTAAGCAGAAACAATTTCCTCTGTCCAAACCAAAAGGCATTCATTCCAATCAACGTGGCATCACTGACATTACTCAGAGGTACTGCCAATGCTTTGGCTACACAGAAAGCACCAAATTCCACGCAAAGACAAAATACACAAATACTGTCTTTGCTCTCGACAAAGGTGGCCCGTCCAGAAGACATCCACACATGAGAACCTCAAAGATCTCAGTCAACACATTTCAGTTTTCTGAAAGCTGGGACGAGAGGCAGACAGTATAAGGGAAGCCCTCCCTAACACTCAACAGCTGAGATTTCCGAAAGGTGCTTACGGAATTCAGGCACAGATGTTTCGTTAAAAGCAACGGAAAACTGAAGTTATTCTTACAGATAAACACAGAAGGCATTTTGAAACAGTGCCAGAAGATCTCTTGGCACAGCAAAAACATTTGAAGCCAAAACCAGAACCTGGATATAAAGGTGAGAGTAATTAGTACTCAGTTTGCAAGGAGTAGCTTTGGATTATCTTTGGAATGAATGGGATCAAAGGACTGACAGCTGAAACCAATTATTATTTTATCCATACCTCATATGGCTTGCCAGGCCATCCTGAGTACTAGAGAGTCCCAGGTCTGAAAGGGAATCCGAGCAGACAGACACAGGCGACAAAGACCTCTCCTTCTCCTCTAGCAGGTCAAGTTTCACCAAGGAGCTTGTCTCATCCTCTGAGTTATCCTCTGACACAGAACCAATAATAAAGCGCGAGTGAGGGTTGATCTCCAGGGGTTTAGCGGGTTGGGAAGACTCTTCCATGGCTGCTCCAAATTGTGCTCTCAGCACTTTATGTGGCAGAAGAAAGAACAAAAACAAAACCTGAGGTTAATGTCTGCTCTTGCAGAACAAAGACAACGACAAAGCAAAGCTCGCTTCCAGCTGGAAGTGCAACGTTCAAACACCAAGGCTGAACCTGGACGGGCGGCCAGGACCAAGGAGAGTCACCTCTGCTCCACTCACTGGCTTCTCTGCTTCTACAAGGACGAGGAGATGCAAGCAGCTGGGTGTCTGATCCACTGCAAAACCTGCTAGCTCAAAACCTGCTGGCTCACACCACCTGCTCGCAGCAGCTCAGGTGCTTTCCAGCCCACCTTCTGCCCCGATTCTATAAAAGCACCATAACGAACCAGTAAAATAGGATCCTTCCCTGCAAGGTTAGCAAGCGGGATCAGAGCAGCAATGGGTCTGACAAGCCGGAGGGAGGGGACAGGAGGATCCAGGTAAGGAACGATGGAGAAGGCAAACCTCCCCTTCCTGGCAGCAGCAAGCTGTCAGACTGGCTCAGCCATCTCCTGCAACATCACACGGACTTTAACCCAGTCTCAGATCATCCACGCCAGGTAGGGGATAGCTCCTACTTCATGGTAATACACCGAAACTTAGCGGCACGTTTTACACTTGTCAATAGGAAAATATGAAAGTTCAGGTCTCCGTTTACCATTAAAAACCATTACATAGTAAAAAGACTCTCTTAACATGGAGAAGTGTGAGTATCACAAAATCAGCGTTGTTTCCACAAAGAATGAATGTCTTTTATTTAAATAAAATAAAAAGTATAACTGGAAATAAAGGAACGTGAGAGACAGAGAACAAAGGAATACTCTGGAGCACAAAGGTGGGATGGTGAATTATCGTTTGATGTGCTCTGCCCAATTTCAGTACACTTATCTACACACAGCTGGAAATCAAACAAAAATTAGAAATGCTTGTGCACTAACCTCTTGTTATTCTTGCAATCTGGGCAGTTATCCACTTCCAAAATGAACTGGAAAACAAAAGAATTAACAAGTAAATATCACTGTTATGAAGAATACTCCGCATGTTTTTACTCGGCTGTATGAGCCAGTGAATACAGAACTGTTACAGGGTGGAAGAGGCCCACGCAGGTCAGACAGATCACCCATTAGACCAGGAGCCAGACCCACGATGCCCAAGTCAAGCCGTGGCACCTCCTGCTAGCCCATCGCTCCGGCAACTTCTGAGCTCTGTGCTGGTGCACACAAGATACGGACCCCTGATCTTGTGGTTTAGCACTGTTTTTAAAAGAAATGCTGTTTTGTGCCAGTGCTGCCTGCTTGATTCAAATTTCTTCCCCTGTCATCTCTGAGCTTCTGAATCTGGTGTCCGATTTCGGCTGAATTTGATGGTCAAGAGCAAAACCCAATGATAATCAGAGACCTCATGAGAAATCAGGGGCTAGAAAACGCAGCTGACACACTGCATTTTTACATGCGAAAACCCAATATTTACCTGTGAAATAAACTCTAGCAGCTGTGACACAGCAATACGGACCAGACAGATGAGGAACCATGGCCTCAGGGCCCCAGTCTCTCAATAGGCACTCCACTGCTGCCGTTCACTGTCCCGCAGAAGGGGTGGTTTGGGACCTTTAACACCACCCCAAACGCAGGAGAAAGCCTCGCCAGCCCTGCTAGCTCCAGCAGCGTGATAGGCTCGGTACGTACAGGACAGCCTTCATCTGGTACACAAGCAAAACTAGCCCACGTTATAACACAAACAGGACGTGATCATAGCTTTAATTAGAGCACAGACGAGGAATTTATAGGCACTGCAATCCTTAAACACCGTGCTCTTTCTTTTCATCAGTAACTGAGAATTAAAAACAGATCCAACTGGCTCCTGCGCTTTTACCGCGACCGTACTTGACTGAATTATTTAGATCAAACCCGGTGTTGACATCACTACTCCCACAACCTCCAGTTTCACTGGGGCCACAGGCAGTTCATTTTACAGGGAGATGCACTTAACCACTTCGTGGCTGGAAAGCCACAAACACCCGTCCCGTGAAGGCATTCAGATGGTGGATCTGGCTGCCCCTTTTCGAGGGCGGACGAGGAAAAGACTGGGCAGCAGGACTGTAAAGCCTGCCCCCCTACCCATGAAGTGCAGGAATGAATCCCTGCAAGAGGATTTTTTTATGCATTTTTTCCCATTGCTCAGAGTTTAATCAAGTTCTCTTTGTGCGTATAAGCACGAAGACAATGTTTATGTGTCTATTTATTCTGGCATCAGGTCACTCCTGGAGAATTTCATCCAGATGGATTTACCGGTGGCAAAACCATCAGCACTGAGGAACACGGGATACAGCCACACGGACCCCGACCCTTTCTTAATTGGAATACTTTTCTTATTTGAAACACTTATGTTTTAGTAACTAAGTATCGAGGCTTTTCTTTTAACCCCTCTAGGTAAAGGAAAAAGAGCAGCGGAGGCGCAGCATTTCACACAAACGCTCCCTGAGAAAGCACCGAAGCAGCGCCAGGGCCCCGATCCCAGTGCCAGGCTCAGACGACTTGACTGAACGGCGTGTTTGTACAACTCCTTCCAAAAGCAGGCAGCTATCCACCAAGCCCCATTCAAGTGCATTCACCAGCGCACTGCTGACCCCGCGCAGCCCAGGCCCGAAGTCAGGAGCTCTGCTGAAGCTCCGCGATCAGCTGCTAACGAACTGGCGCCGAATCAGACATGAGCTCGGCTTGTCCTCGGTGTGCTGAAATCCATTATTCACATTTAATTTAATTTCAGCGTTCTCTGGGGCCAAATACAAGGTATGATTTCTCAGAGACCTCCTCGCGGAAGCCTTTTGCCCCCCTGTGCCCCGAACAGAGGGCCGAAGCTGCAGCAAACAACGGCCACAGGTCGGGAAGGCGGCACCTGGAAGTCAGCTACCCACCACCAGCACACGTACCGTTGCTTTAATAGCGTTGAACGAGGCCCCAAAACCAAAATTGCCTGGCTCCTCCACTACACACACACCCCAGGCTGCGGAGCTGCTGAAGAAGCCCCGTGAATTACGGAGGGACACGTCCCGAGAGCTGCAGCTCGCAGGGAGGGAAGGACATGTAACATCACGCAGCCGGAGCTTGCTCAGTTCCACAAACACATGTTAAATCAGGGTTTTATCTTTATGGAATCACAGCCACGCTCCTCCCTCCCAAAGAAGGCAGCTCACATTGGAAGTCAGAAGACACGCAGCATTTCCATACCTTAATGTCTGCGGAGCTGGGGGGTTATTTAAAACCCAAATCACGGCCTTTGTACGCCTTGTGCTACGAGCAATGAAAACTCTGCAATCCAAATTTAAGAAGTAACACGTCTGTTTTTGCCTGAGGTAGAACAAATCTCAGTTCACTTCTCCACCACTCCACTGCCACACGAAACGTTTTCGGCTCACCGACGAAACGCACGTGTGAAGACACCAGGCCTTAGGAGTTCTTACTGCAATCTCACTTCAAGATCATTCTTATTACTGTAAACCATACCTGGACACAAAACATACTTAACGTAGGAGAGAAATTAAGTTTTAATTAAAATTATGTGTAATTTTAAGTTTAATTAGTTTTAATTTTGAGTTTATTTTTCTTTTCCAAACGACCCTGTTTTAAAGGGGACTACACTACTGAAAAGAACAGCATCACTCCCATGAAAATTAGTTGTAGGTTCCTTCAAAGGCACACAATAGTACCTCTATGATGGTCATAAGCCATAGAAAAAGGAATTCAAACAGAAATGGGTTTATTTAAAGGCCCGCTATGCAAAACCCAGGGGTCTGCATAGTTAACCAAGCAAACAACAGCCAGGTGCACTTCCACTGCCCTAACTGAAGGAACACAGGTAGCACCAAACAACAAAACCTTTTATTTTAACTTTGTTTTCACCGCGTATCTACCAGCCTGCCGACTCAGTTGCCTTCAGGAACACACATCACCTCGGCTGGAAGTCTCTGAATGCACAGGACAAGGAGGGCTCCTGGCAGCGGGACGGGCAGCGAGCACCCAACTCACTGCAGAGCCCGCGTGTCCTCCTGCCACGCTGCCAGCCCTGCGGACAGCCCCGAGCCCCAGCAGCCCGTACCTGCGGGCAGCACGGCCGCTGCTCCACCTGAAGCTGCCGCCTGGCTCCGAACCCAGCGCTGCTCCGCTCCCTGGCCTAAATCTTCTCTCTGCAGCAGCAGCCACAGCACCCGGCTCAACTTCTCTCACCGCTCCTTCACCCAGGGGCGCTCCGCCAGGCTCTGCACGCATCCACCCCTGGGCTGGGACCTCCTCGCCTGCTTTTAAACCACCGCACGCCCCCCAACGCGGGCAGAGCCGCTCAGCCCAGGGGCACACACGCTGCCCAGGCGTGCTGAGGCCACAGCCCTCACCTGCCCTGCCCCGGAGGCACAGCGCAGGGCCCCTGCTTCCAGCAGCCCCGAGCCCGGCTGACCCTCAGGGGGAGCCTGGGCCGCTCCGGATCCGCTCCGGATCCACTCCGGATCCGCTCCGAGCCCGGTGCAGCCCCAGCAGAGGGGCTCCGTGCCGGGCCCTGGGGCGGCGCCCAGCGAGCCCCGGCCCTGCCGCGGCCCCCGGCGCCGTTCAGCGGTGCTGGTCCCGGAGGGGGGTCTCGGTGCCGGTCCCGGTGCCCCCCTCCCCGCTCACCTCAGGGTGCCGACCCCCGCGGAGGCTCCGCGGCCCCCCCCGGCCTGGCGCTGGGCAGCGGCGCTGCTGGGGGCGCGGCGCGGAGCCCCCTCCCGCCACCTCCGGCCAGGCCACGCCCCCGGACACGCCCCCTCCTAGCGAGGCCACGCCCACCGGCCACGCCCCGCCCGCGCGGTGGTGTGATGCGCCGGGGGTTACCTGGGGTCAAGCGCCTCGAAGCCCCCCTCCCCTCCCGCGCCGCTCTCATTGGTTGGCCGCGGGCGCGCAGCGGGGGGGCGTGACCAATGAGAGCGGCGCGGGGCGCCGAGGGGCGGGGCTAACGAGGAGACGCCCATGGCCTGAGCGGCCGGCTGGGCGCGCCCACTGTTTGGGGAGGGGGGGGGGGGAGAGATGGGGGGAGCCGCGGGCGGCCCGGAGCCAACCACTGCCGGCCGCGGGGGGCGCCGGGAGCGGGCCTGAGGCGGGGGGGGGGTTGTGAGGCGGCGGGGTCAGCGCCCTCAGCGCCGCTGCCTCCCAGGGCATAAACGGCTTTATTTGTGCCCCTGGAAGGCTGCTCGGGGCATAAACGCCTTTATTTGTGCCTCAGGACCCCCCATTTTACACAAGGGGCTGTAAAAGGTGCATGTGAAGGCGGCAGAGGGCTGTAAAAGGTGGCTGTGAAGGGCAGCTCGCCACACGCAGCGCCAACCCCGCTGAGGCGCCGTGCCCCAAACCCCACACACAGCTTAGCAAAGCGGGGATTGCGACAGGTTCTTGGTGCCCAGGGCTCTCGGCACCCCAAATCATGCCCAAACCTGCCCGCCGCGGCCATCCAACCAGCCAGGGTTGCGGGAGGGATTGCCACACGGCGCGGGGTGTAGCAACGCGGCCGGGGGAAAGAATGCCAGGAGACGGCAAACGAAATCCATCAACGTTACGGGCGGATTGGGAAGGTGCTTTTGAAATGGAACACTAACAGCAGCTCGGAGGGCCGTAAAGCAGCACCTCGGTTATCCCCGTAACACTAACGCTGCGGCCTTTGCACAGAGTCCCAGCGCACAGCACACAGGAGGGCAGTTTATGCACAGACACGCAGCACAGAGCCCTTCCCAAAGCATTATCTGAGTTTGACACAAGCAAATAAAAGCTTTGGATTTGGTGCGTTTCGCAGCTGCGCTTCCCTACCGAACCAGCAACAAAATCCCTTCGTTGTGAATGGGCATCGGTGGGCGATGTTTTACAAGGAAGTGCAGTTTGGGAGGAATTACAGAAAGGGATTTAGACGTGGTATACTGCAGGGTAAGGTGCCCCCAACAACCATTATTAGCCATGCTGACTCAAATCCTGCACTTGGGACAGCTGCTGAATGTTGCTGTGACTTACATGGGAACAGAAACGGGTTCTCATTTCTTTCAGTTCCAGACTGAAGTAGTTAAAAAGGACAGTGCTCGAGCTTCAAATTGTGGACAGCAGGAATGTGTGCTTCAATCTGAGCATCCTGCTTCACAAAGCTCAGACTACTTTGCAATGGCAGGAGATTTACAACTGTAACCACGATTCTGCTTCTTGAGGGGCAGGGGATGTTGCTTAAATCCATGTCCCCTTCCCACTGCGTTTGGGAACTGGACACAATACGTTACTTACTGTCACGCGACTTACAGCACACACGCTGTTTACATGTGGAACCCCTCCCCACACACACGGTTTCTCAAAAAAGCAAGCACAGCCTCAATAACGCAAACCAGTCATATCAGAAAAAAGCAGGGGAAATGTTATTACCTTTTATGACGCCAAGTCTGGGCTCCATGTCTCTTCCCCAGGCTCTGATAACGTCACTAGTGCAAACACGGGACAGATCATCCTAGGTTAGGGGGGTTAGTGACACCATGCGTCCTGGCACGACTCCTGTCCTGGCAGGCAAGAAAAAGAGAGAAGGGTCAGATGGCTTTTAAACCCAAAATCATCTTTCATTTAGGAAACATCACGGAAGATTTGAAACATCGGAAAAGAAATGGTAACGCTCGCAACGCTGACAACAGCTGCCTGTTTACCAGGATAATCACAAAATAAATCTCCTTCTCTCCAGTCAGCAGGTGAACAGCCACTGCTAACTCCGTCCGCAAGATGTGCTGCTGTTAGTCCTAAGCTTTCTTACAGCTTCAGACAGTGCCCTAACTCATCTCGTCAGACTGCAAAGTTCGGCTTCTCTTGGCATTCCCAGCCCAAAAGAGAAGCAGCAGACCGGGTCACACAGCGAAAGCGAGTGCTGGGGCTGGGAGGTGAACAGAGAATGATGGTACTGGTCAAACACATTCAAAATGAACATTTAGTTGTTTGAAATTGCTTAAAATCTAGTTCTCTCTTTAGTATTTTTGAGTTTTTATTTACCAGGCTGGCAAATTTGGGATTCCTGATGGTTTCTATCTCAAGAATAATAACAGATTCGTTCAACTGGGAAATCATTTCAATCCTGATTTGCAGCTACGTGGTTATTCTTCACACTGCACTTGGAGGGGAGGCAGCGGGTTTATACTTCCCAGGAAGATTCAAAGTGTTACTTTTACACTGGAAAATGGTGAATTGCATCCTTCTATATTGATTCTTTATGACTGGTCTTCTCCAACCTTACTGATTCTGTGACTCTGTAGCGCTTAGAGGCAGGTTGTGTTGAACCTCTGGACTACGAGCCGTTTGAAAACTCAGGGCGTTGCTTAAGATTCAACAAAAATATTCTATCCTTCCTTCTGTGAGCGGGACGTTAACCTGTGGCTACTCAGCATTTCAAAGTCAGAGGCTCTGGAGGAAAAAATGATTTCCATCGCCACCTTGCGTCTAACTCAGAAAACGCCAGCTCCCCAAACCAACCCACACACCGGACCGTGTCACCCAGCAGCACCCCTAGCTCCGGGGGCAGCCCTCCTCCTGCCATCCTTGCCCTGTCCTTGGCACTTTGGGGCTCCAGAATTGACCTGAAGAGCCCCGGGGGGTTCTGGTTGCCCCGGGCAGGGCGCGTCCGGTTCTAGAAGCAGCCGAGCGCCCAGCGCTCAGCAGCCCCAAGCACCCTGAGCCCTCTCGGCTCTGGGACTCACCGCTGGGACCAGGCTTTGTTTGGGACACGCCTATCAGAAGGACATTCAGCTGGCAGATAAGGCTTTCTCCAGGCCCGTTTCTTACCAAACTGCACACCTCTGCTGCTTGGAGCAGAGCTGGGAAGTAGCACGGCCTGCAGTGAGTTGACACTGACTTTAACCTCTCCATACACTGACCATCGTGCAGGTGCAGGAGCTTTCAGCAGGAGCCTACGATCCCAGAGCTGTTCCGGGAGCTCTTCTAATCAGCACGGTATCTGCCTGAACACCTCTGCGGCGACACTCGGAGGAAGCAGTAAAGATAAAAAAGGGCTTCGAGACTGTGAGGAGCAGATGCAATCATGGTCACGATATTAATATTTAGCTTAGTGTTTGCACACACCAGGCTCATCAGAAGAGGTGAGTTGCTCACATAGCTGCAAGCTCTAACTGAATGAAGATTTTGTAGGAGACTAACTTAAAAAATGTTAGTAATAAATCCGTTTATGTGTTAACTGTCTCTTTCCCATACACTGACGTAAGTCTCTAATCCATACGCCCTCACCCCAAATCCTCACACCTTTGCTGTCAGCAAAACACTGGCATTTAAAATTAGTTACCAAAAAGCAGGTAGTGCTGACTTAACTGCACATTGCAATTAAAAGTTGCTCAGCCTTCACTCCGTTCCCCTCAGACTTTGGAGACTACAAATGCCACGTGGAAAATGCCTCAGAAACAGCTGGCCACATAAGAAGCCTGAACGTCTTTCTGCAAGGTAAGGAGCTGCTGGAAGAGGGAAGCTGCCAGGGCTGCTCACGGCATGCCTGGCATTTTCAGTGGTCTCAGCTATGCCTCAGCCAAAAAGGACACAAAAGGTCCCACAGAGTTTTTTTCCATTTTGCTGGAAACCCAAGAGACTGTTCCTGTAACCCCTGATGGCTGCTGTCATTTGCCATCGATAATTACACACAAAATCTGAAACTTTCAGCCAACTGCTGCGGCAAGGGAAGCAGACTTCCCCCAGGACTAACGGCAGAGTTGCACTTGGTAGAACTGCCCCTTCCTCGTCCCCCCGGGATCTGCACCCGCCAGCTTTTGGCATCCAAGTGCCTCTGTTAAGGGCCTCGGGTCCCACATGGCTTTCAGGGTCCCCGAGGGCAACAGGGACCCCAAAGAGAGGCTCCTGGGCAGCTGCCCAGCATGGTTAGGTGGCTATGAACTGAGGTGGTGTGACTGCTGCCCTGGAGAGGGCAACAGCTTGCGGTGCTCGAGCATTGAGTAAAGCTAGTTTGACAAAAAGGGACAACAAAGGGATGATGCACAGAGAACTCGCTTGAGTTTTCCTCATTGTAACATTAACCCCAAGCTGCCCCTGAAGTTTCCTTGCAGCAGTGCATCCCTCACAGCTAACTGCTGCCTCGAACCTCCCACAGGAATAATTTAAGAGAAGCCATTCCTAGCATGAGGTCCTTATCCTTTTCCAGCCCCTGGGATAGCAGCCACCGAAGGGAAGTTAAGCAGACGCCAAAAAGTCAGCACGCTGGAATGCTTTAGTCATCGAAGCTCCGTGCAAGTCAATCTGCTGCACTTGGAGAAGCTGCACGGAGATTTGGCAGAGCGGGCTGTAGAGAAGTGCACCCTGCAGAGCATCGAAGTCATCACCACTGCGGTCCGAGCACCCGCTCGCAACCACAGCTGTGTTCTACTGACACCCAAGAGAAGGAAGTTTCATAGAAAATTAGTTCTGAGAGGAAAAGGTAAGGAGTTCGATGTAGCAAATAGCTCTTTAAGTATATGAAAGCACAGCGGCCTTGTGCCTTTCTGTAAGAAAAAAAAAAAAAAGAAAAAAGAAAACAAAACAAAATTAGGAGGGAGTAACAGAGTTGAAGCTATGGAAATGTTCAAGTTTTGGAACAATTCCATGCTGTTGCTTTCCCTTCTTTTGGGAGGATCATGAGGTTTTGGCAGTTTCCAGTATTAATACTGACGGATAATTCTGTACGTTGGAAAACTGCACACAAGCAGAAACAACTACCTGTCCTGGAACTGTGCTGCAAACTGCCAGTACTCTACCATTTCTGGTCAACTGTTTCAGCGTGCAAGTTATTCTAGAAAATGCTTCTGGCTCTTCAATCCAAACAGAAACAAATAACCAGATGTAAAACCTGTCCCTTCCAGTGTTTCTGCCAGGGGTATCCAGCCATGCTGTAAAAGCAATGCTGCTCAAGCGGAAAGTTTTTTCTGAGGCTCCGACTATGCCACCTGTGTACCAAAGAAACCAGACTTCGCAGGGTAGGTTCCAGCTCTCCCTGCTGAGCCACAGGGTAGCAGAGCAGTAGATGTAGGGATGGGAAGGATACCGGCTTTCACACACCTCTTGGCCCAAGTTCTCCCAGGCAGTAATTTCTCTGAACAATGGTGTTGGATTTACCAATAAATACGTTGGCCCAGGTAGTTTGTGAACCCACGGCCGTAAGGAGAAAGCAGCATTTAAGTGCTGGCTTTCAAAGGAAGTTACCAGTGCTCATGCATGCCCTGAGCTCCCCTAACAGCTCCCAGCTTCCTTTAAAAACCTCACAGGACTTCACTGGGAAGTTCCAAGCCTTACCACACTGCTGTGCTGGGGCTTACCCACCTGTTTCTTCTTGGGAGCAGGCAGGAACTGTAAGATATCTGAAGTATTTTAACATAAAAATATCCTGAGGTTCCAGAGATTTACAGCTTCCAGTGAAAGCCTTCAGGAGCCTCCAAATTGTTCCTCTGCCCGCCTCACTTAGCCCAACTTAACAAAAATGAAGCAAATCTTGAACTGTCAAAGACTTGTAAGGACACCTGAAATATTCTTATGTATCTCATTTCAGAGGGAATTACACCCAGAAATGATAGAGGTTTTATGATCAGAAAAAAAATAAGCATCGTCATTAAACTGCTCATCGTTTGCGTCCTGTTAGTCTCTGCCATATGCTGCATCGTGACCGTCATATGCGAATTTCCCTGCTCGGTGAGTTCCAGACCAGGACAGCTTCCCACCTCCTTCCCCACGCTCAGCCAGGCCAGCCCTGTGAGCACGACTGGCGAGTTAAAGCACACTCACAGAGTTCTCGGGAAGGGAGAATTGTCTTCCCAGGCATGGGCAGAGCCTGGGTGCTCAGTCTGGAGGGCCCAGGGAAGGGCACGTGCTGAGCTCTGCAGGCACTGCCCTGTGCTGACCCGTCACAAACCTCCCGCTGTGCTGGGACGCTGCTCCTCCTAGCAGAGATGGCATCCTCCTGATGCCAGAGGAAGAATGGTTTAGGGGTGGAAAAGAAAAGGCCCTGACTCAGGAGAAGTGCCCCTCTCTCGCCTTGCAGGCTGCAGGATGCAGCATTTTAGCAGGCGGGTGAGAACACACCAATGCAAGGGGCCAGTGCTGGGAACCAAACACCCCAGGGGCTGCGATACACCGAGTTACCTCTGTGAAATCACATCGCTTTGGTGCCCAGACACCCACCACTGTCCCTCCAGAAACAAACAGCCTTTGGGCAGCTGGTATTCCCCACCCTGACCGCTTCTGCTTCTTTCCCAAGTGCTTGTGCTTGGACTGGATGGCCGGCAGGCAGAGCAGCAGCAGAAGCGTGTACACAGCCTCCGAGCCCGTGGGTCACCAAACGGGCACGCTTCTAACCCAGCTACTTACGGACACGAAGGAGAAATCGCTGCAATCTTTTGCCTGACTCTCAGGCTCCCTTCCCCAGGTATGACCAGGCAGCGGCAGCCGAATGTTGAGCGAGGGATAGCGGGCCCCACTGTGAGCAAGCCTCCAAGGGAAATAGATAGACCTTCCACTTCAAAAGATTAAATATCCCCGTGGCCCTGAAGATGAATGGCTAAGGTGCCCTTTCATGAAGAAATGATTTAATCTTGTGCTTCCTACCCCATTCAGTGAGCTGCTGAGGTAGAGCAGTTACGCTCTACTCCCACCTCGCACCGTGACGGGGGGTCAAGTCACTTCAATTTGGTTTGTCCAGCTGCTTGTCTGTCACCAGGCTCTAACTGCCCCGCGGTGAGACTGGGGAACACACCAGAAACCCTCCAGATATTGCACATGCAGAACAAACCGCCTGAGGGCATTTAACTTGCAGAAACGATCAGTAAACAATTTCAAATAGAAATGAAAATTACCCCATTTGTTAAAACTTCTGAGTAGAAAAAGGCAGAAGGTGAGCACGTTGCTCATTGCAAATTATCCACTTTGACCCTCCTGGAGTGAAACTGTGCAGTGAGAAACGGGCTACAGCGAGAGGTGAGGAAATTAAACTGAGACCTCTAAGAGCCATTTCACGCAAGCCATTGACCAGCCCTCAGGTGGTAACACCTTTGGGCCTCTCCATTTGAACAGAGTTAAGGCAAAAGGCTCTTCATGTCACTGCTAGCTCCAGGAGATATCAGGCTTGCCATAACTTCTTGAGCTCAGTTCAGCCAGGAGATGTCGCACTGGTAATTACTGGTTTGAAAACCACCAGAGCGGAGCACTGGGGTAACATTCCAGCAATACGGTTCTTTACTATTCCTCATGGTATTTTTTTTCTTCCCTTGCCAGACAGAAGCATAATAGCAAGACCCTTAAATGAAGAGATCCCAAATCCCTGTTGTCCATGAAACCCACCCGAGAAATGCCACAGGCCTTACTGGAACACCCTTTTCCCTCAGCCACCTCACCTTTCTCCTCACCACCTCCTGGAAGCAGCAGATTGAACACCAGCAGCTTAAACAACCACAACCCAACCGCTGCAGACTGAAACCAGACTTAACATCAGAGGAAACACTTACCTGGTTAGGGGCAGTCACACCAATTCACTGGGAAAAGAGCTGCTGCGAAGACACCCATATGCTGATCCCTTCCATTAAGTGCCCGGATTCCTATTTTAATTCCCAGATACTGGAAAAACCTGTCAGCATAAGCAATAAAAATTTCACCGACGTTCCAAACTCTGCCTCCCTCAACTACTTTATTTTTCCCATAATTTAGGGAAGGCATTTAGGGCCTAGACAAAGGGAAAAAATAATTTCCAGTGCTTCCAGTTGTGCCATTACACAGCTCCGACACGGAGCACACACGTGGCAGACTCCTGGGGAGCACCCGGCCTCCTCCTGCAGCCTCGGGGGAGCGGTGCCCACACCGACTGCCGGGCTCTAGCCTGAGCTGTTGGCATTTTGACATGAAACGGCCCCCTGAGCAACACGAAACGAGGCTCTGACCCTCAGGTATGAGCTGCCAAGGGCTGCCCTGTAGCTCTGCAAGAGCAGCTCCTGAGCTCCCCGCGAGGCGCTGAACGCTGCAAACCCTGCAGCAACAGGCGGGGACAGCCCCTGACACACACCTTGATGTGTCTGTAGCATTTACATATATATAACTTCTATGTATATATATAAATACAGGGTGATATACATATATATATTTAAATACAGGGCAAAATACATATAGATATCATATATAAATAAATATGGGACGATATATAGATTAGATATATCAAAATACAGGGCAAAATACATATAGATATCATATATGTATAAATACGGGGCAATATATACATGTAAGTACTTACATGTATATGTATATATACATATAACAGAAATGTACATAAATACAGGGCGATATACGCGCATATAACAGAAATGTATATAAATATGGGGCAATATATGTAAATATAACAGAAATGTACATAAATATGAAGCGATATGCGCTCATATAACAGAAGTGTGTATAAATATAGGGCGATATATGTGCATATAACAGAAATGTACATAAATACAGGGCAATATGTGCACATATAACAGGAATGTATATAAATATGAGGCAATATACGCACGTATTACAGAAATATATATAAATATGAGGCAGTATATGTACATATAACGGAAATATATAAAAATATGAGGCAATATATGTACATATAACAGAAATATATATAAATATGAGGCAATATATGTACATATAACGGAAATATATAAAAATATGAGGCAATGCATGTACATATAACAGAAATGTATATAAATGCAGAGCAATATGCGCACATATAACAGAAATATATATAAATATGGGGCAATATATGCACATATAACAGAAATAAATGTAAATACGGGGCGATATGCGCACACATGACAGGACTGCACATCCCTACGGGGCGCTCTGTACACCTATCTCCTGTACAGACACCGGCCCCCAGCGGCAGGCGCCCCCTCAGCCCCGAGCTCCCCTCACGGCCGTGCCCGCGCCGCGCTCCCTCAGCCCGAGGCGGGCGGGGGCGGGGCGGGGCGGGGGCGCGCACGCACGGCCGCCCGCCCGCCCCGCGCACGCGCACGGCCGTGGCGGGGCCGCGGGAGGCCGCGGCGCGCGGGGCCCGGCGGGCGCGAGGTGAGGGGGGGGGGGGGGGAGAGGGGGCGGCGGGGCCCGGAGCGGGGGGGGGGGGGGAGCGGGGAGGGGGGAGCGGGAACGGGCGGGGAGGGGGGGGGGGAACGCGGGGCGCGCGGCGGCACCGCCGCAACGTGACGTACCTCGTGGGCCTGGGGGCGGGGCCTCGGCGGGAGGGGCGTGGCCTGAGGAGGGGGCGTGGTCTGTTGGAGAGGGGGAGGGGCCTCATGGAGGGGGAGGGGCCTCGGAGGGTGTGGCCGCGCTGTGGGTCCCCGCGCCCATCCCGCTCCCCTCAGCGGGGCCGAGCGCCCGGGGGGGGCCGCTAATTGTGCAAAGCATTTAATGAGTTACTCCTGTCATTAACACCAAGGGGAGGGGGCACGCACACAGCTCGGGCAGGACACCTCAGCCCCTCACGGCCCCTGCGTGGGGCTGGCCGGGTGCTTGGGGAGCCCTCACACACGGCTCAGCCACCGCCGCCCTGCTCCTAGGGAACGCTCAGAGCTCCTGCGGTCCCGAAATTGGGCTCCACAGACCCCCACGTCGGTCCCTGGCACACACACAGCAGGGAAGCTCCAAACCCGGCTATAAACCCACACCATCCCTGGTGGTGTGGTGCAGGCCAGAGCCGTGGCACTGCCGTCACTTCTGTCACCATCCCCAGCGCCCCGCGTCCCTTCTCGCCACACACCCCGTCCCTCCGCCTCTGGTTTCTCCTCACAGGCAGAAAACACAACAGCCGTGCCCAGCAGGCTGCTGACAGCCCCCTGCTTTTCTCTTCAGGACTTCCCCCAAGACTCCTGCAGGCAGGGGACAGCCCTGTGGGACGTACGCTGCGGGTTTTGGGGTGAAACAGCTGGACTCAGGAGCAAGGATAGCAGCCGGGGAGAGGGATGGAGCGCCTGGCCTCCTTCAGCAGTAAGTGCCCCGAGGTGGCGTCCAGAAAGCGTCTGGAGTGGTTTGAAGCTGTTGGCAGAAAAGGAGCAATGTGTGATCCACGGGGTCACTGCTTTGATCACATCCCCGGCAGCGTGACTACATGAATGAGTCGGGTCTTTGTTTCTCTCTACTTTTCGTAGTTGGGCTAGTTGAAATCCATTTTCTTTGAGGGAAAAATATTGCTCATGACGGTGTTTTGACTGCTTTGCAACGGGCAGAATAGGAACTGGCAGGGCAGCATTTCCCTCCTTGCTCAGCAATCTGAGCAGAGTCTGAGGCTTGGACGGGTGACAGGACCGTTGAGGCGATGCCCTCCCAACCGCAGCACTGTGCTTTGCGAGGCAGACGGACGGCAGCTCTCTGTGCACTGTGCTCCATGCACAGGGCCGTGAGTCTGCTCAGCAGCTGCTGGCTTGTACCAGGAGGCTGCTGTGGAGAAATTCTTTGATTCCAACTCAATTGCACAAGTTTGGGTTTGGCCCTCAGTGCACCGGGTCTATAGCAGAGGTGAAAGTGCCAAAATCCGTCTTACAGATCTTTGGAGAAGCTGCAGGAGGAAAGAGATTCATTTTAAATTGCTGGACACGAGTGAGTGTGTGCGATTGCAAAACCAGTGCCATGTTTGTCCCATGAGATTTACTTTTGGCTTCGCAGATGACCCCTTTGATAAGCCTCCGTGCCGAGGCTGCTCTTCGTACCTCACAGAGCCCTACGTGAAGTGTGCGGAGTGCGGGCCTCCTCCCTTCCTCCTCTGCTTGCAGGTGAGCGCAAGGATAAAAGCAAAGACCTTCATTTCTTTGAGAAAGTCATCAAAGGCCTGCCCGGTGCCAGGCTGTTCCATAAGCACATTAATAACTGGTCTCTGTAAACTTGTATCAACACACTTATTTGCTCAGGGACAGGGAAATGACAAAGAAAATATGGGAGGCTGAAGAACTGAGGCATGAGCAGCCAGAGGAGATGTTTGTGGAGGCAGCCAAAGCTACCTAAATACACGCAGTCAGCCTGACTGTAACAGAGCATGCTGCTGCATGTCTAGAGAGGTATTGTTGCTGACATTTTTTATGGCATAGAAAAGAAAACCCATCAACACCCATTCCCTGTCCTCACAACTTTTTTTTTCCTTTCAAATGGAAAAGGAAATTAGGGGGAAATTCGCAATATTTACAATAACTGTGGCCAGATATTGTTATTTAAAAATTTTGTGTGTGATCAGATAACCACAGAAGGTACTACTGGTTTTATTTATTAAATAAGTTTGCATTATTTATGATTAAAAAATGGAAATAACCTCTAATACTGAAAAAGGAGCTTAGCCTTATGCTCAAGTATGTACAACAAAACCATATTTTGTACACTGGATGTATTTTTTTCTTTTACCTGTCCTTAAAAAAAAACAGAAATGTAAGTGGTGAAAATACCTCCAAACTGTGCTGGTGCAGGAGACAGGAACACTACAAAGCTTCAAAATTATTTTAACACATATTGTTCTACCATTATAATTTTTTTCTAAAGTGAAATCAGAAAAATTAAATAACATTTTTAGCATATCGGGTTGGATATGTTTGATATTTTGTATGCGCAGTGGTCAGAGAATAAAAGGAAAAAAGAAGCTGGTTAAAATGTTTTCAGGACAGAAGTGAGAGAGTAACAATAATGCTAATCTTTTGTTCCACAGTGTTTCACGCGAGGATTTGAATACAAGAAACATCAAAGTGATCATACTTACGAGATAATGGTAAATACTCCCTTAAGGTTATACCTACTCAATCTTGAACTCTCCTAACTTCCCAGGAGTTAGAATCTTGCTTAATAATATTATGTGAAAATGTTAACTAATACAGTTATTTGATTCAGAGGTTTAGAACTATTTAAAAACGAAAGTCTTCCTTGAGAGTAAAGAAAAACGTCCCCCCGGAACGTAATGGAATAGTGGAGACATTTAAAGGTACATTTTTTATTCTGCCTAGATAGCACAATGCATCTCACTAGACTTTCCAGTTCTTTAACCGTGATGAATCAACTTCTGTTTCTTTATTCTTGTTTGTTGTTTTTTTTTTCTCCCCCAAAAATGAATCGCTTTAAAAGTCTTTGGTAATTTTTACTGTGTTTCATCACATAACTGTCAAATTACAGCTGGTAGGTAGAACATGTAACAGTGTATTCAGGAGAATAAACTAGTAAGAACAAACAAATTCTTACCGTAGGTGATGACTCAATAGCCTAAATAATTCAACAGTTATCAAGATTCATGAGATGGTAAAAAACTGCCAGTACTATACACTGTGTTGCCCTGTAGTCTAGAGCTTTTTTGCTTTTCATCTGATGGATTATAACAGAGAATCACAGCAGTTTGATTTGTCTTCTTTTTTCCTCCAGACTTCAGATTTCCCTGTCTTGGATCCTAACTGGACAGCTCAAGAGGAAATGGCACTGCTAGAAGCTGTGATGGACTGTGGATTTGGAAACTGGTGAGAATTTCGTGGCTCAGCCAATTTCAGCGAATGATGGGTAGAGTTTCATTTCACTGGATTGTACTGTTGAATGCATCAGTGCACGATGAATGTTCAGTGACTCATCATGGGTGAGACACTAATTTAGCAGCTAGAGCAGAAGACTGGGGTAGCAGATTCAGTTTTCATCTATTAGATACACAAAGAAATTGCTAAAGGCCTCTTGTGTGACGCAGGGCACCTCCAGCAAAGTACAAAGCTCCCTCCATTCACAGTAAAGTAACCCGTTTTTGAAGAAACTCAACTATTGCATAAGATTTTCTGTGCTTCATTTTACACCTGTGTAAAAAGCAACTGCAAAGTTTCTTATCCCGTGTGATTTCAGTTTGCTTACAGTTGGCTAGCCAGGTATTGTTTGTTTGTTTGTTTGTATCCTGCTTTTCTGTCACATTTAGAACAGACCATTGGAAATATTTAATATTTTTAGATTATGTTCTGTTAATTTCTGTAGTTGCTACAGGATTTTTATGCATCTATAAGGAAAGAAGATCTGTAGTCATGAGTTATCCCTCTTCTCCTTCATGGAAAGATTGCTATATTAAAAGTACAGAACTCCAAAATATATAGAAAGAGAACTGTGAGTTCTTATGTGTACAGTGCTAATTATGTGTACGGTCATAATTAAGGCTGAAAACTGTTTCTGGTTATGTTCGGCAAGTTTGCCGTCCAGTATATTTTGCCATACTTTGCAATACAAGTAATATTTTCCTTAAACACTTGGCTTTTTTCAGCCTTTTCCAAATAAAGGAGAAAACTGACATTTCTTCCTGAAATCCCTCGCATTCAGTGTAGTTTAACAAATTAAAACAATTGCTGCTGGTGTTCTGATATTTTAAGTCCTCAACTCACACATCCGTACAGCCATTCTATTAAGATAAAATACGTCATATTTCTACTCAACCACTTTTCCAGGAAAGTTCAGCAAGGGTTTCTAGAATGTCTTTTGTACAACCACGTCAGTGTTTGAAAAAACTTGAACATCCCTATGCAAAAAGGAAAACCACTGTCCAGTTAAAATCACAAGAGCAATTTGAGAAGCAGAATACAATTGCTGACTTAGGATTTACCATTAGTTAGTAAAATGTATAAAAAGCCCTCAAATAACAATACTAAGTTTTCAAACCTGTAAAAGATTTGATGTTCTGCCTGCCAGGGAGTTTCTCATATGGAAACAGTCAGCTGTATTGCCCATGACATCACCAAAGAAGTGCTCCCAAGCCCAGTAACTTCAATCAAACATCTAAGTATTGGCTTGGTGTTAGTATGATGGAAAGAGGGAATCTCCTGGAAGTATCTAGACCCTTTTGACTAGATCGCACAGCACATTCAATACAGATCTGAGACCAATATTTTGAAAAGAACTCAATATTTCTGTGTAATTCCTATTAAGCCTCCCCCTCTCCCCACTTCAGGCAGGACGTAGCCAACCAGATGTGTACAAAATCCAAGGAGGAGTGTGAGAAACATTATATGAAACACTTTATCAACAACCCCTTGTTTGCATCTACATTACTGAACCTGAAGCAGGTGGAAGAGGCACAGCACAGCGAAACGGCCATCCCATTCCACCGTGAGTACCACCTGCCTGCTGACAGGGAGCTTCCTTGCAAGGTCTCCACTCCTCAGAATTGGAGTGAACAACCTTTGGAGAAAGACTGGTTTCTACTGGTTTCTGCCAAACCAGTAGAAATGGTCGTTTGCAGAAATCACCATAGCAAAAGTCTGGATATACACATTAATTCAAAAGACAAGCTACCTCAAAGCTACCTCACATTTGGCTCAAAATAACAGCATGTGCTTCTTGTAATTACCAGTGTGAGTTCTCACCCCAATGTTGAGGTGATTGCTTATCTTTTCCAGACCCTGTGTAGCAATTTTAACTGAAAAGGTGTTTCTACCTCTAAAATATTTCATCTGATTATCTATTTTCTACAGGCCTAGCTGGTGAAATTTGTCATAAAGTCACTCCCTTTAAGCAATGCTGATTTCATACCTCTCTCTTCAGAACTGCCTTTAAAAAGTATGTGTTGAATTTCAGCAATTTAACAAATGATCAGGTTTGTTTAAATTGAACATCTTTACAATTCCCCCAGTCTGTCAGCTGTTCCAGTGTAAGGCTCCCCAGAATAGCTGGGTGAAAAGATTGCCTGATATCTGGAGGTTTAAATTTCATTATAAAGTGTTTAGAGCTAAAGCAGTAGGAACTGGACAATTTTGGTTCTATTCCTGGCTGTCATTGATTTTTTTATGTGACATGGGCCAAGAGAAATTCTCCGTGCCTCAGCTTTCTTTATCTGTAGCATGGGACTTATAACGCTCAGCTCCTTCACAAGTGTGTTGTGAGCCTTGGTCCATTATTGTCTGTAAAACACTGAGATCCTCAGCTGGGAAGCGCTGTAAAACTTCAGAGCTGTAGAGCTTTAATTGCAGCTCTCTGTAAATGGCACCCAGAAGGTGGCAGATTTAACACCCCTGTTGCTATTAACTAAAAGAACCTGCACGCTGAGAGCAAGTCTCGGCAGAGGTTTACCAGGGGGATGCTGAGTTCTGAAATGCAGAGTTTATGTTTTATAGCCTGTTTATTACCTTGAATTTCTGTGTTTGACTTTCAAGAATACTGCAAAGATCTGAGATTACAGTATTTTTCTCCCAATAGATTTCTGAACGTAACCCTGCATAAAACCCCAATCAGGGTGTTTTTCTTCAACTAATT
Source organism: Aythya marila (assembly GCF_965140915.1). Taxonomy (NCBI): domain Eukaryota; kingdom Metazoa; phylum Chordata; class Aves; order Anseriformes; family Anatidae; genus Aythya; species Aythya marila. The sequence goes on from NC_139061.1 coordinate 10,188,131, forward strand.
ATCCCCACTTTTGTTCAAAAGAAACACTTATTTACAATCTTTTTGCGTTAGAAAAGACCCCAAGCCCTACACAACAACTGAAAACCTTTATTTTTTCAGCTGCTGATGACCCCCCACGGCCTACTTTCGATTCCTTGCTCTCCAGAGACATGGCTGGGTATATGCCAGCAAGAGCTGACTTTGTTGAGGTAAGACTCTTCCTTCTCTCGTAATTTTATATTTGCTACTGAATGTGAGATCAGCAAACACGTGCTTGCATGCCTCTGCCCATAGGTCTTTATTCTTCATTAAGAAGTCTTTGGCAGAATGACAGGGCAGACTGATTAAACCATGGATTTAATTGCAGAGGTGGCGCTGCAGGCCTGCAAAGCAGCGAGCAGGCAACCCGAGTGTCCCCGGGCTGTAAGGCTGCTGCTGCCACCAGATGTCCACTGTGAACGGCTCTTACTCAAACAGACTCGATGTCATGAATCGGATGCTTGGCAGAAGGGGTCAGATTCAGTATGCTTCTATTTCATTTGCCTTGGAGAAGCAGACAGGAGCCTGATCCAAAGGTCTCTTGAAAGGCTGCATTGTTTTCAGTGTTTTTAGCTGTGGGCCCAGGGCCCCGATTCCTGTTGCAAAACAAGCTCCTATACATAGAGGGATGAATTCCACCATAGAGGGGTGTGTTGTTTTTATATGTTTGAGCAGAATTTTTACCACAGTGTGGGAGCTATGGGGAGAACCTGATTAATTCTCATTATCCTATCACCATATCCTGTTCTGGTTACTGCCGGAAATCATTTAAGTTCCCCTGTGATGTACATTGCCCAAGGATGGAGCCTTGTACAGCCATGCACGTGTACATATCTGTGTTTTCAGTACTTATATGTGTACTGAAACTTGATACCAGTTTTTTAGTGCTAGCTAGTGACAGTTTATTAATCACTTCTGAACAGGAGTTTGACAACTATGCTGAGTGGGATTTAAGAGATATTGATTTTGTAGAAGATGATTCAGACATTCTGCATGGTAAGTCCCCTGTTTTCATACATTGTTTGAAAGCAATGTTTCACGGTGCATACACAGTGTTTCATTGGGTCTTTTTTCCTCTACATTAGAGCAGCATTTTCCTCTACAGTTAGAGCAGCATTAGTTGTACCTGACGAGGGTTGTTGTGTGAGTTCGCTTACTTCTGCTGAGTTTCTGTGGTACCAAATAACGGAAAGTATTAAAATTAGGTTTTAATCCATAGAGAAGTAAAGATCGTACTTTTTTTCCCACGTTTATAAGTACACATAATGTTTAAAAGTACCGTGCTTATGCTTCAGAATTCTTCCATCTATGTCAGGCTGTTCTCAGCTAAAGTCTTACCACCCTTTGGAGACAGACAAATCCTGTTATGTACAGACAGTCCTTCCAAACTTACAAAATCAGTTTGAAATTTAGCAGCGTACACATAGTTTTAAGGAATGCAAACTCCCTTGGCACAAAAAAGGTTATGAGAATCATACATCAGCCTCTCATCCCTTTTAACTTTTATTGAAAGGGGAGCTGGCTTTTGGACTTGTCACAGATGCATCGTGCCATCTCTCCACTGTTTTATTATTATTAAAACATATTTTATTGCTTCCATGTCCTATAGGGAGCCCTAGTAAACTGGAAAAGCAAAATACTTTCCTAGGTCTATTCATTAATTGTTAGTTTAATGTTCATTCAAGCTGGTTTATCAGCACCTTCTTCCATACCCCTCACACATTTCTTCCTCCCCCTGCACAATTCAGCCAATTAAGTTATCTCCCACCAGCCTCCTGGTTTAAGTTGTAAATCTGACTGCAAAAATCAGCTTTCCTTTTCTGTTCAGAATACCATAAAGCTATGCAGGGCCAGACCAAAGGTCTCTCTAGGTCAGTAACCTGCTAGTATCTCATAGCAGACACACAGAAGAATGTAAGAAAAGACAAGTACAAGCTGATACTTTTCCTGGTGTGTCTTCCAAGTTTCCTGCAGTCATAAATTTAGCAAATTCTTGAGCCACAGGTTGTGTTCAGACCATTTTGGCCAAAGAATCTGTCCTGCATGAACTTAGCTAACTACTGTTGGAACTATATCTATATTTGTATTTTTGCCCCCATAACATCCTGTAGCCCTGAGTTGCACAATTGAGTTAGGAGTTCGGTAATTTAATTACATAGTGTGTGAAAAAATACTTCCTTCTGTCTGTCAAATATTTTGCCTGATAATTACATTGGGTGTTCTTTAGTCCATTCTTTAGTTGTCTTGCATATTTAGTACAGAACATCAGGCTTTTGCCATGTGAAAACTCCATTTGGCAGAGGTTAGGCAGCGTGACCAACTACATTTTCGATCCCTTAGCTCAGGGACTTTGGCAGCTTCCTTCCCACAGCTGTTCTGGATCTGCCTACGTGAGAGAGAATGCCTCTACAAGAATGAAGTCGCAGGGTCTAGCCAGCTGTTTTTCTCTTATATGAGGCATCTCAGGGAAGGAAAGAATGCTTTTCTAAAAGAAACTTTGGGATTAGATCTTTGCTTTCTCCAAGCTAGAAGAAAAAAGGAGGGAGCCACATCTCTTCCTGTCCTGCAGTTTTAAAGATCTCAGATGCTGACTTTGCTTGATTCACTGGGAATATTTTGCAACTTAATTGCATGAATAATACCCTACAAAATGGTTCACCATTTAGATTTGAAGGAAGGGGCGAGCGCTCGGACTGCTTAGGAAATCTTTGCACTTTCTAGTTGCAGGCAGAGGAGGTTGCAAGGCAGCCCTGGAGGCACAAGTTCTGGCAGTCGCTCCCAAGGATGCCTGTCCTGTCTCTCACGTGCCTCACTACCCCAGCCCTGCCCACTGGCAAACTTCTTACACTGCATCTCGCAGAAGTGTCCTTGAAAAGCAGCCCTGTGGCTGCCTTCCACTACACCTGCTTGAGACAAATTCTTTGCTGGCCAAATAGCAAACTTTTTTCCTTCCATAAGATACAAGACAATGGCCGAAATACTCCATGGTATTTATTCTTTTATGTAAGGTTCTGACACACTCTGCAAGTAGATACCATGTTTGCTTAGGGTCCTGCTTTCCTCCAGGGGGAGTAAATTTGGGTTGTAGCCATTAAGTTTGTCCCAGCCAGGCACACACTGGATACGCAGCCTGTTTGCTTTGATTAGTTTGCATTCTTCCCATTATTTGGGCCTTGCATGCCAAGCAGAGGTTAGTTAGCACAAAACAAAGCTCTCACTCATTAGCATTCAAAAGTTTTTGCAGACCAAATGAGGCTGAAGAGGAATGAAAAGCAAAGAAACTGTTTTGGACACTGTCTTAAGAAACCAAAATATTTTGATTTTTTGGAACGGAGAAAGAAGCCTTGAATTCCTGCCTATCGCTGGAGCCTGCAAAGCCACTCTGACCATCTCACAGAATGGCAACTTATCTTCAGTTACCAGTACAAACAAGTAACTCCCTAGTATAATTCATGGGGGAAAGAGCAATCAAATAATTTTCATTCGTACAGCGTCTCTTTTCTCATTTCAGTGCAGCAGGTAACAGTATAATAGTCAGAGTTATTCCTGTATTCCAGAGCTTATAATCAGTTGTCTCTTTGTGAATATGTTTATCAAAAACAAAAGGCCCTCCAAAAGTACATGTGGCAGTAAATACTGTTTTTTTCTGTACATAGAAGTTCCCTTTTTCCCTTAATTTATTCTCATGAATGTTCCTTCCCCTCCCCAGTTGATCGTAATTTCTTTTAGAATATTGTGCACTTAGGTGAAAGCATCAAAATGCAATGGTTATTGGTGCACAATTGCTTGTGATATTTATAGAGGCTCTCCAGTGCAATTTGTGCATGTACTCATTAAATTCTGCCCACACAAACCCCAGAAAATAACATGCTAGCTTAGCTTGCACAGGGTTTAAAAATACAAAAATATTTTCCATAAATTGGCACTGATTCCAACACTTAGTAATATATTTCATTCATGTTTAACTTACTGCATTTCCCGTTCTTTTATCCCCACATTTAAGCAAGAAGGAGAATTCACTACCCTTGCCTGCTCTTAAATTAGGAAACTTAAATACCCCTTTATGAAAATACACGGTGGTTCTTGAACACTGCTTTTGAAAGAGACTTCCAAAAAGAAGTGAGAACGTTTGTACTACCCCTCCTGCCTTCGTACATATTTTTTCTCCTAGGTTAACATCAAATCAGTTTTGCATAAATTCAAGACTTTTTTGTTAATATAGGATCAGCAAGTGTAACTCAAAAGCAATGGCACCTGAGCTGATGTGCACAGCCCTTGGGCTTTCGCCCTGGTTATAAGAAATTCTACCCAGCAGACTGCTCAGATGAATTGCCTAGAGGCTAAGGGCTTCTTGGTGTTTACACATGAACACATATTTTAGAATAGACACGTAACCGCATAACCACACTTCTTTCTTAATTGCCTTATTCATTATTTATTGGAGAGTCCAATCAATAAACAGCCAGTATCGGTTTTGCTCTTTTCTTGTAACTACAGGAGCAGGGGTGGATTCTGGATTCTGACACATTCTGTCCACCTTTGCTTATGCAGCAGCGGGGGCTGAAAGGGGACATGTTCTTGCCTAGTTTCAAGCAGTTGCATGTTGTCTTTTCAGACTGTAAACCCAAAGGCAAGTCTTAAGACTGCTCCTTCAGGGAGCATACTGAAATGCTTAAAGTAAAGGAAAAAAAATCCAACCAACTCTACGCTCATTTAATGACCTAGAATTTGTGTATTATTTAACAAAATGAGGGAAGGGAAGGTGATAGGTGTCTCCTTATCTTTTCTGCTGAGAATTTACCAAAGAAGTTTATTAACCTGATGGTCACAGGAAAAAGAAGCTGAAGGATCTCTGAGTGGATCAGCCAGGGCTGCAGACAGATTTCATTTTGAAAAGGATATGATTTCTAATGAGCATGGCTTTTTCCTGTACTTTTCCACATTGCCGTGAACTATTCTCTTTGTTCTTCTAGCAGATAGATAAGTTTAGACGTTAACGAGCTAAAATCTTGTAGATGTTTTCAAGAACGGTAGCAAAGGCTACTTTGAATCTTCTCAGTTCAGAACTTTGCCTTTCTATTTTTTGGAGTTCCTCATTATGTGCAAAGAAGCCTTTGTCCAAAAGCGGTACCTCAGATCCTTAAATCTGATAAACTTACTTTTCAGGAGAAAGAATATTTAACAATGGCAACATATGAAGGAACAAATACGTGCTAATGGTAAAACAGTCCAAGATCATATAAAGGAAAAGAGTTCTCAGAATCTACCCAAGTTCCTATATACAGGCAGTAACGTGTTTGCAAGCAGCAAAAGAAACGTCCTACATATAACATATACAGTCTGAAGAATATTAATTTCTGGTGGTTTTATGCCCCTATAAAATTGCCATGGGATTTTTCAAACATCAAAGTGACAACTTCAGCCTGCCATGATCATAAGGGCTTGAAACTTAGCGTTAACACAGTGATTCATTACATATTTTCTAATCTGTGTTTTTCTATTTTGCAGCTCTGAAGATCGCAGTTGTAGATATCTATCATTCCAGGTTAAAGGAAAGACAGAGAAGAAAAAAGTAAGTTTTCAAGCAATAAAGCAATAACTACGTTCCTTTGCTTCGTTACCATGTTTTATCCCCCAGTGCTGTCCTAATACTAAGGATAATTAATTTCCTGTAGCACCCTTCCAGACAATTGCCAGGTATGGAGACCTTCTGCTATGAGATCTGCGTGACAGGCTTCATTCTGGATGTGTAGTTCTTCTCTGCATAGATTCAGATCAAGCACATGGCTTTAGCTATGGTACCAAGCCAGAAAACACAGATTAACAGGCCTTGATCCCTTTTTTGTACACGTGGGTAACAAAGGACCTCTACACACCTTAATTCTCCTTTGAACACTCAAAACAAGTCATTAATTTTGAAAAGCCTATTTTCCAATGCTCCTTATTGCAGGAAAATCACAGTCACAGTGCTCTTCACATTACTATCCCCAATCCAGTTATATTTAAAAAAAAAAAAAAGTTTCTAGGACACCTTATGAGATGGCATGGTCATTCTGCAGAGTGAGAACTGAAATAATATCTGGGAAAATGGTGGCAGATCCAGAGGTAGGAACCAGAAAATAAGACAAATCTCTGTTCTTTTTGTTCCCTATGTAATATCGATGGACTGCCTATAATTTATTTGCTACTTAAGGGGAAAAAAAGCTGTCAGTCTGTGACTAATTGCTAGCCCCCCCCCTCAACATACTTTCTCCATAGAAATGCTTGCATCATTTATTTTTTGACTGTTAGTGGTCCAGAAGTTAGTTTTTTTCACAATGTATAATGACGATAACTATACTGCTGGCATGAGTTTGAATAATTTATTCAGTTCATTTGACAGCTTTTTCAAATGACTCAATCTATTCATCAAATTCAATTTTATTATAACTTTCAAATACTTTGTTCAATATTTAAAATTATATCTTCGTGTATTATTGCCTGCTGGAAGAATTAGTAATTTGTAGTAAGACTCCTCCACTCCTTCCTATAATACATCATAATTCTAGTGAAGGACAGGTTAGGAGCTCATATCTATTGACGCGGTTCTTTATAATTCATAAATTAAAAATATTTATGTGGTATAATTTTCAGTTTGGTGCATCATGTCTTAATAAAAGAAAGTGGTATAACTCATACCAGTGTCAGTTTTTGTAAGGTTTCTCCAGCTGGACGGGACAAAAATCTGGAAGAGGATGTAAAAATGCTGATGTCACTCACAGAAAGTCGTCTCTACATGGGACAGGAACATTCTTTTATACATAGTGAAGAAAATGGAATGGGTTTTATAGAGCAAAGTCCAAGCTGACCCTGATGAGCCTAGCTGTGCGGTATCTCGTGTCATTTGCAAGAATCAAGTTGGGTGTTGAGCGAGTTGCCACATAGCAATGGCCACATGACATTTCCAGAAACCTGTGACAAATGTATTTGTCATCCCCTTGTAAATATCTTACCTGCCTTATTACACTGCTCATTTCCCCAATCCTGTCATGAACATTTCAAACTCATGAGTTATCTAAAGCATTTTCTTTTTAAAATCCAAGCTGTCACGGAAATCTCCTCCATCCTGCTCCCCATGACAACATTTACCCTCCATCTCTCACCCTTGCTCTAGTGGAAGGACATTTGTGTCTTGCTGAAGCTGGAAATCATGCTTCAGGAGACATTCGCTGTGCTTCCAATTTTGGAAAGACAAGTTATGAGACACTGCAGATACGAAATCTGTGTCTAAAAAAGAATTTTCAAACCCTTTAAAGCAACTGTAGCTCCCTCTGTGCTTAGTGCTGCCAGAGCTGGACTAATGCACACCACTATCCAAAGCCTACCCTGATTAAAACTTCGCTGCATCACTGCGTCATGTTCCTCAGCTGGCCAGAGTTATAGAACGTTAATGTGTGATTAGTTTTAGGCCCCTGTGATAGTTTAAATCAAAATGTTTAAATCAAACTGAAGACTTTGCATCTACGAGGTAACACGTGAATAAATGCCTTTTGTTAATACCATTTTGCTCTTAATTACAGAATTATAAGAGATCACGGCCTAATCAACCTCAGAAAATTTCAGAGTGAGTACCAAGTGTAACTGTTTAAAGTGGCCTCTGCTCGGGAGACAAAACTTTGTATGTTCACCAGTGTGGTTTATACATACTGGGCCATACTCAGATGTTCTGAATTCCACCAGATTTCCTCCTGCTCAGCCATTTCCAGCTGGCTGGCTCTGACTGCTCCCAGCTCAGTGGTATAGTTAGTGCTTCTGAATTGCTCTTCAAGAGCATTTCAGTCTCCTCACTGAGTAGGGAGAGGGCTGGAGGTGAAATCTAGGTCTTTCAAGTGCATCTCACTAGTCTAAGAAATTATCAAACGTTATTTAAATATCGTCCTTTTTGGCTCTAATTGTGAGGGCTGTATAATTTTGTTGCTTCTTACTAATAAATTTGTAGTTGTGATACCAAAATGGCAAAGAGATGTACCAAATCTTGATATTTGGGCAGTTCATTGGGGGCTGGTATAGTCCTTTCAAGTTCCCCTCAATTTATGTTTTTATAGTAGGAGTAATATAGGATACAAATAATTTATGTATAATTTTACGTGTTTTGTTTTTTTTTTTTTTTGGTTGATGTTTTATTATAATAGCTGAAAGCAATTTGTGGAAAATTTGGTAACATTCCAACAATTTCTTGGGACGTCAGTCCACTCTGGCTCCACTATTCAAGCTACTGTTTATGAATCCAGGCCTTACCAGCATAAAGGAAAAGAATACAACCACTAATTTAGTTTACTAGTACTAATGGTAGAGGCATTTTTCCTAAGTACTTTGCCCGTCAGTATCTCAGTATCTGTTGCAACTAATGGAATTTGGGCATATCTGTGAACTTAGCCACTGTTTTTTGCTTGTTTGTTTTACCATTTTGGTGCAAATCACACCCAAGTGTAGGGAACTATTAGTAGTTACCATGAAAGTACCCCTGTCTTTTCAACATAATCTCACAAGTCCAAAGACACTGCTGACAAAGTTATCACTTTTCCCCCCTGTAGTTTTGGAAAGACGATACCCGAAGGAGGTTCAAGACCTTTACGAAACAATGCGACGATTTGCACGAATTCTTGGACCAGTAGAGCATGATAAGTTCATTGAAAGCCATGCATGTGGGTATTTGAAGATTTTAGCATATACATTCTTCAACGGGTATAATAAGGGGTTGCATCATCTACAGCCTTTCCTAAATATATACCACTCCTGGAAGGAGGTTGTTTTCTTCTCCTCCCTGGTCTGCCTGCCTCAGAAAAACAAATGTGTTTGTGGGTTGATACATTACACATGTAGCAAGTGTTTCTTTCCACTAAACTGTGTCCCGGTTCTGTGTTTCATTTCCCAGTTGGGAAACCTTCCAGTCACATGTTAGAAGTAGTATTTTCTTATCAAAACGCTATTGTTCCTTTACTGGCACTGCGCATCAATGAAAGCACAAAGTCCCTAAAACTGATGCCTGGATTGAGATAGGGAGCTGGCAGCAAACTGTGAATTCTTTGAAAGATATGCGTTAAACTATTATGTGTGTACATAATTATATAGTGCGGCTGTCATTACGTTCCTTACCTTAAAGGAAGAGGCATTGTTCCATCACCAAATCATCTCGAGTCTTTATGCATAATCACAGCATGCATTTAGTCAAATTCCAATACAAGTCATTACATCCTGCTTAATTCTGTGACTTAAACTGGGAAAATCATTGCTCATTAGAAAGAACAAAGCATTTCAACAGTTGTGACTGTGTTTTCAGGACACTGTGTTGAATACCAAACGCATGATCCTGCAAATCATGAGTCCAACATGTGAGCGCTAGTCCTGAGCTTAGTTTTGTTGTGGTAGTGACAGCAAAGTCCTCACGTTAACCTGAGAGTCAAGTGCACACGCACATTACACAGGTCTCCTGAGTACTATGACTAAACAAATTTGAGACAATCTGTGTCGCTCACTGTGAAGCCAAGCAAAGCATTGAAGCCAGCTAATAACAGCTACACGCAGTAAATAACTCTGAGCAAAAGAAACATGGGTATTTAATCTTACCAACTGCAGAAAAAATTGTCTACAAGGAAAAATTTTAGAAGGTCCAGTTACAAAAATCATAGTTCAAAGACAGCACTGGATGCCATAAGGGAGCCTGGATGAGTAGTTTTTCAGCCCTACTGAAGTGCCTTCCAGAAATCCTACATTATTGCTACTTGCTTTGTCCAGGGTATGGCAAAGAAACTGTCAAAGCATGAAGATAAAATAACTTTTCTGAGCACTCAAATGCTAGAAAACAGCTTAAATCTGTGATCAAAGTGTGTTATGACACAGACAATGAGTTTGAGATCTGATATGGGCTTGTGCAGAGGGGTTAACCCTGTCTGTGGTTCTGTACACTTCATACCTCAGCTGCCTAGACAAATAAGAAATTGGAATATTCCCAGTACACCACCATTCACTGCCATCCCCACTGACCCACATTTGGTATATTGTTTTTTTTGGATTTTCCTTCTGCTTCCTGTTGGGGTAAACCAGTGGAATTTGAGCTGCGAAGGGAAATAAAACGACTGCAGGAATACAGAGCAGCAGGAATCACCAATTTCTGTAGTAAGTACCTGAGGGGTTATTCAGCCCGTTCCCATTCATCACGGTGTGGAAGGATGAATTTGCAGCATTTAGGAAGCGTTGGAATCAAAGATACTTTAAAAATGTGTTTACCTAGCTCTAAGTGAGCAAGGCTTTAGCAGTAATCTATCTGTTCAGCTGTGCTTTTTCGAGTTGCTTTGAGCCATCAGCTAGGAGAACGCGCTGCCTAGCCAAGCTCTGCTTTAGTGACCCTTCCACAAAAGTTCCAGAAGAAACGTACAGCATTGCACAGTGCTAGTGCTGCACCTCTGGGCATTTTGACTGTCAATAAGTGTGATATCTGGAGAGAAGGCTAATACCTCTAAATTAAAAAAATGGCCTGTTCTGTCCTGGAATTCCTTTTTGTTTGTTTTTGGCCTGAAACTGACGGCAGGGAGGGGTGTGGGGTTCAGTCCAATACCTCCTTATGCCAAGTAGTTGTCATGAGGGAGAATAGCAGAGTCTGGTCCAGAGCTAGAGAACAGTTTCTCCCTAATTGCGTAAAGCAGAAAAAAACAGCAGTTCTGACCAAAGCAGCTGGAGAGAATGTGCTATCTGTTACCCCCAGGTGCGAGAACGTACGATCACCTGAAGAAGACAAGAGACGAGGAACGCCTGAAGCGCACGATGCTGTCGGAAGTCCTGCAGTACATCCAGGACAGCAGCGCCTGCCAGCAGTGGCTCAGTCGACAAGCCGATATGTACGGTTACAGTAAGACTGCCTTTCACACACGAGCTGTAGTCAGAGAGGTACAGAAACACTTCTCTGTCTGGTAATAATGAATGCATTCCCAATTTATTCCAGTAGGAACAGTCTGCAAAATTCAGGAGGGCGAGAAACTGGGTAGGAGCAATAACACTTGCTGAAGTTCAGGCAAGGAAGTGACTACTGTGGGCTCAAAGTCTCTGCTTTCTGCATATTATGCTTCAGGAACTTACCTGCTGTTAATAAAGTCATGGAGGGAAATGAGGTCTTTTAGGATAGTAATGAGAGCAGAGATGACACTTAAAAATGTTTCAGATGATTTTAGATGTAGCAGCATTATTAATGTCTAGTCACCCTGCACAAGCGCTTTGATTGAGGGAACAAGCTGCGATGCAAAGGAAGTGCGTCCTGTGTGCTACGTGATCCGAGAAGATGATTTGTAATTTCCCCAGTCAGTCTCCACTGGATCTTTCATTCTTTAAAAAACAAAAAAATAATAATAACAGGTTTCAGACATGGTCTTCAGTCTGGGAGTGGTAAATATTTAGAAATCCTGTTGACTTCAGATCAGGGCCTGGGTTATGCAAGTTGAATCAGAAGTTGGAAAAAAGTAGTCTCAGAGCCAACACACACAGTTATTCTTACGACACATGACGACAAATTGAAATTTTCCTTTCTTTTCAGTGATTCTGGCCTGACTCCCGCAGCACCGGTTCCTTCGAATTCAGGTAACTGTTAGATGATGGTGTGTGATAAAAAGCCAGCCAGCCATACATCAGTAATACTGTTCGGACAACCAGCTGAAGAGTGACTCCTTTTCTTGAGTACAGAAGTGTCAGTCCTCAAGTCTTACGGTTAAGCACTGATTTAGTCAATGTTGCCTCAACCTGCAACTCATTCCACGTGCAAAGCCTATATTTTTTTTCTGAATTTCTGGATTTTTCTATTTACAGACTGAAAACCCATCGTAAAGCTACATTAACAAGGCAGAATAGACCACATTTTTCACATGGGAACAAAATTGTACCTTTAAAAGATAAAGCTAATCCAGTTTTTAATAGAGCTATATACGACACATCATAGCAATATGAACCCAACAGAACTTAGATTTAGGAGGAAAGGATGTCAAAAAAGAGTTACCAAAGAAGCAGGCAATAAAGCAGCAAGAGGAGCCCTGCTTCTTTCAGTGCCCAGTAAGGACAGATTCAGGGATCAGTCGAGGCCCTTGTGAACAAGACCTCTGTACGCTCGTAGCCTCATTTGTCGAGGTCACCAGATGGCACGCAGTGAGACGAGGATAAAGTTTTAGTACAAGGCTATCCAGTGTTGCTGGGGAAAACCAGCTTCTAGTTCTGCCTCTATAGTTTTTATGTGGATGTTCATAAACCACTTGAACCAAACTTCTAGGTGGCCACTAAGCCTACATGTTCTACCTCATTTCTGCCACAGAAGCCCTGGAAATTTGGGTCAAAATACCAAGCAATTAGTCACTGCAGAAATCAGTATACACATTGTTTTAAACCTATTCAATGATAGCTGAAATCTGCTGTTTTGAGGAGAATGTAGCATTGTGCAGCTCAGACTGGGTACCGTGAAGTAGAGATAGCCTCCCCTCAGCTGAAGGGCCAGTACGAACGAAACCGATCGGTTGTGAACTATTAATTTTGTGGCCAGTAAGGGAGAAGAGCCCCAGAGAAAATGAATTGTTTTGCTTATGGAACTCAGATAGCACGCAGTATTTACAACCAATATCACATGTTGAACAAAACCCAAACAAAATACCAAATAGTTGCTAATTAAGTGAACATCCTGCATACTGAATAAGGCAGGGATACCGTGGAAAAACTGCCACGTGTCTGTATAATTAAAGGCTGCATCATACTGAATATACAAGAGGGCAAATTAACGTTGCTTAACTTTAATTCTAGATTTTGAGATCTCAGATTTGCAGCCTTAATATATTTTGTTTAGTGCAGTTTGTATGTGTGTGTCATTTCCTAGGTCCTTAAAAAAGCAAAACCAAATTCTGCACTGTCTCATCGCTGCATGCGAGGTACAGGCCTTGTAGGAAGGGAGCACTGCTGGGAAATTGCTTCCTCTGCACCTGCAGAGCCTCACTGCTCCAGTTCTTAGTTCTTAAGGGCTTCTTTCCCTGACCAGATTCCTCACCCAGCCTTTCCTGTGGGGGCACGGGGAGAGAGACTTCAGCCCCAGAGACAGGGTTGGGAGCAGCAACCAACAGGCCCTGGGAAAACGGAGCTGCAGATTCTCCAAGATCTCACACTTTGCCAAATTTGGGACGTCTGTCCTGGGTCAGAGGGCTCTCTCTGACGGTGCCAGCTCTGCAGCCCACCGCACAGGGTCAGCAGAGTTTCTAAAAATGCCAGTAAATACCCCCAGATTTGTTCTGAGCTCTGGAACTTGGCAGGGGAGAGGAAAAAAAAAAAAAAAAACAACAACAAAAACCTGCAGGTAGCCCTTGTGACATTTTAAGCTACACAGTTAAAGTTCCGCAAAGTTATAAACAGTTGTGAAATGGAGAACTATCAGACCACCTTGTGACAGATACTTCTTTCAGGGCTGCTTATCATCACAGACAAAAATAAATCCATTAACTGCATTTGGCTTTTGCAATATCCACATCATGTTTAAAGGCATTTAAAGAGAACTCTGCTTCAGGAAGTCACCAGTGTAGCCAGAGAAATCACCTGCTATCCTCAGCAATAAGCAGTCTCCCATCCTCACCAGGTACGTGGTGCACAGCTGCTGGGGGCCAGCCCTGCACGCTGAGCACACCCAGGGCACACCCTCGCTCCAGCACCTCCACGCAGCCCTGAACTCCCCGACCCCGGCTGAAGGAGTTTCGTCAGAAGGTTCAGCCCAGCTCACACACGGCCAGTTCCCCTCTGACAGAAAGCCATTGTCCTCCTGTTCCTCCCAAAAGCCGCTGAGGCATCGTTAGCAGCACGGGAGCCCTCACACAAGCATTCACAGTGCTTAATTACATCAGTTGCAAAACCATGCCTTATCAAAACAGTGTCGTTTTTATGTTAAGCCCTAAATAAGTCTCTGTATAAACCCGTGGATCACAGCAGGTTAACATCATGGGGATTTAATTGCCTCTGAAAACACGCCTAACCCTGACACGTCCAAACTGCTGCCAGAGTTTGTCAAGGTTCCTGGTTCTTGTCTCCGCAGGTAGACGGAGCGCCCCACCACTGAACCTCACGGGTCTGCCAGGCACAGAGAAGCTCAACGAGAAGGAGAAGGAGGTAAGGAAGGGAAGGAAAAAAGGAAAAGGTAATTTATATCAAACATTATCCCCACGGCGCAGGTGTACTCGCACCATCTGTGCCAGGTGCTGTGAACATCACAGCAGCTGTAGGCCCTGACAACTTTTTCCTGCTCACAATAGCCACTCATTCCTTCCAGTCAGCTTAATTGCAGTTAGTGAATATGTACAACACGGCTGCAGCAAATTACCTTATTTAGCAAAGAAAGGTGGAGAGAGCCAAGGTGTCATTACATGCCATTATAACGTCCAGAAATGACACTGTCTTCCTCCATTATGCTCCAGGGTGAGCAGAAGGGTTATATTTTCTTAATGAACATCTATTTAAAAGTGGTAGAGGATTTCATTAAGGCCTTCACTGGACAGATCACGGAGCCTGAATAATGCAGCTCCTCTTGTGCTCCAGGTGTCTCAAAGCCAAACCTCAACCAGTTGTGGTTGTTTGTTTTGCTTTGTTTTTATTTAGCACTGCTGTGAATCACAGAGGTGATAAGTGCGTTCTTGTTTTTTCCATATTTCTGCCCTTTAATGTGTATATCAAGCTCTTTGTATACCCACGGCAGAGCGGGGAATTTGGCTTTCTTTAAGCTACGACTTATTAAGCTTGGCCTGGTGTTGGAGCTTGCAGAGCCACACAGAGCACTCTTGTAGTCACTTCAAGTACTCAGAGGCAGGGGGAAGATGAACAAAACATCCAGAAACGGGACCACAGCCCCCAGGAGAGGGAAATGAAGCAGCAAGGGGCCTGCCGTGCGTTTGTGGCTCGGTTTCTTTTGCAGCCCATTCCAGGCCTATCCTTCAATACAGCTGTTTGGTGAAAGACAGCTCTGAAAAGCTACTGAAATAAAAGGTTTGGGGTTGTTTGTTATTCTTCTTGTTTGCTCGGTTAGTTGGTTTGTTTGTTTTTAAATAGAAGTCATAATCTTAGTTTGTCCACAAGGCAGGTTTCAGTGTTTGCGAAACATTTCAGAGATCTCCCTCTGTGTGCAAACGGTTTCCCCTTCAGTGGGGATGGAGGCACTGAAAATCAGATCACAGGTTGACCATGGACCATGGCATTTCTGGCTCCATTAAGTGCATAAATAATTGTGACTAGGACATTAGCGTGTATGGGGAATCTGATTTCCTTGTCAGCTGAGACATAGAGTCTGAGTTCCTCTGAATTCCACAATTTCCTATCAATGAGGAGCAATCATTAAGCATTTCCTTATTAAAAGGAGGAGACAGCCGGTTTCTCCACTGGGAGCAATACAGCTCACCATCTAGAAGGCAGCTGGTATTTGGAAGCTAAATGGGAGCACAGGAGCCCCTGAAAGCAGCTCTCTGAAGCCTGCAGGAGCGCCTCGTGGTGCTTTTTGCCAAACTTCCAAACACAAAGTGCAGTTTCCCTGCACAGTTTCCCCTGCATGGTTTCCCTCCTGGATTTCTGGAGGGGGCAAGCGTTGTGTGCGTTGCTGCTTTTGTAGAAAGATATTAAAGACTTAGTCTGCAGGGGATTAATAGACAGATGCCCTCCCTGGCTCCTGTCCAGAGAGCTGAATTGCCGGTTGCAAGTCTCTTTGGCATGCGTACTTCCCTTGGTCTGCAAAGAACAACGCCCACACAGGACACACTCATAGTTACGCTCCTGTGAGCTGAGAGCCTGCTTTCATCCTCCTAGTTTATTTTTCAGTCAGGAATGTTTTTGAATGTAGCAGCCAGCAAGCTCCTCCTCTCCCTACCTGTGGATCGAAACAGCTCGTAAGGCAATTACCCTGTGCCTCCCCCACACAAAAAAATACACTGGGAATGTTTTCAGAAAAATATTCACAATGTTACTCCCCCAGCAGAGATCACAGAATGGCAAAGCGTGACAAGCGTTTGTGTTTATTAACTTCGCCTTTTGTCTTCCAGCTCTGTCAGATGGTGAGGCTGGTCCCTGGAGCCTATTTAGAATATAAAGCTGCTTTAGTGAACGAGTGTAACAAACAAGGAGGCCTGAGACTTGCACAAGCTAGAGCGCTCATCAAGATCGATGTGAACAAGACCAGGAAAATCTATGACTTCCTTATCAGAGAAGGGTACATCACGAAAGCCTGAGGACAGGCAGAAGAGCTTTGGCTGGAGCAGACAGATGTGAAGAAGGTTTGAAGTCACTTGGACAGCGCTGAAACATTTTAACAGAGTTGAATGAAGGACATTTCCCATTGTCTGAAATATTTAGGAGCTTCTTTTTGTAAAAAGAAGTAGGAAGCTTTGTTGAGTTGTGTGAATACTGACATTTCCTTGTCTGGTTTCCTTTTAATTCTGCTGTTTAACACTGCTGTTGTCAGAATTACAACACCAAGTAGCACTGGAAAGGATCGTATGTCAAATAAGTTAATCTTAAATGTGAATGGGCATTCACTTCTAACACCTCGTGTAACTAAAAAGGGAATCACGGTACTTTTACTCTGACAGTGACACGGAATAAGGACAGAAGGGCAGCACGTAAGGAGTCACGCTTTTACTTTGTGTGAGTACAGGGCATAGAAATGGGTCCCCTCCCTTCTTGTACTCCTTCTTAAAACAGCCTCAGCTTCCAAAGGAGATAGCACATGCTGGAGGCTGTAAAAATAGAGCTTGCAATAGTCCGGTCTTTTTAACTTAATTATGATAAAGGATGGGAGAGGACATTCCAGGGAAGCTCCTCAGCAGTTATTACTTTTATGTGATACTAGCACATATCACAGCATGAGAGTGCTGTACAAACCAATAAGCTTCATCTGCTCCCTACTTGATCTGCGATTGCCACGTCCTATATAATCCTTCGCTTTCAGTCTTCTGATTTGGTTGCCCCAGCTCATTGGAAAGGCTGGATGTTACAAGCGGAGCGGAGCAGCCTTCAGAACATAAATAAAAAGCCACTCCATACCCTGACGTACTCTCTCACAAAAGATAAAAAGTGAAGAAAACCACAAACCGCCCAGGGCGTGCGCTTTCAGCCCTTGCTGCCAGCCTGAGCGTGTGCCCAGCTGGCCGACAAAGCCAGGGCAAGGTGCAGCGAGTCGCTGCGCAGCCACAGAGCACCCGGCTGCATCAGAGCATCCTCCTTGAGACCTCAGTACGAACCATGTGTGTTTGAAAATGCAGTTGGGTGATGAGGATGGTCCTTTCCAGATGCCGCTTGGCAAGGTTTACCAGACAGTAAATCGTTTATCAGCTTCCACTGCTAATGCACGGTGCAATTCGTTAGCGGGCTCTGACTGAAACAACATTCCGTGAGCAACCTAATGGCCAAAGCAGGCAGGGTGCTGCCTGCTCTCCAGTTGGGGATCGTGTTGAAAAGCCCAGCCTGTAACTATACCAATGCCTATTGAAGAAGTTTGGCTTTAGATTTTGTTTGTTTGTTTGTTTCTGCCCCCCTTCCCCAAGAGTAACTACCCTGTGTACCTGAGGTGCCACTGAATGTGAAGTATTTTGGTTTGTAATAAAATCAAAACGATCCAAAATGCTCAAGTCTACATTCCTGGACTGTGAGACTGTGAAGGTCACGCAACTGCCTGCGTCTGTACCCATCAGCTTCTCACCAGGAGAGAGGAGATAAATGCACAACAGTGGCTGCGTGGACGCGGCACCAAGCTACCTAGTAAGTGCTCCTATTTAAAGGAAAGCAGCAGCAATAAACGACCTACTGGTGACTGACACGAAGCCTGCAGAAATTGAGATTGCATAGACCAGAAGGGCCAAGGGAAGGGACAAAGCTGTAAATGCTTTCCCCTGTTGTCTTTTTACACTAAACCAAAAAAAAAAAAAAAAAAAAAAAAACTGCCTTTGCTCCTGCCCAGCCTCCTATGCGATGACTTCTACAACAAAGGAGTGCGTGAGACAAAGTCACTGGCTCTGTACCTGCTCCAAACACCCCAAAATTGGCTGCATCCCCACCCGGCACACGTGAGTAACAGGAACAGGACTGCAAACATGCCCTGCTTTGACCAAACGCTGCCGAGCTCTGTGCTTTGGGTAGCGCTAAATAATTCGGCCATCTGGAAAGTGTCAGGGAGAAAGGATCTCAGAGAGGGGAGCGCTGCGTTCCTTCAGCTGGACAGGAGGGGAACCAGAAAAGTTTTCTTTTCCTGGGGAAGCAGGGCTGGGATGTTTCCCTCGCAGAGCATCAAAGCAGAGAAACAACAGGTTTTTCTCCTTTCACAGGGCATCTCCAAAGCAGGGAAGGCAGCAGGCTTCCAGCGCGCCTGTGCCAGGCTCAGCACCTCCTCGCTGCGCCGGGCTGAGCTCCCCAGCTGGGCACTAAGCTCAGCTGGACGGATTTCGCAGCAGGTTGGGCTTCCTGGGGCAAGTTTCTCCAGGGCACGATCGCTCAAGCCAGCACCAAGAATCCCTTTGGTGTCAAACGCTGCGCGTTCCCCCCTCTGTGCCCTCCCCGGCACCGCTGTGCAGAGAGGAGGGCAGGCAGCGGGGAGGCCCCTTCCCCTTCTTGCTGCCCACCTCCTCCGAGCTGCTGCCGCCCCCCGAGCCCTTTCCCAACACGCAGGAAAGGCGGCCTTGGGGACAAAGCCACCCCCGAGCTCCCGGCTGCCTCGCTGCCATGCCAGTCCCTCCTGCTTCAAGCCCCAGCTCCTCACAAAATGTCTCCGCCGCTGCCTGCCAGACCCGGCTCCAGGCTCCCCGGAGCTGGCTGGCGCGGCGGTGTGGCTGGGAGAGGCTTTGAGGCGGGGGGGATCTATCTTTATCCGCGCTGGGAAGCGCCATGTGTGGCGCTGGCACCGTACGAGTAATTAACAATAATGAAAAGTTGGGGTTGCCATGGATATGGTGTTCTATTTACAACGCGCATCTCGCCCAGCACCCGGACCCGCGCAGCAGCCCCAGGAAATCAGGAGCCCATTCACAGCCCCGCCGCGTGCTTTTTATTTTTAACTGGAGCTCTGCAGCAGGGCCGCAGCATGGGGAGCAGCACGCGGGGCTCCAGCGCTGCCCCTCCTCACCGAGACCCCTGGGCAGCTGCCAACGGCACGGAGAAACCCAGCAAAATATTGTCAGCCACCCCAAACTAACCAGTCACAATGGTTTTTTGTAAATAATAATAACAAAAGACGGTCCCCACGCACCACTTGAGAGCTTTGCTGCTGGCAGGCCCTCGTTCCAGACCCTGCTTTGGGGTCAGTGTTACTTCAGAGGAGGAAAATAAAAAAGAGCCTGCCCGTGGGTTTGTTCTGTGCGCGGGGCTCTCCCGCACGGCGCTCGGGAATGCCAGAGCTCGTTGGCACGCTGCGGGCTCTCTGCTAAGGATTACAGTTGGTTTAATTAGAGACTCAGGTGAACATGAAAGATTAAATATGGAACAAGGCTGGGGAAGGATGGGAAGGCGGCCAGTTCGGGTTCACGTGCCTATCTGGATACCGGCAGCATTAATTACAGCGGAGCTCCGGCGATAGGGAGAGGCTGGAGCTGTTCGGTCCCTGCACCTTCTTGGGCACCTCTAGCAGCCGTCACACGGGGTGCATGCACGAATCTTTGGCGCTGTTATTTGCCTGTCATTAAAAGCATCAGTCCTTTTTTTCCTCTGACAGCTGCAGCCACAGCAGCAGCAAACACCCTCAGCCCTTCAGTGGCTCAGAGCCGGGAGCTTTGGGCTGCCCGGACCGGGTCCCGGGGGCTCGTGCAGCCCCCAGCACAACCCCGGGCTCCCCAGCTCCCGACGGACGCGGCAGGCTGTGGCGGAGCAGATAACACTGATAACAGAGTCACAAAAAG
The DNA here is from genome assembly GCF_965140915.1 of Aythya marila. Classification (NCBI taxonomy): domain Eukaryota; kingdom Metazoa; phylum Chordata; class Aves; order Anseriformes; family Anatidae; genus Aythya; species Aythya marila. The sequence goes on from NC_139061.1 coordinate 10,208,053, forward strand.
CCCCAGTTCTCGTGCCTGCTCAAGTTCTCTCAGGTGGGGCCGGTGAAACCTAAACCACCACGGGCCAAGCCACACGCCCCAAGCACGTCAGCACACCGCAGCGGTGCCGGGTCGGAGCAGCACGGGAACCCAACAAGCATCAGAGGGGGTAGGAAAGAGCAGGGGAAACCCGAATACGGGGGAGCACTCAGGGTGGCCCAGCGATTTGTGGCTTGGGAAATCTCAGGAACTGCCTGGTCTGCACAGGTCGTGTCCTCGCAGCACAGCGGGGCAGTGCTCTGGGGACAGTCTCCACCGTGTCCCCAACAGGGGCGAGCAGGACTGCGTCGGCTGCATGGGTGCTGTTTGCTAAACACCAAGCGGGGTTTGAGAGCATCACCACGTGCAGGCAAAAGCATGAGCGAGGCTGGAGATCCAGGAGATGTTTGAGGCCCCTGCAGAGAGGCAGAGACCCCAGCTTGGCTGCCCCGGAGGTGGGTGGTGAGCAGGCTGGGACAGGAGGGAGCCGTGGTGGGAGAGGTGCAAGGAGGGATGAGCGCCTCGGGAGGCTGAGCTGCCGGCCACGTCAGCCCCTCAGCCCTCACCTCCCCACGGCACGAGGCACCACCACCCCCAGCCAGGCCATGCACACACGCTGCGGCTCGCGTGGCTGCTCAGCCCCGTGACTCAGTGGGCCAGCACCCGGATGAAGCTCACCCCACCCTCCCGGCACCCCGGCACCCCTCTGCACCCAGCTTCTTGCTGAGGGAGCTGCCAAAACATCCCGCGTTAGGGGGCCCTGCAAGATTCCCATCTCCGCTCGCCCATCTGAGCAGCCAGCAGTGCAACAAGGGCACTCCTCCAGCCACCAGCCGTGGCAGAGCTGCTTCCTATGACCCCACAGACCCCGCCGTCCCCCACAGGAGGAAGAGCAGAGGGAGAATTGGCCCCAGCGCGTGGTGCTTTCCCGTGCAGGGATGCCCGGGCTGCCAGGGCGAGGCACAAGGCTGTACCCGTGGTGACTCAGCCTTGGCACACGCGGCTCCCCGCGGCCGGGTGCACCACGCCTGGGCTGCGGAAGCCCTTCCAGCATCGGCCTCATGAATCAGAGCACCGTGCGGGCTCCGCAGCATTCACGTGCCTTCGCAGCTGACTGCCGAGGTGGCACCGCGGCCACCTCCTGGGCTCCGTGGGCAGGGGAGCTGAGCTGTCCCCTGCCAGGGGTCAGGGAGCACCGAGGACTCACCCCATGGGTTGGATACACAACCTCTCTGCTTCCTTCATCGCTTGAAAGCGAGCAAAAATCCTGCTGTGTTTTGACATTCTCCTGCCTCCCCAGAGAGGCCTCTGGTGACCTACATTTGGCCACTTAAATCATCAGCGGTGACCTAAAGCTCAGGTTCTGTTTTCCCCCATTAACAAGCCGTAGCCTGAACGCCTGCTCAGGGTTCCCTCTGCTCCGCGCTGTCACCTCGCATCTAACGAGAGGCAGCCGACGGCTCCTCAGCTGGATTTTTCTGCAGGAGATCACTCCCTGCATCCCCATGGGTCCCCGAGGCTGTCACTGGCGGGCTGGGGAGCAAGGAGGGGAAGGCAGCACCCCAAAACCACACCACAGCCCCCTGGGTGCCCCGAGGGTGCCGCTCAGCAGGGGCACGCACGCCGCAAGGACAGCGAATGCCCGTGCTGAGCGGTTTGACCGCCCTGCCCTGCTGTCAATAAGGCAGGAGGTCCCGCGGCCCCAGGCCTCTCACATCAGGCGGGGTCCCTGCGCCCTTCCAGGGCTGGGTAAACTCTCGTGTAACCATGGAAACTGGAGAGGATGGCTGGCGGCGGGCGCTGGATTCCTGCGCGCGGCGCTGGGGCCGCTGCGGAAACCGGCGATCTGCTCCCCACTTGGGCGGCCGCGTGGCCACCGCTGATCACAGAGCAGGGCAGGAAAACACCCCGGTGATTAAGCTAATGACCCTAATGACCGGCTGATGAACTGTGGGCCAGACGCACCCTTCGGGAATGCACCCAGGACTGCGCTGCGCCACGCTCACCCCGGGGATGACTGAGCCCTTCCTGGGCTCGAGGATCCTCTTTGAGGCACCACTGACCCCAAACACGGGGCCTCGTGGAGGGGGCCTGGTCCTGCTGCACCTCTCTTGCCCCAGCACCATTTTTGTTTCTCTTCCAAGGGAAGAGAATCAGAATCTTTAAGGTTGGAAAAGATCTCCAAGATCACCTGGCCCAACCACTCATAACGCACAACCCTACGTGTCTAGGGGAAGGAGGGGAAGCCCCCCATGAGCTGCCACCATCCCACACAGCCACGACAGCAGAAGAACACGTCTCTGGTGGGGACCAAGGACAAGCAGGGCCTGGAGTGCCTGGTGGCATGCTCCCCTCTGGCTGAAACTGCCCGTGTGAGAGCCGCCCATGAGCAAACCCTGCAGAGGGGCTGAGCGCGGGGAGGAGATGATGTTTCCTTTTAACTCCCGTACCCGCTTCATTTGCTGCATCCTTGGGTCAAAGGCCTCCAGAGTTTCCCTCTTTGCCTGCTCTAACCCATGCTGAAAACACAGAGCTGCTGGCAGGGTGAAGGTTAAAAGCCCAAATTACACCGGCACTAAAAGCATCCATCCACCGCTGCACGAGTAGTTAAGAACCACCCGTGACAAGCAGCCGGCTCTGCCCAGGAATGCATTTCTCATTTTGTGGCAGTCAGAGGACAAGGGGGAGACGGGGGGGTTGTTTGCTTGGTGCTTGGACGAACACTACGAGGCGCTGAGGCTGCCACCCCTAAAAAACATCCTCATGGCTCTCTGTGCTGCCCATTGCTGACACCCCCCAGATTTGGGCTGTGAGGGCTCCAAGGCACAGTCCCACAGCCCCCAGCAGACAGCCAGGGAAGGTCAGTCCGTCTGGCAGCTCCTCGGCAGACCCGAGATCTCACCTCCGAGCCATCTGCAGAGGGAAACACCTCGAAACCTGCAGGGGTACCCCGACAGCCTACCCACGACCTAACACCCTGCTGTGCCCTCTGCTCTCTGACCCAGGGAAGGGCGTGCAGTGATTCCCATGCTAGGGGAAATAAACAACCCCAGCTGTGTCCACGCATGCTGAGAGCCAGCCCCGGCTGCCAGAAGCGCCAGGGACGGCTCCATGGCACCGGGCAGAGGGGACCTGCTGCCCCGGGGTCCATCCCTGCCCGTGGTGTGGCTCCAGGGGCAGAGGAAGAGCAGAGCAAATCTGACGCAAGACAGAGGCAGAGCAAAGCTCCAGCTCACAGAGCCGAAATCCTTACATTTTCGGTTTTTGGCCTTTTGAGGTTTTCTTAATTTGTCTATTTTTGTTCCTCACCCACCTCCGCGCTGAATGTGATGAGCTCCTTGGCTGGAGAGGCAGGGTTTTAAGGAAGAGCACTGGCTGTTACAAAGCAGAGAGGCTCTTGGAAAAACAGCCTCTGGAGCAATAAACAGATTTGGTGCTGAAGGCTGTGAGGGACGGCTCCATCTGGGCTGCTGAGTCACGAAACCTACTGAAGTGAGATAAAAGCCAGAGGGCTCGGAGGTAAGGGAAGCTTCCTATTAGGGATTTTTGCTATTTTGGTCCAAACACACGACGACAGCAGCAGAAAACGAACAAAACCGAGCCAGGGTGGCAATGCTTTGGAGACTGCTGGCCAGGCGCTGGCAGCCGGGGGGTTAAAGCGGAGGCTGCTGCCTCCTCCTCCTCCTCCTCCTCCCCTGTGTCAGGCCAGCTGAGCTCACAGGCTGCTCCCAGCACGACATGGTGGTGAAGGCAGGGGGGCGCAGACCCCGCCAGCTTCACCTCGAGTTCCCCAAAGCCCACCCCGCTGCGAGAGAAGGGACCCCAGCCCAAGGTGTCCCCTCAGCCCCCCCTTGTCCAGCTCTGTGTGTGCAGGGAGGTCCCAGTCCCCAAAGCATGGGCTCAGCTCCAGCTCTATCCTGACGCTGTCCCCTCCCCATGGGGACCCCACCAGGTCCCCAGAGAAACCCTGCCATGTCCCCCCCCATGCTGGCAAATTCTTCATGGGGACACAGCACGTCCCACCCCTAACAGAGCCCCCACCACGTCCCCACATGGTCACATTCCCTCAGGGACCTGCCATGTCCCACATATACCCATCATGTCCCCACAGGGACTCTGCCACATCCCCATCCCCACAGGGCCCCCGCCATATACTCCTGTCACGTTCCCAGGGGGACCCTGCCACGTCCCTACGAGAACCCTGTCAAGCCCCTAGGCTGTCAAATCCCCACGGGGACTCCCACATGTCCCCACACTGACTCCGTAACGTCCCCAAAGGGACCCCACCACATCTCTACAGGGCCCCTGCCATGCCCCACACTTATTCTTGGCATGTCCCCACAGGGAACTCACTGTGCTCCACACATGCTCTTATCACATCCCCAGATGGGGGGTACAGACCCTGCCACAACCCCAGAGGGACCCTGTCATGTCCCCAGACTGTCACAGCTCCACAGGGACCTGCTGTGTCCCCTCATGGTCCCTGCCACGTCTCTGACCCCACAGGGGCCCCACCACATCTCCACAAATTGTAATGTCCCCACAGTGACACCCCCACAAGGAGCCTGCTGTGTCCCCCTACGGCATTTGTAATGTCCCCACACACTGTAATGTCCCTATCGTGACACCCCTACAGGGACCCTACTGTGTCCCCTCATGGAATTTGCAGTGTCCTCACATGCCATAATGTCCCCACAAGGAGTCTGCTGTGTCCCCTCACAGACCCTGCCACATCTCTGTCCCCACAGGGCCCCCACCATGTCCCCACACGCCGTAATGTCCCCACAGGGACCTGCTGCGTCCCCTCACGGACTCTGCCACATTTCTGTCCCCACAGGGACCCCACCATGTCCTGACAGATCGTGTAGTGTCCCCACACACTGTAATGTCCCTATCGTGACACCCCTATGGGGACCCTGCTGTGTCCCCTTATGGCATTTGTAATGTCCCCACAGTCCCCACACACTGTAATGTCCCCACAGTGACACCCCACAAGGACCCTGCTGTGTCCCCTTATGGCATCGTAACGTCCCCACACACTGTAATGTCCCTATATCGCGACACCCCCACGGGGACCCCTCCGCGTCCCCCCCTGTCCCCACTCCCCTCAGCGCCCTGAGGGGGGGGCGGGCCGGGCGCCATCAGCTCCGCCCGGGGCGGGTGGGGGGGGGCAGAGCCGGGCGGGCTCGGCCCCGCCGTAACCGGGCAACTGGCACCGGGCAACGGCCACCGGGGGGCGGGCGGGGGGGCGGGCAGGAGGCCGGGAAGGAGGAGGGAAGGGAAGGGAAGGGAGGAGAGGCGGAGGGCGGCCCCGGCAGCGCCGTGATCAGGTGGCAGCGCCGCGACGGAGCCGGCAGCCGGCGGATAAAAGTGCTGCCCGCCGCCACGGAGCCCAAGCGAGCCCCACACGGAGCCCAGGTGAGGGTTGCGGGGCGAGAAGGCGTGTGTGTGGGGTGGGGTGGGGTGGGGTGGGGTGGGTTTGGGGGTGGTGGGGAGCTGGGGGGGGTGCCCGACCCCAAACGAGCTCCCCCACACCCCCCCCCCCTTCCCCGGGGCCGGGCAGCGCCGCCGGATCGCGGGGCCCCCCCCCGGTGAGGGTCCCCAGAGGGTGGCTTGGTTGGGACCGTGCCTGAGGGGGCACCGGGAGAAGGGGGAGAAGGCAAAACCCCGCTGCTGGCACCCAGCGGGACCCCCCCTCCAGCTCCGTGCCAGGGCTCGGCGCTTCCCTCACGGCACCGGGTGCTGTGGGGCACCCCCAGCCCTGCCTGGTGCCTATGGGGGTGCTGGCACCCCCCGGCACCCCACTCTTAGGGCACCCCGCTGCCCTACAGCCGGCCCCAGAGCCCCGCCGGCTGCGTGCGCGGCCCTTGACTCAGCTCTGGAGCCGCTGCTCAATGCCTGGCATGTGGCTGCGGGCGGCCGGCGGGGATTGCAACCTGCTCGACTGGACAGCGGGTGAGTCCTTGATCCCTGACGGATGCCCTAATATCACGTTGCGAGTTCGGTTTATCCCTAACGCCGCCGCCACGGGAGAGGCGGAGGGATTAGCGCTGGCCAAATGTTGTCTCTGCTCGTGATACACCGGATCGGCTGTCCCTGCCCTGGCAGGGAGCGGATTCCTTCCCCCTGGGCCTCGCCGTCTCCCTCCAGGCGTGCCGCTGCTCCCCGGGGCTGGGACGGGGCTGGTTCTGCCTTCGCAGTGCCACAACCCCAGTTCCCAAGCGGTGGGAGACCAGTCCCCGGTTTGGAGAGCTCATGCCGGGTCCCACCAGCAGGATTCTGCCACCAGGGCTTGGCTGGCAGAGCCCCGGTGAAGATCAGAAGGGTGGCAGCAGCACAGCAGGTTGTAACCAACCTGTGTCCAACGCACAGCCCCTGCCACGTTAAGGACCTTAGGCAAGGGCACGAGCAGCCCCACTCCCTCTGGAAACAAAGGTGAAATCCCAGGGATTTCACCCAAACCCCAAGGGATCTGCTCCTGCCTCTTGCAGCTCCTCCGTGTTGGGCAGGACGATGGTGAGAGTCGCAGGGCTCAATGCAGTGCTTGAACCCAAGTGAAGGCTCAGAGCTGGAGAGCTCAGGCTGGTTTTGTGTTCAGAAATACGCTGGCTGTGGGGGAAATAGTCCTTAAAATTGGATCTAATGGGAGGGAAGACAAAGTGTGGAACACTGTACGAGAGGGCTGCTTGAGCATGTTTGGGGAGGCTGTAATAGCTCTGAACCAGGCACAGCACAGTTGGGGTCCAGGTAGAAGGCAGGACGAGGAGAGCGAAGCAGCAGCCCAGAAGGCCCAGCGGTGCCATGGAGAAACCTTCCCAGCTTCCTACCACCATGCCAGGCCCCAGGAAGATGCGGCCACCGCTTCCTCCTGTGGGCAGGTTGTTTTCCCCTCGCCAGCCAGGTTCGTGCCTCAGGTCGGTGTGGGAGCTCCTCCCAACCCCGTCCATGGCCAGTCCCCAGCCTGGCCACGTGCACGCTGAGTTACGGCTTCAAAGAGACGCTGAGCAACCACAAGGCGAACGGAAACGTCAACACCTAGCAGGCTCTGGCGTTTGGAAACAGGAGGGAAATCCCCGGAGCACGGCCCCAGGCCTCCAGCAGCTCGGGAAGCGAGCGGGAAGAGGGCAGCCGAGCTCGCACCCGGCACCATAGGCTCACGGGGCACCCCCTGCTGCCTGCCTGACCGCTCAGCTCCTCCTGCCCAACTCCTCTCCCCTTTTAGAAAACAAGAGCAGCCATCAGGGGGTATTTCTCCCCGCAGGACAGCTCAGCAGGTGCCTCTGCGTGCCCCAGCTCCCCAGGCCAGGCTGGGTTGCCCGGCATCCACGCGGGGCATCGCGGGCCCCAGCGAGCCGTGGCTTTCCCCCCTGTAAACATCGCAGCCCCCCGCACGGAGCGCGGCTGCGTGTCTCCTCCTGTTGGGAGCGGGAGGCTGAGCAGTAATTCAGCGGGCCAGGCGTCCCTATTCATGAGGGAAATTGGAATTCGCTCGCTGTCCCTTCTGCCGAGCGCCCATCCATACCAATCCGAGCGTGCGGGGCCTCGAGCTCTGCACCAGCAGCCCAGGGGGTGCTGGCCCCGGGCTGCTCGCATGGGGAGCGCCTGCTGCTGCATGTAAACTCGATTTCCAGCTAATTGATTAAAATCGGCCTCCCTTCCTGTTACCCTAAGCAACCCCATTGATGTGCTCACAAAGTGACCTCATTCCTTACAGCTGCTGCGGGCAGGAGGCCGGGCACAGCCAGCACGCTGCCAGCCCCGCTCGCTTTCTTTGCCTCCAGCTCGTGCTTTTTGCTCCTACAGCCCCTGCTGAACCACCGCAGGGCCTTGGGATGAGGCCACAGCCCCTGCTGCCCTTCCCTGAGGGGGATCCCTCCAATCCCTCCACCCCAGACCCATCAGTCGGGTTCACCAGGGAGCGTTGGTGCTGCCCAGGGAAGGCTCGGAGCGCGCACCAGTTGGCAGAGCCCCCAGAAAGGTCCGGGCGAGCGTCAGCATGGAAGTACCGCACGATTTCCAGGGAGCGAACTCACAGCTGCCTTCAATTTTATGGGTTTTGAAGTGGGCCAGCGGGAACAGTGCCAAGCACAGAGGTGCTCCCCCAGCGCACAGCTCTGCCGCGTCAACGAGAGGCGAAGCCTCCAGCAGCATCCAGGAGCCGAGCAGCCCCGGTCCTGCGAGCAGCCAGCCCGGCCCCGTGTCGTTCAGAGCTCTGAGGAGGTGGTGTCCCTAGGAGGTGGTGTCCCTCTTAGCTGGGGCTGTGCAGGGCCAGGCAGGGAGCTGGGGAGCTTCTGAGCTCCGCGGGCAGCCCAGGTGCCTTCACCTGGAGCCAAGCAAGCCGTGCGCTTCAGAGCAGGGGATCTCTCCCCGCTTGCTTTGAGAGCAGAGGAATAGAGAGCAGTCCCTGGCGTTCAGCTGATGGCACACCTGGCACCGCGCACAACTGTAGGAGCCGGTTCACGCCTCCTCAAGGCTTCACGCTGGTTTTTAGGGAGGTTTCGTGCACCCAACCCAAGTTTTTAAGCAAGGTGCAGATGGCCACGCTGCTGGCCTGGGCCCTGCAGGGGAGCCCCCCGCCTCTTGCTCCGAGCAGCAGACACCGAGCGCAGCGCGTTGGATCACGCCAGGAGCTCCAAAATAACAGACAGCTTTTTTTTTTTTTTTTTTCCCTTTAAAAAAAAAAAAAAGACTGTTTCTCATGCATAAAATCAGCCTGCTGGTTGCCGAGGGAGACCTGTCCCCGAGCAGAGCAGCTGCATCGCCCAGCAGCGCATCAATCCCCGCGCTCCGGGTCGCAGCGGCTCCCCACCTCCGTCCTCCCCAGCAGCCGGGAGGGCTCCCCCACGGCGAGGGCTCTGCGTGGAGCTGGCAGGCCCCAGCTGCCAGGGGAGAGGAAAGGAGAGGAAGCAGAGGCGAGGAGGAGGCGGCAGGGAGCGGCGAGGCGCCCGTGGGCAGGCAGCCTCACGTGGGAGACGGCAGCGAGCAGGGAGAGGCGTGCAGGCAGCGGGAGCAGCAGGCAGCGAGCAGGGACCCTGGCTGCTGGAGCAGGTAGCAGCCCTTCCTTCAGAGCCTTCCAGAGCCTCAGCCACCTGTGGGTTGTTGGTTTTTTGGTTTTTTTTTTTGTTTTTTCCTGCTGCTGTTTCAGTGCTGGAAGAGCAGCAAACAGGGGAGCCGGGCTGCGTGGATGCGCCCAGCCGGGTGAAGGCAGGCACTGCTCACCCCTTGCCCCATCCAGCCCCACCCAGGTGCTGATGACAAACCCTTCCTCCCTGCTCCTGAGTCACAGAGGTGCCTCCTGCGTCCCTGCTGGCAGAGCAGGGGCCTGGCAGCCTCCACACACAGCAGCAGAAGGGGCAGAGCAGCGCTGGGCGTTCAGCAGTTAACCCGCGGGCATGCCCTGATGCTCTGGGAACACCACCATGTTTTTGCTATTCCTCGTTAACCCCTCACACGTTCGCTCAGTGCATTACCCTGGCCGAATGCCTTTCCTCGGGTTGCTGAGCCCAGGACCTCCTGCAGCCGAGCCCTGCGAGCCTCTCGTGGAGGGGAGCTGTGCGTGGAGCCCAGCACCGAGCCTCTGGGAAGGCAGCTGTGTGCACGGGGCACCCGGTTGTGCTGGGTGCTGTGCAGGCAGCCAGGCCTGCCCAGAGCTTCGGGAGGCAGGTTGTTATCTGATTTAACATCTGACAGCTTCCACCCCGCGCTTGCCCAAGAGGGTAACGCGGCCTGCCTGTAGGAACCAGCACGGCACGGGGTTCCCCACAGGCGCGAGGTACAGCCTTTGTCACAGCCACATCTCCCCCTGCCCTTCCCATTTCCCCTTCCCAACCCAAACTGCTCATCCCTGCGGTGACGGGGGCACGCTGCTGGCTCTCAGCCACGCTCCCGAGAGGGGCCTGGGGCACCCACAGCTCCAGGAGCACGGCCACAGACAGAGGCAGCGGAGCAAGCAGCTGCCGAGGGATGGGAAGAGGAGCAAGAAGGAGCAGGTTCAGCACATCCTCGCTGCCCGATGGCCCCAAACCCACTTCAAGCTCCCCCGGACGCGGTACGAGCGAGGCCTGACCCCGGAATGGCTGCAGTTTGTGCTCTCTGCTGAAATTTATTTTAAACGCCGTTCTCCGAGACCATTTCCAAAGCAATTTTCTGTTCAGCCTGGCTAGGAAGAGCCCTGAGCAGACTCATTCATTCAGCGCCTGCAATATTGACTCTTCTCTTTACTGCAGCATTAGAAAGCATTTGTCATCTCTAAAATGAATAACTTTACCTCTCCTGGGAAGGGGGAGAAGCTCGCTTCAGCACTGACATTTCATACACCCAGCCCACAAACCTGCCTCGAATCCCAGATGATGCTCCGGGAAAGAAACCGGGGGCTCCTGCTCCTCTGCCTTTTGTGGGGAAAGCACGGCTCCTGCTTCCCCTGGTCCTCCCCGAGCACTCAACTCGCCGGGACACCTCTCGGGCCCTGCCACCCGCTTTGCTCCGCGGTGTCCCTGCTGTCCCCAGCGCCACGCAGCCCTCCTGAGGCCTTCAGGGAAGAGCAGAACACCGAGGGCAGCAGCAGAGGCTGGAGCAGGCCCAGCCACCCCTCCGGGGATCTGGCCACCGAGTGAAACATCTGCAGGACCTCAGCCAGCCCCGAGGGAGCCGGGGAGATGCTGGTACCTGTGCCGGGTGTGTTATTACCACGCTGCTGCCACACAGAGCGGTACCTGCTGCAAGCCTCACTCCAGTCACTTAGGAACAAGTCAGTGCCTCTGCTCTCAAGCTAAAAGAGCCCTTAAAAATCATCCAGAGCAACAAAGAAGTCGGAGAAAAGGCACCCAGCAGCCCCAGAATAAGAGGCATGAAGTTCAGGCTTGCCAGCTCATTGTCTGAAGCCCAGTGAGCGAGGCCCTCTCACGGCCTAGAGACCGCAGCGTGCTTCACTGTAACCTCTGCCTGCGTTTGCCTCAGCCTTCTGGGCTTTCAGGGGTGTTTCCAAGCCTTTCTCAGGAGGTCCAGGGACCGAGAACGTTTGCCCAGGGGAATTTCAACCTTCATTAACAGAGCTGTGTTTTGGGAACTGAAGCGAGAGGAGGAAATCCCAACTATGCAAGATCTGGGCCAGAAGACCCACGAGCGCTGCCAGCAGTGGCCTTTCTGAGGGAGCAGAGCATCTGATATTCAAACCATCACACAGGTGCTATCTTATCACTTCTGCAACCCCTCTCACCACGAGAGGAGCCGCTCTGCCATCAGGAAACCAAGCTGGTGTCTCACCCAGCTGCCCCACGGAGCTGGGCACAGGCAGCCTCGCAGGGCTCAGCTTTCACGGGCTCCCCTGCGGCAGGGCACCTGCCCCACGTCCTGGGGGATCCACCACGGAGGAACCACACAGCTCAGCCTCTGGGTACAGCAAAAACAGCCACACGAGCTCGCCAGACTTATCCCATGCAGCGACGCAGTGTGCTGGAGGCACCGGGCGAGGAGATCCTGAGGAAATCCAGTCCTGGGGCAGAAGCGAGGTCCCTGCTGCAGCAGGGGCTGGGCAAGCAGCACCACAAACCCCTCCTGAGGGGAGCTGGAGGCTTTGCAGACCAGGGTTATCTCCGGGCTGTAATTACCCAATCACTTCCCCCACCCCTCGTTAAGCAGAACCCTCTGGTCCCTGGACCCCAGGGACCCCGTGCCACCGGGGCTGGGGAGCCCCAGGACCCCACTTGGGGTCCCCAGCGGGAGGAGCAGCAGCAGCAGCCGGCGTCTGTGGCTGGGGAAGCGTGTGGCAGAGCCTGGAAGGGGTTTGCTGTGGGTCAGGGCTGTTGCAAGATTAATTAGCCTGTTAATTGGAATCAGCACAGCGATGAGGGTGCCGTGGCAGGAGCACCTGGTGGCAGCCAGCCCACCAGCGAGCCTTGCTGCACCCCGAGCCTCTCCTCGTGCTTGTAGGGAACAAAAAACCCCGGTGCTGAGCTGGCAGCGGGGAGCTCTGCGTGCTGGGGACCCTGCTGCTGCCCCAGCACCGCCACACAGGTACGGGTGGCTCGTTTTTTCAGCTGGTTCCCTTGCTTTTTTGTTGTTGTTTTGCCTGGAGCAGCAGTTGGGAAGAGCCGTGTGGCTCCTTCCCTGGGAAGCGCCGCACAGAGAGGGGCAGCGCTGGGTCACAGCGGGGCCATGCCAGGAGGAACGGGGTGCCCTGAGGAAGGCAAAAGGCATTTCATGGGAGCGAAACAGCAGGATGCAGGGAGCCTCTGGCAGAAGCTGGCTGGGGCCAGGCGTGAGCATCAGGAGGAAACGCAGCTCCCAGGGCAGCTGAAGCCTCTCAGCGCCACCTGAAGCAGCCACGCCGCGATCAGCCCCTCGGAGCCCCTCCAGCCAGCCCCGGGGAGGTGGCACGTAGCCGAGACGTGGGCCTGCGGGCACCCTGCCTGCGCTCCCAGCTGGCCCCAAAACCACCCGGTGCCCTGCTGCTGCGATTGGGGCTGGCGCTGCCATCCCTTGTGCCGCTCCTCCCGGCTGAGCGGTGCCCCCACACGCGGGCAGCTCGCTGCCAGCCCCGGCGGCTGCAGAGTTTGCCGAGCAAGCCCAGCCCGGCACATGCAAATGCCCGGATAAGTCGGTGCCTGCCAACAGGAACCGCGTTATGGAAAGCAGCGAGGCCCTTCCCAAGGCACCCCGAGTGCCCCGAGCCCCCGAGGGGCTGCAGCGAGCGCCTGCGCGGCCGGCTCCAGGCGGGGACGCCGCCGGCTGTCACAGCCCCGCTGCCAAACCTAACCCTGCTCTCCCCGCCGAGGCCATCCGCCTCGTCCATCTTAACGTTTTTAAGACCAAAAGGTTCTCCCTGCTGGCTTTTGACACGTTAGATCTCGTCTTTTAATCAAAATATAAATCCTTGGGCTGAGGAGGAAATGTGCACGGCACCGGAGAGCGACGCACCCTGGCATGGAGCGCAGGAGGGCAGGATCACGGTGAGGAGGGCAGGATCACGCCAGCACCACGTGGAGCTGGGGCTGCAGGACCCCGCGGGGACACGGCTGTCATCTGCAGCCCCACGGGGCCAGCAGCACGCACTGACCAGGGCTGGCTGGGGCCTGGGATGCAGCAGAGGCTGCCTTCAGGCTCGCATCTCCTCCAACGGCGACGCTTTGTGCCCGAGGACTGTTGGTGTAACAAAACGCTCCCTTCTCCCCACTGCCTGGCACCCGTGGATCAAACCAGGGCTGGCAGAGGGGGCTCAGGCGCTGTACGGTGCTCCCAGAGGTGGGGTGAGCCCCGCGGGTGGGCCTGGGGGCTTTTGAGCAACCTGTGGAGCCGTGCCCTCCTGTTTGCTAAGGCCACATCCCAATGGGACCCGATGGGACTTGAACCCTGACCACCCTGCTGGCTCGTGGCACCGCGAGGACTCGGGCGATGTTTCTGTTCAGGTGCCGTGCGTGGTCTCTCTGAACCAGTGACAAATGAGCAGACGAATATCTGGGTTCAGCACCTTGTAAGAGAAACCTGCAGCGTGTTTGCGGGTCACCTCCACGCTGAGGCTTCCCAGCCCTCCCGGAGGGAGGCGTGGAGCTCAAAATCCTGTTTGGCTTTGCCTTCTGCCTGCTCCCAGCTCCACCAGAGCTCCCGGCCCGCCCTGCCTGCCGGCAGCACCGCAGCGAGCGTGCACACCGCTGCCCTGCACCCGCGGCCCCAGGCCCGCTTCCCCTCGCTCCGTGTCATTTCCTTCCTCGTTTTTTGGCCATGCACAGGGAAGCTGAGCCCTGTCCTGCTGTCCCCAGGGGCTCGGTGGCTAGCTGTGGAGCGGGGCTGGCTGCTCAGGGCTGCTCCGGGGGCAGGCGTTGCTCACGCTCTCCCTGCGTGGGCTCCTGCAGCGCGTCCCCGCGGGCGGCTCTGCCGCTGTTCCCGTGCTGCGCCCACGCTTCTGGGATTTGTTCATTTTGGGCGAGCTGGAGGAATACAGGAAGGGGATGCTCCCCCAGCCCTCTGCTTCCCCGGGGAGGGATGCTGCAGCTCTTGGCACCAGCTCTGCCCCTTCACGCTTCCCCTGCGATCCCGGCGCCTCTCCTGCTGGCGCGGTGCTGGGGACAGGGAGCTCGAAGCAGAGCCCTCGCAGGGGGGGTTCCAGGGGAGAGAGCTTCGGGCACTGCCTGAAGAAATGCAGACCCACCCCAGGGCTCTGGGAGTAGAAGAGAGCTTGGTGGCTGCTGAAGGCAAGGGTATGTTTGTAAGGCTTGTGATGGAAGAGGAAAACCCCAAACACTTCCCAGGTGTCCTGGGTGCAGGGAAGGAGAACTTAGAGTGAATTCCTGGGATCCTGGCTGGGCCCACAGCCTGTTAACTCCCACCTTTTCTTCTCTTCCCAGCTCAGGGCTGGACACACACCGCGGGACATCCCAGCATCAGCAGCCCTCCGCGTCCGGGTGCCAGTCGGTGATCTGGAGCAGCTTGTTTCGGAGTGTAAGTGCCCAAATCCCCTGTGCTGTCAGTAACAGACCTCTGGGTAGGGATTTCCTATGCTCCAAGACCTCCATTCCTTTGGAAAAACACCACGTTCACCGCTGCTCCGGCGGGGTGGCTGGGGGGGGGGGGGGCTGCAGGGGAACCTGGGCGCTCGCAGCTGCAGCAAAAATCTTCCTGGCGGGGCACGAACCCTCGCAGCGCCTGCACTTGGGGCCCACGGTTTCAGGAGCTGCTCAAGTAGCTGCCAGCAGGGAACAAGCCACAGAGGAGACTGTGTTATGCTCGTTAAGTTACCATACTGCACATGCATGCCAAAAATGTGCTGGCAGCGCTAGCGGCTGCTGCTGAGACCTGCCGGCGTTTCCCAGGGCCCGGGCCGCCCGCTGCGCCGTGGTGCCAGGGTGTGCGAGCTGCAGGCAGAGCCTTTCAGCCCTTTGGGGGGGCCCAGCTTGGCTCTGCACCCACCTCGGCCTCCCCTGGGAAACAGGGAAGGAAAAAACAGGTAGGGAAAGCAGCAGGGAGAGGTGGCACCTCTGGGAACCACCACGGTCCCCTGGGGCAGGCAGCGCTGCTCTGGGAGCGCTGAGGGCTCCGAGCCTCGGAGCTGACTGCTGGGGGCAGGCACCTTCTGCCCCCCAGCACCACCCAGAGCCCTCCACAAGGAGCCCGAGGGCACCACGGGTGGGCTCAGACATGGCTGGGAGGTGCAGCAGCAGCTCCGCACCCCCCGGGCAGTCCCAGCTGGAGACGGCGCAGGTAGAAGTGACTCGCAAGTTATTAACGCTCCGGGGCTCGTCCCCATGCTTACAGCTTCTCCGCTGGCTTTGGGGAAGTCCTAAAGGAGTAGGGGAGATGAAAGCAGGTATTTTGTTTTGAACTCCGGCCTTTGAAATAGCAGGAGTGCCCAGATCTCATCCTTCCTGGGGCCCGCAGCAGGCGAACCCAAGCCTGTGCAGAGCGTGGCTCTCTCCAAAACATTCGTCAGTCATTACGGCAGCAGGAAAAGAGCCTCCCTTGTCCCTACCTCTGCTTTGGTTTTACTCTCGGCTTCTGACAGAACCAGGTCACTCTTTCCACACTTCCTCAGCCTCGCGGAGAGCCGATTAGCGATCGAGATGGACATGACTCACCGCCTTTTCTAATGAGCAACTTTCCTATGTTTATGTATTTTGGCAGGGCCTCTCGTATACCTAAAAAAAGCAGGGTGGCACTGGGGAGAGGGCAGGGTAAATTGCTGGCATCTGTATCCAGCCTGAGCCTCTCACCATCCCCTTGGACTCCAGCCAGCTGTGAAGTTGCTGCTTTTGAATGCGAAAAAGGTGTAACCAATCTTCCATGCGCTAATCTGGCTGAAATTCTGTCCGGGCCCACAGGTAGGCTGCCTAAGCCCTTGACGAGTAATTGGACCCAATTAGGCTGGAAGATTTTTTTGTTTTGTTTTGTTAATATCTGTCCCCTGGTAATAAGCACCGCACAAACCCAGAACAACCTTACCCCGCCGAGGTTTGCCGAGCCCACAGCGGGGCGAGTGGGGTTTTCCTTCTCTTGCACAGACGTGGTCCTGGTGGACGGCCGCCCGCTCACCCGGCCTTGCTTGTGTTTTGCAGTGACGAAGCGGTGGAAGCTCTCGCTGCCCTAGCCCCGCCAGGCCAGACAATCCTTCCCTTGGCTGAAGATCCCGTTGGATCCCTTCCCATAATGGAAGTGTGAGTGCCAAGATCCTCCATGACCTCCAGAAGCCACAACTCCTTACCGAGAACTCTGATGGCTCCACGAATGCTCTCTGAAGGTGCCCTCGGGGGCATCGCCCAAATCACCCCCTCGCTGTACCTGAGCCGGGGCAGCGTCGCCTCCAACCGGCACCTGCTCCTGTCCCGGGGGATCACCTGCATCATCAACGCAACCATCGAGATTCCCAACTTCAACTGGCCCCAGTTCGAATATGTGAAAGTGCCTTTGGCTGACATGCCCAACGCCCCCATCTCCCTGTACTTCGACAGCGTGGCCGACAAGATAAACAGCGTGGCGCGGAAGCACGGGGCCACCCTCGTCCACTGCGCGGCCGGCGTGAGCAGGTCGGCCACGCTGTGCATCGCCTACCTGATGAAGTACCACAAGGTGTCCCTGTTCGAGGCATACAACTGGGTCAAATCGAGGCGCCCCGTTATACGCCCCAACGTGGGCTTCTGGAGGCAACTGATAGACTACGAGAGGAAGCTGTTTGGGAAGACGACGGTTAAAATGGTACAGACACCATATGGCATCATCCCAGACGTTTATGAGAGAGAGAGGAGACCCCTGATGCCTTACTGGGGAATTTAATGGGACTGCAGGAAGCACAACAGAAGGGACACGCTGTTCGGAGTCGGCCAGACTGGAGACATTCCCTTCTCTTTCTACAGCCAACTTTGGTTCTTTACCATACAGCAGAACCTCAACTGATTCTCACCTCACTAACCTGCAAGGCCAACGGTTCCCTTCGACGCATTTCTCTCTACAGGGATTCCCCATCCATATTTCTCTGATTTAGCAGAACGAGGTCTCCTTATAAGTTTATTCTCCTTTCATAAACCTTCCCTCTCTTTTTAGTCAGTTTATTAGTATCCTACGAGGAAAGGCCTAAGAGGCATTTGGCAGAGTTGATGAACAAAGTGCGCTTTGTGATGCGGTAGCCTGGATATTTCTTTAATAGCTTGTTTGCTTCCTTGCAAAATCCTGTAGTGGCTAGGGAGCGGCGCTAGCACAGAGCGAGAGAAGTCCTGCTCTAGGGCAGGGGGTTTTACCAAGAGCCAGGAAGGAAGGAGTGGAGTTGTGTTGCTAGTGCTGGTGTTTTCTTTAACAGCTGTAGTGACTCTCAGTATATAGTGTTTGAGATCTTTAGTCAGCTCTTAATCTGTATTAAAAGTCAAAAAGAGTGAAGTCAGTCCGTGTCAGCCACAAGTAAAATAAAATCTGAAAGATTGGAATCAAAATAAATACAAAGTCCTTTTTCACTCATTCCATGCCGGGGCAATAGTCCTGGAGTACACTAACACTTCTGAAAACCACTGGTGTTTTTTGTGGGTGGAAAGTAAACAGAATTTGTCCATGTGTGGCTCAAGACAGACGTGGGAGGTTAACCCTTCCCGCACTGACCAGCCAAAGAAACGTTTAGGAAACTGTGTGCATGGCCACCTTCCAAAAGGGCTGAGCTGTGTTTTCTAATGTTCAATCAACCAGTAAATTGGAAGTAGGTAAATCCGCTTGATTACTTAGCTCTAAGTACGGTCGTGATCTGCCTTAGCCCATTTCTAAAACACTTCATTATGTCCTCAAGGTTATGTTGCATTCTAGAATTATTCTGCACAAAGAGGCGATCTGTGAAACCTCCCAGATGAGGATGGCTTTATGGAGAAGGCTTTGCCTTGTTCTGTTTGCGAGGAGAAAGATTCCAACCTGAGAAGTGGGAGAAACCTTCCTGTGGTGTAACCACTGCGAGCCGAACACCGCTCCTCTCCCCGCGCACAGCAGGGACCGGGTTTCGTTACCACATCACCAGAACAAAGCAAGCCCCTTCCTCAGTGAGACGTTTGTGTCCTCTGCTGCATCTCAGAAGGAGGAGTACGCAGATTGCTGGATGCTGAGATAGCTATCTGATTTAAATGAGATTCTATACTTGTAAAAAAAAAAAATCAATAAAGATTAAACAAGAACATGTGTTGGCTTCCTATTCAGAACTGTGCTAATGTATCTGAAGTAACAGTGGGAACACGGTGTAATCCTGAGCAGGGGCTTGATACGAGTCCTGAGCAAAATAACGTGATCTGTGCCAGTCACTGGGCTGATCTGTTCTCAATCCATCCAGGGGGCCTGCAGCTCCTGACCATCACCATCAGGACAGCCAGGCAAGTCCTTTGGCTATTCCAAAATCAGTTACTGCAAATTCCTCGATACTGCAAGGTCCAAAAGGAGTTTCCTACATGCAACTACAGCCCCTTCCACCTGGAAACCCTTCTTTTACCTAGGGTGCACTTGGACAGAACTGCAATTGAAAAAGCCAAAGTACTTTAGCACCATTTTTCCTAACATCAGTGGATGCATCTCAGAGCAGTCCTGCACCGACAGAGGAAGTCTTTTTCCCACTGAAATGAGTGAGTTTTTTTTGCCATGAGCTGTGACCTGGTCAGGTTTTGCTGGTTGTGTCTCTTGGCAGTGCAGTGACAAGCAGACTGCCCATGTAAGAACTGCATTCTGCTCATCTTCCTCCCCAGTTAAACTGCACCAGGACAATGGTAAGCAAGAAAATGAACGAGAGATTAAAAATGAAGACTGATAATTAGTCTGCAGACATTCTGAAAGCATGACATATTGGAGGGGAAAAAAATCTACTTTCCAAATTAAACACCTACAAATTGACCATGTATAATTTAACAATATTATACTATTAATAATATTGTTTTAAAATATAATTGCCTGATAAAGCACATCACGAAATAAAGAATTCATTAATAAGAAATACCCAGCAAAGAGTATATTATGGAGAATTGCCTCGGTATTAATACTTACTGGTATTTCTCTGCACAAATTCCTCGTTCCAAGAGCAGGTATTTACCTGAGTGTTTTTCCCCTCAAAATCCATTTTTTCATCACGCATCCTTAAACTTACAGAGACCAAAGAGGAGAGCACAGCACAGCTCAGACTGCGGTAAGCACACCTGCTGGGCTCGAGGGAAACCTCGTTCCTCCTACTACCCATTCTGGAAAGCGCCCACCTGCGATTGTTTCAGAGTGGTTGGATGTTATTTGGGGAGGCATCTTGCAGATATGAGCCATGAAGACGACTTTGCATACACAGCTTCACGTGAGGCCCTTTTGGTCAAGCTCTTTGAGTTTCTCCCGAGCCAGAGGATGTTTCTCAGCCCTGATGCTACCCGGGGAGCGCGGTGGCAGCTCTGCTCCTGCAGGCAGGGCCAGGTTTTGTCCAGCTGCGCCCCAGAACAAGCCCCTCCATGGCTCTGTCGGGAATGAAACGGGTTCTTTATTGAAATCGAGGTTTGAATCCCAACAACAGATTTGTAAGTCACTGCAAGAATTAAGGGAGCGAACAATTGACTACAAAGTCAATTAATAACACTTTTCCTCCTTGGATTTAAAATGTCTGCAGTGACTCCAGCACAGCGCAAACTGAAACAGCTCCAACACCTAATCACAAAACCGCTTCTGGAAGACAAATAGCATCTCCCCAAGGGGGAGAAAAAGGAATCACAATATGAAGAGACGTTTTCTGACCACTTTTCTTCATAAAATTATGACATTTATCTTTTAACATTGAGAACTGGAATTAAATACCGGCCCGGAGATCAAAAAAATCTTTCAGAAAAAGCAGTTAGTACAATAGCAGCTTTTATTGAAAAGGCAGTTTTTGTTTCAAGTTTAATTAGTCTGACATGAAGCTAACTAGAAAACAGCATTCGTTGGGTTTTACCGAGCTCCACTCGCCCCTCGTTTCTGCTGCACCGCTCTCAAGGAGCTGCTGAAAGCAAACCCAGGTGAAGGGAAGCTGCTGCCGGAGCTGAAAATTCAGAGGAATGTTCAAGAGCAGGATGTAACAATTCCCACGCCACAAATAACCTCCCAGCTGCTACACAGCAAACACAACAAGCTCGCGAAGGTACTCGAAACAAAACGTGACAGCGGCCGGGCAGGACACAGGCTGGAACAGTTGGGTTGCTCCCGAGCGCTCCTGCCACCGAGGAAAAGCCAAAATGCACTAAGATAGCACAGAAGCATCAGGAACACAACTGGGCAAAATGATATAAATTAAATCAAGCAAAGGAACAATCTCTTACAACTCCAAATATACACAAATACATAGAAAAATCACTTTTCATAGGTAATCCCAAGGCAGCTCCAGAGAACACACACATTAAAAAAAAAAGGAAGAAGAAAACCAGTTTTTCTTTTTTTTTTTTTTTCCTAAGGAAAGAGTACATCCAGCAAGAGGAGCTGTATTTATAAAATTCAGCACAGCCAAAGCAGAAGGCAGCATGGCCATTAGCCTGTATGCAAAGGAGGCAGGGGAACATGGTCTGGTACAATGCACTGTAGAAAATACTGTAACCTTGGATACAGATTGCAAGGACACCGGGCTCTGGCTAGCAGTGCGATGGCTGAGGAGATGCTGAATGCAACAGTGAGTCATTTTAATGACTGGGGTATAGGAGTGAAATGATCCTCGTTGTGCAACGCCTTTATCAAGGGGATCTGCATGTAAAACATTTGATGTATTCCCATGACGTAAAGGTGTTCAGAACAACGGCTCCTGCTTGTCACGAACACATTAATATTGCCTGCTGCTCTCCCTTCTGTAGGGAGCAAGTGCCTAGCAGTGTCATACTTCAGTAAGCTCTGCTGCAATTATAATTGTAAATGTCGATTCCTTACTTTTATGGGCCAAAAGCCACACCGGCTACAGCTTAGAGAGGGAACTTGCTTAATAAGTACGTGGCAAGAAAAACATCACTGGAAAAGGCTTTTATGACAGCACATCTCCTACTGCATTTGAAATATTGGTTGCTTTAAGTTTCACATTGTGGCCTTTTTTTTTTTTTTGTGTGTGTGGCATTCTCTTTTAATTAGAAAAGAACACGTACCCAGTTAAGTGTTCAGGAACTGTGGTGGAAGCCCGTGCTAACAATAAATTCCCTTTTCCCAATATAGCATTTTCATAAGCAGCAGCAGCCTTTGCGTCAGCCAGATACAAAAACCACTCGACAAGTCCCCTTGCTAGCAGCAAGGCGAGGCATTTGCTTGAAGCCAGACAATGCTTAAGTGCTTCTGTAGCTCAGCGTGCAAAGGCAAGTGCTGGCTTACTGTGCTGCGCAGCCCCCGACCATCAGTGGGAACACTTCCGCTGGTCCCCAGCAGCCCCTAATTACGAGGGAAACCGATGGATGTGGTCAACAGCTATGGTGTAGGCTACTGGAACTATTTCACACCTAATATGTGAATCAGAGAGCAAGCAAAGACTGACTGCTTTTTTCTTTTTTTTTTTTCCTCTTTTTTGATAATTACTGGGCAGCAGAAGGCAAGCAGTCACTGTCGCACTATTGAAAATCTGCCACTTGATTAGCTTGAGCTTGCAACTGGAGGCACAAGTTGCTGAATTTATGAATAAGCTAATTTCAGGCAGGAGAAAGATTTATTTTAATTTGGGTAAACAAGGGGCCGGACACCTAACACTCTTATTAGCCAAGATTCTTTAATTTGGCATAATTAATTGTGTAGTATAGCTAATTCTTCTTATTATTTTTTTTTAAATCACAGACTGGCTGAGGCTGACAGGGACCTCAGGGTCCCTCTGGTGCCACCCCAGCCCCAGCAGGGCCACAGCCCCACATCCAGGGGGCTGCTGGAGCTCTCCCAGAGGAACCCCCAGCCCCTCGGGCAGCCTGTGCCAGGGCTGTGACACCTGCAGTGTTTCCTGATAACCTCCTGTGCTCATTTGTGCCCATTGCTTCTTGTCCAGGCACTGGGCACCACCAAACAGAGCCTGGCTCCATCCCCTTCACATCCTCCCTGCAGGTGTCTATAGGCATGGATGAGATCCCCTCGAGCCCCCACTTCTCCAGGCTGAACATCCCAGCTCTCTCAGCCTCTCATAACAGGAGAGGTGCTCTGGTCCCCTGAGCATCTCGGTGGCCCTCCACTGGGCTCTTCCCAGTATGTCCAGGTCTCTCTTTTACTGGGGGATCCAGCCCTGGGCACAGCGCTCCAGGTGAGACCTCACCAGAGCAGAGCAGAGGGGAACGAGCACCTCTCCGGACCTGCTGGCGATGCTTTGCCTCATGCAGCCCAAATACCACTGACCTTCTTGGCAGCAAGGCCACGTTGCTGACTCGTGTTCAGCTTGGTGTCCACCAGGCACCCCAGGTCCTCTTCTGCTGAACCCCATGAGATGTTTGTCAGCCCAAGCAAAGATTACAGAGTAATCTTGTGCCTTGCAGTCACATCTGCCACCTCCTTCAGGGTTTGTGGCTGCCTCCCATCACAGCCCATGGGCTTGTGACAGTCCAGTTTGCTCAAGTGCTCCCTGACCTTATCTTCTTCCACCAAAGAGAAGGCAATTTTCCTCTTTGTAATTTTGATTTCAGCAAATAATTACTTGTCAACGTCAGCTACTTGCAACGAAGGCAAGACTAGCTTGAAAAAGCTGTTGATATCTTTGGAGAAAAGAGATTTTCTAGAGAACTGAGTTAAACTGAAGTTAAAGAATGAAGCAAACTGAACAGGATGTATAGTGGTAAGGCTCTTAAAATAATGCCACGAAGCTCCCAGTGGGTTAAAGTTCTGTAACTATCACTGCAGCTGATGGCACTGTCATCATATTGAAAGAAAGAAGCGGTTACTTTAAGTTTATGGGCAACACTTTGTGATGGTCTGTCATACTAATCTCTTCCTATCAGATAGGTGTACCTACCATAAGCAACAAAATGACAGCCTGCCTCAAAAAGCAGTCTGCTTAAGCCCAATTTTCGGCGTTAGATCACACCCACCTGCAGTAGGAGCTAAGGGCCTCCTTGCACTGCCAGTTCTGAGTCAGGAAAACACATTCTCACAGACAGCACTGGATTGCACAAGTTAGATGCATGCGTCCCATCAGGGGAAGCAGGTAACACACAAGGGACTATAAAAGGGACTATATACAGGAGCAGACGCGCAGTATCAGTGGAGTCCAGTTTTCAGCAGTGATGCAGCCACACAACTACCACAGTGTCAGAAGCGTAACAAACCACACCTGTAGTCCAGGACAAGTCCAAGAGCAGACATTAGCCAGTATTTACAACAGAACGGCAAAGATTTCTAGTTTTAAAATCCAGTTGCCCGTACTAAAGAGTCCAGATATGATAGAGAAAATTTAAACAATTTTTCCATGTTCTTAACCCCCAGTACTAACCAGTTAAGCATATGAATACTTCATAATAATTTACAATTCAGAACAGTTGAAAATTTAAATAAACAATGGCTCTCTACAGTCTAATTCCTTCCAAGTCAGTAATTCATTTTGCCTTGGAAGTTACCATGACATGTGCATTGTATGCATTGTAATAATGTAGCAGCAAATATTTAAAGAAAAATATCATGATCCAGCCACCCAAAACATTAAGAAAAGATTTGTTTGCAAATATGTAGTCTTTAAGTGTCACTTCCATGCAAGTCAGTCTAGTATTTCAGTTTGTCTTGGAAACTAGGTGCTGTCCTCTCACAGAGGTCTGTACACTTGGACAGCAGACTGGCTTTTTGTTTGTTTGTTTCACAAAGACCTACCCGCTTTCATATTGAGAAAGAAACGCCACATTTTGTGCCACTCCACCTTTTTTTTTCTGGTTATTTCTGAAACCCAGCCATTTCAAGTACAATTCTTCACGGGGAACTTCCATATGCGAGAGTGGCTTTAATCCACTGTTGTACAGAAATCAAAACAAAGCATTTCAAACCCTAGCCACGGCTCAAAGAAGCCTTTCCACTTACTCTATCGCACCATTGACCCCAAGCGAGGTGCATTTTCAGACCCGATACTCCACCTTCAGTGTGACCGCTTTCAGAGCAGGTCGGGCAAAATGAGACCCGGAGGCTTTGGCTCCACACAGTTGATCCAGAAGTTTGCACAGCTGGCGTGGTATTGGTGTCCTCCATATGCCAGCTTAAAATTATCCGTTTCTGAATTAAAGGCCTAGAATAACAAGAATTGAAACAAGTATGACAGTCTTATCTTCTCCAGGATATAAAACAGAGTGGAAAATGGCTATCGCAGAGGCGTTCACCCCCAGATGGCACAGCATGGCAGAACCTGGGCTCTCTCACTCTGAACGAGCCATCTCCACTTGCAGAAGCAGAGCAGGCAGGCAAATATTTCAGTTTAGTCTGCAGAAATGTTTGCAGGTGGACAAAACCTTCAGCCACCACACCTGATGGTGCTTAGTCTGCTACACGGTGTGTGAGAGGGAGCCACTCGAGGAGTATTCTCTCATCTGACACCTGGTAACTAACTCATCTTGTTTCACGTGTCCTCTAGGAAACAAAACCTTGTTCTGCTGGCTATCGCATTTATTTTACAGGGTCAAATTCTGCCATAACTTAGGCAGGTGCAATTCTTGATATTAGCATTATCCTACCATACTGCTGGCTCAGGTTGGTCCCCTTTTTTTCTGGTAATTGAATCTGCTTTACAATAGGAGCGCATGAAGCCATGAACAAGCTTAAAGCATCTCAATGTATGTTGCTAGGAGATACTGCTTAGATGTGATGGGAAAACGAATTTTTTTTATTATTATTTTTAAATAAATCTAGACTCTTGGGGATAATGTTGATTTTTTTTTTCTTCCAGTTCAGAAAGAGAACAGTTAACAGCTGTTTCTACTTCAGCAGCATTCCCAGTGCTTCACAGCTACCTATTTAAAAAATATTCTAAACCTGTTTCCCACACTTTGGATTTCCTGCACAGACTTCTAAAAATGCCATTGCCTACTCCATATAGCCAAAAGGCAATACTTGTAGCAAAAACCCTAGAGTTCCCCACCCTTCTGCAACAGACACACAGACAGCTACAAATTCAGAACCTCGCTGCGGTGAGTTTTCTACCACACAACAGAAGTAGCACAAAACCAGAAAGCTATTCACAAGAAACAAGCATGCAGACAAGACAAAAGGGAGGCTCTAGAGCATGTTAGTTGATCGGATCAGGTATTACAGTCACAAAAAATGACTAGAAGAAAAGGATTCATGATTGGTACAATTGAGAATGACAGCTGAAGGCCAGTTTGCAGTTCAGCCTTTCACACTCAACTAGGAATGATTCTATAAAGAATTTTTTACAGGTTCATACTTTTCTAGGAAGCTCTTCCACAGGTTTCTCTTCTTTCTGAAATAACGTTGAAACCAAAAGGTCAGCAAAACTGCCGATATACATTAATTGGTTGGCATAATTACTTTGTACACATCCTGGGATTCCCTCCCAGCTCTACTAATTGCAATAGTCCCCTCCTGGCAATCCACAGAGATGCATTGCATAAAAGAAAGTCATTAAAAGATTTATATCTGTATCTGTATATGTATTTTTTTTTCTCAGTATTCCAGTTCTTTCCTGTAATGAAGAATTTAACTTTTCAACCCTTTTCTCCACATCCATGTCACACCCAAAGCCCACTGAGTTTAGGCCACTGACTGGTCTGAGTCCCATCTATTGATCAGATTCTGCCTTTGCTTCCAGTTACAAATTACAGCCATGAAAATTTGTAAATGTACCCCAAGCCTAAATGGAAGTCAAAACTGTAAATAAAAATGAGTTTAATGAAAGAGGCCACGATACTTACTTTACTTCTTGAATCCACATTTAGGAGGCACACTCCACAGGCAAGATCTTGGGCATTTTTAATCCCTGGACGCAGCATACAAGAAGAGAAATCCAGTGAGTTTTCATCTGGCTAAAGAAATGAAACAGTAAAATTTAGGCATTTTCAATGACTGAAAAAAATCCAGATATGATAAAAATTATTTTTCTGGTTGTAGCAGAGACTTATGGCATCACACAGGCAACAAGTCAGAGGTGACGTTATATTTTCTCAGACCGATGCATGATTTAATCAAAGCCATTAGTATGTATTTGCAGTCCTGCAACGCAGTCTCCATCAGCATTAATTTATAACACTCCAGCTCTTGAAAAGGGGTTAGACTACAAAGGAAATAATTCTTAAGTTCCATGTTCCCACATCAAAAAGGGAAGAAATTTCTGAGGGAAGAGCCCGGGCAGCTGCTGCTACATTTCAACTGCAGCGTATTAAGAACTGGATGCAGATAAACAGCGGTATGCAACAGCTATTTGTGCAGCTGCGAGGAAACGAGGCGCTGGCCAGCACAGCTTCCACTAGTGTTTGAAGTGGTGTCCGTATCTGTGTTTATTGTCCTGAATTCCGTGTTACTGCCTGATCAAAAAGGGCAGTTGTTATTCTTTCTGAAGGGTTTTTTTCCTGAATCTACAGGATGGCACAGCAGTACCAAACGGGATATTAAGATTAACCAAACCACGTAAGAATTAAGGTCACCAGCTATCTCATGCCAGACAAGCTCAGGTCCAATAGAGGCAAAGATTGGGAGAATAAGCCTGCAAATAATGAACTTTTCTGGTACACAATCTTAAATTTCAGCTACAAGATAAACGGTTACAGAAAGCTTTACATATGCAAGCTATAAAGCTGTTGAAGTATTTATTGCTTGAAGGCAGTAGCACAATTAAAAATAATGACTAGAAATGCAAGAAACAAACAAAATGTGTGATCATAAAGCACATGTACTCTTTCTTAATCCATAGGCTAGGTATGCTGATCACACTCCCCTGCTGAATGGCTGGAGAATAATTGGAATCCTGAAAAAAGCCCTTTAATCTCTAAGTAGATCAATCAAATTAATAAACACACTCTAATATTTGTTTACCAAACGCACGAGTGAAGCAAATGAGAAGGTCGTCCTGTAATTTGCAATGAAAAACCACAAGGCTGTGCATAAAATTACTTTGCAACAAAATCCTTTAAAAGATAAAATTAACCTTTCCAATAGCGTGCCTCTGAGCTGGGCTACTTCTCTGCACTTAATTGGCACCTCTGCACCGTGTGGGATCTGTGACACCGGGGGAAGGCACAGTTCCACATGGTTCGGTATTCCACGTGGAGAAGAGAAACAAAAAAGGATGATTTTGAGAAGTATCAGAGTCAGGAGTCTCTTCAGTAATTTCCGAGGCACCGCACATGCTTGAGAAGCTGTTTGCAGCTCCAAGCATGCTTAACATTTAGCTGGACTGCTAAGGAGAATGTAGCACAGACCTTAAAAGGTAATCCCTGTAATCTACCAGGGAAAAGTACTTTAGGAACTAAATTTTAATCTACTTGTTTTAAATCAAGACAGACTCCTGGTAGCTTTTTAGATTGTCATCATCAACAATGCCAGATTTCAAACGGATGAATCCTCGTCTATCAACCTCACCTGCCAGGCAGTAAAATAGCTTGGCAGTGTAAATTTCATATTCTGACAGGCCTTGTGTAACACTGGGTGTTACCAAAAGCACCTGCTTGGCATCGCTGCGTGTAACGAGAGGTTTGAAGTGTGCAAGAGGTGTGTGAAAAGGGACTGCCACAATGCCTGCTTTGCAGGGCTGACGGTTAGCTCAAGGTGGCTGTTTGAGGCAGAAACCAAGTACCTGGGGGCTCGTTTATACCCAGCTGCTTGCTGAGGAGCAAAGATCTTTAGTGGCCACGGCTGCATTGCAGGAAGGAAGCCACAAATTAAAGCGTTCAGGGAGAAGATAACAGAGCAATGATCTAGTTATGGGTGCTTGATGTGAAGCACTGATACTAGGGATTGAAGACTCCTCAGCTATACACTGAATTAAAGAGATCCATTACACAAGACTGTATCAAGCACCTTCATAAGGATGATTCCCTAAGGATATGAGTTCTACCATGGTTAAAGGAAGTAATTTTGCACATATTTCTGTGTGAATGCTGCAGGAACTAAGTGAAAGATATTTAATGGCAAGTTTATTTTCTTGCTTTCCAGTTGCATCTATTCTGTACCAGGCCCCCACATGTCCCTCTTTTTCACTGTTCCTTTGAGCACCCTTCCCATCTGGTGCTCCCTCACCTAAAGACCACTGCTTAGACAGCCCCCCACCATCTCTCCGTGTGTCTATGCAGAAAGCTCTCAAGCTCCTACCAGACTGTCTCAGAGCAACTGAGTCTTTTTTGGCAGTTCTATTGCGAGGAGGAAGAACTATTTAGTCTGCAGTGGGAACCAAAACAAACTTAGGCATTTCCAAAATCCAGAGAGAAAAGAAAACGGGTCAGTTATTCCTGTGTTGCTACATGGCATGCTCCTGTACTGTTAGCATTAGAACTGACTGCAGGGATATTTCACTGACAAGGTAAATCCACACGATTCTGGCTTCACATAATGGCTTATAAAATTTCACTAATTTTCCCTTGTTAGAGAGGTCCACAGACACACAGGGTATCACATCTTTAAGTTACTAACCTAACACAGTATTTGCACATAAGTAAGTTTTCTTACACAGAGCTTTAAACTAGATTTCACAAACAAGTGTATTTCCATTTTGCAAGAGGAAAAAAAAAAAGAAAGTTAGGACACCCCATGAAGTCATTTTACATATAATTATGAGGTTTCTGCTAGTAAAGAGATAACTTATTTTTGGCCTTACCGTTAAAGCAGCAAGTGACATGAAGCTTATTAGGTTGTTCCATACTTTGTCGATGTCCTTCAGCAGCTGTTGGAGTTTCTCGCTACAGACAGCTGTTGCTTTGATACCCAGTTCAACTCTCTTTGTTACTCTATAGACTTCAACAACCCCTGTTGAATAAAACAGAGCAAAGAAACACAGATGAATTCACTGCAGGAACAAGGTTCCTGAAATTGTGGCTCAAAAACAGCACAAAATAGGCACAGCACATTAAAGGCGGTCATGGACTGTTTTTTCTAAGTAGTAGTTACATTATTGAGCAGCAGAGTTGTTGCTCATCTTTTCAATACAGGCATAGATTAAGCTAAAAAAAAAAGTACAATTTTGGGAAAAATGATTATACATTAGTATAGGAGAACATTTAATGCAAGAGAGGCACTAAATTAAAACATACCTAGTAAATATTCCATGCCTTGAGCAGACTGGATAACTTCAGTGCAAACAGATGAACTGCTTATTCCATTTAAGGTATCATTTGCTTTCTTTATGACCTGGTGGAAGTAAGATTCATAAAAAGGTGGTGTTATTTACCTTAAAATAATTACTACAAACAAAATTGTCACCAACAGAAACTGTTACACAAAAAAGGAGGCAAATTAAATGACTGCTATATTCAGTCTCACGATTTTGTACATTCATGCTGTAAGTCTACGTAGATCAGGGTAAAAGTATGAACATTTAAAACCTTAGTGCATTCCCACCAATGTTTTCATTACTAAAACAGTAGTTTTGAGTGTATGCATGCATTGCTATTTAGTTTAATAATAGCATTCAGATTTTTTTTGCATTTGAGTATTAGACAGCAAAAAGAAATTTTAAGGAAAATTACTCTGGCTGTGAAATACCTGACACACATTACCAGAAAATCAATGACCTCTCCTCAAGCCACATTAAATATGCCCATTTCTAAAATACGGTGCTGAAGAGCAAGGTGCTGATACCAATGCCCCAAACAACATATTTTATTGGGCTCTGCTTGGGCTGATTCACACCCTTTCCATGCCTATACAGTCTTAAACATTGAATAAAGTTGTACCTACACTAAGGAGGAAACGATTTCAGAGGCTATACACTTACTTGCAGGGCACTCTCCAAGCATCTTTGCCATTCATACGCATATCTCTCACTTTCCTATTTGAAAGAAAAGGACAGTCTGAATCCTCTTTCTACATGCATTTCCCTCTCTCCTACCACAACAGACATACAGAAGACAGGTATTTAAAGAGTTCATTTGCAGGTTAGCTATGAAAAAATCTAAAATACCTTTTCCTAATTTTTAAAATAGTCTCTTTGCATCTGACCTCTAAAATTTGATTTCTGGGAGTTAGAACTAGTTTCAAAAGGAAGAATGCACATACCCACTCCCAACAAATTTGTTACAGGTTTGCCGTTACAGAAATGAGGATTAGCAGAACTTAATCCAAGTCCTTTTACCATCCTATTCTTAATACGAGCGAGAGAAATAACGATTACACAGCCAAAAAGTTAAGCCATTTCTCAAAGCCAACAGTCTCAGTGCCAAAACTAGGATTAGATTTTAGTCATAACCAATTTCCAGTTACAAGCTTGGACTGCAAGGTCAAATGATTCAGACACCAGCATTTTTTTCCATGCCACAAGGCTTTAAAGAAGAAACCTCCTTTATGAACTGTTTCCTGTTCATAAGAAGAAGACAAAGAAAAGAACCCTTTCTTTATGAACAGCAAAATCAAAACACCTAACCTTACCCAGGTTCCGTCTTAGAAATACACCCTAAATGGAAACAGCTGAAGTCCCAAAGAGCTGGGATACAGAACTCCTTTAATATCACAACGCCAATGAAAGTCATTGCTGATTTTCCAGACAATTCCTCACCTCAACTTCCCCGGTCAGGTCTTTGTATTTGTCTCTGATGACAGGCAAGGCCGGCTTCTCACTGAGGGTGTTTGAACGATCTCTGAACGGCTGCTCCAAAACCGGTAGAGGTGAAGAGCGGCTTATTTCTCTGTCACCTAGGCTTAAACTCCTTTTATGAGACCCTAAAAAGTTCGGATATAAACAAGGTTTTTCTTCCACTCAAAGGCAGGGAGTACTTAAAATGAACGTAGTGGTATCAAGGGATGCACTACGCCTCCGTAAGAACAAACCCTGCTATTTACTCACTGACTGGTGCAAGCTTCCCCAGTTCAATGCTTACAAAATTTTGGCACAACAACTTTTTATTTCTACGAAGAACTCTACTCCAAACGTCATAGAAATCAATAAGGAGCTTGTTTCCAGTAGTCTTTAGAACAAACCCCACTGGCTAATTTATAATTTGACTAGAAAAAATAGCCTTTAATAAGTACATGCTTTATGAGATTGCTCTGCTCTGAGCAGGCTTACCTTGAACAGACAGGTCAAAGGTAGCCAGCTCACTCTTGATCATTTCTTCACTAGATTTCATCTTGCCTTGGGAAGTTGCCACCAAGAAGTCAAATTTGCTAATTTTTGGCTTTTCACTTTGGAATTCTCCAAAGTCATCCGTGGACTCCCTGCGCATTTCAGAAGAGATGCCACTAGCAAGGAAGTCTGCCTCTTGACTTGTGTCGGCTGCTGCATCCTGCGCTTCTGATGAAGGTCTTGCAAAATCACCAAAGTCTCCAATGTCATCATCACTTGGACCGCTGGATATTGGTCCGGAGTCCTTAAAGTTTGCAAAGGCTGCAAACGAAACATCCTGCAATGCATCCTCACTAGAAAAGGTTGTCACTTTGGAAACGGTTGTCATGGTAATGTTTTCTGAACTGCCAAACAAAGTCTCCTTCTTCTGAAGAACAGAGGTAGCTGCAGAGGATCCGCTTCCCGAAGCCTGGACAAAGGAGGAGAACTTCTTGCTCTGGTGAATGTCTTCTTTGTCGGACCAGTCGTAGCTTGCCAGGCTGCTGACTGCAGACCCACTGTTATAGCTTCCAAACGGGGCACATTTTAAGTCATCTATATCTGAGAAGAAGAAACCCCTACAATTAGAAGCTGAAGTTCAAACGTTAATCTCTTCACACTGTCTAAAAATAATAGCTACTTGCTAAGAGTCTCAGAGAACTGCAGAAACAAACACAGTGCATTGTTGTTTCAATGAGGCTTAAGCTAGTTTGCACAAAAATAATCCAAAAAATACCTAAGCGTTTAATACAAAAATTCTCTACTTACTAAATACAAGCCTCAACCTTTGAATAGTGTCTTATATTTTAAGCTGAAAGTCACCATCCCATTCCAGATAGCAAAGAAACACTAAAAAAAAAAGATGTTTTTAGACAATACGTACTGCACCCGTCACTACTTCAGTTTTCTGATGCTGGCTACTGAATCTATAAGCAAGATGTAAGCATTAACTCAATGAGATGTCAGAGTTGCTATTTCACCTTACCCAAACCAACCACATAGACAGCTTGGTCAGCTTCCCCATCCCCTTCAATAAAGTATTAATCCATTTTATATTCATGCTTTGATGCAAATAATGTATAAAGACATGCTGCAAGAATTTTTAAGAAGTCGCGTTAAAGCTTATCACAATTACTGCGGTGCCGCATGACCGACTCTTCAAACCTACAAGTTTCAGAAACAATGGATATCACAAAGATCCCGGTTTAGCATTTACACACTGTTTGTTCATTTAAGGATAGAGAAAATCCAATTATTTTGCAGAAAGGTCCAAACATTCGTACTCACCCAGCAATTATATGGGCCACTAGGTTCTTCTCACTGCCGTGAGCGGGTGTGAGATACGGTCTGGCTGCTTACATTAAAGCCAGCTGAGGGGACTACGCAGTGCCCAGCTCCTGCCAGGCTCTGCCTGCTGCTCACACAACTTATCTTTCACATTTCGACTGAGATTGATCCGCAGCGAAGGCGCCCAGAGCCAGGGGCTAGATGGTTTTCATTTGAGCAGTTTTAAAAAGCCCTGCTGGGCTACCTTTGGCATTTGTTTCCCAGCATTAGCGACTGTCAGCTTGGATTAGACGCTCAGCCGCTGCTCAGGGCCTACGGTCAGACGGTCCCAAGGCGAAGCAAACACATTCCCTGAGCATCATCCGTGCCGAGGCTCCTGTGAGCGTTAGGGCCTCACCTGGCTGGCAGGCAGGAGGCACAGCTTGGCCTCAGCACAGCCAGGGCAGACCCACGGCGACGTCCCAGCCGCCCTCTTCACTCAGGGTGGCTGCACCACCTGAGGATTAAGCCGTTTTAACAAAATATTCCACTGACGTTTATTCATTTTACTGGGAGGGGAGCGCACGCCGTGCTTCAGGCTGCTTTCCAGGCACGACCCACATCCATGGCTAATTAAAAAGTCCAACGAGTATACGATATAATGATAGAGCTTGACGGCTACTACAACAAAGCGAAACGTCTCCGTGCAATGTGTCACCTATCGGAGTGTCCTGAGGGACAGCCTTCACGCAGCTGCTGCCTGTGCAGCTGACAGCATGTCAGTAATAAGCATTAGCACCTTGAATATACAGAGCAACATTTCAAAGTGCCATTCGAATATTAAATTTGTAGAGCAAGCAGTTTGCAGAAGGGTAAACAGACGAGATGAAATCACCTGCTCAGGGCAAAACTGAACAGAAACAAGGCTCTGAGGTAAAAAGGAGCTGACTTGCAAGGGATCGGTAATTTATCACAAGAAACCACACCTTGTGCTCTCAAATATAAGGTTTTGTTTAGAGAAGCTAAATGAGAGTTTCACTAGCATTAAAGAGTGCCAGAATAACCTCCAAAATGTTAGCCAACTGTAATTAATCCTGAGATCTTGAAAATACCACAGCGTACTAAGCAACCTTTCCCTTTCAATTTGCGTTGACTTCAAAACCCAGCACAGATTTAAGCATTGCTATTGTCTCAGCGT
The DNA here is from genome assembly GCF_965140915.1 of Aythya marila. Taxonomy (NCBI): domain Eukaryota; kingdom Metazoa; phylum Chordata; class Aves; order Anseriformes; family Anatidae; genus Aythya; species Aythya marila. Next base: position 10,241,655 of record NC_139061.1, read on the forward strand.
TCACCAAGGTGTGGCAAGAAAGAGTGATGATCCTGCTATGAAGATCTGCAAAATCTCGGGTGAATGCTTTCTTTGATAACCGGTAAGAGCTGGAGCTGAAAGCTCCATCCTAAAGGAGCAGGTCACTGCATTCCTGCTGACCGATCCTGGCTCGGGGACACGCAGAATCAGTAACAGCATCGGATGGGAGCCCTGAGCTCCCAGCGCTTCCCCTGTAATCCTGGCAGGGAAGGCAGAAAAGGATTTTGTTATTCACAAGCTAATATTTACCATTCTCTATGTGAATTCATGCAGGCGTGAAGCCCGCCTCTATAGGTTTAAGGGCTGAGATAAAACGTCACACTTCTAGTCTATGCATTTTATTTGGATTGTTTCACTGATTGCAGAAGTATTACTCTGGAGAATAAACTTTTATGAAAGTATTCTACTACAGGAAAGATGTTGTTCAAATACAAAATGTCTACAGCTAAAGCAGTCCCCAAACAATTTAATAAGTACAAAAAATACAAAGTTCTGCATGACTGTAGTTCAAGGTAAAGTAGGTTTTATAAAAAAAGTCTTATTCTATTGCAAAAAAACCCACGCTATATTTAGCTAGGCCATGAACTGTATTTGTCATGAGTCAGAAGTTTTGTATAGAAGCACAATCCTAACCTTTGCCATAGCTACAGCAGGACGAAAGGCTTACCTAAGCTCTCAGCACATTTGCTGTATAACGACAAGGGGAGCGTTTCTCTTCCCTCGACAGGCAGCAGAGCAACTCGCCACCAGACTAATAAGCGAGGCAGCAGTTTACATGTGAAAAGCACTTCTTGGTTGACCCTAGAGAACTCTTTATGATGTGGGTATCTTTATTACTGGCACAAGATTGTTTTATTAAGCGCTGTTAAGCACTGCTCCTGCAACAGCCTTTTTCTTAAAGACCGCAGATACGTTTAATGAATAAAACCGCTCCAGTTAAAACGCTGCATTTATAACCTCGGATGCAATAAAACCTTCATTTTGCTGTTATGGCAATTCAAAATATAAGAAGATGCATGCGCATCAGAATATTTTTTTTCAAAGCGAGACGTGATTATGTGGGAAAAAAAGAATTAAGTCTAAGTATCGCATTTAGCAAAGACACCTGCTATTGAGCTCCTGCCATTTCCTCCGGCAGGAAACTTTCTGTACAAACAGCATCTGAACTGATGGCAAGCATTAAATCTTATCCAAAAAAGAGCAAAGAATAAATCCATACAAATCTCTAAGAAAATGCTTTCCTTTGAGGATATGCAACCTTTTTGGCAAGGTTAAAATTGATTTCTTAGCACCTTTTGGAGAACATGCAGCAGACTGCCCTGTGGAAGCAGGGCAAATATGAAAGGGATGCATCAATGGATTTTAGTGAACTATATCATAATAAAACAGCATTCCTAAGTAACCTTGGTAGCTTTCAGAAACATGAGATTTGAGTTTTGTTATAAAAATCTAAGTGCTCTTACTGCCAGTGCAGTTAGAGCCGCATGGAATTGGCACAGCCAGCCCTGGCGTGACTACAAACACACACCCCGTGAAATACAATGGGCATGGAATCCCAAACCGCTTAAAGAGGGGTCAGGGAGGGAAGGGGGTGTGCGCGTCCATAAAAATCCAAGTTGGATCCATTCAAATATCACATAACCACTTTTTTTTTTTCCTTAAAAAAATATTTTCTAGCAAACCAAGAATGGAAAGAGTGATCTTCACAGTTGTGCTGGAGCGCTGGAAGTTTCTGAAAGCTTTAGAAGTAAAACCCAGTTCGTATTTCATCCAGTGCAGAGGGTTTGAAATATTTACCCTTTCCTTCCCACCTAGTTTGAACTACCAAAGCCGTGCTCCCTGCTCCACGTTCAGCCTGCCTGAGGATCACCTAGAGCTGGTACCGCTGCTGGTGCTGAGCGGTGCGTGAGGAGCTGCCAACCAGAGTTTGGGAGAATACTGACAGGGTGAGATACAGGTAAAACACCATTTTATACATTATCTAATCTACAAAAGACTTTGCCATCCTTCATTTGAGCCAACTATAACAATGTATTGCAGCTATCAAGGATCAAGTTATGCCTGGAGGCAATTTACAAGCTGGAGTCTTCCATGTCAACGGTTCAATCATGTAAAGAAACCTTTGACAGAGTGAGTTAGTTTAACAACAACGAAAAAATGCAATTCTCAAGATTGTATCATATACTTAGCAATTATAGCCAACACAGGAGGGTTTCACTTTTCAATATTTCAGTTTATATTCAACTCTAATGAATAAATGCAACTCGCACCATGTTTGGGGTGGTCGGGTGATGCAGGATGCTGCTTCTGGTCGTAGCAGCACAACATCAGTGCCCCAAAACCCAGCCCAGCTCCTACACCAGCACCGTTACCAGCAAGAAGCCCCGAGACTGACGGGTGGCAGGCACCAGCTCCGGACCCCTTCCAGGGAAGAGACCCCCGAGAAGGGCCAGGATGAGAATTGGACGAGAAGAGAGCTCGTACTGCTGCTGTCTGTGTCCTGCCTGCCACTAATCAGAGAAAGGCAAAGCCCATTTCTCAGCTGCTGAAGTCCACAACAGCTTCAATTGCCCCAGTGCAATTCCCTTGAAAGGCAGCACCCAGCACTGCTGAGGTGGAACCATCGAGAGTGCTGAACATAAGCTACGTTAAAATGAAGGGAAAAGGAGAGGAAACCCTTCAAACCTTGTGGAATGAAAGCCCTTGCTAATTATTTTCCTGTTATCATGATGAACGTTGTTTCACAGTAGAATAAAGACCCTCTGAACGTGCATGGGAAGCAGGAGCCAGCTCAGTTCGACCCTTCAGGAGCCAGGACAGAGCTGCAAGGAGTTGCTGGTGCCTCTGTGCCCTTTGCTCGGCTTCAGAAGACCACAGATACCTTCCCTCGGTGGGAACCTTTGCAGGATAAACAAGTCTTTTACATCTCTTCTATTTGCAAGCATGTGAATTTGACTGTCAAGCCTGGACAAAAATGTATTAAAGCAGTCGTGAACATTACTTTCCTCCTCCAGGTATGATTAGCTGAACAAATACTAACAGCACAAGCCCTGCAGAATTAAGTCTCTCAGGTTTATGTTCAAGCCTTCTGTTTAAAAAGCTTTAGGGCTAGACATAATGTACGGGTTCTGTAGAATGAGAGAGGTGTAAAGAAGAAAAAACTGGCTTTTAGCCTGTTTTTGGCTTTGGGGCAAGGAACTACAAAAATCCGGCTTGCACTGGCATAACACTCGAACTTTACCCCACATCTCAAGTATTTTTGGCTTTTAACCTTGTTTGCTAATTTGACAATAATCCAAAACTGTTGGTGGCCCAGGATTTGGAAGAATTTGAAGTGACACCGTGCTGTGGCACAGATTTGCAGCTGTCATTTGTGTTTGAAAATTTTCATGTTTAGTAAGCTAGGACTTTCAAAACAGAGAAGAACGAAGCAGGGCCCTTTATACTTTAGGGCACCAGTTAACTCACTCTGGATTAGCTAAATAAACATCAAAATACTGTTTAATGGTCTCCTACTCATAAAGGCCTAAAGAGCTACACATTTTCCAAATGGCCTTCTTCACTAAGTCTTCTTACAACCTGGGCTAGCAGCAGGGAAATACAGATGAGGAGACCTGGGGACAGAGGTACCAGGATTTGTCTTCAGCTCCAACTACCACCGTGCCCTCAAAACCAATGCACAGAAACAGCCCTGCCACCATATGTCTGGTCTATTTGATCCTTTTCAAGATCCTCTCTTAAAAAAGTTTTTGTCTAGCTGACACTGAAGGTTTCAGAAAGGCACAGAGGGAGGTCCAAGCACCCAGCTCAAGAGGTTTGCAGAGGAGAAGCTCGCCCGCACGCTGCCCTACCAGCCTAAGGGGATACTATAACTTTAAACTTTGTATTTTGCAGGAAAAAGAGGTATGATTGCAATCCAGCAACAAATCACACACCCCCACATTTTCAAAATATGCCAAGATAATATTTATTAACACAGCAGGACTTACAGATCACAAAAGATAGTGATACACAGGAGCTCGTAAGGGTGTTATCAGAATAAAGCATGCAGGTCAATACTTGCAGAAGAGAGATATCAAAGCAGATCTGAGAAGGCACATTCACACAGGAAATGTTTAGTTGAAATAAGACATTAGAAAAGCAGCAAAAAACCTGAAGTTGATTAAAATATACAGAGATCTCCAGTAATGCCAAAGAAAAAGGTACTTTACAGATTTGTAAGTGCAGCAAACTGGATAACCCTTTGAGAATACCCCCGGCGAGGTACGCTCCCACTGCAACGTTTGGCAGAACAAATTAGGTTCATATAACATGACTAGATGCTAATTAAAAATGCTTTAGTCTTGGAGTGAAACATAAATTTGGTTTAAAAGAAGCAGCCCGGTTGAACTAACAGCATGCAGGCAGTGCTCAAAGGGTTATATGAAGTATATGCAAGAGAAATCAAGCAACATTAGTATAATCTACCTTCCACACAAAGAATTATAGCAAAGTTTAAAGAGACAGTATCCCCTTCGGAGAGCAAAACTGAAAAACTTGCTTCCCTCTAGGCCAAGGTCAGCTGCATGGGAGGCAGCTAGGTGTCTTCTCGCTAATTCCCAGCACAAGCAACCTACCTGCCCACGTCCGAAAGCTACACAACGTGAAATCTCAATAGCCAAAGGATAAAAACCTCTATATCACTACAGCAGAAAAGTCTACTATTTATCAACAGCCCCCACCCCGCTGCTCTGGTTCACTCTGGGTGTTAAATATTGCTTGCAAACCTAACGGTTCCCAGTGCCTGGTCTGCCATTTCTCAGCACTGAGGACTACAAAGGGATACTGTCCCTTTTTGACATTAGATTTACAGATCGAAGAAAATGGAGGAAAAAAAAAATCTGCTTTTTAACTTAGGTAAACTTAAAAAAATAAAAAAGGACTTGAACATCAGCAGTTCATAGCTTGAAATGCATCAAACATACAGAGAGGAACACATGAGCACAGAAGTATTCGTAACAGATAGTCCAAGAGCACGCTCCGCTAGGAGATTGGAACAGAATTCAGTGGAGTAAAACCCTCCTTGTGGAAAAACATCTAGCTTGGCACCATAAGAGAATACAGACTTGTTTGAGTTTAATAAAAATAGCTTCTAATTAATACTTCAAAGTTCAAAAGTTTAGCAACAAGCACATGATCGGCTAACCCCTTTAAACGACCCAAAGAAATCTTTCCTGCCACAAATGGCAATTATTAATCACTGATTTCTGTGGCAAAAGCTCACGTACCGTAGAAGAGCTACATAAGTCAAGCTACCACCAAAAGAGGCTAGAAAAATATTACGAAAAAAGTGCTTTCAAAACCAAAGTAAACATTCAAGAATACACTGTAGGTGCTACGTTTTTGACAGCTCACTCGACTTGGAATTTCACCAAGCAGTAATATGAAAATTAAATGTCTTTGCTAATAAAATTATTCCTGATATTTTGTACCCTGTTATAGAGTATCTTCCATGTCAAAGTTGCCAACTCAATTTTTTCCTCCCCTACTTAAAAATAGCATATAATGCAAAATTACAGTACTGTATATTTTCTCTACTCATATCTGCAAAAATGGAAGAATTATTTCATCTGGAAATTACCAATTCTTGCAGTAACAGCTTTTACGTTTGCAGTTTGTATGCTTCCCCCGTTCAGAAAAGCCTTTGACTGCATAATACTTGTCCCTAGAACACAGTAATGGTTCCCGTATTATTGAAGGCCACAGAACATTTAACTACATCTTATCTTCCTATGTACATATGAAAAGAAAAAGCAGGACACTTGGGAAATTTGTTTTTATGATATGCAATCAGATTGGAGATGGTTAATTCATTCTCTCAGGAGTACTTTCATAAAGGGAAATTAAAGAAGGTGAAAGCCTGATAAGGATAAAATAAAAAGTCCCGTGGTTTTAAATTTAGGTCCAAAAGCTATCAATCATGGTACTAGCATTTACAGACCCTTTGCACAATTATTCCAATGAGGGTATTAACTCTAAGAAGTATACACAATACCTGTAGTCCTGCAAAATACTGGCTACGCTAATTAAGCCCCCCCGTAACGGGAATATACTAGTGTTATTGATTAGACAGCTTTTCATTAACAGCACAAATGAGTGTTCTGCCTACCCTTTTAGCAGCACAGAGTGGGTTAAGTCCCCGAGTCAAATGCTTTGTTGAAACCAATAAATTAAAGTGTGACTCTCTGCCATTTATCTTGTTAATATAAACGGAATGACATCGTTTGCATTAGAAAATTTTCCACGCAGATCCCTTAAGTGACGGTTGCTAACAGGTACCAGTAATACGATGTTGTCAGGTCTCAAAAATAAACTGGAATCGAGTTCAAACTGCTCAATCTCTAGTCACCTAAGACAAAAAAAAATAAATACTGCCCTTTTAAGGGGCTGTCGGTTAGCAGGTGCACGGATTTAGAAGCCTTTCACTACTGAAAGACCAGTGCATTATTCTGTAATTCAGCACACAGAACACTGAAACCTCCACCACCTACGTTACCAGAGCAATCTAACCAATTCCTCACCTGCTGCTGGTGGATGCTGGCCACTAACTGTTGGCAAATCCAAAGAGCTATCAGACATGACATGCTTAAGATCTCCTCCCACATCAGCCAGTTTCATGTCAAACTGAACAGACAACGCATCTTCAGAATCCTCCTTGCCAACACTGCTGCCGCCAATAGACGGGAGATCCAGAGACTTCACTGACGCAGAGTCTTCTTTGGCCTGCTTGAAAGCTGCGACTTTGTCCACCAGGGACTTATCTGTGCTGCTGCACGTGGAAGAAAACTTGTTGGAGTGAAAGTCAGCAAAATCATCGTCGCTCTTCACTGAGGAAAGCGTGTTGTCCTTCCCCTCCTCAAAGCCTGCTCCAGAGCCTTCCAGAGAAAGCTGTTTGAAGATATCGTATTTGGTGGGCGTAGCAGAGGTGGCTGAATTCTGCCCACTCTTCACCGTGCTGGCAGATGAGCAGGGCTGAGGAACAGGGCTGGCCTCTAGCTTAAGTGCATTGTATTTGTCGTCTGATTTTTGTTCAGAAAATCCACTGCTATTGTTGAAAGCCATAAAATCTGCAAAGTCATCTTGTCCACTGGCTGATGTGCAATTAGAAAATTCCCCAAAAAGGTTGAACTCTCCAAACTCATCAGCTAAGCTCGAACTTTTGCTAGGTGCTGGCTGCACAGTGGTAGATGGAAGTGGTGGTGGAGGAAAGGAGGAGGACGATTTTGATGCATTAAATGCAGGCGGGAAGGAGAGCTGCTTGTTTTCTCCAGTAGAGGAAAAAAGATCCAAGTCTGCTAGATTCAAAGAGGGCTTAGCTTGTGTTTGCTGTTTTGACTGAATAGGTAAAGAAGGGAAGGATGTAGGGAAAGTTTTGTCTTTTGTAGGCGGCTCTAATGGTGGGATACTGTCGGCAGTTTTAAAATCTGTGAAGCCATCATCGGTTGCTGCAGACTTGAATTCTGCAAGGTTATCTCCTGACGGAAGAACAATGAAAAACAACACAGTAGTAAGATACTGCAGTGACAACAAATACATCATACCCATACCATGCAAGCAAGCAAATTATTTCATGCAATGTCAGAAAGATTTTATGCAAACTATTTAAATTAAGACCTCAAGATGCACGTAGAACTGCAAACTCAACTTGTATAAACCACACAAGTTTCAGGGTCAGCGATTCTAACAGTCATTCCAGGGGAAAAAAGAAAAAAAAGTCTTTCATACAGCCTCAAAGTTAGATTAAATTCCCTTTACAATGAGTTAATATAAAAACACACCATGACCAATAGATTCAAAAGGTGATCAGCTGTCTCATTCAGCTCCTGCATAAAGCTTTTTCCCCACTTCATCCTTCTCACGTTTGCCAAGCAACAAACATAACCCCGAATTTGACTTCTACCAATATAGCATTTGCTTTCTTACAGAAGCAGCTCTCCCTCCCTCCCTTTGACATTCTGCACAAATGTAGTGTCTTCATGGGATGTCAGCAGAATGTTGAGACAAAAGCAGCCCAGCTTATAAACTGGAAGGGGAACGTAGGAGGGACCAACTCGACTTCTGAAAGTATAAACTGGCTTAAAAGAAGACAGCCGGCCAAACAAACCTACCCAATGGTGCATAGGGGGAACCCAAAGGGTGGAAGAGACAAGCCACAAGCAAAACAGAATGCCAGGCTGTCATCCTGATAGGTTGTTTTAGAACACTTGTAAAGCTCTCATTTTAATCTATCATTTTTTCCTTCTGACAGTGTCAGAACTTCAGTAAATGCAATAACTCAAACATCTAACTTCTGTTTTGAGTGCCTGCAGTTTGAGTAGGGAGCTTGGAGATGGACTTTCACATGAAAGTGAGCATAATTAATCATAAAATGTGAAAATACCCAGAAACTATATACTGAATGTAAGGTTGTGCTGCAATAATTTAAACCTATTTAAACACTAGGTAACAATGTTTTCGTTGGATTTACATTAAATATTTTGGTGTAGTAACTTTATAGCTTTCTTCCTATTTACATGTTTTTATTTCTTTTGCACATGAAAAATAATGTGACAAATGTTGAGTTGTTTAACCCATTCACCAGCATATATTTACAGAGATCATTTGTAATTTCAAAGTATTTATGCATAACTTATGACAAGCATCCAACAAACAGATTTTGTTCAAGTTTAGAAATACACCATTACCCTTTAAATTAGTTTAACCAAAATTTAAGACTGCTCCTTACAAGGGTAATAGAAGACCATGACTATAGCTGACATTATTCCATTCTCCCTTCCCTCCAAACCAATTCGCTTGGCCCATCAACAGCATAAGTGTTTGTGAAATTGCTATCCATTCATCCAAAAATGAAACATCACAGCAAACTACACTTACTGATGGATTGCAAACTTTTCCATTAGAAATGTAAGCTGGTGAAAGGGAGAGACTGCTTTTGTAATTACGCAGATATTGCATCTCACATGCCATCTAGGTTTTACTTTTCCCAATCAAGAAAAAAAAATTAAACACAAATTTAAAAACAAGTGACCATATTTATTCTTAGAGCAAAGACTGTGAAAGATTTAAATTCTGCCCTTACTACAGAAAAACGTTGCAATTTTGTCCAGAAGCATCTTACTCTACTGCCTTCTAAGAATATGTGATTCCTTACTTAAAACAGACAAACTCCAGCTATGTTGTTATTTTAAAATGAGCCTCAGAAGCATCCAAAAAAGATGCCAATCTTCTAGAAACAGTTTGTAGACTGTTTGGAGAGTATATTGATACTTCCTGTCAAGTTGTTCAGAGGAGCAGAAGGACCATTATTCTGGAATCCTAGCAATGGAAATTCTACAGTTCATAGAGAACTACAAAAAAAAAAAAAAAAATCATGAAAATATGTTAAAGCATCTCCAAAAATACATACTGCTTACCTATGTATTTGGTCTCTGATGGTTGTTCTAATTCACGGAAAGCACTATACTTGTCCCCACAGTCTAGTGAATGTGAGAAAAGAAATTTGCATAAAGTTATGAACTTGTATCGTAAATTTTACATTGGCATAATTGCTCTGACTTTTTACATTAAATTTTAATAAATGCCAGAAACTAGATATATGAAACATTGCAATACATTGTTCAGAGTAGTTGCATATTTTTCCTTTTACCTCCAAAAGTAGCTGTACTTTCAGGCTTCTCAGCTGCAATTCCTTTAAACACAGCATACTTATCAGTTGATGAGAGTGTCTTATTACCTGGGAGTGGCATTAGTAAAGAAGGAACACTAAAAACAAAAGAGATAAAAGCAAAGTTCCTTAATTTATCCAGAAGAAATATATGGTTCCAGGTTTTATTTAAAGGAGCCTCTTATGACTACAGCATTATGGAAACTACCTCATATCTATCAAGAGTAAGAGCATGTAAACAGGTAGTTGCTGTTGGGTAACTGATGGAAGAATTTGCACTTTATCTCACCTAACTGCATTTCTGTAGGCCAGAAGTCAATTTTCACCTTTATTGATTTTGATTTGTAACAAAGCGTGAGCAAGAAACTCCAAAACTTTCCACCACAGGAACTCTTAGCCTACAAGAGGATAGACATACCCCAAGAATCACTGATGTTTCATTTAGCACTGTGTCCAAGGCAGTGTAAGGACTGTTCTCCGGTAGAAGTAGCTATAGTAGAGTCAAAACTGCATGAAGTTTTTCCAGCTCCATGCTTCCCAGCTTATCAACTTCTGATTATATTATATCGCAAAATTAAGAGAATAAAGCAGAACCACTATTCAAAGTGAAGTAAAAGAGAACTTTGAATTTCTGTCAGTGCAAATCAGCACGTTTAGGTAACCATCTATTCAGCAACATCAGGATTATTCCATAGTTACATAAGCAAATCTTTTTGCACATAAACACACTTTATATAGTAAAACTGCCATAATAACCTAACACCATGTTAGCAATTGCTGAAAGATTTAGAAGATGCTCTGTGAGAGATTTGCTTGCCCTCCGCAAAAGCCTCCTTATCAGACCTTGGCAGCTCTACAGAACAACATCCTTTACATATGAATGATGCATTTTACCTCTAGTTTATGTCATTCAATCCTATACACATTGAAAACGTGAATGAATTTCTATGGCATTCTTTGGCCTGAAGCAAGAATCTTTCCAGAGCCATTTAAATCTCCTTATCAGCAGCCTACAAGCAACATACAGACCTACCACTTGCACACACGTGCTAATGATGGTCTGTGATGCTTGCAGACAGAGCAGCGTCAAAAAAAATATAGCTTATGGTAATTTAATTAAATTTCACATCACTGCAAAACAGGCTATTACATATGCAATCTTGGCAAATGTAATGGTTAATCATCTGTACTCTACAGATGGCTTTTTTTTAAAATAAAGCTCCATAAGCAATTAGATTATAGCTCATTGTAACATTTTGTTCAAAAACGAATGCTTTTACAACAGAATAAAGAGAACTGCTGCAATGAAACACTTTTTTTTTTTCCTTACGATCCCCTACTTCCCACCGTGGAATTTAAAAACTGTGTTTCTGCTAAAACTTTCACTAACAGAATGGCTTTAATTGCAAAATGACGTCTAACGCAAATTAAGATATACTTAAAATAGAGCGCCTTCAACTACACGTGGCATTAGTGATTGACATCAGCAAAATTAAATTCCTTACATGGAATGTCATTAGGCACAGTGTAACTGAACGATCTGTTTTAGTATCCCCAGCTGATGTCACTGTTGAGGAAGCAACCGGTAATCACTACTTACCTGGAAAACACTCGTTCTATTTGCAGCTAAGAGATAGTTCAGTACATGGAAAAGTTGTATGTCTACAATTAGACATGTGGGAGCTACACAAAACTTTGCCACATGCAGTAGAAGTAAACACTTTGTAATTTTGTGATCATAGAACTTTGGAAGATCAATTTTAAACTCTCAAAGGAAGCAAGCATGCATATTTTATTGTACAAAATCTGCCTGAGCCAGAATTACATTTTGGCAGTCTCCCAGATGAAGAGCCAAGATTGCTTAAGTCTACATAAGATTTCAATTCAGATTTATATTCAGCTATCAACAACGTACATGCTAGCCAGAGAAATAACAAAAACCCTGTCCACTAAAGTTCTCTGTCATTTAAGAGTACAATGTCATGCTTTTTGCATGAATTCCAGGGTCCATATTCAGGGCCTGAAAAAAGACCTTGATGTCAGCAAATGGTTTCTGTCAACTCCAACAAACACTGGGTCAAGCTATTAATGGAAGCACACAACACTAAATGCAGAACCCCCCTGTCCTTGTGTATTTTTTTCTGAATAGCTTTATGTAAGATTTTTGCCCGAATGCACAGTATGAAGTAACTTTCAATTGCCTGTGCAGTAGTGTAAACACTTGAAAACCTAGCCCCACACCTTGTATGTGCAATTTACCTCAGCATGGTGACTGGAATGGTAAAGAATGGCCAACCACCTATGGCACATCAAATGTCATTTTTGATTCAGAAAGCCTAATTGTAGTTGTAACAACCTTCAGAAGAAATTGTCAGAGTAGAAGTCATGTGACAGAAGAAAATTACAGGCTAGAAAGCTACCCACAAAAGAGGAAAGCACTTCATCTCTTAAAAGAATTCTAAAATACTGAAGGGGTGGAAATCAAAAGATCTGCTACCTGCTCCGATGCTGTGAACTGGTTGCTTTGGAGGAGCCAGCTCCATCCCCTTGGAAATCAGTGAAAGTTTCATCTAGTGAGCCAGACTTTGAAGCATCTTGAAACTCTTGGAAGTCATCATCTTCTGGTTTTACTACCTGCATTACAAATAACATGTAAATTGATATACTGTTGTCTCTCCAAATTGTCATATAACATGAAAGTAGATCAGTAACGTGATACACTCCAAAAAAATCAACAAAACTACAACCCTTTCAACATTAGTAAGCAAAATTAGTATGGTCAGTGTTTCCACTTCACCTGTACCTCACCCAGTCAACACATACAAGGTGTATAGGATTACAGATAGTATGCATGAAGAACAGCTGAGTAAGGAACTCTATTCCCTTCACATTAAATGTATTATTGATCGTAGCCATGTAATCTTTTAATATAGGATAACTATTAATAATTTAAATCAGTCAGTAACTTAAATCGATAGATACATAGAGCAAAACCACCAAAAAGATGAACCATATTTGCAAAACAGAAAAATTGATCTCAACGTGATTTACAATGTTGTAAAAAAAGAAAAAAAAAGAAAAAAAGAGGGTTTTAGTTTTTATAGTTTGCATCTTCTCCCAAAAACTCTTATTTCTAACTATTCTGTAATCTGATAGGTTCTATCATGTAGTTTAACCTAAAATTCCATTTTTTGTGCATTACGAAGTCCTAACTAAAATTCTCTTTCAATTCAATTAGTTTGTAATGGAGAAAGTTGTACCTCTTATAATGCTACCAGAAAGAAATGGAAAGAATAAAAGGACATTCACAGCAGCATGACTTCACATTTTTAGATGCCACATTCTGGATTCCAGCTTTTTTTTGTTCTGCTTACTTAAAGCCTGTTGTCATTACACAGCTTTGAAACATTCAGGCTAATTCTCTTTCCAGGACAGTATTTGCCACAAAACAGAGCGAGCTCTAACCTGACTTGGTGGGTAGGATGGCATGAAAGCTCCCGAAGGCTGTGCTGCAGCTCCACCCGCTGGTGCCGTTATGTTCATTCCTATCACAGCTGGTCCGATGCTAAGAGGCATGGAGACAGGTGGTGGTCCAGAGGGCATCAGAGGCTGCTGGCTTACTGTGGCAGGCAGCGGCATCGGAAATCCAGTTAAAGTGGGGACAGGGGCAGCTGGAAACTGGTTTAACACATCAGGACTCACTGCAGGTATTCCTCTCTGCAAAGGCAGAAAAGCAAAGACAACTGTATAGAACACATCAGCAAAAAGGCATATTGCATTCTCACTCCTAGCTCTAGCTTGTATTATTGAAACCATTAAAGTTATTGAAACCATGAAAGAGCAGGGTTCTGCTCCAGCTTCAGGTAGATCTTCTGAAATGGAAAAATGTGACCAAGAGCCTATATAAACAAAATGAATCCTATTCAACACCCTGACGGCTGGAGTTACTCCGAGGTCGATGATACCCACCTGGGTGAGCAGAGACATTTGACAGCATTTTTGTTTAGCTTTTAGTAAATCAGTCTAGCATGCACAGGCAAGCAAAGCTATGCTGAACTTGGCATGTGCTATATAGTCCACTCCCACGAGATCTTCATTGCTCTTTCATTCTTCATTCCTCTTAGTTTTCATACAAGGCTGGTATTTAGAAATAAATGGTAAGAGATGATACTATGCTGACAAAGAATTGAAGACTAAAATTCACACTCCACTGGCTCAGGAGAGAGGTAGCAAGCAAGGGCTAAAATTACAGTCCTACTGAAGTTACAGGGGAAGCTTCTCCTCTGGACTTCATCAAAGTAGTATTTTATTTTATTTTTTACGGCTGTGGCACACCATCCCTTTGTGCTAACATGCAGTCAGTCTACGGCAGATTAGTTAAGTGAATTACCTTTTTGCACAAATCCCCTAAGCCTTAGACGTACCTGTGTTACTGCTATCATAGCCAGGACGGAGTACAGCTCTTCTTTCGTGAGCTTCCCAGGGGTGGTACGGTTGGCTAAAGCCCATATTTGTCCAAGAGTCTCTCTGGGCAATCCAGATGACATCAGGATGGGATACAGCTTAGCTGTATCTATTCCAGCAGGAGTCAAAGTGGTTTCTAAAATTTTCTTATACAGCTCTGTTAAGAGGGAGTCAGCATTAGGCAGTAACAACTGCTGTTTTCAGGCAAGTTTAAGACTGCATTTCTACTTTATCTCAAACTCAACATTATATCAAATTAATAACATTCTAAAGTGTAAGGTAAGGCAGCAACATTCTGGTGTTGTATGCCATCATCACTTCTAATCTAAATGTGTTATTGGAAGATCTTTATGCACAAGTTTAAAACAAGCAAAGAAGAAATACTTTATACAAAATACATTTAGTGCTTTATTACAAAACATGTTTCTTTAATAAAATTGTAGGATAATCCATATAAAAATATATTTATAAAAGTTTTATGTATTTAAATCTCAGTGTAATCAATATTAGCATGGTAAACAGAAAATGCATGCTACAGTAATTTGCATGTATAAGATAAACAGCCTTAAGAAATGGGCCTCCTCAATTAAAAGAGATGCCAGAAACAGACTGCCCATGAAAGCAGTCTTATTAGCAACAGCGACCTCTAACATAATCTGCTTTCATTAGAAATTTTAGGTTAAGGATTTAGCATGCTTGAAGAAAATCCTTTCTTCAAATGTAGATGAAGCCACCATAAATGTAACATATCAGAAATGCAGGATTCGTTTGATAACTGAAGAAAAATGCTTAAAACCAATAAACAGTAACGTACGCTCACCAAAACATTCACACCTTACATTGCCCACTTAGTTAAATGCCCACTTTCACATTTACCTGGGACCAAACTATCGTTGTAAATCCAAGGAGGCAACATTTGCTGAATTGGGTCCTGTGAAGGGAATACTCCAACTCCTAAACGCGTTCCATTTAGTAGGAAAAAGAAAGGCACGGTTGTATTAAGACGGACAGATTCAGAGTATAAAGGTCTTTGAGACTAGATCATAGTTTGGCGGCATCATTTAGCTTTTCAGGCAAAGATTTCAGATAGGAATCACTGTGCTCAGAGGAAAAACAGCCACTGCAGAAATACGTATTTCGACATAACTAGAATGATTTGGGGGTAACAGCAAGAATACAGTTATATACACAATGAAATAAGGAGCTCCTCATTTGCCGAATTTCCAGTTGTACAGAAGCTCAGGTCTCGTTGTCTCTTAAAATTGCTTAACAGCAGCAATGCAATATCAAACTAACCTTCCCGTCAGCTGCATACTATTAGGACTACTTGTGGAATAAATTAATACCTTCCAGAAGCATAAGAACCATTCACAACATTCCTCCAGAAAATCCTTAGTGGGGAAACCCACAAACAGCCTATTATACTGAATCTCAGCAAGATCTTTTCCCATGTTCCCAAAAACATAACCATTGCCTCATTGCTCCCACACTTCAGAACCGGAAGGCATCACAGCTGCCTTCACTGCCATGAGCTTCTGTGTGACCTGCCACAACTCCGTCCCTGTGAACTGATTGCTTCCTTCTCCACTACATTAACTCTTCCCCTTGGTCTCGCATTTACATCCCATCTAGCTCCTCCTGAGCAGATTTTGTGCTCATTTTTATGGAACATGAGAAACTCAAAATAATTTTGGATTTCGTGGTCTTTTCTACTCACTCTTTCCCAGTGCACCTCGACTTCCACATGGATCATCTCCTGACTGCAATCTAATTTCTAATCATCCTGTAACTCCACGTACATTTTAACAACCAATTCCTTCCATTTCTCCACCCAAGGAAAATAAATTTCCTATTTTCTCCAATTTCATTGTTGTTATTCAGCTTTAACCACTCTTCCACAGACATGTATGCACAGACATTTATCCAATTCTTGCTTCCCACCCTTGAATCTCTGATAAAATTCAGCCCCTACAAATCAAATAATGAGAAATAAAAAGGAGTTCTGTCATATTTAGTTGATAGATAAGTGAGTCTTATTCAAAATGCTGATAATATCCAGATGGCTAAAGGTCTGCCATTTTTCAACTTTATCACTTAACTACTGAATTTCTGTTCCTCACAAAGCACTTCAGCTCATCTTTCAGAACACCCTTAACAACCTTTAGACGTATTCTTAACTATTGTTGCTCTCCAATTGTATTGAGTTTGTGCAAAAACAATGCAATTGACTGAACTATGAATAAATGAACAGCTCCTATTTCATTCTGCAGACTCTTTAAAGTCACCTTTAGCAATTTACTGTGTATTAAAAAGCCCCTCCATTATTAAAAATGTCTATTCAAACCATTTAACTTCATCCAATATTAAAACAAACAAAAACTCATTGGATAAGAAAATATTTGAAAGCAACATACCCAGTGACTGAGAAGAGGAACATACAAGATTATTAATAAAAAGTCATGGTACCTCTAGGCAAAAAACAATTGCTCGGGAAAGTGCCTAATTCAATTATCTACACACCAGAAGCTTTCTCTCACTTCTCTGTCTCCTTTCACCCTCCAGTAAAGTGAGATGACAAAAAGGGCTACATTTATTTTTATCATACTTGACTACACTTGAGCTCAGATTTCATGTAACCCTTGAATATAACATCAGAGCACTTACCAAGGTGTACCAGACAACCTTGCATTTATTTTGATTGAAATAAAACAAAACCAAACGTTTAATAGTCAGCTTTAATAAAATCGAAGCTGGAACTAAAGCTGGTCCAGCTTTTGAAATGTTTATCTCTAAAACACAGTTTGAAATGTAATACATATGAATGGCAAACTGTTTGGCAAATAAGTATAAGCGAGCTAAGAGCTTTAAGCTAACAAGATTTTATCCTTTCAAATTTAAAAGATGGAAAATAACCATGACGTTGACCATCTTTAAATAAAAACATAACATTTCTAATTCTCCAAGAAAGAGGACAGAACATTGTAAAACAGAAGACCTGATTAAACAAACGTGTTAAAAGTGATCACAGCAGTAAACTCACGTGGAAAAGTTCAAAGCAAAATCACAGCTGTTACTTTTAGCATAGAGCAGGAGGCCCTGACATTATTCAAGCAGGCATTCAGAGCAAAATTATGCAGGATTGGTCTTAGAATTAGTGTACAGAGTGTTAGCGTTCAAGCAGCGTCTTATTAAGTTCTGTCAAATGTTTCGTTTGCTCACCACACTCTTCAACTGCTATGTTTTGTTCTGAAGCCTTGTGCGCCTCTGCAGCTGTGGTACCACTTTCGTGTCCACCTACAACATCCCAGTCATTGATGCCTAGACTGGGGCGAACTTGTCTCGCAGCTGAGGCTTTGTGCCCAACTTCAGATGTTTTAAGTTTGGTTTGCTCTTGTTCAGATTCATTTGAGCCATTATCTAAGACTTTCTCCAAGGAAGAGCCTGAATAAACAGCAGGAGGAATTATTTATATTTTGTTATTAATCACTCAGACTGTAATTCCACACCTTCAGACAAAAGTATTATTGGTACCACTGACAAATGCTGAAGAAAACCTGCTCCATCTCAGAACAATAGCACCAACCCTGTTCAAACACTTTTATGGTCTGATTCTGCTTTTCACTTACCATGTATATATAACAAATTCAACTAACAAGAAGCAATGAGTTGGGAATAGATTAAACTATTTTCTGTATTAGGAATACTGTTGCATAATCATCTGTGCATTGGTAGCAAAAGCACGATTTAAGGCTCAGGTCCAATATTTACATAAGCAAAATTCTTCACATTAATCTTACCAACATCCACTTAGCCTCCAGGAGAGGAAGCACATAAGTGTTCCACATCAGCGTAAGTTATTTTTTATACCACCATTTCAACTCTTCTACTACATGTACTTAAGATGACGTTAGTACACAAGACTTAATTCACTTAAGATCAGACAGATGCATATTTAGCCATCTTCAGATCCACCCAGGACTTGCTTTTACAGTGCAGTTCTAAGGGAAGCAGGAAGGGGACTCGAATCATCTTTCCCTGTGGATCAGCAGGTTTCTACTTAATTGACTGTATATATATCTTTCAGAAAGACAAAAAAAAAAAAAAACGCAAAGGCTCTCCATAGCTCTATGACAGAAGTTGATATTAAAAAAAAAATATATATACTTCAGAGTTACCTGTTTTATGGATATTGGGTGAAGATGCAGAGGTAGGAAAATAAGGAACCTGCCCAATTGTACCATGCAGGATGGATAACACTGGAGTCTGGGCTGGAGGGAGAGGCTGACCCACAGCCTTTTCTGAAAGCAGTTGCCCAACCTCAGTACCAGAATGGAAAGGCTGAAAAGGCTGAGAGGCAGGCTGAGGCACCAGTTTGGGGATTTCAACAGGCCCTTGTATAAAATCACTAAATTCTTCATCATCGAGAAAAGCAGAGTGGGAAACAGATACAGCAGAATGGGATGATGTGGGATGATCTGTAAAATGCAATGAACACAACGCAAAGTGATGAGGAAGAAGGTTTTTAAGTGGAAAGGTAGGAAAAATGGCAAATACTAGCTAATCACAACAAATGGGTGAGAAGAAATGGCAACTTGACAGAGATGAGAACAGCGGTTACTGTCAGCATAAACACATGAGGTAAAACGGAGCAGCCACTTCCAACCATGCATCTTCTCTCCCAGACTTTTAAAATGTAAATACTTTGATTGAAGCTTGATTCTTAACACTGGCTATCGAAGTATTCTATTTGTTTTAAACAGACGGGGTCAGAATAAATCAAGAGGTGATATTTCAAATTGGACATCCTCAGAAATTCAAAATGCATTATGAGACAAAATAAATGTATATTCATTTAGACAGTTTTCTGCTCAATCCCTTCCTTATTTACCCATTTTAGCAGAACTGTTATAGGGTGGGCAAATCAACAAACCATGGGAAAATGTCAGAAAACACTTGTAACTTCAGAATTATCAAAGAGTAAATCCACAGCAGAGAAAGATTTTACATGGGACAAAACTTATCTAGATGAGCTTCATTTCAGGCATAGAGCAAGCTATATTATAACCCTCAGTAAATCTTTAGTAAATAATTATTAAGAAGTACTAATACCAAAGAGGTATTATTGTACTAATACAAAGAGAGAATACCAAAGGCTTCGGTTTGACCATACCAAGGCAATGGTACAGAAGTACTGTTGCAGTACTTTGAAGTTTTTATACAATGTTTTGATCATTCTTAACACATATGGCATTTCTCAGCTTCAAAAGCACTCTGCAAAACATTAATTAATGCTTTGAAGAGAAAAGAACTCAATTATATCAGTTATAATGGAAAGATAAAGAAAGTTACTATCACTGGCCTGAACATCCATTACCAATTCCCATGATATTTCACATTAATCATTTCATATTACACTCTCTTTTGAAGATTATCAACTCTTCTAATAAAAGCTGAAATCTAATACTTTACCCTGATAACCTGAGTGAGTAAGCAGTTGCTAGGATGACACATTATTTTACAAAACATTAATTAATTCACTTTACACCACCAAATTAATACTTCTTCCAATTAGTTCCTCCTGCTGAGGATTTCAAATATGAGTTTTATTTTCAGCTGGAAGATAGGAAAAATGACAAACCTGGCTTTTTTGGGTGTGATGCTGGTGTTGGGTGCATCTTAGCATCTCTAGAAAAACCATCTAAATTTCCTTTAATGGCTTCCAGTGCATCATCCCTGCTTTTCTCACCTGCCTGAAACACGACAGAACATGTTTTGAAAAATTCAGAGCAGAACTCAGTTTTCTTTTCAATGTCCACACTTGTTCAGTACAAAATCTAGCAATGCCTGCTGTTAGATTAAAGTTTTCCTCCTCCCGCAACACCTACTTGAAGCATATTAACATCAGCTCCCATATTTAGAAGGCATGTATTTTGCAGACTACACAATAACAGCACTGCTCAGTTTAAGACCTGTGCTTTATGTACAGGAGCAATACAGAAACCTCACTTGACTATTTGGAGTCTTGCAGATACGAGTCTTTAAGCTCACTGGAAGTGTTCAAAACTTTGGACAAAGCTAACAAACAAGCCACCAAACACTGTTTTAGAAGCCTCAGTCTTCCAAACGTTACATGCAAGGTTGGTTTAAATTTATTTTTTCAAACGTTGATTTCATTTTCAACGCCAGCTTTTGTTTACAGTATACAAAGAGCAAAAAGGACTGAATATTCCAGATGCTTTCAAAGATCTAATCTGATGTCTCATGCAAGTTCCCCACTTGCTTGCTTGCCAGCCAAAAAAGAGCGCCCCATAAAAGCCATTAAAAAAATAAAACTGAAGAAATGAACATTGCAGTTATTATTTAGGCCATACCTTAGGTTTCACACTGCTCAGGAGCCGCAACTTTTGCTTCTGCTCTTCAAACTGGCGCCGCTTTCGTTCTTCTTCTAAGAACTTCTGCTGATGCTCAAACCTCTTTCTGAAGCAAAATAATAAGAAAGAAAAATCAAAAAATAATTTCATTACAATTTTCAAGTCAACCTTCTGCTCAGTTTTTCTACTTCTGTCTCAAATTCAGACGGCTTGGTGCGCACATTTCCAGTTATCCTCTGAATTGTACGACAGCCAAAAATATTCTATACCCCTAAATTGACTTTTTTACTAGAGAAGCTATCATTAATATTTTTGCTGTGTGGACTATACTTCCAGACTATATCTACCTCTTAAAAAAAGAATTTCCCAAGAGTAAATAAAGTCTCACTTACTGCTGTTCTTCTGCAAACTGCTTCTGCATGTCAGGGGTGTACTGCGGGGCTGCTGGACGCATTCCCAGGAAAGAAGCCTGGCCCATGTAAGGCATTCCAGCTGCTGGCATCGGACCCAAAGGCATGCCCCCCTACAACAAAAGACATATTACAGCTCCTACATCTTTTTTTTTTTTTCTTGCTCACAAATAAAGGCAAACCACTGACAAATGCACCGTGTCAGATTATGAACTAGCTAGGTCTCCTAAAATTAAGAGCATTAGGAGTGCTGGATGAGCAGCCTCTGAGCACGAACTGTCACTGAATTAAGCGATGGTCACTCAGTAGATGGCACTCTTCCCTCTCAATAATGATTACAGTTCTTAAAGGATTTTAGACAGTGCGATGGCCTGCTGGTCAAATGTAAAAAGCAAGACCAGATCCACAATATCTACCTCAAAGGAAGGAACATTACAGGCATTCTACACGTATGTTTTTTATTTAAAAACACGTGTGGTTTTTTATTTGTTTGTTTGTTTTTACGGGTTTACTTTTGTTTATTTATTTATTAAGTTTTGTTTCCTGCTCTCAGTGATTGCACAATACTTTTTGAATTCCATGCTAAAGGTGCGCACTCCTAACCAGTAACAGATGCTGGCAAGACCTGGTCTGGTCACTTTGCAAACAAAGCTTATCCAGGGAACCAACTGAGGGAGAAAGCATACAGCAATAGCCAAGAAGAAACTTGTCTGAATAAACTGCATGCATAAGAGAAATATTTGCTGATATATAGTTATAGCAACAAGGCTTGCCTAGTATAGAAGGAGCCAGAAATTAAGTTATTTCTATTACGAGTCATTTTGTGTTTGGTATCAGAACATGTAGGAAGAGAATAAAGGCTATTATTTTTAGACCAGCTCTCATAAAAACATCTTCCCACTATAAGCTTTACAAAATTAATGTAATAAACTCCAGGTGGGGGTGGGAAGGGAGGGGAGCATAAGGAGATGGCAAGATGCAATATATTCTGGTTGTCACAGCAATTTGGTTACAAAGCCACACCAATACATTAAATTTCAGCAAAGTGCAAATTCGCACATAAGAACAGATGGTACTAAACAGAAAACAAAATATTAAAAAAAATAGAAAATATTGTACTAGCTACTTATGCTTTGTTCTTATTCCCTAATTAGTAACAATAAAGAAAATGTTGCTTGAAGCAAGAAAAAAAAAAAAGTAACATGGGAGCTAGGAAAAATGGGAAAACTGGTGTGAGAAAATACAGCACATTTATGAGGCCCTTTGTTCCCTATAACAAGGTATTTTAAAATAAATTTTATGAATTGCCACTTACATTTAAAATATATATTTCTATTAACTACAGCATTTGAATTACAAAAGGCTAAAAAAAAAATTCAGTGAGTTGGTCATGACTGGACTGCACACACAGTCACTTCATAACAGTTTGCAAGGGTCTCAGTTAAAATCCTGCACAAAATGTCACCTTAGCAGTAAGTACGTGAAACCAAAGCAAAAGAAAAAGCACAAAGTAAAATTAAAAAGGCAGAAGGGACGTGCTGTGGGAGTTTTGAATTATAGTTATTTAACAACCCAATAGTATTGCTAACCACACTCTGGAGTAGGTGGCATCTGATAGCTTTTCAAGATCTTGCTGATGTTTTTTTCCCTTTCCTGTTCAGAAACCATGCTTCTCTTATCACACTTTGATGTCATAACACGTATAATGAAATGAAAGTTCAGATTCTGACAACTTTGAGTGGACTACAACAGTCAAGACACGTTAAGTTTAACTGATGCCATCCTTGCATTTCTCTCCACTCTACAACAGTGAGTAAAGTTTGCCAAACTCTCCCTACCCAGATCCCAATGAAACCTGGAGAATTCATTAAATACCAGAAATATCTTCAAAGAGAATAATTTCAATTATGACATCCCACTACGAACTAACACCCACGCTCCGGCTTCCAGCCAAGTTCTCCCCTCTCATCTCCCTGCAGTTGTGAGAAGGAGACAGCGCCAGCTGCCACCTTTCAGTCGTGCAAAGCACCTCATCTCAGTCGTGTTTCACTGCCACACACCTGCATGGCCATAGGTCCGGGAGGCATCTGAGACCCGTAATTCATTCCCATCATGCCTGGCATGTTGGACTGCATGACAGGAACCATTGGAAATCCTTGCTGTTGCATAGGAATCATCCCTGTAATAAAACATTACACAAAGTAAGCACCTAGTTAGTGTCAAAGCTCTGCATTTTGTTTAGTGTATAAACTGAACCACCACAGCGAAGCAACTGCAAACAAATCTCAGGCTTGCTGGAACGATTCAGAAATAAAAAAACAGGCTGCACTGCAGGCAGCCACTGGATTTCCTTAAGCTAGATACTGGTCAGCCTAAGGGAAGAAATGTTTTGGGGTTTGTCAGTAATTTGTCATTTTTTGTCAAATGACAAATTGTCATTTGTCAGTAAAGGATAAATTTAAACGAAATTGGACAAATCAAGACGGATTTTATTAATTTGCTGAATAAAGACAAACTGATTATGTTTCAGGATCTTCGTATCTCATTTTGCTACCTTGGGAGTCCTGCACTAAGAAGAAGCAGACACTTGCTACCAGCACCCCCCGAGACGATTAGAACTGAGCATCCCATGCAAAAGCACTCCAGGAGGGCCACAACGAACTCAGAAGTAACTCATAAATCAGTTCCTGACCCTTTTAATACGACAACGGCCACTTCCCCTTCAAGTTCCCCTGTATTTTCCATTAATTAAACAAACAGCTCTGCAACGTGAATGAGAACAAAGGCAATTCAAGGTTGTGGCTCTCCTATTGTATTAATACTTTCACACAGGTTGTGACTCTTGTCCCGGGGTCTTGCTGAGCTTTGTAAATATTTACCAGGCCTTGCAACACCCACACAGTATGGGTATACACAGCTGGTGGGTGAAGCAGAAAGAGGTTAAACGCCACACTCAAAATAATAAGAATAAAAAAAAATCGTTAAGGCCAATTCAGGTTCAAACAAACCAGGGATGTAGTTTTTCTGGATCTTTAACCTTGCACTCTGGTAACACTACTACTTTGACATTGCACAGAAAGTTTTATAAATAGAGTTGTAAGATTCAACTTCCCAGTATTGAACTGAAGGGGAAAAAAAACAGCTAAGGAGTTCACTTCATAATCCCTCTTCTGAGCAACATCATTAAGTAGAAGTTCCCTGAAGTTGGTTAATGTATCTAAACAAAGTAATGAACTCAGTGCTCACAACTTTAAGTTCACACATACCTTGAGGGGGGCCCAAGCCACCTGCGACAGGAAACATGAAGCTGGAAGAGGAGGAAAAAATGGTACATGAAAGTCTGTGATTTGAGCGCAAATATAAATGAACGAAAAAGTTACCTCGACCTGCATGTCAACACCACCAGCCTAAATCTCCCCCATTCTGGTCAGCACATCCATCTGCTGCTGCTGGTCTCACAGATGAGACGCCCACTAAATTACACAAAAGCACCCCTGCTGGAGATCCCCTGAAACCACCCAGGCTGCAGAGCGATGGAGGATAAGATTTTATCCTCCATAACAGCACTAAGATGGTTTTGACTCATCCACATCACCCACAGAAGAGCTCTCAGCACCTACGCAGGTTGGGAAGAGGTCAGTTTGTTAATTTGGGCTAGGCCTTGGAGCACTGCAGAATGAATAAGCATCTCCTGGTGGAAGCATCTGATTCAGCAAGACCATTAACCGCACCAGCAAGCAGCCCTCAGCTCCTCAGTAACAATTTCCTGCAGAAAAATAAACCGCCCGTGAGACCCTACCATGTTCCTGCCTCCGAAATAGGTGCAGCACAATGTAACGTAGCTCCTACTTTCTCTAATTTACAAGTAAAACGGTGATATGGGAAAAAATATTCATTCCAGTATCAAGCTCCAAGCACACCTGCGGGAAGAACTGTTAAAAATTCAACCAAAAATATAATGGCAAACTTCAGTCCTCGCTTTCACATGGCAGCACGTGCTGTGCGGCCAGACTGAAAAAGGAGGGACCTGGCTTCGAAGGCTCCCTTGCAAGCGACTCAGAAGCGTAGGTCAGCAATAATTTACCAAATGGGAACTTCAGCCAGTGTCCCAACCAGCTATTACATCAAAACACCATGCAGAGACAAACGCTTTTATCGATATTCGATAGCCCTCAGCACGACGGTGGGTTTAAAAGAAACTGCCTGAGAGTAAAGGAAGGATAGCCACCATGGCTGACTGCAGCCAGTTTTGCAAAACCTGCAGGAAATCAGAAAGCCAATCAGATT
Organism: Aythya marila; assembly: GCF_965140915.1. Classification (NCBI taxonomy): domain Eukaryota; kingdom Metazoa; phylum Chordata; class Aves; order Anseriformes; family Anatidae; genus Aythya; species Aythya marila. Next base: position 10,266,911 of record NC_139061.1, read on the forward strand.
TGTCTTTATGAAAGAGCTGTGCAATATAAATACAAAGACAAAATAAGGAATTTAGCTCGTGGTTAAACATGTGATTTAATTGCAGCCACTCGCTACACAGACAGCGGGGTACGTGGTCACCACGACAACCCCTATTACTCCTCATCTCATCCTCTAACTTGGAACCTTCGTCATGCTTTGGCTTTTCCTTTACCCTAATCACCACGCTACGTTTTAATTTCTCCTTCCACAGCTAACATACGCTTATGTCTTCGAGCAGGTCTAGGTCTTATCGCCCTTAATCACGACAATTTTAGGTTCTTCTGCTTGAAACGCTGGGCAGACATACACGGCCTCCCCTCAAAACAAATGATGGGATCATTGGGATTGGATTCAATTCACTTTAAACCGCGACCAAGTTCTACTCAATTCACTGGTGTTCAGGTCGCTCATTCTGATCCGCTCCCCAGAGTAGAAGCACTAGCATTATGAAGACAAACAGTTTACTAAAACTCACAGCGGGATCCAGGACTGAACTCCTATATTGCTCAGGAAAACACTTTTCTCCATCGAAGGGCTGAAGCCCAGTGAATTAACTGGATTTTGCCTGCACTGGTTTTCAGCCATGGAAATAGTCTTGTGTGTGTCCTGACAACCCCAGAGCGCCATCTGGGCCATAGAGCCTCTTAAAATGCAGGTAATGTCAGACGTGTAAAGCTCCTGTCATATGCCAGATCTGCAAGTACAGCAATTTTAGGCTTCTTTAAGAAATACCTTTCTTTGTCTCTTCCGAATTATAAACTATTTAACTTTAATTTTGAAAAGCTTACAAGTATCAAAAAATGTTCTTCACTTTTTGTTGCCCCTTCTTGTTGAGGAACCTGGTCAAGGAAGAGTTCTTCCAAATTAGTAAACATAACACAAACTGAACAAGCATGGCAAGATACCCCTGCTTGTTGGAAGCAAATAAGGTACAGAGCATTAAATATTTATCCCTTCCTACTGAGCTCCTGATTTATTTATAAGTCTCAGTTTAAAAAAAAAAAAAAAAAGACAAAAACCAATCAAACAAAAAACCTTGCAGCTAATTAGAGGGCACTGGAAGAAGAGGTAGTTAACAGAAGTGGCAAAGCAAGCTCCTTTAGCACAGTTCTCCCCATGTGCAGCCAGGATTCGTCTCAGGTCTAGAGATCGTCCACATGCAAATGTACATAATCCCTACCAAGTTTTTAAACACAAAAAACAGCAGCTTTATTTCTAAACTAATTTTGGGGGATGCAAAAGAAAAAGTATATCCACACATCTGGTTAAAGCAGCTGATTAGCATCGCTGAAAAAGAAAGCTAACTCTCAGACATTTCTTAGATAAAACTGAAGCACTGCAGAAAGCCACAGAACTTGATAAACTATACTGATAAAAGTAGCAGCAGCAGCAGCTTTCTTCTGAAGAAGGCATTTGAATTCCAGGTGCCTCAAAATAACAACACTGACAGGAATGAAGAATAAGGAGATGACATGACAACAGAGCAGTCTTTAAAGGAAAAAAAAGGGGGGGAGCATGCTGAAATAGGTCTGTAAGGACCAGTACAGCACTTAGGGCCTGAAGAGCACTCGCTGCTGGTTGCCAGCACGCTCCAGAATTACCAAATGCACTTTCTAGACTGAAGGAAACCTTCGTGACCCCAGTTGTTTAAAATAGCACACTTGATAGTAGTGAACTGATCTATTTTAATAAGGGTTTTTATTCCTTGTTATTTCCAAAGGGGATTTAACTGCAGCTGCAGGCTTCGCTGTTGTTCTCAGAAGTGGAAGCTCTCCACTGGCTAGGTTGATGCAACTAGATGCAATACTTTAGGTCACTCAGTACAAAAACGTAACACACGTCACATAGTGTGCACAAAACAGAATAAGCACAAGGAAAGTGAAGCAACTACACTAGAACAGAGCTCTTAAAGCAGCGATATAAACCCATAAACTCTTATCGGGTAAGCATCTTAAATATCAAAACCAAAAATCAGGTTCAGTCAAAACGCAGGAGCGCAGGGAGGAGCGACTTCCCTTCTGTATTCATACCGCACTTACAAAGCTCCAAACTACGCACAACATCATTCTGTCTACAACTGGATTTTCAAACCCTCTCGCTCCCAATGAGTGAAGCCTCAGCCTACCAACACACTGCACACCAAGTGTCTTTTTCACTGTATTTCCACCCAGAAACCCACAGGAATGAAAGCGAAACAAGCAAAGAAACCCCAGCACACCAAACAAATCTCTGCCTGCAGACTTCTTCCTCCAAGAAACCAGAACAGGAGCAAGGGGAAACAATGACTCCACACTGCTTTTATTCCTCTAAGCCTACAGTGGCTTGACGTTTTTGCTACTTTCTTACTCGCTAAACAGACAGTGTTGCTCTAAGAGGTTACAGGGTTTGTCCAGCCCCTCACAAGAAGTGTTGCAGAGTTATAGGTACAGGGAAATACCAAGATAGCCGCCTGCTCCTTCCAAAATACAGAGATAAAGCACATAAATAAATACCCACAGTGGTGGTCCCAGAGCCCTGGGGGCACAGGGCAGACCCCAGAAGCTCCCACACGCTGCAGGCTCCAGGCAGCCGGGGTGACCCAACCCACCCAAATTGCCTTTGTGAGAGACGAATTCACCCAACCGCCCTCAAAGTAGGACAAGGGATAAACAGCACGCAGGAGCCTGTGTTCAATATATATCTATGTTGCATCACCAAGTCTTCAAAGACAGCAAAACGCAGGGCTCCCTCCCTTCCCCAAACCCACCGCCACACAATAAAACCTCCCCCTTATTGCTGCTTTTTCCTCCTGACACCATTCCCGGCTCCCCCACCGCCCCCAGCACCAAACCCCCTCCTGCCCAGGTACCCCAGACCGCCGCTGAGGTACCTGAGGGGGCTCCGGGGACCCCCCTCTCCCAGCACTTCCCTCCTCCTCCTCACCTTCATCCCCCTCCTCCTCCTCCTCCTCCCTCCCTCCCTCCCTCCCCGCAGCCCCTCTCCCGTCTCAGCCCGGCTCCGCCGAGCACCGACCTGGCTCCCCCCGCTCCTCCCGGCGCCCCGCCGCCCCCCGGCGCCCCTCCGCCTCCACCGCCGCCTCCTCCCCCAGCGCCGGGCCCTGCCCGCAGCGCCATCTTCCCGCTCCGGCCCCGCTCCCAGCTGGGCCCCGCTGGTGGCGGCGGCGGCTTCCGGGGCCGGGCCCCAGCCTCAGCCCGCCCTCGGCCCGCAGCGGGGCGGAGGAGGAGGATGAGGAGGAGCCGGGGATGAAGGGCCGGGCCCCGGGAAGCCCCCGCTGGGTGCCCGCCCTCGCTGGGGTTTGGTGTGGGGTTGGGGTCCGGCCTCGCCTTCTTGCTCCGTTGTCTCACCGCACGGGAAGGGGCAGCCCTCGCTCTTTTCTTCGTTTTAAAACGCCTGAGGTGTTTTCATAGCTCCTCGCCTGCCATCTGTGCTGCTGGCAGGAGCGGCGGCGGCACCGGCGAAACGCTGCTGCCAGGGGAAAGGGGTGAAAGGCAGCACCAGTGCTTCCATGAAAACAAAGCAGTGCCAGCCTTCCCCTCACACCCCAGCAGCACCCAGGGAGGCCAGCTCCAGCTGGCTTCCCCAGCTGCCATCGCAATGTTCCCCTACCAGCACTGCTTTTTCTATTTAATGCAGTCAAAAGCAGGCTTGCACCAACCAGCCCTGGGGAGGGCAGTGGAAAAGTTACTTTATTACCTTTTAACCGTGCCAGCCAAAATCCTCAGAAGTATTGAAAAATAAAAGCCTGCTTGCTGGGGTGCTGCATGATTTACTAGCCAGTCACACAGCTGGGCAGAAGCTGCTCATCTCCCTTAATAAGTTCAGCCAAAGCTTGCTAAAATACATTACAAAGCAGGGAAGTCCTGGAGTTGTTCTTTATCCTCAGGCAAAGAAGCTATTCAGCACGACAGCTTTTCAGTACTTCACAGAGTAAATTCTAAGCAGCATAGTGCTTAAGCTTTAATATGCTACTGGTTAGGGTCAGAAAACACGTTAAAATCAAACCCAGTCTGAGCAAAACATCTAGGTGAGAGCTGAAGCTTTCATTTCATAACCAAATCCCCCTAAAGAGTCATCATCTTTCTACACAACTGGAATTACACCCAGCTAGGCAAGAAAAAGATGTTCATGAGCAAAAGCTGTTTTCCCTCTTCCCACCACTACTAGAATAAGCACATGCATTATATATGTTAGCAGTATCTTTTCAAGCAATCTTACTCAAATTGTAATATATATTCCACATCCCATCTATCATCATTACCTTGCAGCAAATGACTTGGTATTTATGAGAACATATGACTGAAGTTTTAGATACACAGGCAAATTCATTCATAGATGTCAAAATGAAGGTGTTTCCTGTATAACCCAAATATAAGGTGCAATCCTGCAGACAAAGTGAAAGCAATTTAGCTTTTCTTATTAAACTTTAATGTATTTTAGCAAGCTTTGTCTGAATAAACAATTAAGAGTACTCTGCTATAAGTGATTTAAACAGAGCTGGGATCCATTTCCAAAATGGATTAAGTATGAGAAAACAAGACAATACTAACAGGACTGTTTGCTTAAAGAATTATAGTTGCAAAGGAGAAGCCATTCCTGCATTACTGGACTTCTGACACGACAAGGTGGATTAAGAACACAGATGAGGTAGGTGGAGCCTGACCTTTTTACACAGCAGAATGAGGAATAATGTATGCAGACGTGTCCCATCAAGGTTATATAAACAAGTCTCTGTATTAAAGTATTCAATGACCTTATTTATTCTGTTCTGAGGCTTAAATATGAAATAACACAAAGTTAGTTGGAGTTACAGGCACGTAAAAAAAAAAGTCATTTTTTGCTTATTAGATATTTCAAAAGTAGTATGAACGGAGACTTTACTTCCACCTATATACATGGTGGTGTATTTTTTTTGTCTGTTTTATAAAAAAAAGTTCACCGTGTCTTCTGCAAATTTATTAGGGATCACCTGACCACAAAACTAACAGTATTTCCAACTAACAATGCAAAACTAAGTGACAGTAACGGATGTTATTTTTGAACTATCGTTCAGAAACATAAGGTATTTATGGCAAGACCACATTGTTCAGCTTCTATAAGAAGCATTCAGGAATCCTCTGCAGGCATTTCAGTAGATACTTTCTTGCACGTAAACATTTCCCTTCCCCTTTGCCATCACCTTTGTTCTTCTGTTCTTCAACATGGACTGGGGCATAAGTCCCAGCTCAGCTTTTTGAAGCAGTCTTTAACTTCCCAGCATCTGTAACTTGGTTAGCTTTCTTTTTTTCCTTAATGTTCTCCTTTGCAGTTCCCCTACAAGAAACACATTGGAGATTAAGACAGCTGAACATTGCATATGGAAAAAAAAAGTACGTAGCAACATCCCAGACATCAGTCTTTTTATGTTTTACTGCAACTGAACATAAATCCTTCAGTTGCAAGTCTGCAGCACGCGTAATTGTGCTCTTCACAACCACTGTCCACCACACTGAACTGCTGCACCCCAGACAGCCTTATTCTGGGAGCTCTAGTCATTACAATTTAAGATCTATTTTTTGTATTAACAATTCATGCACTAAAAGAAAGCCAGCCCTTAGCCAGAAGAGGAGCAGGTAAGGTCTAGCATTCTGCTAGGACTGCTAGTCTGAAGTCTGGCTTTACAGCCGGTGGTTGAAACTCAGCTCGTTACAGAGCTGCCTGAAATGCTGCCGCCTCATGTGGCACCACATAAGGTGAACTGATGGCATTTATCCAAGCTCCAGTAAGCAGATACTGACACTAAAACTTCACCATCACTACAAGCATTGTGACTCAGTGGTGCGTTCAAACAAGATGTTGGTTACTGCGGAGGAAGCTCGCTTGCCTTTCCTGTAGAAAAGCCATCTCGAAAGGAGGAAAAAAAAAAAAAAAAAAAAAAAACTTACTTTTTACTTTTCTTCTTTTTTAAGAAGCACTGAGGAGTGGTACAAATTGCTTCTCTCGTTAGTGGTTTCTTAATGAATTTCTTCTTTTCTTTGCTGAGAACAATATTTAGTGAAGAAGGATTAAGTGTCTTCAACAGACAAACATTAATATTCAAAGTAAATAAAACAGACAATGAAAACCTGTACTGGTTGTTAGGGATTTACAGGTCTGAAGGTATTGTCAGTGTTTATTCCAAGATCAGTTCAGCTACTTATCCATGACATTTACCATATCTTCATTGATCCATGACTTCATCTCCATGATATTCCAACTTTATTTTAAGACACAGGGTTTATGTTTATACACAGATTTCTAACTTTGAAAACTATTACAAGTTAATCAGTTCTGCACAAAAAAAAAGCGTTACAAAGCACTAATTACAAATCTATCTATATGCATACATCCCTACACCATTTTAAGGTAACTTTTTCAACGTGTCAGAAGTCTGATTCCTAACTGTGAGCCTAGGCAATCTAGGGCATATTTCAGGGAGCATATGTTTTTCCTGGAGTTAACTGCTTAAAACACCACCCCCATCTAAAATTCCTTTTGCAGGTGAACTGTACTTTTTGCAACCCTTTTATCCCAAGCACCCCTCATGCAAGCTTTTGAAATGGACAACAAATCGTAAACTACTCAAATGAACGTACCTCTGAAGTTTGGGAAAATGTTTTATGTAGCCGGGCACAGGACAGCCAGCTCGCTGAATGACGTTAGCTATACTGGAAAGGAGAGGAAGGAAGAGATTAACTCTGGCAGTAAGTGATGGGAGAAGAGAGAAGAAGGTCCCATGGACCAGACAGAACCCTACGGTTCAATAATACACTATACAAAACGTAACACGGATTTTTGCTGTATCATTTTTGATTTACCTTCGTAATAAAGGTTTATCATCTTCTGTAAAGAAAGTGACTGCTTTTCCTGTGTGCCCTGCTCTTCCTGTACGACCTGTCAAACAAATTTAACAGAGTAGAAGAGATTTTACTTCAAATACCTTTCTTTATTCTATTCCTCTTCACAGCCCCAGCCTCCCAGCATATGATGTTAATATACTAAGCATACTACGAAGCAGCTGATCCCCAAAGATTGTTTCTACTGCACAAAAGCACACATCTGAAAGAATCAAGTGTCCAAGATTCATAGAAGCTTGAAAAAAAAAGGAACTCAGTTTTACTGAAAGTTGAGGCCAGGTAAAACTAGCTCTAGTGAGCTAGTGCTATAGCAACAGAGTCTTGGTTCTACGATTTTCACTTTTGCACAGGAGAATCTCCATTAAAGATTTAAGAACTAAGAAAAAGGACACACTCTGTGAACAAGCACTCACCTATCCGATGGATGTACTCCACTGCACTCGTTGGCAAATCGTAATTAATGACCATATTTACTCCTTTGAAGTCAATCCCTCGAGCTAGCAAGGCTGTGCAGATGAGCACCCAGATCTTCCCAGATCTGAAACCGTGTACTACGTTATCTCTCTAAGAAAAGAAAAGAAACATACTTGGGAACTGTCTGATTAGAAGTCCAAGAAAGGAGATGAACTTATTTCCTAAAAGGTGTCATGTGAACAAGCAAAACCAAACCTCTCAACCAAAACCTGCAATAAATTACTGTCAAACTTACCTGCAGCAACATTAGAAAGAAAGGTTAAAAAACAGGTGTTGTCAAGTATTATAAAAAAATAAAAAGAAAAGAAATTATATCCTCCCACCTGTTGCTGAGTTTTGTCTGCATGGATGACATCCACATTGATGCCTTCATAAATCAGTTCATGGAAAAGCTCTTTAGCCCTCTCAATAGACTGCACAAAAACAAGGACTGGAGGAGAAAAACCCTGCAAAATAATAAGTTGTATAAGGTTCACGTCCTTTTTCTACTGTTCTTGGTTGCAGACTGTGTCACTACAGACCTAGTTAGTCCCAGTATTTTACATCTTAGAGAATAACTATTTCTTTTCTAACCAGCAAAAATCTTTGGGAGTCAGATGTAAGCACGTTCAACCCCACTACTTTTGAGTCAGTCTTCACTTAATCATCAGGCTGCATTTTAATCCACAGAAACTTTTTTTTGTTCCCCTCCCTAGGTAAGCAATCCTACTCACTGCCAACTAATATTAAGCAGACCATTAATACAAAACGCTCCCAAGACTCAAACACATAAGCAAGAAGAGGGAACCCTCTCAGTTTTCACAGGGAGAGTAATTTCTATTCCTCTTATACAGTCTTGGATGCTCTTTAGCATATACCACATAGAAGCCTTTGACCTAGGGAATTACATGTTCCTGACAGACACATGGCTTGGTTCAGAACTACACAAGATGTGCTCGATCACTCCAAAATACCTTTTTAACAAGCTCTCTCATTGCCGTTAGTTTCCTGTCTCAGATCCAACAAACAACAGCTCTTGTTCTACTGTCTCCGCTGCAGAGTTCTGAAACCAGAAAACAAATCATACACATGTATTTTACCTGGTGGGTGAGAAACACTGCATGGCTTATTTCACCAGTACACACTCCCAAAGTTTATTTGATGACAAAAGAATGGGCAAACAACATTTTCCCTAGTGTGCGAGAGAGATCTTATACGCGTAAACAAATCTTGAGACAAAGAGCCTGTAGTACTAAGGTTAACAACATACACCAAGCAGGCTGGTGAGGCGAAGAAAGGAAACAGGTCACCCAAGAAAGGAAAAAAGCATGAGAGAGACAGAGCACAACTGCACACCTACCTTGCTCCAACAGACACCAGAACAACACTGTCGAGGTGGAGTTTACACCATTCCTCCACATCCCGTGCAAAGGTTGCACTGAACAAGGCCCTCTTCACAACGTGGGACGTGCACGCCAGGAAGATAGAGGCCAGCTGGTCTCGGAATCCCGTCTTCCCATCTTCAAACAGTTTGTCGGACTCATCCACCACCAGCCACTCCACACTAGGAACAAAGAGGGTTTCTTTTCAGTAAGAGTCGCTTGCAGAGAAGGCAAAAGTTCTAAACAGTCATCAAAGACACAAGAATTACGCACACATACACTTTTAAGTGGCAAAGCTAGCAGCAAAGCCGAATATGATAAAGATTCTCCCTACCTGGTCAAGTCTATTGCTGGAGGATCCTGTTTCAACAAATAAATGAGTCTGTTTGGAGTAGTAACTAGTATATCTAAAGGGAAAAAAATAAATAAAAAAAACAACCAAAGCATTAGATGAGACGTGGACTTTAAAAAGAATGTTAAGAATCATTTTCCAAGCCAATCTGACAGAGGTTTGTTGGTTTGGGGTTAGGACAAGGCACTTCATTGTTGCAGTTCATTTGGGGGAGTATTTAAGCAGCAGAAGATACTGCAAAAAAGTCGTGGATTTTTCTCTCACCTCAAGACTTTATGTAAGTGGTTCTTAAAATCAATCAGGAATAGTTTAGATACAAAAATCATTCTACCGTGCTCTCCTTCAGAGCCCTATATTCTGTGATGTTCGCCTTTTATTAAGCCTACAACTTGGCAAAGTTCTTCTGTCAGCCTCACTTCCTATTTCTTCCATGAAATCTACCTTTTTTTTTTAAGCATTGAGCAATGATTACATGACTTGGGTGGTATTAACCAATCTCCTCACAACCACACAACCCAGAAAAGTCAGGGACATTTCTTATGTTTTCAGAACGCATTTCAGTAGGGAAAACAATTACCAAATTTCTTAGATGACTTGGGCCCAAACTTCTTCGCTGCTTCAACTGCCTTCTGGATCATGTGTATCCTGAAGCCTGTCCCCTCAGCCAACTTCACCAGCTCCCGATGTGTCTGAGAAGACAGCAACACAGACTACATTTACAGAAGCTGATCAGCTTTGAAACCAGAAAAAAACAAACAAACAGGCATTCCTGAAGGAACAGTTTCAAACATCACCCAGATTTCAGCATTAGAGAGAGCTGTCCAGCCTTCTTAGCATTATAAACGTACAAGTACATAAATACGACAACCCTTTCCCCACAGCACACACCTGGCTAGCAAGTTCTCGGGTAGGCGCTATGATCAGAGCTCTGAATCCTTTGTTCATAGGTTGTTTCAGGTGCGTTAAGAGAGGAATACAAAATGCCAGTGTTTTTCCAGACCCGGTAGGAGCAGAAGCTAGGAGTTCCCGCCCCTACAAGAGAAAAGGGCATTATTTTACTAGAAAAAAAAACAAACATAAAACCAAAAAAAAAAGTCACACGCATGTAAAGATTAATGCTACAAACCAACCCCAAATACCTTAGTAAAAGCACAGATAAAAAAAAGTCTTATGACAAGGGCATTTTGAACCATGGTGCACTGGATGTCTCTGTAACGACACGCGATACCAGAAGGCTTACATGAAGCATGACGGGAATGGCCTGCATCTGGATTGGTGTTGGGACCTGGAAGCCAGCAGCTCGGACATTCTCCATGATTTTGGGGTGGATTTTGTACTCCTTTTGGAGTTGTTCAAACGTGGCAATTGGGTCAGGAAGATCTGTACCTTGAACATTAATCTTGTGCTGATTTCTGAAGCGGTTTATCTGAAAGGCAGGAGGCAAACTCTTTATTTTCACAGCATAAAACTAAATACATACGGATTAATCTTCTGATTACTTTCCCAGACTCAGTCACCCTCCTCCCAAGGGGAACTGCCAGAAGTGAGCACCGACTTCAGATGAAACACCCACAGAAAGCGAATAATCAGTGGCTACGTTAGAATGCTGGGGTCCTACCTTTTCTCTTCTCAAGCGCTCAAGCTTTTCCGCAGTAGGTTTTTTGTCTTTCGTGCCTTTGATTTTTGCTTCCAGCGAGGACATCCACATTATTCCATTATTTTCTGACAGCTCTGGAATTGACGCTGCTTCTAAAGGTTTGAAGAAACAAACTTTCTGTTAGTGAAATCTAGTAAAAAAAATACATGGTAAAGAAGGACAACTCAAAACCATTTTTGTCTCATTCGCACCTTAGTTAAAGAACAGCAATCACATCCCCATGCCTTAATATTGTAACATGGCCCAAACGATTATCAGCTCTGATACAACACAGCTGAAGTACCCTGAAGTCCCTTTTTTTTTTTTTTTTTTTCCCAGAGTAAAGTGACTTACAGCATCTGCAGATTTAAAGTAAACTCAAACAAGAAGCACAAACTCTGTCAAGGCACTCCACCACACGTACGCGTACACAAATACCTTGCATCTTTTTCCTTTTTCTCTTCCCTCTTCCATTTTCTGCCGTTCTTTTTCTCTTCCCCGGCACCTCCTCGCTTTTTTCCTCTGCTCCATCCTCCTCCTGCAACCCTCCTCGCTCCGCAGACCCCTGAGGGGCTCCCTCCTTGCTCCCGAAGAAGTCGAGGCCCCCCGGCGAGCCGCCGCCGCCGCCCCCCTTTATCACCTGCGGGCAGCAGAGGGGAAAACGCTGACGGGGCGCCCAGCGCCGCCAGGCCGCGGCGGGACCGGGCCCTGCCGCGGGGCCGGGCCGGGCCGGGAGCGGCCCCAGGGCCCGGCCCCAAACCCCCGGGGCTCCCCCGGGGGTTCCCCCGCCGAGCCCCGCACCCCGAAGCGCCTCGCGTCGCGCCCGAAGCGCCGCACATCGAAACGGGCCCCGGCGCCCAGGCGGCGGAACAGCTCCTGCGCCTCCATGCTGCCGCCCGGCCGGAAGCACAAGGCACTTCCGGGGCGCGGGGCCCATAGCAACGGGCCCATAGCAACGGGCCCGGCCAGGCCGCGCCAGGCCCCGCCTGTTTTTTGTTTTCTTTTTTTGTTTTCTTTCTTTTTTTTTTTTTTTTTTTTCTCCCATAATTCTAAGTGTGATCCAACCACGTGCACATTTTCCCTCAGTACTTACAAGCACGACACAACTTTGGGTGGGAGGGGGGAATAAGGAAAACTGTGCGAAACCCGTATATTTACTTCCTGGAGCAATTTCAAGCATCGCTCAAGGCTTCAGTCACCTGCGTGATATGTAAACGGATCAGAAATACCGAATCTGGTATATGAGCCGTAAAACTGTTCTACATCTTTATAGGCTCATCGCGGCATTTTGTGCTTTTGTGTATTCCTGATGGCAAGTTAATTACACTGACTGCTGCACCTATTTTAAAGGCACAGCTCATTTAAATGAAAGGACAAAAGCTTTTGTAAGAAGTTTTTGTTCGTGCGTGTCTGCGCTTTCATGATTTACAGTATCATTAGCTGGTCTCAAAGGGCTGACGGGGGAATCGCTCTTCTATCAATCACAGTGCCAGCAAGCACAGATTATCAGCTCCGCTGGGCACAAACACGCTGCCTCCCAGGGATGTAAACTTGGGCCCTAGGTATTTCTGAGGAGGAAAACCAGTGGTTTATTAACATGTTCTGACCTTTTCATTGTCAGGATCGTCCCTGGTTTTACATTCTCTTCATCAATTGACTGGGAAGTCCCTTTGTGATCTGCTACAAGTGGCTCTGCCTTGCTCTGTGAAAGTTTAAGAATGTTTCTCTTGGTCTGATTTAAATCCATTGCAGTCAAAAATATGGGGGGCTCAAATCTTCACTAGCCTCTTGATTTTAAGACCCATTTTAAGACCCACGCTGACAAAGATTTCTGTGTGCATTTGACATGAAGCACCTCAGGAGTTCCAGTGACAACTAAACTGAAGTCAGGCACATGCAGTTTATTTGTTTAATCCTTGATGTACACTGATGCAATACAGCTTCACATGCATGCAACTGTGCTTAAAGAAATAATTTTAGAGGCAAAGATAGGAGCAAGAGAGCAACTGGCTCAGCTGTTCAGTACAATCAGAGAAAGATCAGAACTCATTTAATTAATCTATTTATTCATTATGATAAACTGAGAGGCAGAGTAGTAAAGGTAAGTCTCCTTGTACTCTGTATCAGATCAAACTACTGATACCGTGCCTGGTGTTCTTGAGGCAGAACAAACAAATCCAATTAAGCAACATAACATCAGCATTACAAAAACTATTTCATGTAATAAAATTCTCAAGGGCCAAACATCTACATTACCGAAGTCTGAGAGCCCCAAGACATACAGGCAACGGTTGTTCTTCCTGTAACATTCACTACTTTAATTACGAGCTTTGAGATGAAAAATGGCATAAACGAGATTCTCCCCACAGTCCGTATCTGCCTGATTTATAGCACTTTTCCTTTGCCAAACTTCTGACTTCCTAGCAGAGGGGGTGGAAGCAGACGCACAGAAACTGCGGGTGGGCACAGAGCTCCACCACTGCTGTGTCCCTCGTTGGTGTCCGTGCCCAGCTGCTGCCACCTGTGCATGCAAAGCGAGTAAAGCCAGCACAGAAGAGAGACGAAGCCGCGTCCTTCAGGGCCAATCCTGGGCTGAGGCTCTTGGTTTTCTGCTGGGAGAGGTGGCTAATGGTTGCTGTGCAAGGATGGGGAAGAATGTGGAGGAATTTGTGTAACAAAGAACTATAAATCACCTCCAGTATCCATCACTCCCCAAGAGATGCTGTCAGCAGATTCAAGAGTGAGGAAACGGGAAATGCTCTCTTCATCAATCGACTGGGAAGTGCTTTTGTGGCTGGGCAAAGGAGCTCTGCACCGAGGTGGGACAGGGACCCTCTGGCAGGAGCAGCACCAGCAGCATGTTCCCAACTCCTGGCACCAAGCCGCCTCTCCACGAGGTCGATCTGCCCTGACAAAAGGGCAAAAGGGAGAAGTTGGTGAAATACAAAGTCAGAACAATCTGAATGAATGCAAAGCAAAAGTGCTCTTGTCACAGCAGCGGGCTTAGCTTTGCTTCCCTGGTGCTGCTCTATCAATTACTCAGCACTAATTGCCAAGTCAGCGCTGACAGCAGATGACCAGCAAGGGTTTTGCAGGGTGTGTGGGTGGGGTGTACAGGGTACTCAGCCCACTGCTGTTGCAGGGTTTAAGCATTTCAAGCAGCATCGTGTACCAGGACAGTCCTGTCTTATCATCGGAGCTTGCTGGACTGGGTCTTGGCTCCACATAATTCTGTTCAAAACCCCTCCTGACCCCCAAAACTGATCCCATATCTGGCTCGTGTAAAGCCACTGCAGGATAGGAGCATGGGCAGCCAAAGCTGCTGGCAGGGTGCTGGGATGGGTCCCCACGAGTTCATCAGACGTCTCTCTTCAATGTCAGTCAGGGCACGGGGCCATGCCCCACAGGTAGGAACGAAGTAAAAAACTACAGAATTTAGTTCTGCACTTCTGAAACTGCAGTGATTTAGTTCACTGCATGCACAGTCAGGAATGGTCACCTATAGCTGTGGCATCCCCTCCAGAGGAAAGCCCACTGAGGCCAGTATGTCTTTTTTTATATGCTTTTTTAACTGGTGTAACACAGGACAGCATTTGTCAGTGGCACTTCTGCATATCTGCTCCCCACGTCCCACTATCCTACTAAATTATCATCACTAATATGCACATAACAGTCAATTAGCCTGGCTGAGCGCACTCGTGACCTCTGATCCCTGCTGTGTCCCCCAATCCATTAACAGGCCCTTGTCCTTTAGCTCCCAGTATGAATTGATGTTGCATCTATTCTCTTTCGGCAAAGAAACATGCTCCCTCATTCATCTGTCCATTTCCACTTTCTGTTCTTTTGTCTCCTCCTTCTGTTCCCTGTGTTGCTAACCTGGTCACAACTTCTTGACCCCACATCCTTGTCCCTCCCGAGGGTGCTGTAATCCCAGTCACTACCAAAAAACTTTTACTTTTTTTTTCCCCTTTACCCACATCTTATTTAGCAAAAATGGTTTCCAGCAGTGTGGGAGCTTTGATCCCCTATTCAAGAAATCCTTGCAATGTTTTGTTTTTTTTTTTTAAAGGACTTTCTTTCTAAAGCAAATGAATTCTTCATAAAAGGGGAAATGGTGTGCTAGCTGGTCTCTGTTCATCTGAGGAAGACAAATGATCTCTTTTATTACTTGAAAAGCATAGCAGTTGAGGGTGTAGATTTGTGATTTATATGTAATTAAGAATCCATTTGAGCATCATATTAATTACAGAAAGGAGAATTAATTTTGCAGGATATACGAGTAAAAACCAAAGTTCCTGGAAGGAGAAGATAAAAATTCTGAGGTTCACATTTTGTGTGGTTCTGCATTAAAACCAATATTGGGCTGGGGCAGCTCTGTGGTGCACGTTGAGGTTTTTCACTTGTAAGTTTGATCCCTGGGTTGAAGAAATAAAGGCGAATGTCAGAGCTCTCCCCTGAAGCTGTAGTGCTCCCATTCCTGGCTCTGCTGAGCCCTTGGTGGCAGAGCAGACCTCTCCTTGGCCCTGTGCTGGACCTGCTGGCATTTCAATGCTTCCAAGGTGTCTACAGACCAAGGAGCCCCCGGATTTGCAGGTCCTCAGGTAAAATGAGCAATGGGGGACATGCTGGAGCAGCAGGGATTGATGTTTTCTCCGGCTGCTGACAGAGATCTTCACAACCTGTCTTTCCCCATCAAACCCTTGCACATTTTCACAGGCTTTGAAGACCTCCTGCAAATCCACTGCAGAAACTCCACGTTGGAGGGACATGGGATCAGTGCATGCTGCCAGAGCTGCCTCCTGCCTGCCACAAAAACCCCTCGAGCTCTACATACCTGCGCCCAGGGATCCAGCAACACATGCAGACAGCGCCGGCAATCCCCACCGTCCTCCCGGCGTGCTCGACAAACTGCTGCCACCCAACCAAGTCCATGCAGGGACTTCAGAGGGTGGTGGCTCCTTTCCGAGCGTCACGCGGGGCAGCAGTGCCCGGGCTGCGGGGTGCACAGCCCTGGTTTTCCTGCCCAGGTTTCCAGCGGATGCGGCCGTCTGGCTGGACTGGCAGAGCAAGTCTGGAAAGACGGCACATTTTGAGCCAGGCGCTCTTGTGCAACCTGGCATTGCTTCTACGTGTGTGCCAAGCAGCATTTCTGGCGTTGCTGAAATAGCTTCTCTGCATTTCGGTGTCCATCCTGTTGCCTCCGTGGCCAGTAGCTCCTCTGCAGGGATGCTGGGGCTTTCCCTAGCAAGCCACCCGCTCAGGGCCAGGGGTCACACACGTGAGGATTCAGCACTGGGGCACCCCGACCCTCCGGCATGCAGGCTTTGGCCATGGTCAGGGTTTCCCTGGCTCTGTCCTGCCCACGATCACAGGGGTGATAAGGGCCAGCAGCCCCGCTCCCCACCACAGCCCCACGCAGAGGGCTCGTGCTCGCCATCTGATAAAGCCATAACGCGGCGAGGGCGGCACTAACCGGGGTATGACCCAGCGGCTTCGCAGGCAGCGTGCTGCAGTGCAAAGAGCAGGGGTCTCTGGCAGGTGGCAGCAGGCTGCGCTCTCCTCTGGAGCTAAAGGAGAAGCCACGCTCAATTACAGCCCTCCTGCATCCCACCTCCACACCCTGGGGTCCCTCCAGCCCCATCCCTGCAGCCTGTGTGCCCTGGCCGGGAAAGGAGCACAAACACAGCAAGCGGTCCTCGTGCTGTGGAGAGCCAAAACAGCCTGGAGTTGGTAGTCCTGGGATCGGGAAGGGAGGGATTTTCCTTTGCACTTTAAGTTACCTCCAGTGATCCGGCTTCACTCTGAGATGAAGGAGGCCGCGTGCTGTTACGGGTATGAAGCAGACCTGTAAAGCCTCGTGGCAGCCCATGGAGCCTCACGTGCTGGAATTCCCCTGTGAAACAGCTTTGGTCTGCAGGATTATCACCCAGCCTTGTAAAACTGCACTGCTAGTAATTTTTACTTTTAATTTTTAGCTTTGCCATGCTTCTGGTAGGTGTCTGCGCTTTGCTACATGACAACTGTCGCCAAACACAGCCCCAACAGCAACAGGAGGGAAAAAAAAAAACGCCCTGCAGGAGCCTCCTTTGCCGTTAAGTGGCATTTCCCAGCCAAGTGGTACTTCCCAGCAGCGCAGGGTGTAGCAGGAGCGGGGGCACTGGGCGAGGTGTGGGCCAGGCAGGGCTCCAGCCCCAGGCAGTGGCAGCAGAGGCTGCTCAGGGAGTTTGGGGCAATACCTCCCTCGGCTGGAGGTTAAACCCACATCTTGGAAACCTTCCCCTTGCAGTGATCACATTTGTAAGAGCACCCACAGCATCCTGCAAACCATCACGCTGCCTTCCTCCCGGCCTGCTGGTCCCCAGGGGTGGGGGACAGCACCCAAGCAGCTCTTTGGCAGCTTCGTGCATTCACACCTCTTCGGTAAACACTTTCTCTTCTTAATCATTTGTGCTATATTCATATTATTGACTTTATCCTGCCTGCTTTATCACACTCTCTCAGCTCCATGGTTGCTGCCTTCTCCATCTGTGCCTTTGTTTGGATGTGCCCCGTGCCCGTTTCCCAGTTCCTTTTGGCTTGCTCCCTCCTGTCACCACCCGGCCCCTCTCCCGTGGGGTTGTCCCTCAGAGCCTCCACCCCCAGAGATTTTCTCTTACCTTCTCTGCAGGGCTTTCTGCAGAGCAGTGCTGATAGGAAACCACTTACCAAGTGATGTTTTACCCTTATTGTTCACACCCCAAGCCCCGTGCCTCTCAGCCCACATCTGCCAGAAAGCTGTGCAGAAATCACACCCCAACAGGCGCTGCCCCCTTGGAGCCTCAGCTCTCAGCTGTATCAAAAGGGAATTGCTGAGCAGGGAGGACAGTGGGGATCTCTCAGCATAAATCCCGCATCTTTTCTCTGCAAACTTTGCTAAAAGTGCGTCTCCTCCAGCTCCCTGTGAAAGGGACCAAGCAGTCCTCACGCCTTCCATCCTCCTCCAGCTTTGCGCTCCCAGTTTTTGATCTGGGGCAGCAAAAAATCACAGAAACTCCAAATGAGGGTTTCTATCGGGGTGTCCTGCTCCGGCCCTAAACGCAAGCACCACATCGCTGTGCTGAAGGCCCTTCCCACAGCAGCCCACACTTAAATGATGAAAAGAAACAGGATCCAAGCCAAACACGGGCACTTCTGAACACAATTCAAACCGAAGCCCTGCACCGTGTCTGCAGAGGAGCCACCCTTTGCTACCGGTGTGCTCCGAGCCTCAGCTCTTGGCAGTCACAGACCCCCAAAAACCTCAGAGCAAAACTCTGTGTACCCTCCTGCCTCCCCAGCTGGTGGGCTCGGCCCCCAGAACCGCAGGGAGGCAGCGGGGTGGCACTGCCCATACCGCAGGAGCCCCAGGTCCCCACTGCCCCCCCGTCCACCCCAGCAGCACCTCCCACTGCGACAGGATTCACAGATCACACAGCACCGAGTAGGAAGAAATGGTGTTTAATTATGGTATACATTAAATTAGACGTCATTCTGAATATTGGTCTCCAATTCGTGGTGACTTATTCACCGTAGGGCAGCTCCCGTCAGTCCCAGCAAAGGGTCCCACCGTGCCAGACACTGTACAGACACACAGTAAAAGTCTTTCTTGCCCCAAAGAAAGCATCCAGTGTTTTTCTGAGCAGTCATCAGCCGTCCACAGGCACCTCCTCTGCTCTTCACCTCTCTAAAGCACCCTCAGCGGTTGGCACATGTGGCAAAGATAAGAAAAAAAATGAACAACTGGGAAGCATGAGATCCATTTCCGAAGGGATGTGTGCACGGAGGTGCTTCTGTCCCGTGGGAAGTGAGACGATGCCGTGTGAGGCTCCCACAGATCTGGAAAGTTGGGCACCTAAACCACACCAGTGGGTGCAGAGCTGGGACGTGTCCTCGCCGTGGAGCTGGGCTGAGCCACAAGCTGGAGATCTTCCTTCGAAGCTCTGGGAGCCACCGCAGGCAGGGGGAGGCAGCCCTGGGACTGGTGGTCTGAGGCTGCCAGGGTGCAGGAAACATCCCGTGCCCTCAATCCAGAGTGAGCAGGGAGCAATTTGGGTCTGTGGGAACTCAGGGCTCTTCCAGCCTGCTTCTTCAGCACCTCTCGGAGGCGACGCTGCCACAGCGAGAGCACCGTGGTTACTGCTGAGGGAGGAGCCAGCCAGGCTCGTCAGCAGCAGCGGAAAATAAGGCACCTACACTGGCTGCTTTCTGGGCAGGAGACGAGGCAGTGACCGGGCACCCATCCCAGCAGCATCCCATGGAGAGGAGGAGAGGCAGACGGTCTCCAAACCCCATCTGAGGACGATCCCACCAGCACCTCCTGCCGCCACATCCCCTCGCACAGCACAAGAGCCACGGGCTCCCCTGGCAGCCGCCGGTGCTCTGAGCTTCCCGGCAGTGTGGTTGTGTGGCTGGGGCTGCTGAGTGCTTCCCCACCCCACAGCAGCCCAGCTTTGTGCCCCCCAAATCAGGCAGCCCCCGAGCTTTTGGGGTTGCCATCAGCAGCCAGCTGCTGGGGCTCTGCTCAGCACCAGCACCGTGCCGGGGGGGACACACACGTGTGGACTGGTGCTGCTGGACCGGTGTCCTCACACAGGCACAGGGCTTTCCTTGTGGGCTGGCTCATTGAAAGGAAGAAGGGAAATACAAAACCAACAGCATACTCAGCTCTGACCTTTACCAAAAAAAAAAAGGGAGAGAAGAGGTTCAGGACCAATATATACAGATGGGGGAATTGCACTTAATTACAGTAGTTTACATCCATTGGACAAAATTTACTTCTTTTATATAAATCTTTATGTATAGGAGTGGGGACAGGTGAGGATGGAGCAGACTGTACCTATATTTACAGTTTAACTGGCTCAGTTCAACAGCTCACACGATTCCTCCTTCCGAGCGCCAAGTAACAGACCCAAAGTCCCTCTCAGTCCGTCGGGCAGAGGAGTGTAACTTAAATACGATCCGTCCTCCCCTGCTGCCACCTCTCAGGGCAGCTCCTTCCTATTTCCTCGGGAGAGCCAACGGCCTCTTGGAAGGCAAATACTTCAGAAAAAAAAAATAAAATAAAAAAAAATGATAAAAAATAAAAAAAAAATCCTCAAGACACATCTCGGAAATACTGCGCGGAGGGGAGGAGAGGCGCGGTCCCTGGGCAAGTGCCCACGGCTGGGGCTCGGGCCGGTCCTGGCGGGGTGCTGAGCCTCCGGCTCCGTGTCGGGGCAGTGGGCTCCTCGCTGCGGCGCTGGGCTTCTCTGCGGCTCGGCGCGCGGGTCGCCCGCGGGATGTTGTGGAAAATAAAGTTCCCGTTGCTATGTGCAAAGGCAGCGAGGTGTGGAGCATCACCAGGCTTGCAGGGGACACTGGGGAGGGAGAGAGCAGCGCGGTGACGGGAGGGCGAGGGCAGGGGCTCCGCGGGGGGACCTCCTCCAGGCCCCCCCAGCTTGGTGGCACAAACCCCAAGCAAGCCCTGCAGCACCCCCAAAGGTAAAGCAGATTGAAAGCACATTGAGCCAGATATTGCCACCCCCAAAATAATACTCTAAGAGGAAAAAAAAAGGGGCCTGTTTCAGCGATTGTTCTAATGGCCCCTGCCCCGTTCCTGGGGTCCCCCGGTCACCGGTGGGGTGGGGGCCGGCAGCCGCGGGTGACCTTGTGGGCTGGAGCGAACAGCAAACATCGTAACGCGGAGATAAGGAGACGCCAGGAGCCTCCCGTGACATGTCATTAGGGACGGGCTGCGGCTATCAGGTGTTTGCTCACGTAATAAAAATGGTGGCTCGGCCTCGAGCGTTGTCAGAGGAACCGAGAGCTGCGCGCCCCTCTTGCACGGAGGGGACAGCTCGGGGAGGAGCAGCGCAAACGGCCACCACCAAAACCCAAACCCTGCCAGGGCTGGGTGCCACGCCGGCCATCGCTGGTGGCGTTTCACACCCGTCCCGGCCCCATCTCCCCGCTCCTGCACGGAGAGCCCTTCTCCTGCTTTAATTAAATCGTGAGGGCAGGATGGAGGGAGGAAAACGAGCGAGCCCCGGGCAGCGCCACGTCAAGGTAGGCTGACCGCAGCCCGGCGGCGGGGCTGCCCAGGCGCTATTCCCATGCGAGGGACATTTCCTGTGTGCGGCGGGCTCGTTTCGGCAAGCCGGCATCAAAGCCAGCCCGTGGCAGGAGAGCACGATTAATCAGGGGGAGTTCGGGCTGAGCGCACACCAGATGGGCCGATAAGGCCGCGCGGAGGAAATGGAGCTCCCGAGGAGCCCGGCCGCGCCTCGCCGCCCCCACGCCGCCACGCGCAGGGCAGCGCTCGCCCCACGGAGAGCAGGAGCCTGCAGCGAGCCCCGCCGGAGCACCCGGTGCCATCACACTTCTGCCTTCCCCTGTAGGACACCCCGGGCACCCCAAGCCCCCGCGGTGCCCCCAGCCCCTTCCTTTGCCCCCCGAGCGGTGCCGAGCATCCGCAGGGAGGTCCCGCAGCAATCCCACGCTGTATTTACTCTGCGCTCATTGCAGGCATTTTTTTCCTCTCCACTGTCAAAACTGGGTAAGAAAGTTTATCTGCATACAAGTTCAAGGCTCTCTCTTATTTATCTAGCAATCAATAAGGGCCGCATATTTCCCACAGTCCCCAGAGCCGGCTGGTAGAAAGGGGCCATTGTCTGAGGAAGGCCTCGCGCACCTGATTTGAGCTGGGATAAGTCCTGTGCCGGCACGGGGCAGATAAAGTTTGGGGCTGGGGCCGCCACGCACCCAGCTCCAACCGATCCCAGCTCACCCCGGCCACGAAGGGCTGGAGCCAAACCCCCGGAGGATGCCCCAGCCCCGTGTAGCTGAGCATGGCCTCAGCCAAGTGCTCACTCTCCATCACGGCCACTTATCACACATGTCCCCATCACGCTTGCCATCTGCAATAGGGTTTTTTTGCAGCCCACTGAAGGTGTTTGGCACCGCAGGGCTCGTCCTCAGCCGGGACACGCAGCGCAGGTGGGACCCGAGGAGCAAACACCCCGAATTATCCCAGCCCTGGCCATTACCTGCTTACTGGAAGACATGTTGGTGAGCGTGCTGATGCTGCTGGTGTCCGTCACCACCATCGCCGAGGGGAAGCGGGAGGTGTGGGAATACTGGGGAGGCTCCTGCTTGTGTGCATACACTGCGGAGAGAAGGGGGACAAGCGGCCGTCACGGAAAAGCCACCCAGAGCCTTGGAAGAGGAGCAAAGCAGGCAAACCCTGCACTGCACAGAGGGGTGCGTGGGGATGGATGCTGTGCGGACAGGGACACGATAAAACGAGTAGGAGGAAGCTGCTGTGCGCCTCTAAATGGCTACTTTCTCAGGTACCAGCTCACCCAGGGAAAACACCGTGGACTAAAGGATGGGTGAAAAGGCCGAGCTCAGCACAGCCAGGTGCTGGAGCAGTGCCGGGACAACAGGGGAGCCAGAAGGGGAAGGTTTGGCTTCTGCTGACCACCTCCTCCAGCAAGACCGGAGCAATAAGCAATTCGTAGCTGCGTGAATCCAGAAGGAAAAATAATCTTTGCACAAAGTGCTGGCAGGGAGCACGGCCAGCCCGGGAGCAGTGCGGGTGATGCAGCACAGCGGGTGGCACGGGGGCAGAAGGGGACGGAGCCGGGCGCATCCACCCCACCCCGGCTGGCACCCAGGGGAGCGAGCAGCACACAATCAGGGGCAGGGGCACGCAAGAGGAGGCAGAAACCCGTTTCCCATCAATTTAATCTTCCAGGTGCTCCCCAGGGCAGCCGCCCGGCCGGCCCCTTACTGTGCGAGTTGGGCAGCTGGGTGACGGTGGCCATGAAGGGCTGCTGGGCCATGTGGCTGGGCGACTGCTGCATGAGCGGCTGCTGGTGCGGGCTGTGCAGCTGCTGGGAGAACTGGACGGGCTGCAGGGCCGCCAAGCTGCCGGCCACACTGTTGATGACCGGGACGCTCTGCGCCTGCGAGGTGTTCAGACCTGGAGGAAGGGACAGAGCGGGGACGGTGAGCGCCGGGGTCCCCAGCGTGCCGCGGGAGGGGGTGCGGAGGTGTCCCGGGGGTGTGCTTACTCTGTGCGATGGCCATGACTCCCGAGAGCGGCGTCATGATGAGGTTCTGGGACTGCTGCGCGTTGTGGTGGGACAGGCTGTGGATGTTGGTCAGGGTGCTCACCGGGGGCAGCCCGCCGCCCGACACGGAGATCTGCCAAGGAGCAACACAGAAAGAGTCATCAGGCACACGGCGAGGGCTGCTCCCGGCTCCCCGATGCCACCCGGACACGGCAACCCCAAAAACAGGGATGGGGTGGGGTTGGAAAAAGCCCCTAAGAGCTAAGCAGGCTGTGGCAACACTGGGCACCTTTCAGTGAGGCGCCCCGGGGCTGCAGACCCTGGCTGGGACTCCTGAACACCGCGTTAATAAATAGCAAAGCAGCAGCAGTGCAAAGCTCCCCTGGAAGCGGCTGCCAGCGCTCCAGCAGAGCACAGCGCCGGGCACAGGACGCGTCCCAGGCGTTTGCCATTGTGCTGGCCAGGTCCAAGTTCCTGCAGCTGGGGACAACTGAGGACTCTCAGCACTCATTAACTTCCAGCCGTCACGGTTGTAGAGGGAAGTGGGAAATATAAACCTGGGAATCTTACAAGAAAAGACAAAAAAGGACCTGGGTGATCTTCTTAGTCATCACTTTGATGGAAAAAAATCCTGGTTTAGGGTCTGCAGCCACAGTGTGCAGATGGGCAGTGCTGGTGAGGTGGCCAGAGCCGGCTCCCTGGGTTTGGGGTTGGTGTGTGATGGTCAGACACACTCAGAGATCCTTGGAGTGTGCTGGGAGGGCTGTGTCAGTCCCTGGTGTAAACGGGGGCACAGCAGTGCTTAAGTATTGCTGAATTATTGAGTCGCTGCTTTACTGAGCTCTCCTAACCCCTCTGATGGAACCTCTTGCACCGAGCAGCTTCGATCCAGGTCTCGGAGCCATCCTTTGGGCTCTCCGTGTGACACTCCTCGACACCGGTCCCAGCGCCTTGTTTATTTTGCCCATTGAATTTGAGATAGCCTCATTGCGATTGAAACATCAATAAATTCCAGAGCACGAGGGTGACTCATGCTTCCTTATCCAGTACTTTCCACTTTCAGAGTTTCTTCAAGGCCAGGTCACACCACGCCGCAGTGCACGAGCCGCTCACCTGCAGCCTGGGCACGTTTCAGGGGGATTTTGGGCAAAAGAGCTGCTCCCAAAAGAGGTCACCTGGAGAGGGCAGGACTGGAAAAGACCCGCCAAGCACTGCACCATTGCAGGGGGCTCTCTGGGGCTACAGGAGCAACACAAAAGCATGAAGGAGGGAAACACCACAGCTGTCTGCACCCTCCGTAGCACTCCTCCCTAAAACACGACTGCCTTCAGATGCAGCAATTTCCTTGGCAGCTTTTGGTTTCATGCGGGGTATTAAAGGCACATGTTTACTTACTAGAAACCACAGCCTACAGCATATTTTTATTAAATAACTTGCAAGCACTAGCTAGCCTTGCTTAAAGATCAGAGATAAGCTGGCAGAGCTGCTGGGGAACCAGAGCAGCCCCAGACAGCGCTGTGCAGCGGGGATAATTCAGCAGGGCTCTGCCCGCCTGTGCCTTTAGCAGGCTGCTTCCCCCCCTGGAACCCGCTGCACTTCCGAGCAGCCTTCTGCCACGTGAGGGAAGCTCCCCTCCCCGGGGGGCTCCTGTCCACCCCAAAAAAAAGGGGCTCCAGCAGAAGGAGCTGGCTGGGGTGTGCCGAGAGCTCTGCGCCACCGCGCTCCTCACACGGCTTTGTCCTCTCGCCCCCCACCCTGCACTGTCGGTGCCTGCTGCTGCCTTCAGTCGTGACTCATTTTATGACTTCAAGGCTCAGGGTTACGAGGCTCAACACACCCCGAGGGAGGCATGGGTGTGCTCAGGGCGCATGGCAAGGGAGTGTGCTGCGGGGCTTGGGATCGCTCTGCAGCGCTTCCTCTGCCTAGAGAAGGGCGTCCCCAGAGCTGCACCCGAGCCGTGGGGCTGCAAGGAGCCCCTGGTGCGGGAGAGAGGGGAGAAAGGCAGAGCAGGGAACTGCCAGGAGCCCCTTGTGGGGGCGAGCAGAGGGAAAGACAGAGCAGGGAGCTGCAAGAAGAAGGAGCCCAGGCTGCAGGAGGGAGCGCACAGCCAGCAGGCTTGTGGGGACGCACAGCCGATGGCCCAGGAGGGACAGTCCTGCGAAAATGGAAGTGAAAACCGGGGCAGAGCAGGGCTGGCCCCGCTGCCAAGGGCCATGCGTGACTTTCACTTTCAGCAGGAAAACCTCCTCCCGGAAGAGCCGCGGGGCAGCCAGGCAGCACAAAGCTGCACCAGCCCGCTGCGAGGGAGCGCCGTGCTCCTGTCCCATCCCGTCCCGTCCCATCCCATCCCATCACATCCCATCTTGTCCCGTCCCGTCCTGTCCCTGCCCGCATGGCCCAGCACCAGCACACGGCCACGCTCAGCACCGGGGGCTGGCACCGTCCTGGCACGGCCGGGCAGGAAAGAGCTTCCCAACAAAGCTCCGAACCCGGGAGGGCTTAAGGAAAAGTAATGAATGAGCATTTTATCAACGCCCGTGTCATCGGCAGGGGAAAGCAAACAGTGATCCACCCAGAGCGCAGCCAGTCAGCGAGGCATGCGATCGATGGGAGCGGAGCGGGCTCTGTCAGGTTTATGGGCTGTGTTTGGGGAACATGCGGGGCCACGGAGCCGCGCTCCGCGCTCGAGGCGGGCGCTGGGGACGGGCACGCGCCCGCGCCACGGCCCCGGCCCCACAATGCCCCATTGTTTGGCGCGGGCCGCGTGTGAAACCCGGGGAAAGCGTGTTTGCTTTGCCCGCTGGGCCCTCTTATCTTATCAGCGCCGCCGCCACAATCGGCCAGGTGTACTCACCATTTTACCGTCGGGAGAGAGCAAACCGTGGCCTGGGTCCAAGCCGGCCGGGGAGACCTGCTGCAGGACCGCCTGGCTGGTGGTGACCATGGCACCGCTGCCGTGGTGGCTGATGGCCCCCGAGGACGCCGCCTCGCCGCCGGCCGCCTGGCTGTACCGGACCCCTGCAAAACAGCACCAGGCATTGGCATCACCCGCGGGCACCCCGGTGAGGGCACCCCCCGCCCGTGCAGCCCCCCAGCCCTCCCAGGGTGTGCAGTGCAAGGATGCAGCACACAGATGTGTGAACCCCCTGAGTGATGAGCAGGAGGGGGGCAGCAGGCGAGGTGCCCCCTCCTCCTGTGCTGCTTTTCAGCCTGTCCCCAGCCCCATCTCCTGAGATTGCCCAGGGAAAATGAAGCTGAGGGATACCAAGCGCCCAGAGAGTGCTGCAGCTCCCCGAGGAACCCAGCCATCCCTGATGCCCACGGGGCAGCAAGGGGCTGCCCCCATCTGACCCATCCAGCCCACAACAGGCACCCTTCTGCACCCATCCACGCCCCTCGTGCACGGTGCACACCCATGTGCAACCTCCGCCGTGTCCGAACGACGATTGCCCTCACTTTTTTCTCAGCCTCTCCTGCATCCCATTTCCCTCTCGACTTGCTCTTGACAAGTGCATGATTAACAGAGCCGCAGGAGGACAGAGGGACCAGAAATGCAAACCTCCAAACCAGAGCGCAGCCTGACACCGCCAAGGAGTGAAATCTGGCTTGAGCGCAGGTCTTCAATATAAATCTATTTAATTTGGCTAAAAAGCCCTGCACTGATAACCATATGATCAGCCGTGTGTCATGGAAAGGCATCTACAGATCACAAATAATTAACTGAGGAAAACCCGCGGGAAACAAAAGCGTCTTTTACACGGGTGCCCTGACAACTCTGGTGAGAAGCCATTCATTACGAGGAGCCCAGCACCGGGCTCGCAGCCGGGTTCACTGAACTCCCCGGAGATCGAAGCGAGGGCCCAAATCTCTCCTGGGACTGAAAATCACCAGCAGCAACCTCTGTGAGCATCATCTGCCCCAGCCAGAGCCAGGCATGAATGGTGACCCCAGCCACTGCGTGGGCACCTTGAGGACCTGTCCCCAAACCGACAGCTCCAAAGTCGACAAAGTCGACAAGTCGAGGGTCTTTGTCCTGGGGTCTTGGGGCTCTTTCTGCCAGGTGCCAGGAGCCCTGCTGGCACGGTGGCCAAAGCCCCGAGGACCTGGAGCTTCAGAGGCAGCTCCATGCAGGCTGGCAGGTTGCAGGTCTGCAGGGATGCTCCAAGGGCTGCTCTAAAAACCTTTGAGTTAAGGAAGAAGAAACATCTGAAATAACCAATAACTTGAGTCTGGCCGCTTTGTGCGCGAGGCCCCAAAAGCAGCAGATAGAGCACCGCAGGCTACCTGCTGCCATCACCAAAAGCACGGAAAAGTCACCCTTTAATTGCCTCCAAATTTTCAACGTCAGCTGGTTAAACATGTCCCGCAGATAGGAATCTCCCCGCGATGTCTGGTTCCTGATCATTTCCCAGCAAACCCCTTTATCCCTGATAATACAAGAATGTCCTCTGGCAGGTGGATATTTGCCGGTACGAGTGGACGTCCCAGCCATGAGCAGGGTAAACATTACTCAACCGGGGCACTGTCACCACATTCTTCCCCGCGGCCCCGGCCTCGTGCAAAGTGTGCTTCAGCCGCTGCCGGTCTGAGATCCTGCAGCGCTGCTCAAACAATGGGAGGGGAGATAAAATAAAGCCCTTTCTTCTCACAATGGTCTTAAAGATAGACGAGGAGCGCAGGCGGCTCCGGCTGGAGATTAAATTATAGTTTCTGCGCCGATGAAATAGTGATTGAATTGGCTACGGAAGAAACCCGAGGCGTGTTTGAGAAATGCAGGACCGGGTGAGACCTCGCCCCTGAGGGTGAGGGTCTGTAAGGTTTCAAGCAGTGACACCACGAGGGAGGGATGCCGAGGTCTGCTAAGTGCCAGGGCGATCTTCCCCCCTTTTGGCTTCTGCGAAGCTTTCAGTAAGGACAAAATTTGACACCCCAAATCACGCCGTACCCACTTCAGCCAAGACTCACAGAATTACAAAGCTGTCTTTAAAAAGTAGGCGATGTTAAAAGCTGATTTTCTAGCTTTTCCCTGCAAGCCTAAGGACGAGACTGCTGTTTGAGAAGCGATAACCACCGCCGAGGGGTCCGGGTAGTCTGGCGGCCGAGGCTTGGGCAGGGTAAGGGCTTTCCCATCTGCTGTAGCTAACTTGCAAGGCTTTGGGAAGCCACCAACTATTTTTTTTTATTTTTATTTTTTCATTCCTAGAGCAGGATGGATATTACTGCTGGTTGTACGCCCTCGCTGTCGGGCTGGATTTTAGCAGATTTTGGTTGGCATCGGGAGGCTCATGCTGCTCAGTTCCAACAGCGCTCCGGGCGATGGAGGTGCCGTTTTGCTCTGCTCCCCACTGACCTCCTGCCCAGTCCCACCTCAACCATGGCCATGGGGAGATGGTGGGGCCATCCTGTGGCTCTGAACACAGGATCTGTCCCCTAACACCAGGCCGGCCCCATTTGCTGCCCCCCCTGGGGCGCACAGCTCCGTGCTGGGGGGCTTCACGTCCCGCCTAAGCTCAGGGTTTATGGCACGGCGGGCCAGGCGGCTGCACAGAGCCGGGCACGATTGTTGTCCCGCCGCTCTCCTGTGCTTGAAGCAGCCCCAGCACAAGATTTATTCCTCCTCAGCCTCTCCCCGTCCAGCTCTGCGCAGCCGCCCCGGAGAGGAGCCTGCCCGTGAATCACAGTTAATGGGCCTGCCCGCGGAGCCTGCGCCCTTAAAGTCTTTTTTTTTTTTTTTTTCCTCCAACTGGAGCTACAGCCATAATATAAAAGTCTGTTTATGGGACCCGGCTATTGTTTGGCCCCCGAGCTGCACAGCCCGTGAAACGTTTTACTGCTTTCCCATGTTTCCAGACAAACCGCGGGGTCTGGCTCCCGTAGCCTTAACCCTGTGTTTCAGCCCCGCGGCCGGCACCCCCGGCTCTGCGGGGTGCCAGAGCCCATCCCCGAGCCAGAACATCCCGAGGCACATCCCCAGGAGCATCCCAAAGAGCATTCCGAGGCACATCCCGAGGCACAACCCCTGGCAGCAGCTCACACCGGCTGTGTTTTCACCCAGAGCCTCGCCGACACCCCACAAATCGCCGATTTTGGGGCTGCCACTCAAATTGTCCCTAAAGTGTTAATCTTGCTCAGTTACAGAGGTGCATAGTTTATATCCATTATAAACCTGTTTATTGGGACTGGACCCTCCCATTTTGCTGCTGTCATAAAGCCCTAATTACCCCCCATAAAACCGGGAAAAGCTCCTAACAGCACACCGTACCCACCGAGCTGCACAATGAGCACAACAGTAAAGAATTACAACGGCTGGCACCGGGTCCACAGCCAGAACCAGCACGTACCCCACGGCTATCAAAGAGCAACTTGAAAGATCCAGATATAAACTGATGTACCTCTGGACCAGGGTTTTATGGACAGGCTTTTCTTTAAGGAAAAAAAAAAAAATTAAAATCACCCAAATTGCCCTCGCGGTTCACCGAGAACCTGAAGGCGTGGGGCTGAGTTATTTTTATATTTGTACGTAGGTCTGTAGAGATATCTAAAATCTGTATCGTGTATATTCAGATATATATAACGTTTTTTATTATACGCATGCATGTGAAGGATGTCTGCTGTGTGGGCACTGCCAGACGGATGGGGCGGGCGGGGGAGATGCTGCGGGGCCGGGGCTTTGCGGGGCACCCCGGGGCCCTTTGTATGCAGTGGGAACATGGGGGGGGGACGGGGACAGCACGTCACCTAATCTCGTCAATGCACTGATTGTCTTTGGGGCTCTTGAAGATAAAAATGGCATAAGCCAGAGTCTATGGCATGGCACCGAGGCAGCGAGATAAAGCCCTGAGTGACCTTCAAGTCAAACAGGGAACCGAGATCACTGATAATGCCCTATAGGAAGGGAAAAGTCCAGAGTCTGAGAAGCCTCCGAGATAGGCTTGAAGTATTTACCTCCAAATAGTTAAAAACTCCGGCCTGAGACCTGGCTCCAAGTCCCCAGGAAGAGGCTGGGAGGATGCCCGACTTTTCCAGCTCTTTCCCCATGCCCCTGGCCGTCACCCTGCCCTTTTTGGCAGGGCACCCCCCAGGCGATGCCGGTGCCCGGTTTTTGGAGCTGTTCTGAGCTGCCCCTCGCAGCCAGCCCCACCGTTCCCTGCCCCGGCAGAGGGGCAGGACGCGGGGCAGCGTCCCCACGCTGTCATTAAGCTGTTAAGGAGGCTCTGAGGGCTCCAGACAGCGCCACACAGGGTGCAAGGGCAGTTCAAATCCCAGCACGCGCAGCCACGGACGGGGTCAGCACCTCTCGGAGGACCCGGAGCTGCTTTGGGGGCTGCAAGCCCGCTGCCACGCAGCTTGTAGGGCCCGGAATGCCACCGGCTCTGATGGACCCCAACACAGGCACTGGCTGAGATCCATCCCAGCCTCCTGCTCCAAAAGCTGCCCGCAAAACCCCTGCGCAGCCCTCGCCGTGCCCACCTCCTCCTCCTCCTCCTCGGCGAGGCCGATGCGCAGCAGCGCTGGCCGCCAGCAAATCCCCGCGGCCGAGCCCTCCTGACCCCTCCGTGGCCATCACTCCTGCCCGGCTCAAAAGCCCCTCCGAATGGGCTGTCATCGGCCCTATAGCCGCGGCCGGCTCCTGCTGGCCCAAGCTCAGGTGGGAAAATAAAGGTTTGGGCTTAACGGCCCCGCAGCCCCGAGATAAATGCCCGCGGGTGCAATAATTGCTGTCCCCTAATAGAAGGAAACAAAGGCTCTCGCGGGGCGCCTGCATGCGCGCTGGCAGGACGGGGGCACATCAAAGGCAGCGGGGTTCGTTCAAAGCCCCGGCTTAATTGTCAATTAAGCATGCACGGGGGGGACAACGCCATGACAACGCGGGGCTGCATGCTGGTGCGGTATTGTAAAGCCCGGCGGCCGACACAGAAAACAGCTGATTTTGCTGACAATGTGCTTGTAGGGCACCTTGTAAGCAATCAGCCGGTGACAGGAGGGCAAACGTCCGCCCGGTCCCGCCATTGTGCGGGGCATTCCTGGGGCAGGGTCACGCCGTGGTCACCGCGGGGAGAGCTGCGCCGGGAGCCGGGGCTGCCAGCGGGGCAGGTGGGACGTGGGATGTGGGGTGCTCTGCGCCCCATGGGCGTCCCCACACGTGGAGCCTGCCTGGGAGTCCCACAGCGCCCGGGACGGTCCCGTCCCCAGCTCTCAGCACCCTCTCCCCATGCCTGTGGGACTCTCCGGACACCACTTCATTTAATTCTGCTCCGGGATGAGGCTGGGGGCTTGCAGGGACAGCACCAAGAGGGGGCTGGTTTTTGGCTCCCCAGCCGGGCTGTGTGGGTGCCACCCCAAAGGGGTGCCGGGGGTGTTTGGGGTGCATCACCCCCAGCCCCACGGCCCCGCGCTGACCCCTCACCACCCGCTCTTGTTTGCCGGGGCTGGCGGCTTTGGAGTGCAGATTGCAGGTAGCGGCACAATGGGGATTGTTCTCCCAACAATGCCTCTTGCCCCACGCTGCGGCCGCCGCCGGGCCCTCCCTGATTACCCTCCCGGCGGCGTTATCTCCTGCTTCAATCCCCCCGGCTGCACACACTGGGGGCAGAGGGGAGCCCGGCCGCGGGGCTTGGCGCAGACCACTCGTGCCATTAGGGTGCCCCCAGGGCGAGCCCTGTGCCCCCCGGGGCAGTTTTCCTTCCCCCAGCCCTCCCCGCCCGCATCCCCGCCCCTGTCCAGCCCAGCCCAGCCCAGCCCGTTTGGGGACGCCGTCAAATTGAGCCAGCCAAGCAAACACCCATCTGTCCTCAGCAGGATGGCAAGCCAGCCCTCGCCACGTGGCTCGCCCAGCCACAGGGCTGCAGGGACAGCGTTCGCTCCTCTCCACACCCAGCGAGGCTGCGGAGGGACCGGGCTGTCCCCGTACCCGGGTGCTGAGCAGGGTCCCACCCCACAGCCGAAGTGTCTGTGGCCCGTTTGCCAACTGGGAAACTGCACCAAGAGCTCAGCTACGTCGCTGCCCCTTGGCCGACGTGGGCAGCACGGACCATCCTCCCTCCGAGGCCATCACCACCGTGGCTGTGCACGGCCCCAAGGGTCCAGCACCCCTTTCTCCAGGAGAAACGGGGGCCAGCGCGGCGACTGCTCAGCGCCACCACCCCGGGGCTTACCTGGCATCTTGCTGGGGGGCGAGGCGCTGGGCTGGTTGTGGTGGGGGGAGCCGTGGGACAGCAGCAGGTTCATGCTGTGCGGGGGCTGGCCCGAGCTGTAGGCGTCCATGGCCAGCTTCTGGCGGAAAGCCTCCTCCTTCCGCCGGTTGGCGAACCAGTTGTAGACGCGCACCTCCGTCACCAGGTTGGAGCCGAGCCCGTGAGCCTTGGAGGGAGACACCCCTCGCTGCAGACACTCGGCCCTGCGTGTGCGAGGGGACACGTTGGAACAAGGCTGCTGCTGGGGAGCCCCCCGATCCATGGGGGGACTCGGGTGGAAGGGTGAATTTGGGGGTGTTTGAGCCCTCCCTCAGTGCCTGCCCGCGCTTCCCGACTGCATCCATGCCACAAAAGCCACCCCACCACCCTCCCACCTCGTGGCATCCCCAGCTGTAGCAGGGAGCTTTCTCAAGTCTGCACGCTGCCCCCGGGGGGGGCCAAAGCAAGGTGAAAACAGTGCTGGTGGCCCAGCGACACCGTGCCACTGGGGCTGCTGTGGGTCTGCGAGCCGTGAGCCCGGCACCACGCGTGGTTTTTGGAGGAGAGGCTGCAGGGAGGCAGAGGAGCAGCGGGCGGCGCGGGGCGGCCGTTACCTGTTGCACTCCTCCACCAGCGCCTCTCGCTCCTCCTTGCTGGGGTTCTTTTGGCGGTCGTAGGCTTGGTACAAGATTTGCTGGGAGGCCGGCCCCCACTTGAAGCGGTTGCGGCGCATCTTCTTGCTGGGGGTTTCGGAGCAGGCGTCGTCGAGCTGGCCAGCCCCCTGGTTCTGCTGATTGAACTCTGGAAAGAGAAACAGCAGCTGATCCTGACTGCTTTTGTCTGTCCTATTTCCACAACCCTGGACTGTCTGGTTGAACTCTGAAAGAGAAAGGAGCAGACGTCACCCGGCCTGTAGCCGCCGCTCAGAGTCACCGTCACGCGCGGCGGCAGCCCCCGGACCCCTCCCTGCTCCCCAGACCCCCTCCTGCCACCCCCAGCCCTCGGCCCCGGTGTTTTTTGGTGCTGGTTTGGGGCACCCCGGCACCGGCCACGCACGCAGGCAGGGGCAGCGGGGTTACGACCGACCCGGACGGGTGTTTAATGGGGAGGCATGCGCAGGGCATGCATATTCATGGTGGGGCTCTGCCGGCCTGCGCTTGTTCCGGGAGGAATTTTGCAAGCCAGGAGCCAGGCAGGGCACACCGAAGCCCCCCAAAATGAGCTTTCGGCCACCACAGAGCCCCCTCCTCACACGCTCGCCCTACCCCTGGCTCGGGGAGCTGGGGGCTCAGCCCCGCGCCCCCGAGGTGTGCGCCAGGGGTGACCTTCCCCGCGTCCAGCCGGGCACTTGTCACCGTGGCAGTAAAGGGAGATTAATGGCAGGTTTTTATTATTCTCAAGGTTTGCAGGGGAATTCTCCCTCTTTTTGTAATGGCTTTTCCCCTTGTGACAACAGAGTCCCAGGCTGGAGCGGGCTCTGTTTGCTTTCACATCTCCAGGTGCGCTTTCAAAGCGGCAGCGCTTGGTGCTGAACCCTTTTCTGCGCTTTTTCTTGCTGCATTTTGCATCCTTTTGGAGGAGCAGGGCTGGCGGGGGGCTCCGTCATGCTGGACAGGGCCCTGGGGGATTAAAGGAGTCCTGCTCTGGGTGCTTGGTCAAAACGGGCTGTTTTAAGTAACTCCGACTGCCCGAGACCGTGCTGCAGGTACAAATCATTTATTATTTTTTTTCTTTCCTCTCTCTTTACTTTTTTGCCAAGGAGTTGCAGAAAACGAGCATGCTCGAGAAGCGCAGAGAGGAAAAAGGGGGCAGAGGTGGGAAACGGATCGAATGGTGTGCGACCATCAGTCGCTTTCCCAGCTCTGAGGAACGCAGATACGCAGAAACCGAGATGTTCAGAGGGGCTCGGGGCAGCATCACTGCGACCGAGGGGGGCTCCCACCCGCTTTTCCTGCAGCCCAAATGGATTTATCTCATAATAAACGTGTCGGGGAGGACCTGGCGAGGGTGGGGGGAGCCCAGGGCTGCCCTCTCCCAGCACCGGGGAGCCCCCCGCCCCGCGGCGCTCGCCCCAGCCCCGTCCCCGCCGGGTACTTACGCCGCAGGATCTCCCGCTGCTTGCGGACGTACCACGTGTAGAGGGCGGCCCTCTTCTGCGTCTTCATGGGGGTGCCCTTGTTGAGGTGCTGCGAGAGGTGCGACTGGTTGAGGCCGGTGACGTCCACCACCTCCCGCTGCGGGATGTTGTGCTGCTGCATGTAGCCCTTGATCATCTTCGCCGCCCGCCACGGGTCCTCGCTGCGGGGTGGAGGAAACGAAGGGTTAAGCTTCCCCCAAATTTGCCTTTTTTTTTTTTTTCTTCAACAGAAGCCTGTTATGATCACCACAAACCCACTGGTATTGGTGGTAGACAAATGTTCTTGCTGCTTGCCCTGGGCTGAATCCTCTTTTAGGAGGGCACAAAATCCCCCGGCCGTGTCCTTCGGGGGAGGCACCCGCTGGCCTCCATCCCCCCCCGGGCTGAGGCTGAGGAGCAGAAAGCCAAAGCAAGAGAGCAAACCCAGGGGGCCCCCAGGATGGAAAACCCCAACCAAGTAATTTTAAGTCAGTCTCGAATATTTTTCAACACTTGGATTTGGCTCCGGCACGATCCAGTTGCAAAATGGCTCTTCCCTAAATATGCGTTCCTTTGGTGTCCTTGTGCTAGCTGGCACCAGTTTAGGGAACAAACCAAATTATGGCCAAAAATAAAAATGCTGCATGCGTTCTTTTAGCTCCGATGAAAGCAAAATGCAGTGGGAGGCAAACAGGCCGACACACCTGCACCAAGAGCCCCGGGTTTAGGACCCCCGGGTTTGTCCTGCAGCCCTCGAGGACGCTGGGCTAAAAGGAACTGCTTTAAAACTGAAAAATCGGCGTGGAACCTAAACCTGGTCACAGTCGTGCACTCAAATAATGAGATATTCTAAGGCTGTACTTGGAATAACCGTCCAAATGCTTTTCCAATTCATTAGTTATTTTGGATCCTTCAACTTGTCAAGGGGAAAAAACCCAACGAGGAGATTTCTTACTTTTTGTCCCGAACGCGGCACAAAAACAAAGCTGTTTGGACCCAAAGCAAAAGCACCCAACTGCAAGCAGCCCGCTGGGTGGAGGGGCACTTCGTCGGCTCCCCAGCCCTGGGGCAGGAGGGCACGGACCCTTTTGGAGGACGTTCCCGTGCCCAAAGCCCATTGCCCCGCTGAGCGCAGCGGGCTCGGGCTGCGGCACCTTTTGTCCAGGTGCCTCCAGGGGCTTTTTCACCGGGAGGAGGACCCGGAGACCCTTCTCCTTCCCACACACGGTGTCCTCAGTACGGCCCTGGCTGCATTGTGGACCCGCGGAGCTGTAGGGGCACACAGCGGCGCTGCCCTTGGTGGGCTCCCCCAGCATGGACGTTATCCAGGTGGGCACGACACAGCCTGCAGCCCCTTCCCGCATTAAATCACCCACCGAGACATCACCAAAGCAGCATGGAGACAGGGCAGCGTGTTTTTTGGGGCCACGCACAAGGAGAACTCCGCTCAGCCCCGCTCCCAGCAGGGAGCGAAGCAGGGCACGAGCCGAGGGGCTGCACGTGGGCTTCCCTCCCCAGCAGCTCACCATGCCCACCTGATCCTACTAATTACTGGTTACTAATAAGTTAATGGGACAGAGCTCGTCACCCTTTCAGGACAGCAGGCTGGCCCACGGCTGCACCAAGGGCATCGCTTTTACAGAGCTAAATCCCGAGCCAGCGCAACAGAGCGCACTACCAAAAGGGAAAGAGAGAGATTTTAGGTTACAGGCGTGACTTCCGAATTGAAATAAAATTTGGCAACGTTTTGGCTGAAAAAAAAAAAATAATAATAATAATTATGTGAGCATTAGAAAAAAAGTCCACAAATTTCCTTTCATTTTACAACTTCATGGAGGGCTTCCCTCGGGTATTTCTGGTGTGTTTCTCACTTACACTTTCAAAGCAATTTTTCAGCTCTTAATTTCTGAGCAACGTTTTTCTTTACAAATCAATTTGACCGTATGCAAAAGGGTTAAACAACCTGAAACCAAACCCAAACATTTTGTTTCATGTTAAACAAAATGTTTGGACTTGACCCAAAATGAAACGTTTGAGTGTTTGTTTGCCTCTTTTCCCTTTTTTTTTTTTTTTTCGGTTAACCTAAAAAGGAAGAGAGGAAAACATTTTGATTCAACACAAACCCTTTTTTTTTTTTGTTCTGTCACCAAAATGAAAACCTCATTAATTGCCCAATCTTCATCAGGACTTTACATGCAGGAAAAACAACGACCCAGAAGCGCTTGGTAATTCTGGAGAAGCAGTTCGTAGCCCTCGCTCCGCAGCCCTTCTCCACCCTGTGCTGCCCCTGGCATCAAGGAGAAGCTTTTTTTTTTTTTTTTTTCCTGCCCAGAATTATCCAGGACGAAGCCCGGCTGCGAACGCCGACCCAGGGCAGGCACTTCCCAACCCAGCCTCGTGCCCGTCCCTCTCCCCAGGACCCCCCACCCGCTCGCCCTCTTTGTCAGCCTTGAAAACAGGTAAATACACTCAACATCCTCGGAGAAATATGCCAAGAATTTATACACATGGATTATAAACCCGGCTCCCTACATCGGTGATCTATCTAATCTGCATCTCCCTGTGCACACAGCGCGGAGCAGAGCTCAGAGGCGGGGGGTCCACAGCCACCCCTTCCCCTCTGCCCCGGGCACGTTTCGGAGAGGGTTTTGGCCTCCCCACCTGGGGGACTCCCCCCGGTTCCCCTGCGGCACCATCCCCATTTTTTTCGGGTGCTGCAGTGATCGATCTCTTGCCCTGTGCACCCAGCAGGGCCGCTGGAGCCTGGCCGGGAGGGAGCCGTGGGGCATCTCGCCCCGGAGCCGGGCTCTGCACCCCCGGCACCACTCTCCAGGCTCTGCGAGGAGCCAGGCTCAGTGCTGCCCTCGGTGCCACGCTGCCCCGGCACAGAGCTGAGGACATTTGGGCCCCCTGAACGGGCCGTAGGGACGCCCAAGCGAACGTAGTGCAGGTGGGCAGCCAAGCCCAGGGCACGCTGCTGTCCCCAAAACGAGCCCTGGGGCTGAGCACCCCCAGGGGCACGGGGACAGCCCATGACCGAGCCGAACCTAGGGCCAGGAGGCTGGGGCTGCGGGGTGGCAGCAGAGCAGGGTTTCGCCCCAGCGTGGGGCTGAAACCGATGGCTCCCGACGCCTCTACCTTGGCTGCCTCTCCAAGTACAAAGGGCTCTCTTAGAGCAAACACAAGCTCTTTGCAAAAGGCTCCTCAGGGACATGTGCCTGCTCTTGTTTGCACCAAAGGCAAACTTTGCACAGGAACACCTGTGGGAGAGCAGCGACGCGGGGCAGAGCCCTCCCTGCGCCCCCGGTGCCACCCGGGCACCCCAGGGCCGGGCACAGCGGCAGGCGGAGGGGAATTGGGGACAGGCAGAGCACCCAGCGGCACGCAGGAGGGGTGGGTGGGTGCCCGGGTGGGTGCCCGGTGGGTGGGCACCCAGCTGAACAGCCCTACAGTGCCGTGCCCCTCAGCACCCTGTGGGGCCAAGTGGAGCCCTGGCACGGGTGCCACCACCCAGCCCCGTCCCCAAAAAGCTGGGGGCTGCCCCACACTGGGGCAGGCTCCGAGCACCGAGCACGGCACCCACGGCACCTCCAGCACCCACCACAGCGCTGGCTCTGTCCCGGTCCCTCCTGAAACACCCGGGCATTGGGGGCTGGCGGAGGGGCACACGGCGGCACAGCCCCCGGGGGGAAAGGCTCAGCGCGGCCCGTCGGGACCCCTGGGGACGGGAGGGACCCGGGGACGGCCCCGCGGGGCTCCCAGCGCGGTTCCACCGGCCCCGGGTGCGCAGAGGGGGCAGCCCCGAGCGGCACAGCCCCGCTGCCCCCCTCCGCCACGCTCCCTGCCCGCGCCCCCACGGGCCCGGGGCTGCTCCACCGCGCCCCGACGGCTCGGCACGGCTCGGCACGGCAAGGCACGGCACGGCTCGGCTCGGTTTAGCTCGGCTCGGTTGGGCTCGGCCCGGAGCCGCATCCCCGGGCCGTGCCGGGTCGGGTTTGGGGGTTTCCTCCTTCCCCCCTCCCCGCCTGGTTTACAACTCGGGCAATGAATAACCCGCCTCTCCGCTCACCCTAATCGCGGCCCTTTGTGTATCTTTCTGTTGATGATTTATAGAAATAAATTAATAACGCCCCGGGCTCCACGTGCTGCAGTTTATGTTTCATCTCTCGGCGCGGATGCAGGACGGAGCCCGGCACCCCCGGCCCCGCCGCTCGGGGCGGCCGCGACCACCCGACGGCGGCCCCGAGGTGTCCCCGAGGAGTCCCCGGGGGTGTCCCCGCCGTGTCCCCGCGATGTCCCCGCGCTGTCCCCGCGCTGCCCCCGCCCCGCCCGCCCCCCCGGCGGTACCTGATCATCCTCTCCACCTCCGCCCGCTGCTCCACGGCCTCCTCGGTGTTGAGCGTCTGCAGCTCGCGGAGGATGGGCGGCGTGTCGAAGTCGTCGCCGTCCTCCGAGCCCTCGTCGCCGGACAGCTTGCCCTTGCCGTGCCCGTTGGCGAGCGGCGGGTAGGCTGCCTTGCCGTCGGGGGGCCCGCCGGGGGACAGCGGCAGGCTCTCCAGCTTGACGCCGAAACCGGCGGCGGGCACCATGTCCTCCAGGGCGCGGATCAGCCCCTCCTTGGTGGCCCCGGAGCTGAGCAGGGCGCCCAGGAGCTCCCGCTGCAGGGCGCTCAGCTGGGACACCATGGTCCCGGGGGGCTCCCGGGGGCTCCCGCCGCTCTCCCCGCTTTCGGCCCGGCCCGGCCCGGCCCGGTCCGGCCCGGCCCGGCCCGGCTGCCCCCGGCACCTGCCGCTCCGCCGCAGCTCCGCTCCGCCCCGGCCGCCCTCTACCAAGCCATGCCGGCCTCCATTAGGCAATATACCTTATGCAAATCAGCGCCGGGAGGCCTCTCCTCCGGCAGCCGCGGGGGCGGCCGCCGCCCGGACCCCGCGTCCCCGCCCGCCCGCCCGTCGCGGCCCGGCCCCCGCGCCCGGCTCGGCTCGGCCCGGCCCTTATCGGCCGCGTTGGGACGGACTTTGCCCGGAGAGGCAAAGACGGAGGCCCCGGAGCAGCGGAGCGGCCGCGGGGAGGGCGGCGGAGAGGGCCCGGGGAGCCCCGACGGCGCGGCCGGCAGCGGGAGGGCCGGAGCCACGGCGGCCGTCGGGGTGCCGAGCCCTGTGCCCACCGTCGGGGCGGCCCCGGCCGCGCTCCGCAACGCCCCGACGGCGGCCCCGGGCCCCCTCCGTCCTCGTCCGGGACTCTGCGGTCTCCCCCGGGTCCCCCCCGGGCTGCGGGACCCCAGGGCTCTCCGCCGCAGGGGTCCCGTCGGGGTGCCGCCGGCCGGCAGGAGGGGCTGGGTGCGGACACGCCGCCCTTCTGATGGGGTTTTTGGGGGGACCCGCGGCGGGTTAGCGGATGGGACGGTGTGGGGATGGGGTGCTCGGGGACACGGAGCCCCCACGGAGCCCTGAGAGCGGCGGGGGGAGCAGGGGGCAGGTCTGGGAGTGGGCAGAGGGGGAAACCCAAACTCCGGGACCTGAGCGCAAGGTGCTGTCCTCACCCAGTGAACACACAGAGTGCCAAAAGCTCAACAAATTCACCTAACCCAAAGCAGACGGGAGGGCAGGAGAGGCACCACCACACCACCGAGCACGATGTGCAGGGCTCCTGCACCCCGCAGGGTGGGCCAGAAAATGTCCCAAACCTCCCCCCGTCACCCCCGGCCCCACCAAAGTGCTGTCAGCCTGGTCCCTTCGGCTCTGGCTTGGCTGGGACCTGGACGTGAGCCCCTGCGGAGGAGGAGGGCTCCGGTCCCACCACTTCCAGCCCAGATTCAGACTTTTGCGGGGTGTGCAAAGCTGTAGCTGCCCCGGGAGTCCCAGAAAGCCCTGGGAGCCCCCAGGTAATAGCAGGGAGCTCTGCTCCCAGTGGATTCCACCAGAAAAAAATGCCCCTGGGAACTGTGTGGCTCCCAGCAGAGACAGGAGGAGGGAAAGGAGAAGCCCTGAGCCAGGAACACGCTGTGCCCGTGTGCAGGAGCGTGCACGTTGGGAGCTGCTCTGGTGCGTCAGGGGACGAGGCCGTGGGGCACTTTTGGCCCCAAAGGTGCAGGAGCAGCCTGGGGGTGGGAGTCGGGGGCCAGGAGGGCAGCGCAGCACCTTGGCAGCCAAGGGCTGGGGGCAGCAGGGCTGGGGGTCGAGGGTGTCCCCAAATGGAGCAGGAAACCTCCCTGCGTGCCTGGGAGGCGGCTGGTGGATGTGTGTGCCATGGCTCTGCGGAGTTTCTCCGCAGGCACGCAGCACGCTGAGCACAGCTATGGAAGGGAGGACTGAAAAGACCCCAAAAGCCCCGGCCCAGCTCCAGGCAGCTCCGAGGGGCTCAGCACCCCACTGCGGGAGCCTCCCTGGCTTTACGGGGTGCAGGGACCAGGGGACTGGGTGACTGACCCCACTCTGGGAGGTACCCGCCAGGTCTCCCATCCCAGGCTCTCATCACCAGGATTTGGGCTTAGACCCGGTGCCCCCCAGCCAAAGGCTCAGTGGAGGAGCCGTGCTGAGCACCCAGGGCCGTGCCCAGCTGCCCACGACCCCGACCCAGCCTGGGAACAGCCTGGCTCGGGCTCCGGGAAGGTCCCCTCATCTCTTTCAAGTGGGCTAGTGAGCTTTGACTTGGTCTTTGCACAGCTTCATGGCATCGCATGATAATAATGTTCTGTCACAGTGGGTGACCTGGACCTTGTCCTATTTCCACACATTTGGAAGCACCTGGCTAATGAAGTGGATATTGTTTTCTGGTCCATCTCTCTCACCCTATTGCTCTTCCCCCTTCCTCCACGCCCAGCTCCTCCGAGCGGTGTCAGGAGCCTTATTGCAATCGGCCCGTTCCCATCGTTGTCCGGCACAGCTCATTAACTCCTCTCAGCAGAAGATCGTGGTCATTACGACTCGGGGGGCCGCCGGGTGCCCCGCGGGGCTGGGAGCACATAGTTTCCCAGCCAGGGGAAGGCACTGGCCCGGTGTGAGCATCACCCCGAGCTCTCACGTGGAGCTGACCAGGGCTGGGAACAGAGGACAGCTCTCCCCGCTGCAGCCCGGCTCTGTGGCCACCTCCATGCCATCCTGCACACCATTTTTCAAGCCGGCCGCACTGCTTGGTGCCCACAAGCCCCCTGAAACCACCCACAGGCAGCCAGCCTGTGTGCCACAGGAGGCTCAGGGTGCCCTGGGGGGGCTGCCAGCCTCGCCACCCGCTCCCCCAACATTTGCAGCACCACCCAGGCTCCCGGTCTGGAGCCTGAAGCCCCACGGGGTCGGGCGTGGGCAGGGCTGTGGCACAGGGGACTTTGCTCCCAACTCCCTGTGACCACGTCTCATGGTCCCCCCGGCACAGCCCCGCGCCCACCCTCGCCCACGCACCCTGGGGACGTGGGGGCTGTGCCCCCGGGACCGTCCTCGGTCCCCAGCGCCGCCGGGCGGGGATTTCTCCGACACGACGGGCGAGCCGGGCGCAGCGCCGTGACTCACGGGGCGCCGGGGGAATTCTGCCATGGACGCGCTTACGCATTTTGTATATGCCTCTCATTTTTTCTTCCAGTTTCATTTAACGCCTGAGCGCGTGCAGACACACCGCCTCTGACCTCGTGGGCAGTGGGCAAAAGAGTTCCCACCAAAACAAGGCCATTAAGTCCCCTCGCCGATATTTTTTTCTCCTCTGCCCCCACTTGCGCCGAGATTTTCGCATTCCCTGCCTGCCTCCGCCTCCCCCACAGCGAGGGTGACGTAATGTTTTGTAGCCTTCTCCCATCCCCACCTTTATTAAATATGACCCGCGTTTGATCCCCGCGCAGCGGCGAGGGGAAGCTGTGGTTTCGGGAGGGCTCAGACATGAAAGGCAGAGCTGTGCGCCCTGCCCAGCGCTGGGTGCTGGAGAGGTGCAGAGGTGGTGACAGCCACCGGGACGGTGGCACAGGCACTGCCGCCCCTGCTGCCAGCCTCCAAGGGGCACCCAGGGCTGCTGGCGCTTTGGGTTGGGAGGGAAATGTGCTTGCTCCTCGTCCTCTCCCTCCCAGGTGGCCGATGAAGCTGTGCTCCCACTTCCATTTTGGGGACCGTGCTCAGTCAGAGGGGTCTGGTGGGTGCCCAGCTCCGCACCGAGCCCTGCCTGCTGTCCTCTTCCCCATCCCTGTCCCCTTCCACAGCCCGGCCACCAGCTGCATGCTCGTGGTCCCCAGGGCAGAGCAAACCCTGAGGCCACCAAGCCAGATGAGGGGAGCAGACGTGGCCAAGGGGGTGCTGAGCCAGGCGCCAGGTCAAGTGCGTAGAAATGATCCTGGTGCCACCCACGCACACCCCACTCCGAGCGGGGTCAGGGACCCGCAACCAACCCTCCCCTGCCTGGGTTTGGCTTCCACCACGGCCTTGCCTCTCCCAAGGGGAGCTGGGGACGTGGTGGCAGCGGGGCCACGGCCGCAAGCCCGTGGGCACGGGGAGGTGGCGGAGGGGTGGGCAGGGGGACAGCCGGCAGCAGCGTTTGTCTGCACTCCCATAATTAATGCTTCTCCCTTATGCTTTGCAAATAACTCGCGACTCTCTTTGTCTGGTGATAAATGGGCCCCTTTGAAGTTCTCCTTTCTCAAAAGCAAAGCAAAGAAACACTTTCATAATCCAGCTTCGCCCCCCTGTCCTTCGCAGGGGCTTTGGTGCTCTCAGGGGGGCACAGCGGCGCTCCTCGCAGACAGCCACCCCCCCCCGGCACTGCTCGGCATCCCCCCGTGCTGTGCCACGCTCACAGCCCGGCCACGTGCCCCCTGCCTTCTTTTGGGGTCCCCGGGGCTGGGATCCCCCTTTTTGGAGCCCAGGGGCTTCCCACAGCCTCCCCAGGGCTCGAGCTGGAGGTGGGTGCTGCATGTGAGCACCCCCGGGGGAGCGGGGACCCTCGGTGGCACGGGTGGGTGCGAACGTGACCGAGCACCCATCCCAAACTACACTCGTGTCCCCTGCAGCTCCCAGCCCACACTCGGGTTATGCTTCACTGGTACAGCAAAACAAGTTCTGCGGGGCTATAAAAAGACATTGAAACCGGGGCGAGCTAGGAGAGCTCGGAGCAGTGCAAATGAAATCAGTGCCAGAGCCCTTGCATATTGTCACCGGGCTTACGTGTCACAGCAAACAATGCTATCTCCCGAGGAATCGCGGCACAAAGAACACCACAACAGCGGCCCAAACCCCAAACAGGGGGTCACGAGGCTGAGCCCATGTCCGAGAGGCTCCCCAAGAGGAGCCCTGGCCCCGAGTGTGGCCGAGCAGCCCCGTGGTGCGTGGCACAGCCCGGCCTCGGCACGGCCCCACCGTCACGGCAGGGTCCCGAGACCCCGTGCCGGGCAGGGAGGCATCCTTGCTTCCCAAAGCGCTGTGTCCCCACGCGGGGCACACATTTTGAGCGTGCCATTCTGCTTTATCGAGCAGCCCCTCGTCCGCTGACTTTTTATTAATTTTAAGACAAAGAGGAGGGAAGCGAGCTGGAACCAGCGCGGGAGGAGGGCTTGTTTGCTGGGAAAACAAAAGCAACGGCGCCGTGCCTCCGCCGGGGGATGCCGGAGGAGCACCGAGGGCCCCCCCAGCCCGAGCCCCAGTCCCTGGGTGCCCCCTGAGCCCCCCCAGCTGTGCCGTGCCCATGTCACCAGCCCCTCGGCACACGCTGGTGGTGCCCCTTTTGGGCAGGCAGGGGTCCTGGGAGGAGGATGAGCATGGGCAGGGTGGGGAAGCACAGCTGGGGGGGCTGCAGCAGGGCCCCAGCCCGGCCACGCACCGAGCCCACCCCAGACCCTTTTCTCCCCAGGATTGGGGTGGCCCCAGGTCCCGGCCCCCAGCGGGGTCCGTGCCGGGCCGTGGGGGAGAGGGGAGGGCAAAAATCAAAAGAAAATTGCAGCGGTCAATGGCGCGGAACCGCGGCGGCCTCGGCGGCTGCAGCGTGACTTTGATTCCCCTATCATAACCCCGAATTAAAAATTCAAGCAATTACTTGCATGGCTTCCCTCCGATTAGGCTGGGCCTCGCGTTCATTAATGCGAGCGCACAGAGAAAAGCCATTAGGGCCGGCGGAGGGGAATGTTTCTCTGAGAACAGTTCCGCTTCAGGAAGAAGCCCGGCGAAAGCCGAATTTCACACATTTCAGAGGCCGCCCAAGCAAGGCCGGCCCCGTGGGGTCCCTGAAAGCCGCCTTTGTCCGCGGGTTTGGGGCTGGGGCTCGGAGCTGGGAGGGTCCGGAGCGCACCGGGGCAGGTGGCGAGCGACGGCACCGTCCTGGGGCCGAGGGCAGCGGCCTCCCGGTGCTCGGCGTCGCCGCCGGGCCTGGTGCTGAGCCCTGAGGCACCGCGACGTTTCCGGCAGCACCGAGCCGGGCTCCCCGCGGTATTTACCCAGCCCAACCCCGCCGGGTGCACGGCCCCGGGTAGCGGCGAAGGCAGCGGCTGCGGAGCGAAGCTCCTCATGCGAGCCCGTCCCCGGTCCCATGCGGCCCGGGCCAATGCTCAAGCAAGATGCGGCAAGTTTCCCACCCAGCGAGCCTGTTTTTATGAGCAGATTTCACATTTCGCATAGTTTTCTCTCCCCACTCTCGGCACAAAGCTTTCTCCTGCCCCCAAGGGAGCGGGCACCGGGCTCCTTGGTCGTTCCCTCTCCCGGCCCCCCGTGGCCTCTCCGCGTCTCCCCCCGGCGCTTCTGCCCCCACGGAGCCCCCACCTGGCACCGACCCCGTGCCAGCGCACCCGGCGTGCCCGGGCCATCGCGGAAATCTGCGGGACTGAAAAAATGCCAGCACGTCTAGACTGAAATACCAGACTGGGCTCCCAGGGAGCTGCAGGACCCCCCAGGGCAGCGAGGGCTACCG
The DNA here is from genome assembly GCF_965140915.1 of Aythya marila. Lineage (NCBI taxonomy): Eukaryota > Metazoa > Chordata > Aves > Anseriformes > Anatidae > Aythya > Aythya marila. The sequence goes on from NC_139061.1 coordinate 10,311,853, forward strand.
GTGTTGTGGGAGAGGCTCGGGGAGGAGACGTGGCCTCGGCTCCTCGGGGATCTCCGAGCCCTGCCTGGTGCTGCCCGTTCCCGGGGTCCCGGCTGCCCCCCGGGGTCTCGTCCTGCTGGGGGCCATCCATCAGCGGCGACCCCGGGGCCGCCCCGAGGAGGACTGACAGAGGTTGCAGCGGGGCAGGAAGGGAGAGAAGGAAAAACAGACAGGATAAAAATCACCGAATTAGCGGGTCCCGGGGAGGGACGGCCTGCGAGATAGCACGGAGCCATTTTTTAACAGGGCAGACAGCGGGCGTGAACCGAGGACCAGCCTCTGCCCTCTGAGCCTGCCACTGGAAGCCACCCCGTTACCACAGCCCCCGTGCCCCGCGGTGCTTGGCACTGCCGCTGTGACCCCACCACCCCGGCACCCTGGAACAACGGAGGGGCCGAGAGCCCCCTTTTCCCTCGCAGGGAGAGGAGCAGCGAGGCCACGGGCAGGCCTCCTGCTCTCGGGCCTCTCGGAGCACCCGCGCACCCCAAGGGGCATCCTGGTGGCTCTCCGCAGCGGGTGCCTTCCTGCCGCCCCGTGGCTTGTGATCCCCGGGGCCCCGGCGATAAGGATCTGCCCCACCCCGGGGGTTTTACACGGGGAGAAGAAAGGTGCCGTTTATTACACGCGGGAAAACGCCCGCGCCCTCGCAGCGGCCCCGCTTGGATCCTGGCGTGCCCAGCGTGGGCCCCAAGGGGGATCTCCAAGGGGGGGCACGGGCAAGCAGCACCCGCACCCTATGAGGGGTCCCACACCCTGCAGGGGGTCCTGCACCCCATGCACCCTACAAAGGGGGTCCCCCTGCACAGCCACCAGCCCTGTAAGGGGGAACCCTGCACCCCACGCGCCCACCACGCCCTGCAAGGGGGACCCCCGCGCGTCCCCACAGCCCCGAAGTGGGGACCCCCACGCCCCTCGTGCGCCCCCGGCTGCTGCCCGTGGCCGCGCTGCTCGTGCCCGTGGCGCCACCTCGCGGCTCGGGGGCTGGGGGGGGGGCGCGCTCCGGCCGCCCCCCGGTTTTGGGAGCGTTGGGCACAGCCCCGCGGGGACCCCGGCCTTGGGAGGGGGCAGCGGTGGCCCCCGGACACCCCCCGGGGCCAGCCCCAGGCGCGCTGGCACAGGCAGGGTCCCCTCCGTGGTGCAGGAGGGGGCAGCTCAGGGGTTGCTTTGCTCTGAGGTTACTGGAAAGGGGATAAAAAGCCTGAAAGTGGAGGGGGAGCGTGGCACAGAGCTCACGGTTGCTCCCCAATCAGCCCAGGGCAGCTGCAAGGAGCTCGGTGTGCCAAGGGCCCAGGGCAGACACGGGTCTGGTGCCACCACGGGGTGCCCGCTGCCATGGGGGCTGTGCGAGCTCCAGGGTAGGAGGCTGGGTGGTCACTTACCAGGTAATGCAAGTCAAAAAAAAATATAAAATTAAAAAAAAATAAAGGGGAGGGAAGGGCTGTGCTGCCTGAGCTGCGCGCTGAGCTTTGAACGCGCTGGGTCGCTGCTCCTGGGGCACAGTGAGGAAAAGGGAAAAAAAAAAAAGAAAAGGTCCTGGAGCTGGCAGAGCCCACGGGGCTCAGGCACGGGAGGTCCCGGGGGGCTCAGCCCCTGGAGCCCCCTTTGTTCTCCCCCAGCCCCTGACCCCGCGGCAGGTCACCTTTCAAACAGAGCCCGTGTGGAGCTCCAATGTCCCTCGCCACCTCGGCTGTAAATCAGGCTGCGTGCGATAAGGTAATTGCCTTCTCCTTGAAACTATTCGTAGGAAAACATATAAAGCGCCTGGCTTGTAAACACAACAATAAAGAGGCAGCACCATAAATCCCTGGCCCTGGTGGGGAAGGTGCTGCCTCTTGCCGGCACCGAGCACCTCGTGCTCTGCCAGGCCCTGGTCGAGGACCGACGGTGAGCAGGAGGCACAGGGCGAGCGGGGCCCTCCCCACAGCACCAGGGGACACGGAAGGACGCAGCGAGACACCGCTGACCTCCGACTGCAGCGGGATCCGGCAGGAGAAACCACCCAGCTCTGCTCCTGCACCCTCAGGGCTGCACCCGGGCACCACCAGAAGCCAGACAGGCCAAGGGGCTGGGGCCAGGCACAGCTGAGCCCTGTAATCAACCCCTGCCCAGCCCACCCAGCAGCTTTTTAGCTGTTACCCACAAATTAGACCCAAATCCTTGCTCCACCCTCCCATTGCGTGTGCCTCCCCAGCTCCCCCTGGAAGGCTCTTTGCAGGTGCAGGGGGGATGCTCCAGCTCTTGCTTTGCCCCCCTCGCTCGCACAGGGCTGCTCAGAGCACAAGTCCACGTCTCAGATGCCAGGAGGTGTTTTGGGATGCAGACAAACCTCACAATTTTTAATAAAAAAGCAAAGCTCTAGGGCTCCCACCAAGCCGTGGCAAGCAACCCTGCCACCATCCTGATGTCAACGGTGACAAAGCACAGCTGCAGAGCGCAGGCTCTACCACACTCCTCCTCAGCCTCCAGCCCAGGCTCCTGCTCAGCACTTCAAAGCACGGGGACTGCTCCTGCTGCACGGGGAGGAGCAGCCACTTCTCGGCACATCCAGTGAAAAAGGCTCCTAGACGGGGCTCCATTAATCTGAAGGGGTTTCAGATACTCAAATACTTGAGGCCCACTGAAACCTGTGGCAAGAGCGAGGATGGAAAACACAAAGCGGACAAATTGTGTATCCCAAAGAGCTTTTATGACAGCTAGGGCTTGCACTGAACTCTGTTCAAACATCCATGCAGAGGTTAGGACAGCAGAGGCACTTAACTCTCCCAAGTGCCTCACAGACGGGCTAATTCCTGGAGGTATTGATTTGTCCCTGGCAACATCACAGAGCTCCGTCCTCCGCCGGCTATCAGCGCAGTAAGCACAGATCAAACAAAGTCACATAATCCTGAAGGAAGGGGAAGAACAGAACTTCAGCAACACACGCAAAGCCACCCGAGGTTTAGAACATCACAACACATCCCACAAAAAGGTGAGAGATGCCGACGGTAGCTGGTTTAAGAGTGAAAACTCCAGCGTCTGATCAGCTCAGAGGAGCTAGTTTGAGTTTTCTGGCCTAGGCAGTGCAGTACCACCCACCTGGAGCCACAGAGCTGAGGTTTGGGAAGACAGGAGGAGCAAAGGCAGCAGGGAGGGGGAGGCCAGGTGTAAGACACCAGGAATAGACAGTTAAAGGCAAAGCATGTTTGCTCTAAGCAGTTATTCAAATATTGGCGTATTCGGGTTTATTGCAGTGCTTAGAAAAACAAAATTCTGCCAGATCCCTCCCTTCCAAATGTGATTTTGAATATAGCAGCAACAGTAACAAAAGGCTTTCAGGTAAGCTCATAGAAGAGGCTGTTTTTATAAAACATACAAAGAAAGGACATTTGTTTCCCCAGAGGTAACACTGTAACAGGTACAAACAAAACCAAGTGAGGATGATTTCAAGAGTCCGTTCAAAACAGAAGTTTAAAAAATGTTTTATGAGGTGTTATGAATGAATAAAGTTCAAAACAAATTGTTTAACACCAACAACAGGAAACTTTTCTTTTGGATGACCTGCACAATTCCAACCCGTGTGTTTCTTCTGTGTGCAATCAGATGTGCAAGTTACCAGCCACTGAAACAGGTGTTCCTGTTTAGCTCTTTGTTAACTCAGTGGCATTGGCATGGTTCGTCAAGATGCCTTCTAGATAAACACACACTCTCAGGCCAGCTTTGCCCTCCACCTGTTTCTCTATCCCACTGAGATGTTCAATAGCTCCTTTTAACTTTCTCTCTCTCTCACACAGGTCTGTGCGCGTTCCTGCTTCATTTTCTTCAATTCCACATTTCATATATTGCAAGACATAGGATTTGATTGCATCCCCGTTTTCTGTTATGGTTCTCCAAATTAATGGCAGGTCCGTGCTCTTTGCCAGACTTAGTAAGTGAAGCAGAGCCTGGCAGATCTGTGTTCTGAGGCTGGCACTGTACTTGAATTCCAGGAAGTCCTCAGTGTCTTCACTTTTCTGCAAGGCTTCCACCAAGGCATCCCAGATCTGGCAGAACTGCTCAGTGGGTCCGTAGCACTCCCTCTTGCTAGGGATGGAGAGGGCCATGGCTGATTTGATTCGGATTTTAAAATTCTTGCATGACTTCACTACTGAGGAAAGTGCATTATATGCTTGTGTAGTCCAAGGAGCCTCTCCTAATAGTAATAGAAATAAACAGAACAACAACACAAACCCTTTTCAATCACTCAAAATACACAAAACTGTAAATATATCTCCCAAATATTTAATGGGCTTATATTTACTGCATTTATGCTGGTCTAATGAGAGAAGCAGGGCTTATGAAAAAGAAAATAGTTTTAGAAAAGTGAATCTGGAGTGTTAATGAAGAGGAAAAGCAACACTTTGCATCTAATCACAGCTGTAAACCTGTTCTTTTCCAACATGACACATCCCACTGAACACGGCAGAGTTATGACTGTATCAGCACTTCCAGGATCTGAACCTATTTCACTGGCTAGAGGTCTGGGAAAGACATACTTCTGGATATGACAACATGATTCAGCTCAGGTTGCTTTCTCCCCTCTTCCCCAGCACATTTCTAACGGAGACTAATTAAAACCACACCTGCAGTATAAATCCAAACCCAGGGGACCAGTCTACTCACCAAGTGGCAAGGCAGTGTTCTTAAACACATTCCCCAGCGCGTAACAAGCGTTCCAGCGCACCTTCATGGTGGCCTCACTCAGAACAGTAGAAATGAGGGCCTGAAGAGATTCCTCGATGGCTTCCTTAAACCTGGGGTTTGCTACATGATATGGTTGAAGGAAATGAAGCAGATTCCCAAGGGCCCGGACTGCATTGCTCTTTACCTGAAGGGGGAAAAAAAAAAAAAAAAGTTCCCACAACAGCATTTTGGCTTTTAGTTTATGGGCAAAGCCTTTTGACAAGCCTGCTAGGTAATCATGCACAGAGTCAACAAGGAACCCATCTGGAATTAAGCTGGTGTCTTTTCAGATGCAACTTGCTAAATACCATCAGAAAGATCATTCTCTGCAAATGATCATTCCAAAACAATTAACAATCCTCATGCTGTGGACAAGTACAAAATCAAGTGCCCTGCAGGCCACAGACATGGGAAACATCCCACACATCGACCCTCAAGAGAGGATGCTGACCAGCAGCTCACTGTCTGTTGGGGCAGAACACCCTAAAAGCAAGCAAATGGTGCCTTTTCTTTAAATGAAAATGTAAGAGCTAACTACACCACAATCCTCCACCCTCTTTCCCCCTCATACCTTGTCTTTGTCCTTGGATGCTTCAGTCGCAGACCGTAACATTTTCAACAGGAGGAGATCAGAAAATTCCTCTTGAAAACTTTGTCCCATTGTTTCCCTAGCAGAAGGATTACATTGTGAAAGACTGGCTCAGTTAATCCACTCTCAAAGATGTGATACAATCCTTTATAAAGTCATTTGAACAACCTTCACTCTTTAGAAGGCTAATATGTAAGGCAGACCTTACTACATGTGACCACTATGTTTATTAATTTAAAACCAAGCTATCAATGCAAGAAAGCCTGTTAGCAATGCATTACGTCTGTAATAAAAGACAGAGGGCAATGAATTGCTCAGAGGCAATTCATTAGCAGGAATATATGATAACTATTTCTCCTGTTAAAAATGTAACAGCGGGCTGGGCTTCCTCCAGCCTTTGGCTTGAGGAAGCGTTAAATATTTGTTACTCATACTTTTGTAGTATGTCAAAAGTAAAGTAACCAGGGAACATGCAATTACACCAAGTAACATACGGGAAAAAAACAGAAAACTGAAAAGTAATCTTGGAGCATTCTCCAGAATTAATGATTAGAAAGACCTCAAAATCAAGCAGTGAACTTGAAGTCAACCTCAGCTGGGTACGGGATATTTGTAATACAGCCCAAGTGTCTACACATGCTGAAGAGTGGCTACAAAGAAGCATTCAGTTTTGACGCAGTGACCACAGATTTTGTCTATTTGATACTAAGTGCCCTCTATGTGCTACGGGAATACAGGCACTGAGAGGACCTCTGTGGGCCGAAGCCCGCTGACGTACATGTTGACAATCAGAGTGTCTGTAAGGTTGCCCAGGGACCAGGCTGCTTTGGCACGGACGTTCGGAGACTTGTCATGGAGGGAATTCAGAATTGCATTTGCTGTGTCTGCCACAAACATCACATCCTATAAAAGAAAAAAAAAAAAAGTGATTAGAAAGTTTTAAAAATCTGCACGATTTCCTTAGTAACATACACATCTGGCCCTTCTAGGGAAAATGAGATGTGCACAGACTGCCTCTATTAACATATTCTTTCTTAGGCAAGAACTTGTAATGTGTTTACGGTGCTTTCTGTACAGGTTTGTTTGATCTTCAATTAACAGTCTAAACCACCATGGCGACCAAGCTCACCACTCTCCTAGGTAGCTTTTGCTGAAAGCTTTCACTGTATAATTTAATTCCATTGGCGCTTTAGTTACTTTGGATTTTAACATAATTACCTGGACTGTCAATTTTATACTCATCAAATCCCAATGTTAAGAAAGTAATTGCTTCACCAAGCTCCTTGTTGAGCTGCTTGTTTAATTTTCTTTTCTATGGTACATTACATTTCATTTTCATTCCTTTGCTCACGATAAAGGATATTGCTTGCAAAATATTTGAACTAAAATTGCAGCATCAGCTACTGCATAATTTGTTTTTGTTAAAAATCACTCACTTAAGGCTACATGGCAAAAAAAAAAAAAGGCTACTAACCCAACCAAGCTAAGATCAAATTGTTGTGGAAGCTAATCAGCATTTCTCTCAAAATGAGCTTTACTTGTCAGTTGTAAGCAAAACTGAAGCCCCGTCCTGTTAAATACTTTAGACCGAAAGCAAGAAGGAAGGTCAAGTCATTGCAAACAAATTCAGGTCCCATATCTCATGGTTTATCAATTCCATTCTAAAATGGTTCAAAATAAGAAAAAAAATAAACAAGTTTTGACCTGACGAAGGCAAGAGAAGAGGATGTAGACTCCGAGGGCACGTGCAGCAGCAGCTTTTACCAGCGGGGTCTCACTGTGGTTCAGGCCAAGCAGCAGAGTGATGCACAGGATCTGCTGGTCATTCTGAAATGAGAAGCAGTCATGGCAACAGGGAGAAACTGAAAAAAGTCTTAAAGACACCTGACAAGTACTCTGAAAGACCACAATATATGGAAACTATAGAAGCTACCACTCAGAGTGCACTCTTTTCTTCAAGGTAAATTGACGGGCATTTCTGGATGCCACATAGAAAACCACAACACTTCCAGAAAAAAAAAAATTGTCTTGTTGCTATTAGATAATACCATGAAGGAATCAAAATATTATCTATCATCCAAATGCAGAAGGTAAATGGCCCATCAGAGGTAAAACAACCTGGATCGGTTGCTTTCTCCTGTCACTTCGTAAACAAGGACAACAAGGTAGATTAAGTTCATCCTGGACAGATTGCCAGTTTACCAAACCGCGACAAAGATCTTTGTTTCATCAGAGCAAAGGGTCAGAGTGGGCACTGACTTGACCCCACGTGACCACAGGGACAAGAGAGTGTACAGGATCAAAGTACAGCGCGATGAGGTACATGCTGTACTTGGAGAAACCAGATGGAGAATACCAGAGATACTGCTGTACTAGCAATTCTTGGGCAAATGAGATCTGGCAGAGCGCTCCCCATCAAGAAGGGCACAGTGACATAAAAGGAGCTGCACAATGCAGTGGTGGTACACTGCCAAGGCTTTCATGTTTAGAAGCATATTTCATGTTGCAAAAGGAGAGGAGGGCCAGCATATTCGTTTGCTTCTGCCAGGGCAAACACTGCAGTTTAATGTTTTAAAAGCCAGCCAAAAGAAAAAACCTGCATGCAAATTGGTGAACATCAGTCCACGGCTGTTAGCTCAGCTGTCTCTTCAAATGCTTAACCAGCAAAACAGCAACCCTTCACCCCTCCCTCATGCGATGAAATTCTTGCCCTCCGTCCCATGCATCAATAGCCAAGGCTGAGTATTCATAGCAGGGCCAAAAGGCTTCTTTGACCCACAGTTTAATTGGTTTGTGAGACTAATTACTCTCAACATTGCCTTCTCCAGTCTTCAATAGTCACAGCTTGTTCAGAACGCAAGAAATATTCTAGGCAGCTTCCCTGCCCTCTCCATATAATTTTTAAAGGCTTTATATTAATACAATCTAGCAGACAAGAAAAGTTTCAGTAGGTAAAAATGCCAAGCTTATAGAAGTGCTCCATTACCTGCAGACTGCCAAAAGCTTCTGGCAAGATGGAGGACAGAGCATCACAGGCACTCGTCTGAAGAGTTGCATGTTGAGAATTCTGCAGAGCACCAGGTAGAGGGCCATTTAACATCATAGTCCAGAAAGTGACAACCTGCAGAAGCAGACAGGTTTACCTGTTAAAACTCAGCAGTTATGCCTAAGTTCTATAATAGTTTGTCTTTTTTTTTTTTTTTTACAGTCATTTAGAAGACAAAGAGTAGGTAGCAAAATCACACGTGACAGCGATTACAACTATTTGGAACCCTAAAACAATTAACATCCAGAATGAAGTATTTAAGATATTTTAGTACTGCTATAAAGTACTTCTTGGCTGAGTTGTGTTTGTTCCTTCTCAGGGGGATACACCCACTTATACTGCATCAGGCAGAAGCACGATTCCGTTCTTGAAACCACGAAGCTGGGTATTTTCATTTACAATTTTACACTGACAATTTCCATTCACAACAAGTTACAGGAAACCACTACTACTGGACACGTTTCTCAGCTGGCAGGGTCACTGGTGACAAGCTTAGGATTTAGTGTACTCTAAATAACTTTTTCAAATTACCTGTTGTTCACAGAACGCCGTAACACTAGATGTCTACATCTAGGCTTTATGGAGCAGTAATGACACATGCAGTTTGGACTGGTCTTCCAGCTTCCTGACTTACATCAGGCAGGAAGAAGTGGGATGAGGAAAGGTAGAGGCACTGTTAATACCACGTAAAAAGATCACTTACCTACAGCCTAAAATAAATGCCAAAATAATGGAGGAAGTGTACACAAATCCAGTACCTAAAAAGCTGCAGGTATTTACTCCTGTTCTGCTTTCCTGTAATTGATTTGTTCCCACGCCAGTAACTTTGCAGGGAATTCAAGAAAGGAAGCTCTGAGTGCAATCTCAGAGGGAGCCCACACACTTACCGTGCTGACCGGTACTCTCTGCTCAGGGGCAACAGCTGAATCGGGTTTGTACTGCTGCACTATACCTGTGCCCAGCTCCTCCAGAAGCTGCAAGGAGACAGAAAGCAGCTAGGTCTTTATCAAGGATGACTCAAGTACCACAGAACTACAGTAACCTTTATCTAGGGCTATACTTATTTACCCAAGGAACAAAAATATGAGATCCAGTATTAATTTGGACTCTATTCTGTCCCTCCTAGTGAAGAAATTAGAGGAGAAGCCTTTCTTACATAAAGTCCCCAGCTAAAGCAGCATAACAAATTGCTGGGTAAAGAGATTTCCTTTGAGTAACAGGCCAAACATTTGTTAAGAATTCAAGACTAGAAGTAGAAGGTGCACTTCCCAAACTGGCAGGGTGCTGCATTTCCAAAGAGCTACAGCAGGTACCAGCTCATTACAAAGTGCTGCTACATGAAAAACTCTCTGAATATTCAGCATTAGTCATCTGTATTTGCAAAGCACACGGAATGGCAAAACTGACTTGGTAAAATAACGTTGGTGTTTTCTCACACTCTTACTTTGGCTCCGTGAAGCTGAATGGATGGATCCATTTCTTCCATGCATTTGCAAGCCACTTCTCCAAGTTCTAGCAAATAGGTCTGAGCCATAGAGAAATACCCTTTTACAAGAAGAGCCAATACCTAAACACAACCAAAAGATAAACTCAATTCAGCATTTTTTCCTTCTATTACACCAAACCATCCGAAACACAGACAGCATGTAAACAGGCAAACCAACACAGGAACCATATACTGAAGTCTGATGTAACAAATACACCTTACAGCACGACTTCTAGAAGTGTAGAGCTAATTAAAAACTTTCTGATTTCATGATCTTGTTCAAAAAGGAGCCACAAAAGCACTATTGGGTAGCAACACAATGAATTATTTACCGTAAGTCAAATGAGGTGTCCTGTAGCAAAAAAAATAAAAAAATAAAAGCAAGAGTGTCTGTAAGAGTAATACATCCTGCATCCCCTGCAATGCTGCTGCTGTGTTCTGCGAAGCTGGATTTAACAAATATCCACTGTTCCAGAAGTATGAGACACTTGGGATGCACACTAAAAAATCTTATAGTTTTCTATGGTTACATGAAGAAAAACAGGGCCAAGACTCAATGTTCACAGGTGGTACTTTAGCCATGCAGCATCATCCTGCAGCTCTTTCCACTCTGTTCATTAACTGCAATGTTCCCCCACCCCCATTTTCTAGCAAACCTTTACATTTAGATTCTGTACAGAGGAGTTAGCATGGGGGAAAACTCATAGCTTTCACCAGATGCCAGCACTTAAAGCCAAATAAGATTTTAAAATAATAAAAGTACCAAAAATCAAGCCGAACTCACTGCTGCAGCTTTACCCTGGGAGGGCCTTGCTGCGGCCACAGGCATAGAATCAAAATGCTACTGCTCCTTCAGCCACAACAGATCAGAAACGCTGCTCTAGCAAATGCTTTCACCTCATCTCACTGAGCGAGCTAAGAACAAAGGCAACCCACGAGACTCAGCTGATGTGAGGCAATTTGATATTGTACCAGGCTGTTCATTTTACAAGCTCACTGTAGCGAACTGTTCACCATCACCTGCAAGGATTCCAGTCGAACAGGAGATGGCTCATAAACGCTCCCAGATGGGAAGTTCGCATCGCTGTCAGAACAGGAATCCTCTCTGGGCAGAACAACGATGGAAATACAGAGACGAATAAGCCAGCATGGTTCTGGAGACGTACATCCCGCTGGATTATCTGGAGACTCCCCTTCCAAGGGGGGAGCTTTTCTCCACTGCTCAGAAGAATTAAAACGATGAGGGGTTCCACTACCGCTACTGTTTAGCCCTGAAGAACTGGGCTGTTGCAAAAGTAACTGCACCTCTGGTAAAGGTGCTTGGGCAGATACTACAGCCCCTAACAACGTGAGGCTAGAAACTCGAACGTTAACATCTGCAAGAAAGAACAGGGAGGGGGAAGAGAAAGGCAGCTTGTTAGCATCTCACGGATACCTCAGAATTTTTTCAGACATTTTCAAAGGAGACTGATCATAACATATAACTTGATGGTGCTACCTTTACTTATGTATTTATAATATTGCATAATAACCAATGCTGAATTAAGGAATAACATGCAAAGAGACTCCAGATATACAGAACAAACCTTTATGACAGATGTATGGCTTTATCTGGTTCCAGACTCTTGTCAGCAACCCAGGATTTAAACGGCTGTATGGTGCATTTGAAACCAAATTTGCAAGGCACTGAAACACATAAAAGCATACATGGAGTGGTGGTTACAACTTCAGCCTGGCCTCTAATACATTCGTTCCTACGTTTGCAGTGTAGTCCATTTAGACAGCTAAGTATCTAAGGACACCTGAAAAAAAAATGACCCAGTTAGCTGCTCTTTGAAAACTGGCTACAAACGTGGCTCCTACGACAATTATTAAAGTACTGTGACCTGGCATAAAGACCAGTAGCCCACAAAAAACGTTTGCTTCTTAACATGGCAGTTTGGATTCAAGTCTCAAAGGCAGGTTAAGTCTCCACAATCATTATACAGGCTTATTCACCTCAAAAAAAGAATACATGAAAGAAATGCAGAACAAGAGAACTGCACTAAAGAGAAAAGAGACCCTAGGCCTTTGTATAAAGACTCAGTCATCGAAGCTCTGTGATCTGATGACAGTATTTGCCCCTCTTGTCCCATGGTCCTCAACAGCTACAAGAACTTCTGTGCATTCTTAATTCAAAAAGAAATCTAGATACCAGTATCAGCTCTTGGGTAGCAATTGAAACACTGACAGTGCAATTACCTTGATGATTTGCGTTAGTGTTTGAAAAGATGATTCTGCCACCAGGGCTAGCAGCAGGCAGCGGTGCAGCTCCCGGATGCTAGAAGCAATAGTTACAGAAAAGGGTGTAAAAGCTCTCTTGTGATCATTAGCATCTTCAGCAACAGAAAGAAACTGCTTCGAACCTTCCAGAATGGCTGAGAGAACTTGAAGAGAACAGGCACGTGTCTGAAATGACAAAACATTTCTGTTAGCCACAGTAGATCTTTTGAGAAAACGCTATTTTCTCATAGCCCTTCTGGAATGATCATCTCAAGCATGTGATGAGTATCACATTTTTACTCCGTAAGATTAATAACTGAAGATTAATACTTGAAAAATACAATGCTTCATCTACTCAAAACTGTCTAACCTTTGGAGAAGGGTCCTTTAAAGCAATAGTCATCAGGGACACTGACTGGGGGCTGCCAATGCCAGGTGCATCAGGAACAAACGCTGACCAGTAGCCATAAAGAACTCTTTTTTCTATCGATTTGATAGTAGAGAGGAAACAGGCTAGAGCCCCTTGACGAACTTTGGCTTGATAAGACCTTAAAAACAAATAAACAAAAAGATTAATGGAATAGCAGCAGTGAAAAGTAATGGATTTAACCTCTTTCATGTTAGTGACTGGCTGTGAGAGCAGTAAGTGAAGTGTTTTAGACCAAAACAGGGAACAGAAAGAACAAGTTTACTTTCAAGCCAATATTAATTACTGCCTTCCATTTTTCTTGTACCACAACATAAATGGAAAAGTGATTTTTTCAACAGTTTTGATTAAGAACAAAGCACTGGAATCCCCTGAAAGGAAGTCTGCACACTTGTAAAATTGGTACTAGACCCACAGGAACAAAAGGTATGATTTAATGTGATAAACTTAAATTGTTATAAAAACAGCACTACTGGCTACTACGTTTTATGATTACATGAACAATAACCTCGTTTTGCTCTGTATTCCACCTTCAGCATCAGAATATTCTGACTCACTGCTGCTGATTCTCTTCCAGCTAGTACAGTGTGAGGATAAGTGATCCTTTCCAGCAGGCACACACGCAGCATCCGATGCACACGTCTGAGGATCTGAACAACGACTGTTCTGTGCATCCCCCAAGCGCAGTTTCAGCATGTCAACTCCACGGATTGATTCCTTTCCTGTATCACACAGATCTTCTCTTCCTTCTTCTGCAAACTCTCCTTTCTTTTGTTTCCCTTTGGACTTTTTTCTTCGGTTCTGTTTAAAAAAAAATAGATTATTTTAAAAAAATGAAGTAGTATCTATAAAGATGTGCAAACGTTTTATAGTGGTAAATCTTTTACTAGGGGAAAAATCTCCTCTGAAAATAAAGCTAATTGTTAATCCAGACAAAAGCAGAGTTCAATATAATAAACCATGCCCTTTGTATAAGGGCATCGACACATAACAGTTTTAGTTTCTAAACAAGTTATGTTTAGATGAAATTTAGTTTTACTATGAGCTATCACAGCTATTTAGCATCTTCAGTGCAACAATACTGCGTGTATAAATGCAATAAAATATACAATATTGTACATGTCTAAAAAAAAAAAAAAAACCACACCATCAGCATCTGAGACTGCAAATTCTGCCTATTAATAACAGTAAAATCAGTGTACTAACGTTCTAATGTAAATAAACAATTCATATCTGAATACTCTCAAAGAAACCAAAGCTTAGTTTTTATCAGTAAAACAAAAGATTTTCAATTAAAAATTATATTTAAAAAACATATTTTGCACAAAATTAATAAAAACAGCCAGTGCTTTTGCAGTTCTGTTGGATTTATAGTAGTTATTTAACATCTAAGAAGAAATGAGTCAACATGACTACCTAACTTTGGATTACCAATTACCTGAAAGACATTACAGGGAAGAAAAAAAATTTACAGGGTTAAATAATAACCTGTATAAGAATTAAGCAGAACAGCTAGGGAGAGGAAAAGCAGAAAAAAAAAGAAATAAAATCAGTCCCTAAGTATTGGTCTCTAGGTGAACCTGACTTTCCTTAGAAAAAGTCAAAATGACTGTGCAGATGTTAGGAGAGAAAATGCAATTTATAAAATAAAAAACTTTGGCTAGTCTGCAAGCATCAACTCCACCTCTGCAGGCCAAGAATTCTTGGCTACAGACGAATATCTGATGCACACAGCTTAAGTCAAGAAAACCAGCCTCTGCAGAGCCATTTGTTCTTGTCACCTGAGTTCACAAAGCAATTTTATTCAGTGCAGAGATTTCTAACCAATATCTTTAAAGAAAAAAAAAAAAAAAAAAGTATCACGTGCCCAAAATGCAAAGAGACCGTTAGCCACCAATACCGTATCAGGCACATACAACCTCAACAAACAGGCACACGAGTACTCAGGAGAATCAGTCCGATTTCAGTTTACCCCTGTTGTCTTCGAGACAGCTGGCTCTGGCTGCTCCTGCTTGACAGGCGACCTTTTGTCATACTGAGGTAACGGGGCTGGGTACAAGGCTGCAGGCACCTCTAAGCTCAGTCCTGGCAGGCCGTGAAACATACACTTCTGGAAGAGTAACAGAAACGTTAGCGTTCTTTTCCTTTTTGATGCACAAAGATTTGCTCTATGTTTCCTCAGGTGTTCATCAATTTTCCCTTTGGCTTGTGATCCATCCTTCACGTCTTGCCTCTCCCCGTGCTATGTAACAGCTATCTCCAGAAGGATTTCAAGTAGGTCCAAAAACAAACAAACAAACAAACAAAAAACACAGGCCTCCCATCTTTTTAATTTGTATTTCACACTACATCTTCCCCCCACGCTCAGGCTTCTCTGCTTTGTCTTCCTCATCTTCCCATACTGTTTTGCACTCCATGGGCAACTGGAACGTGCACTTTCCAGTGTCTGTTTCTGTATTTACCTTTAATACTGCAAGAAGAGATCCAAGTTGGTCAGCTTGCATCAGTTTCATCTTCCCGCCATTCAGAAGTGACTGGATACCTTTCAGTGCATTCTGTAGCAACTGAAAGCACAAAGCACAGAATTACTTTTCCTTCCCAAACACTGAAGGATCACATCTCTTAGGTGACCTTCTAGGCAGTTAAAGCTTTGCTCAACATAGTTACTTTGACAGTTATTTATAATATCATATTAAAGCAAAAAAAAAAAAAAAAAAAAGTCTATTTAAGCAAAATCTCAGTTGAAAACATTCCAAGTTTCAAATATTCCAAATTCCAATATTCCAGCAGCACAATTTCCTAATTAGAACATCCTAGACTCACACTTACCACACAAAAGGTGATGTCATCTACATCAGAGGTTTTTGAAGACTGCAGAACACTTAGGAAAGTTTGGAAACAGACACTTCGGTAGGGCTCATCCAAGTATGGCTGTCCAGGCACACTAAAATTAAAGCAAGAGACAAATCATTGCTTTATAATCTGTCTCTTGACTTACTGTAGGAAGAGAGGGAAACTGCATCACTTTAATCTTTGCTGCCATAAGTACCATAAAGTAAGAGCTGGCCATTGCTGCAGTAGCTTTAGGGTCATTAAGCAAATTCCTTTCTAATGGATTCCTAAGCAGCTGTTTCCAAAACTTTTAGTTACTTCAAGCCACCAAAGCATGTTTGATAACATTCAGAGGACAGCCCTAATATTGCAAGTGATTTTCCTGAAATTAGAATCACGGAATAGCTGAGGTTGGAAGGTACCTCTGCAGATCAGCTACTCCAAGCCCCTTGCCCACAGCACGGCCGATGACAGCAGGTCGCCCAGGACCACGTCCGTTCAAGTTCTAAGCACCTCCAAGGATGGAGATCTCACAACCTCCCAGCAATTACCGCAGGACCAGACAAAACACTTTCTTTTCTTCCCTAAGCATGTCCCACAATAACACTGTTTCCAGAAATCTGAGAGTTCACAGTTTTATCTGCAGATGGGACAATAGCTTGAAGCACTAAAGTTTTAGGTTTCAAGTTTGAGCATATCCAGCCTACGGGTCCCACATTTGCTGTTCCTAGCGCAGACAGAGCAGACCAGCTGCCCGTGCTGTCAGATGCACATCTTTTAAGGCATCCACTCCACCACCTGCAAAGGCTGGTACGCACCTGAGACACAGGTTTGCCATGCTGTGCAGTGCTGCTGTCCTGAGCTCCGTGTTGGGCTGAGCAGAATCACTGAACTGCACCAGGAGTCCCGTCTTGCCCAGCAAATCCGGGAGATACTGAAACAAACCAGCAAAAGTCACTAGGGGTTAATGCTCTTCCCTCAGCCCGATGGCTCTTTTGTTTGGTAGCCAAATATATCCATGCTACAAAAAAAAGATTTGTCAGCTGCAATTTCAAATTCCAGAGACAGATTATGTTCACCAAAATGACCAGATAACGTGCATTTCCAAAGCTCTCCTATTTTGTATTAAAAAAGTACTGAGCGTGAGCATAGCTCAGGCTGAGTCACAATTTATGCCTTCTTCCCAGACATAAAGCTAAGTTAGTAACAACTGCTGTACCAAACTGCTGCAGTTTTCTAGGCTACAAACCCACACAAGCTGGCAGCTACAACACTGCCAGCATCACTACCCTGTGCTCCAGACAAACAGCAGAAACTGCTCTGCAAACTGCCAAGTGCTGGTGGTAGCAAGAGAATTCAACGTATCAACCACTATCAGTCACACTGCAGCCATAAGGAGCTTCGTGCAAGCCCCGGACTGATACTAGAGAGCCTCGACTTTGAAGTGGCTTTGAGCCCACTGCACACCAAAGACCTGATCTGGTTGTGGGATATATTTCCGGATCCTCAGTGAAGCCTGCTGAGTAATGTGCAATTTGAAACTCCCTACATCCTTCCTGCCTGATGCACAGACAAACCAGGGGGCTTAGTCTGCAGACTGAGCCTGACACCCTTCTTTCACAGCGTGCCTTTGGCTCAAGCCAGATCCTAGATGGTCCCTGCAGCTGCAGCCTGCAGGTAGGGCATCATTCAGCATGGGAAGAATCTTGTCACCTACTGATTGTTACAACATACACCTAACACACCTGAATGTCAACTTTTCCACAGGTACTAGGCACAATTTAAACGGGGTCTAATATTAATCTAAAAGGTAAAGTGGTTTGAGAACATGATATATTTTCTATTACCCTCCCCTACTCTAAAAAAAAAAAAAAAAAAAAAAAAAACAGTAGAAGTTGCAAGTATTTCTTGGTTAGCTTCTCCTAGTTTGTAAACCCACCTTCTGACATTTAGGTCCATTATTGTAAACAAGAGCTGCTAAAGCTTGTAGAACTTCTACGTGTGTCCAAGAGCTGCACTGCTTAAGAGCAGAGATGCAGTAGGAGAGGAGAAAATTCAAGTTCTGTTCATCAAATGTCACCTGCCATAACAGAAAAGGATTATGGTCAAGAAAATTGCATCATCCTGTAGTGCTAAGATCAATATATCTACCCTCCTAACGGGTACAGACTCATGTAATCTGGCTGTTAAAATTACACATCATCACAGAATCGGGCTACAATTAAGAAAATGATAGATTAACACAAATATCTTATAATTAAGAGTATTTCCTATGGCATATTAGTTATGACTGGGAGCTGTTTTTTACACGAGGAAGCTGTCAGCCAGGCTAAAGCCACAGATCAGAACCTCAGCTAAGAGTAAAGGAACGACAGAGCAAAAATCCAAGTGAATTTGCATGAAGGCCTGTTCCACAGCCCTGTAAAAGAAACAAAAAGAAATAAAAGGCCTCTCTGGCCAAACTTTCTGTACCTGGAATCTGTTTAGCAAGTGGTAGATGAGCTGGCAGACTTTGCTGACAAGATGCGCCTGATCGAGATGAACCAGCTGGCAGGCTTGGACAAGCAAAGCACAAACATCCTGGAACAGAAAGCGTAAGTTTATGAATTAGAGGCGACAAACCTGGGGTGGAAACCACATCACCGGCTAAGCCTTGGCTCTCACAGGCGGTATAACACCGACATCGATGTGTGTGGTGACTGAGGAAAGCTCCCGCTCGGGAGCCTTCCCTTCCCCTTGCCCATCACCCAAACAGCGAACAGCAGGGCAAAACTAAAGCCGGTAACGATGGCCAAACCCAAAACAAAACCAAAAAAAAAAAAAAACATCCCGGGGAAGCTCTGAGCCCACCCGCACCGCTCACGCGTGGGGTGCCCCGCGGGCTACCTGCGGGCTGGGCCCGGCCACCGCGGCGGGCCCGCAGCTGTCGGAGATGAGCTGGTCCAGCAGCAGGTGCAGCTCGGTGCGGCGGCCGCCCGAGGGCTGCTCAGAGCCCGGCTGAAGGCGGAGGGCGGCCAGCCTCGCCAGGCAATGCCGGAACGAGCCGCCCGGCTCCGGCCCCGCCATCTTCAGCTCCTCCCGGCAGCGGCGTTATGGCAACGCCATGGCCCTTCCGGGGCGCCTATGGCGGCCGCGCCGGGCGGGGAGGGAGGGAGGCTGCAAAATGGCGGCGGCGGGAGGAGCGAGGGGAATGGGGGCGGGCGGCGGGTTGTGAGGGCGGCAGGGGGCACTGCCCGCCCGCAGCCGGCCCGCAGCGATCGGGGCTACCCCTCAGGGGGTGTCCGCGTTTTGTAGGTGGTAAAACTTCACGCAGAGCTACGCGATCGCGTCGTTATCGCGTGTTCATGTCGCGACAGGGCGACTTGATGGAGCTGCCGGTCTAGCCGTCGCCCTGTGGAGAGCTCGCTGCTGCCCGGTGCTGCGGGAGGCGAAGTGATGACGAGCAGCCCGTGGCCGCCTTCGCCGTGGCAGAATCGCTCTGAGGGGTTCTTCACCAAGTGGTTTTGGTGTGAAAATGAGCAAAATTGGGGCCTCTGCCAGGCAGCGAGCGCTGGCGGGAGGTGCACCCTGGTACAGCTGGGGGCTGCTGGACACGGCACAGCCCTGTGGGTTTGGCATTTCAGAGCCAGGAATGTCAGCGGTGCCTTCCCAGCTCTGCTTGGTGCAAATTTCCACCAAACCCACGCTCGGGGACCATCTTCGGTTTTGTTCCTTTTGTCACCGCCTTATTTTGTGATTTATTATTTCGAAAGCTTCTTAATACGTACTTAAAGCTCGTCCTTCCTCGTTGCCCTTTGTTTTTAAAGTGCTGCTGAAATTTGCGTTTTGACAGCAGCCCCTGCTTTTGTTAGGCCCTAATAAATCTGGGACTGAAACCACCACATGGGTTTATAAAGCAACCAAAGGCAGAGCTCTTGAAGTAATTCCTCTTCACCAGAGTTTAGGGAGTAATTTCTCTGAATTTGTTGACATGGAGACACATCTTACCAGCACCTAGTAAGCCTTCACATTTACTTGCCCCTCAAAAACCCCAAACAAGAGCAATCATTGCGCAGTATCCAGCAGTAGCTGTGAGGGAAAAGAGCACAAGTCCGCCACTGTTAAACACGCTCTGCTACTATCATGCAAATACATCTGGTTCGACAGCACAGAGCCAGACTTCAAAGGACAGAGAAGTCATTAGAATCACAGTTCAAAGAAAAAAGTGAGCAGCTGGGTTAGGCCATCTGGTACGGGACATAAAATGGTCTCTTTCTTCCCCAGTCAGTCTATGAAATTTTCATTAATTGTAGGAACACCTTCCAACATTAAGCAACATAATATTGTTTAAACTGGAAGTCTTAATAAATCATCAACGCTCATATCTTAGGAAAACAAAGTACCTGAAATCTGGTGGGTTCTTTCCTCACCTGCAATGCCATGTGCCATAATTACAATTTTAGCTCAGTATTTTCAAAGCAAATTAGTGGGAATTGGATTCCTCAGCTCCTTTGAAGGTCCCGGGAAAGAATGTGGAAAGGACGGCTCCCCGGGCTGCAGGGGAATCTCCTTCTCTATTGATTTCAGGAGCTGTGTTTGGCTTAAAAACATGCAAAAGAAAGAAAGCGTCCTCCAGGCTGCATCACCGGGGCTTGCAGCGGGGTCTGTGCTTACCCAGGTGGCAGGACTGGGGCCAGGCAAACGCTGACTGCCAGAAGGGCTGGTGCTGGGCACGATCCTCTGCGTGAAGCAGGAGCTGGCGCTGACAGTGGTGGGGAATCCACCAAGACAGTCCTCTGCAAGAGCCCGTGAGAATATGTGGATAAATCCATGGCTGGAAAGGTTATGGCAGGGTTAGGGGAGCAAAATCACTGAGATGAGGTGAGCTGCACTGGCCCGCAGACCTGGGAGAGTTCCCATGGGGATAACGTTCTGTGAACCGTGGCTGATTATGGCTTAAATGAAACCCACCTCCATGCAGCACCCCAGCGGATATCCGAGCCGAGAGAAATTCCAGCTCCGGCAGCATAAGCACAGCTCAGCAGAAATCCCCGTTTCAGATGCTCTTATCTCCGGGCCCCCAAGAGCTCCCGGAAATTGCTATTCCTGTTGAATATATGGATGAGTTCCTTGAAATTCAGGCAGGTGGTTTGATAATGCAGGGCTGGTGACAGCTGCCACGGGGAAGCCACACGGAACAGGGGCCATGGCAGAGAGCTCAAGGGCATGGCAGATACCTGCTGATTTTGATAAAACGATGACCTGGGAACTGCTGCCATTCCTCCCTGCCTCCTTGCATTTCAGATCTGTCAGCTGTGTCTGTTCCTGGAAAAGGCAGAACAGAGAGAATTCATCTTGATCTTATTGCCCTTGGAGAATAACTGGCCCAAAACTCAGATCAGAATTTCAGGGCGTTTCTTTGCCAGGCTCCCCAGGATGCCGCTGTTGCCATCAGTCCTCCAAATTTCCCAACTTTTCACCTCTTACCAGCATAATTTTGAAACAGCTAGAACACCTGAATCTAGAAAAAATCCACGTGCCCAGGGCAGCAAGCACACACATGCAGATTCTCCATCCCAGGGACGTTCAGGAATGGAGATTTAGTGAGTGCCCCTGCCTGCGAGATGCTACACGTTTACTGTCCCCCAAAGGCACGTGCAGACTCAGCGCAGCACTCAGCATTATCTCCGCTGGTGCCAAAGGTGTCTCCCACTGCACTCCCCAGCTGTTTTCCCAAGCTGCGGGCCAGCTGACGGACAAACAGCGCTGGCTCCGGGTTTGTTTGCCCCTGAAGGACAGACACGGATACTTGGAATATTTTCCTAATCTCGTTTTCTCATGCAAGCGACTGCTGGCGAAGTCGGGGTTGTTGCTGCACGGTGGGTTCAGAGGTGGGATGTGGGGATGGGATGCGGCACGCAGAGCACCCACGAGCAGCAGGAAGGTGCCCACCCGCACTGCTGGGACCCCACTGCCCGCATCCAGCCCAGGCTGGGTCCCCCACCCAGCTCCCTGAGCCCTCAACCTGCCCTGGTGATCTGGCTAATTTGGCTAATTCCTCCTCTCCAGCGAGGGGCATTAAACCTCCTTCCAAACAGGAACGCCACAGTCTGAGGTCACCCAGCCCTCCTGAGAACCAGGGCTCAGGTTTCCAAAACTATTTCTGGGTGAAGGACTACCGGACTTATTTAGCGGCTTAACGTGGCTGGGCTGGGAACTGCAGCTGAGGCTGGCGCGGTGATTTGGAAGCACAGCTGGTACCGGTTGGCCCCTGCATCCCGCTCGTGCTCCTCACCCTGGGTTTTGCCTTCCCAGGCAGAGGCTGGGACGTTCCCGTGCCGCCTCCGCAGGAGGTGACGGGGACCCCGGGGACACCGGTGGAGCCTGGCTGGTGGCAGCGAGCCTGCGACACCTCCCCCTCTGCACAAAATAGCGCGGGCTGGTTTTTCACTTGTACATCTAAATCTGTTTTCATCCTTCGCACGATTTCAGGAGAGGTGCCATAAACCCGTAAACGAGCGCCGAGTAACAGAGGGGAACGCGGGGCCGAGAGCGCGGCGACCTGCTGGGACTTGGAGAGCGCTCTGCTGGCTGCCCGGCCGCAGCCGCCTGCCAGGGATGCACACCAAACATGAGCTAATCCCAACAAAAATAGGAGTGAAATCATAATTCATATGCATAATTCATGTGCATAATTTTATCTCCGCTGTGTATTCTCCAGGGATGTATTCTAGAAAATGCTTTCTTTCCCCTCCCCTCGACACTCTTGTCCTTCCAAAAAGTGCCGTAGATGCAAATCATTGGAGACAGCAAGGGGTAGTAGCTTTGCTGGGTTACTAAATAAATGCTAGATTTGTCTGAGTTTCTAGCCTACGTCTTGGCAAGTTATGCAGATTGAAGCTGTTGTATAGACAAGCAGGCTTGTAATAATCACAGGATTTTAATTGCTTTCATTGTGAACCCTGGCTGCTGATTGTATCTGCATGGAAAACTAACAGTTTGCACTTGCAAATGCTAAAAATGTTAAACAATAATGGCAATTAGAGATAATTATAGTTATTCTGAAGCAAGGATTGGAGTTAGACTCCAAGAAGACATCCAGAAAGAACGGAAAGCGTTGCCCTGTTTACTGCACAGACTACGAGCTGCTTTCCATAGGATGCGAGAACTGCCAGATTTAATTGCTTAATGATTTTCTATAAAATATTTAAGTAACACGGTGCCTTAAGCCAGCCCAGGCTCTGCCGGAATTGCAGGTGTCGGCGTTGCTGGAGGACGGTCACAGCGCCAAAGCCCTGGGCTGGCGCCCGGCGCCTGCTGAGTCACGTTGGGCTCTTCTGTGCCGTGCAAGTCACCGGGGCCACCAGCACCCGGGGACCTGATGGCAGGGGCTGGGTGGGTGCCAGGTCTCAACCCAGCCAGCCGCTGTTTTGGGGGAAGCCTCTGCAGCCTTTGCCCCCTCCAAGCTGGCTGACGGACCCGCTCAGTCGCTCCCTGCCCGGTCAGTTGGGTCCCTTAGAGAAAACGAGCCCTTGAAAAGCGGATCGAGGAAGAGGTTTTGTCCTCGTCGAAGCGTTTTGGGCTTTCCTCAAAACCAAAACAGGCACTTATTTATCCCCAGAGCCGCGTTCTGGGCCGGGTGCCAGCCACTGTGTGCAGGCTGCGGCGGGGGCACATCCTGCCCACGCACCCCACCTGCACGTCCCACCTGCGCATCCTGCCCACGCACCCCACCTGTGCATCCCTCCTGCACATCCCACCTGCGCCCGGCCCCTAGGAGGCTGTGGAGGGTGACACGGCCCCTTGGGAGCCCTGCGAGGTGGGCACGAGATCCAGCCCCGAGCCTGGAACGGAGCACTTAACCTCTTGCTCATGGAAAAACGCCCGTGTAAGACGGGATTTCCGTTCCTCTGACTCAGCTTAAGCAGCACAGGGCTAAAGCTCTGCTCGCGCGGGGCGTGCTGCGAGGCATTAAACTCTGCCCGTCCTTCTGCTGCGTCCTGGCAGCGCTCGGTGCTGAGGTAGGACAACGGGGAACGCTTTGCCCAGGACCTGGCTCACTGCCTCCGTCCCCACAGCAGCACCTGAGCAGCACCGCAGCCCCCAGCCCCATCCCAGATGTGCGGGTTGGAGGTGCCCGAGGAGCTGGGGGGGGAACAAAGGCTGCTTTCACAGGGTCTGAAGGAGCGCGAGGGACTGCCCTGGCAAATTCCTTGCGTGTTTCTATGGGCTGTAACCAATGCAAGGGGGGGAGAAGGGCTCCCAGCAATCTCCTCCCACTGAAAGCACTCCATTCACAGCCGGGCTGGAAGGCGGCGAAAGGAAAGGCCGTGCAGATGTTGAAATGCAGGGGGGTGTTGCACGGGGCGCTTGCACCTCTCCTATAACCCCCTCTGCCCACCCAGCAGGGCCGGGCTGTTCCCCTGAGGCCCTGAGCCCGCTTCATGGGCAAGGGACAAGGAGCCACAGCAGGGCCAGATGAAACCAAAGCTTAACCCAGGGCCAAATCCTGCTGAGCAGGACCTGGCGCTGCCCCTGCTCAGGCTGCAGGCACAGGGACAGGACGGTATCAGGCCCGGCGGGGCCGTGCCTGAAGCACGGAGCAGGCCTCGGAGGAGAGGCCGGAAAGAAGGAAGCCAGAGGCTCAAAAGCCAAAAAATACATCTGGATAGTGCCCAGGTCGACGTGGAGCTGACGTGTTTGAGACGGTCCAGATGGGGCGTGCTGCTTTACGGCCGTCTGCTCCCTTCCCTGCACGGGGATTGAGCTGTGTAGGGGAAACCTGGCCCAGCACGGTGCTGTGTGACACCGCCGCCTGCCCTGCCCTCGCTGCCCTGCTCAGCACCAACACCCCGGTAAGCTCGGTGCCCGGGGTCACTCGCAGAAGGGCTGTTGGAGCTGCTGACCAGGACTAGGTGTTACTTGTCTGAATGGCACTGAGTCACTGCTCAGCCTCAGCTAGCCGCTGCCTCGAGGGAGGAAGCACAAACACGGCCGGCTCCTGCAGCTCCGTAGCCACAGGGGGCTGTGAGAGGCAAGCCTCATGCCCAGGCACCGCTGCCGTGAGTCACCGCCTGGCAGAGGGTGTCCGAGTCACTGCTCAATAAATAGAACAAAGCCGGGAACCCCCGGGTGGGCAGGGACAGCACAGCCCCGCTTCCTTCAGCGAGCGCCAGCCGTCTCCTCGGGGTTTACCAGGAGCACGAGATAAAGGAGATTTCCATGTTTCAGCACAAATCTCCCACAAAAACACCGAGAAGAGGAACGTGTCCTTTGGGTGCCAGGCTTACCGGCACAGGCTCTGCCTCCACGTGCCTGGGAGGATTAAGGCTGCGGTGCCGCTGCTGCAGAGTGACTTTGCAGGGCAGGAGGAGAGGAGAGCACGGGCACACGGCCCCGCTGCTCCCACAGGAGCAGGCTGCAGAGCCCGGCCCCTGCTTGGGCTGCCAGGGTTGGGAGGACCTCGCCGTCACTCTGTCCCTTCCCAGAGCCACAGGTGGTCACAGCCCGGGGGGAAAGAGGAATATTGTGCCAGCAAGGCAGGCAGCAAGGCTGGCTCCTCCTGGCCATGGGAATAACGCACCTCCTCCAGCTGCTTTACTCCTCAAAGAGAAATGAATCCCAGCTAACAACCAACACACGGAGCACAGCTACCAGAGAGGAGCCCCTTCAGCGTCACAAACCGCTGCTTTCGCAAGGCCACACCTAGAAGAAATATAAGGAATTGAAAAACTCTGCCTGCAAGGAAATAACGTGACGCTCCCCAGCCATGAACCCGCAGCGAGCGCGCGCACACGTCTGCAGGCACCGTCCCGAGCCCACAGGCAGCAGCCAGCAGCTCAGCCCGCTGCCCTCAGACGTTTCTGAACGCCTGGAAGGCAGCGTGGTAACATCCACTGAGCTTACACTGAAATAGCAGTTTGCCCAAACATCTGGAAGCAGTTTCTTTCTCCAGATGTTTCCCCCGCAGACACATACCTTCCACTCGGTGCCCCGGATCCAGATGTTTCCAAGCAGCTCCACGCTCAGCAGGCGCCCTGGGGACGCTGCCAGGCTCCCCAGCACGGCCACGGTTAACACTCCGAGGCATAATGCGGGACACCTGCACGTGGTGGAAACTGGAGACAAAACACGGAGCCCGGCAATGGAAAAAGTCGAAGCCAAAAGCTGCGTCAGGCAGCTGCTGGGGAGCCCGGGGGGAAGGCAGCGGGGACACAAAGCTCTGTGTTAAAACCTCAGCTGCGCAGAGGGAAGTGCTGCTCGACTTCGGGCAGCTCGCGCCTTCCAGAGCCCCAGCACTGCACAAAGGAGCATTCAGAGGGAAAGCTGCGGACTTGCAGCGCTGGGATCTGCTGCAGGGGTTAGGGGCAGGTGAGCAGGGCTTGGTTTCACCCCCCAGCATAACGCTGAAGGTGCGAGCTTCTGGTCCTCAGCCTGGAGCTCAAACCCATTTCCTACTCCGTGTGTGTGAGTTCAAGGCACGGTGTCCCACCAGGGCTCAGTTACACCAGCACGAGCCTCCTTTTCACCATATGTTCAGATCAGCAGCTTCTGGACATTCCTGAGCCACTTTTTACAAGGGAAGCCAGAGGGGGTGACTCCCCCAGCCCCACAAGGCTGCAGGTGCTCTCTTGGAGCTGCACCAAGTGACCCGCAGAGCCCCAGCACGGTTTAGGTTAAGCCCACACAGCCACGCTGCCAGCTAAAAGGCTCCCTGGGAGCAGAGGGAGGAGCAGCAGCAGCGCTCCCAGCTCCTCCCAAACATAGGAACCGCCTCTGCTTTTCAGCACTGTCAGGTGCAGGTTAGACAGACTGCCTGTGTGTAGCAAACACACTGCTGCTTATTTTGGAGCTCTGCTTTCAGCTCATTTTGTGGCTGCTCAACGCGAGCCTCGTGCTCGTCTATGGCTCAGCTCACAGGAGCGGGGACCCCGGCTGCTCCGCTGCCCCCCTCACGCCTCCAGACCCAGGTTACCTGGCACAGCAGCACCCAGCAGGGCTGCAGGAGGATGCGCTCCCCTCAGTCCCCTCCTTCTGGCTCCCTGGTGCAGGGACAAGACGAGAGCAGTTTGTGCTTTGGGCAGTAGGCAATGAAGACACCAGAGGCTGTTGAAATGTGTCAATTCACCTTTAATGTTTGAAAAAAATAAATGGTATTTGAGCCATTGCAGTTATGAAGGGAACGTATCTTGCTCCACAAGAGACCGTGAACAGGTTCACATTAGACTCATGCTTGGAAAAAACAAATCCAAAACATTCTTCTTTCAGATCAAGAGTGGAGTTCCGAACAGACAAGACCACAAGAGTGCCCCAGACAGCCCAAGGCACATTACCCCAGTGCAGACATTTCCATCAACATGAAGTAATGACAGCTACATTCTTTCTAGTTACAACATTGTTCTATCAATATTACAAAATTAGGCATACTTTGGATTTTGCACAGAGACAAGGACTTTTACTTCAGGAAGTAGTCAACCTGGGTCACCAGAGTCATTTCGCAACGAAGAGCTCCCTTCACTCTGCCTTCCCCCACCCCAGCAGTGACTTGTTACCAACACCAAATTTGTCCTAGAGACACGAGTTAGGCTCCCAAGCCCAGTGATTTGTCTATGAATTAGTTAAACCAACAGACAGTGACAGCACCAAGTATCCACTTGCCATCACACAGCCTTTGTCCTTCAGGATTCCTCCCACCCAGATACAGAACACTTCCTGCAGTTTAATCCGAGGGTCAGTACGTACTAAGACAACATCACTGCTGAACCTATTGGAGACCAAGACGTTTTTCTGCCATTGCAGCAGATGTCACATGAGTTTCCTTCACACAAACATCACATGTAAATTTAACTTCTTGGTACTGTGCTTTAAGAACAAAAGCAGATATCAGAACATGGAGGACAGGCCTCCAGAAATAGCTTATCAGCTACAGAAATAAAAAAAGGAGACAGTGGCCACTTACAAGTCTTCCACATGATTAGCTTGTTTTAAAGGAGAGCATCAAGTTAAGGCAGTGTTGAGACAACTGGCTACGAACATGCCAAATAGCTGTTGTCAGCAGTCACCAATTTGATATCCTACTCCGTTCAGGGGTGGGCCGTGTGGCCAACTTTAGATCTCAGCACCAGGGTCTAAAGACTCCAGCCACAGCACGCTGCTTCCTGCAGCGAGCAGCAGCTCAAGGGGTGCTTGTTGAAGCCTTCTAGACCAGGCTGAGGTGCTTACAAGTCTAGGTCAACGCTTCAGCAGAGCCAAAAATACAGTGATGGGTACTGAAAGAACACTGAGGGTGCCAGCTGCACGTCTGGTTATCACAGTCCAAGGTGGAGTTCAACTTGTGTGAAAGCCACGTAAAGAAGAGCCACCCCACCAGCTTCCAGGTGGTTTAGGTACCTGCACTGAGGTTACTGGGAGAGCCAGCTCTCTACAGTCTGCAGGGTGGGTTCGGAGGCTCACACTGGCTTTGCTCCTCATGACAAGGTTAACAGTCTAGTAAAACTCAGTAAGGAAGTCAGGGGCTTTTTGGCCTGCCCAAAGTTTTCCCAGCCTCAAAGAAGGAGTTACCACTGAGGGAGCTGTTGTGGAATAGTTTTATTTCTTCCCACGTAAAGGCCATTGTTTAAGCATTTACAGGTTTCCTAGTGCAATACAACCAAAAAAAGCAGTAACAAAAAAATGCCGCCTTCTTCCCAGGCAACTAAACAGAAGTAGAATTTTACTGCAACATATACACATTAAATATAGTATACAGTCCATGCAGCGGCATAGCCATGTTAAAGGGAGTCGTGGCTTCAGCCATCAGTGCATTACAGTCCGAATTTCACTTGCTCCTACTTCCTATCCAGACTTGAAGAGAAGAATTGCAACCTGACCCAAGTAAAAATAGATGAAGTGCTTTGTCTCGTGTGTTACATAGCTGCCAAAGTTTCTGCCAACAATGCAGTGCCAAGTTGGGTTGTATTTCTTGTCAAATTCCTGAAGAAACAGAAGAGAGGCGTTAAGGCCAAGAAAGCCCACATGAAAATAGTTCTAAGCACAAATTCTTTGCCGGTTCTGTTCGCACACTAACGCCCCTCCTCCCACCTGCAGCATCCTTACATTCCCTGCCACAAGACACCATTGTGTGGAGTGAGGCAGTGCCTGACATGAGCCAGGCCTCTGCACTGGCTGCTCTGCAGGATCCAACGCAAGCAAATTATCTCCCGAGATGTGGAGCACACATCTGCCCTGGGCAGAGCGAGCAGCCCTAAGTGCTCTCCCTGGTACAGACCTATTCAAGCCCCACATATAGGCTAGCTCGGGGGAATATTTCTCCTCTCCCATTCCAAACCCACTCACAAAAAATAAAAAAAGGTTTTGGCATGTCTGCTCTGGCAAGGCATTTGAGCTTAAAGGTCACCTAAAAAAAGGAAGGAGAAGTCTGCCTTATGCTGTTTGGGATCCTTCATGGAGGGGAAAAAATGGGCAGTGAAAATAAGCAGGCAAATTCACAAAACAAAACCCTGAGGTCAGAGGTGAGCAAGGTCAACTCTGGACCCTCAAGAATTCTTAGTCTTCTACTTAGCAGGTAAGGGAGGGTTAAAGAGTTTTCTCCTCCCTCTACTACACAACTCCCAGGAACACCCTTCCCTC
The DNA here is from genome assembly GCF_965140915.1 of Aythya marila. Classification (NCBI taxonomy): domain Eukaryota; kingdom Metazoa; phylum Chordata; class Aves; order Anseriformes; family Anatidae; genus Aythya; species Aythya marila. The sequence continues at coordinate 10,340,840 of NC_139061.1, forward strand.
CCCCTCAGAGCCAGAAGAACAGACTCGATGTTCAAGATTAAAGCAAGACTCAGTCCTCAGACAGCAGCAAGACAGTTTCAGCTCTTTGCAGGTAACCTTTGAAGTAAAGAAAAGCTTTCTTGCCAGGGCTTGAAGGTGCATCAAATCACTTCCCTCCTCCCAATGCTTAGGAAATAAAGGGCAACTGTTTGGATTCCTTCTGCTGCATTCCCTCATTTTACAGACTGCATTGCCCCAAGTGCTTTCAGATAGGTCTTGCCTCATCAGATCAAAGTGATCTGAGAAGTCAGGAGACACCTCTGAATCCTTTACATTCAGGGTTAGGTTACAAGCAAGGCCCAGGAGCTAATCCTGGTGCTAGGGCTGCATTGCCTACATAATCACCTTCCTCCTTGAAAAGCACTTTGCCTGACCATTCAGAGAAGTGGCCACAGAGGAAACCAACAGCTCCCCAGATGCTGACAAGCATGAGCCTGAAGCCAACAGGTTCCTGAGAACAGGGAGGCACCTCTTCACAAAACTGCCTGCACCGCTTTTACAGCAGCATCTCCACATCCCTGGCAGGCAGCACAAGGCTGCGTCCTCCTCCACACCCGCTGCCTCGGAGCCAGAACACGCAGACAGAGCTGCTCATGCAGGGCTGCCCACTTCTGAGGGAAACTTCGGAGCAATCCCACCCCGCACCAGCACTGCCAGTCCAGCAGCAGCTGCGGAGCAAGTCCTGAGGAGAGGCTGCAGCCAGCTCTAAGCTGAGAGATCCAGTGGGAGAGCACACAAGCACGCACTCAGCTCGCTCAAAGCTTGCCAGAGCAGCAGACCAGGCCCTGCTCTGCCACAGCCTCCCTCTGACCTTGGAGAAGTCACTCCTTTCTCTTGGGAATAGTGGCAAGAAGCAGAAAAAGCATCTCCTCCTTCCAAGAAGCATGAAGTCTCAAACCACTCAGGCTCGACTCACACACACAAGAGCTTCAGCCGTGAGTCTCAGGCAGAGCAGCCCCCTCGCCCCTCGGTTACCTTCTTTATATACGCTGCAATGTCCTTTTCTATGTTGTACTTCTCCATTGCCTGCGTGGCACAGTCAACGGCATCCTGCTGCATGTCCTCGGACATGTCCGCATTCTTGATGACAGCCTTTCTGTCAGACATGGTGAACCTAAGGCAGAACATAAGATTCTGTTAATCCCTTCCCCAGAAAGGAGAAGCTGCCTGCGCAGAGGTTTCTCTCTGTGGCAGGCTGTGTCACAAGCTGATACTACCAACTCCCCCTGCTACAACCAGCAGGAGTTTATCAGGGTAGCCCACAGCAGCCCCAGGCCGAGATCTCCCTTCCAGCTGGAGCACTGGCACTGCCCTGGGGGTTAGATCAGGTAGTCCAACATCAGCACCTGCATCGAACAGGCAGGGAAAGCTGCGTGGGAGGAGATGAGATGTGTGGAGACACAGCCCTCCTAGACAACAGGCTACAGCCAAGCTTGCCTTCCAGGTGCACCAGTGGTTTGGGCATCTTAAGCTCAGGGCCTCGCGAGCAGACCTCAGGCAGCCTGTGCCCAGCATGTCAGCACTAGCACTGCTTTCACCTCAGCCTCAACCAGAGCTACTGCTGCTAGTAGAGCCTGGAATGACAGGCGGAATGGGGAACAGCACTCGTTCCCTCACCTCACCACTGCTTTGCCACCGAAACCCAGACTTCAGCAGTTCTCACGGGACAAAGCCGGCCTGACAAAATAGAAACACTACACTGCAGCCTTGGAACACGTGGGGAAGCACAGCCAGGGAAAACAGCCTCCCATTTTCCTCCCCCAGCCTGTGAGCCAGAGGCCAGCATGCTGGTACTGCCCTCATCTCTAGGAAACCAGGGAGAGGTAACTTGAGCTGAGCATTTAACCCCTTGGCTATCACCCACTTAAGGTGTTTTGTACCAGGCAGTGAAACCATTCACACAGACTTCCCACAGCCCTTTTAGGGAAGCATTCAGCTTTGGGAAGTGTCCCTCGTGCAGTTCATGTCATCCTAGAAAGCAGGGATTTGGCAACCCCAACCCTGCAGCAATTCCCCAAGCAGAGGCTGACCTACACACCAGGAAAGGCTTCTGGGCAGCCCTGCTGTCAGCTGTCCCACTCCACCACCCCAGGCAGGCCCACCAGGATGCACGCCTTGTCCGGGGACTGTGAGTGAAGGCCTGTGCTGGCACCTTGGCAGCAGCTCCTACCAGAGAGCATTTAAACTGGGTGAAATTAAGCCTTTGGTGGCAACAAGTGCCTCCAATTAAGCCTGCAGAGCACCATTAAGTTTACTAATACCTCTACAGCACTGCAAGTCTGAGCACTACTACCAAGAATGTTTTGCAATAGTGAAACTACACATTCTTAGCTTTACCAGGGAGTGAAGAAAATCTGCTGCAATGATTGCTTCCTGGAACAGTCCCAGAAAACTGAAGGAGTAGCTTTGTTACAGCAATTAAAGGAGCCTGCTAGCCAGAGAGAAAGAGAATCCAGTTACATAATTGCAGCCCTACAATTACAATACTTCAATTCTTTACTCTGCACTTGAGGACTTCTACTGCAACCTTAATTTATACTGTTTAGATGCAGTGTTTAATAGAGCACCGCTATTAACATGCACTAATAGCATCAGGAGGAATGGCAGGAACTGAGCTCACACAGCAGAGAGCACACGCCTCTACCCCTTCTCTGGAAAAGGCACTTCCAGCCACTTTGTTCCCCTCTCTGCTGTGGTTTAAGCCAGCAGGTTTCAGGTTGGGGCTGAGAAACCCTGGCAGTGAAGACATCGCTCAGGAGAACCAAAATGCCTGCCTACAGGTTTAGCTCCACTATCCAGGGGCTTGGAAAGTCCTTTAAAGGATCTTCAGGGGGTCCACCCCACAGGAAATCACAGGAAAAGGGAAGCAGCAGAAATTCACTTGTGGGTTATTCTTCTAAGAAAAAGCCTCTTTAGGGAAGGAAGGCCAACAAGTTCTCATGGATTCCAAGGCCTTCCCACGCCTCCAGCACACAGTTCAGAGGGCATTTTCCATTACATAAGCAGACACTGAATGACCTGCAGAAAGCATCTTCCCTCCTCATTGTTCAGGGAAGCCACCAAGGGCCAGCAGCTGCAGAGGAACAAGCCATTATCCTTCAGCAGGGCTGCAGGTGCCTGCCTGTCTGCCCTCCCAGCGCCACTGCTCCAGGGCACAGCAACCTCCAGGGGCTGGCAGCCAGGCCCCTGGTGCAAGGCAGGGCCAGCTCCCACCACCCCTCAGCACCCCACTGCAGGGCCCTGCCCCCACCACAGGTCCATAGGCCCTGTCCCCACCAGGCCAGCCCCACGCACACGCCCTGTCCCTGCACCACGGAGCACTGCCAGCCTTCGGGGCTCTGCCACCTGCACCGGGAGGAGGGGAGACACAAAGCCCCGGTGCAGCAGTAACAGCCCAGCCCCAGCAGCTGGGAGCAGGATGGGGCTCCAGCCCAGCACCCTCCCGCAGCAGGGCAGAATGGGGCCCCGGGCAGCGCCCAGAACTCCCCTCCGGAGCAGGGGGGCTGCGGGAGGAGGCCCCAGCCCAGCTCCGCGGCAGCAGGAGGGGGCTGGGGAAGGGGGCGCGGTCCGGCCCGGCCTAGCACGGCTCAGCACAGCCCGGCACGGCCCTTCCCCGGCTGGCCCCTGCCGAGACTCTCGGGGAGGCGGCGGCGAGCGCAGGCCGGGCGCTGCGTGACCTTCACCGGGGGGAGCCCCGGGGCGGCGGTGACCTTGCCCGGAGCGAGGCCGGCGGCGGTGCCGGGCGTGCGGAGCGGGCACCGGGACCCCCTCACCGGGACTCCCTCGCCGTGAGCCGCTACCACCCCCTTTCTCTCCTTCCCAGCCTTCCCCTCCCGCGGGCGGACCCCGCACACGGAGCCCCGCAGCCCCGGCGCCGCTCACCTTCACAGTGACGGGGCCAAGCCGGGAGAGCGCAGCGCGGCACAGCACAGCAGGGCACGGCGCCGAGGAGTAGGAGGAGGAGGTGGGAGAGGCCCGGACCCGCGCGGCTCTGCCCGCTCCGCTCCGCTCCCTGCGCCGCGCCGAGCGCTCTGCGCCGCGCCGCCGCGCCGCGCTCAAATACCGCCCCGCCCGCTGCGGCGCGCGGCCCGCCGCGCTCCCATTGGCTGCGCCGCGCCGCACGCCGCGCCCCGATTGGCTGCGCCGCCGCGCTGCCCGCCGCCCCGGCCCGTCCGCCCGCGCTGCTCTGCCTACATCCTGTTTCATCCCACAATGCCGCGCGGCCGGCGCGGGGCGGGGCGGGGCGGGGCGGGGCTTTGCTGCGCGGGGGGGCGGGGCCTCGAGGGCCCGATCCGGAGGGTGCTGAGCCCGGCCCCGGGGGGTGCTGAGGGGCCGGTGTGGAGCCCCCGGGGTGTCCCCCACCCAGCCGTGTCCCCAAGCACCCCAACACCCCCAGACCCCACTGTCCACGTCTCCAGGGTGCTGAGGGCACCGCTTGGCTCCCCCGCAGGGCTCAGCCTCACTCCTGGCCCCGCAGCACCACGCTCGTTCCTCCGCTCCCCGCTCATTTATTGTTTTTTTTCCCAAATTTACACCGGCAGCAAGGCTTGGGGACCCATCACGGCCACCAGCACCGCGTCCCATGACAGTCGCTGCCTTTCCATGGGGTTTCCAAGCCAGCCCTGCCAGCTCCAGCCCCACTTCACATGCCCATATAACCCCAGCCCTCCTTCATGTGCCCATATAACCCCAAACCTCCTTCACGTGCCCATAAATCCCCAGCCCCAGTGCTGAGCTGGCCACAAAGTGTCCCCACACCAGCTCCTGGGGTGACCCGTGGCCGTCACGGTCCCCTGTGACATTTGGGAGATAAAGGGCAGGGACGGGAGGGGACACGAGAGCCCTTTGGTAACACTGGTGGCCCGGCAGAGCTGCTCGCCCGAGGCTCCTCAGGTGTTTTGGCTCCGTGTCCCCGGAAAAGGCACCGGGACACAAAGGCAGCAAAGCCCAGGAGGGCCACGTCACGCTCTCCTCGTGTTTCACGTACGCACAAAAGCCAAGGTGAGGACAAAAGGGGAGAACAAAAACCCCGTTCTCTCCGAAACCCGGGCTGAGGTCTGGCACCACAACGCCTCGCTCTGCACTTCTGCTTTCCCCGCAGGAAAGCCACGGTGAAACCCGGTGAGAGCGACCCAGCACGTCCCAAACGGCACTGTCAGCCCCTTGAAGGGCAGATTCTGCACCCGGCTGGGATGCTCTGCACGAAACCAGCTCCTCGGCCGCTTGGGTTCCCCCTGCGGGGCTCCTGCCCTCGCTAAACGTGCCCCGGGCATGCAGCTGCCCTCCGGGCCGCCCGTCTGCCAGGCTGGCTGCCCGCCAGCTCCGATTTGGGTTGCTCCATTGCACTTGGGCAGAGGTGCCAAGAAACCACCTGAGGAAAAGCCCAGCAGAAATAAAATAAAATAAAAAAATAATAAAAAAATAAAAAACACGGAAGGGAGTGAGGGTCTGCCCTGAGCTCCCATTTGAGGAGCATCCTGTGGCTGCAACCCTTCAAGAGCTTCCATCTCTCAGCAGCAGCGGGATTAAATACTTTTATGGCCGTGTTTCCAGGGGCTCCACGTGGCCGGATAGGGGCTGAAGCACGCTGATTTGGGGGCTGAGGAGGGGGGAAACGCAATGCCTGGTCATCTGCTGGAGCAGGGCCACTTGGAAGGAAGGGGCAGGAGGTGGGAGCCGGGTGTCCCCAAATCCCCATGTCCCCACGTCCCCCTGTGCCGCAGCAGGCTCCGGGGCCGCGTCTCGGCGAGACTCCCGGGGGCGTCTGGCTGCGAGGGCAGCCGGCTCTGCTCAGGTTCAGTGCACGGTGCTTGGCTGGGCTATTTATAGCTCCGCCGAGTCTCTGTTGAGGCAGCAGACCTCGGAGTCTCGCGGATCTCTTTTATTAGCACGCCCGGCTGGGAGGCGTGGAGCCTCGGCTCGCCCCGTGCCGAGACGGAGAGGAGCAGCACCACGAGGAGCAGAGCCCGGCCATGGGGACAGCAGCAGGACTCAGCCCTGCTGATGGGCAGGAGGCGGCTCCCTGCTTCACACACAGCTGCAGGGAAAGGTCCCTGCTCTGCTCCAGGAGCCCTGAGCAAGCCCCAAGCCGGTCCCGCAGCGCCAAGCCGGGCCCGCGGGTCGGGCGCCACCGCCCTTGGTGGAGGCGGGTTGCCCAGCCTGTATGGCTGCCCCATCCCTTGCTAATGAAGGAGCTTCGTTAGCAGGCAGGGAGCTGAGCTGCGAGAGGCAGAGCTCTGTTCCTGCCCCTGCTATTGCCATGAAGTTCTGCTTAATCCTCAGCTGCAGGAGAGTGGCGGCTGTGAGGCCGAAGTAGCTGCAGTTTATCACGTAAATCCTGAACTGAGGCAGATGATGGGGGCTGAGCCGATATTCAGGCTAGAGGCAGGTGTGGGATGATGCTTGTCCCGCACAACAGGAGCCCCAGATTTCACCCCAGACCCCTGTGCTTTAGACCTGCCGGTGTCCCCGTGGTGCCGGTGGGTGCCGATGCAGCACCCACCTCCCCCTACCCAGCTGGTCCCGGGGACACCCGCAGCACCTTCAGCCCCACAGGGCAGGAGCAAGCTCCCCACAGGGGTCCTGCTGCAAAGGGATGAGGAATAAAACCCCGGTCCTCGTCCCCAGGGGGTCAGCGTGCAGCCACCCGCTGGCGCCTCTCTGGGCACGGGAAGGAGCCCGGCCTCCCTGGAGGAAGTGCTTCAAATGCCACAAGGGGAGACGCGTTCCTGGATCGTGACAAAAAGCCTTTATTTATAAATTGCTCCAATTGCACTATATAAGGCGCTGTGTGGAGATTAAGAGGAAAAGGGCCTGGCTGCGAGGAGCAGCTCGCCATCTAAGGCTGCGGCCTGGCTCTGCCTGCGGCCGGGAGCTCCCCGGCCAGACACGATTCCAGCCCCAGCCGTGACTCTGCCCCTCTGCCTCTGTCCTTGTCCCAAAGCCAGGACAACATCCGCGATGAAACCACACATCTGCAGGAGCCGACAGGACAAGTGTTCCCTTTGTCTTCTCTCCCTGCAGCATTTCTGTCCGCCCCACCTCCTCCGTCGTGCCTCCTGTACCTGCTCGGCTCCCTGCTCTTCCCCGGGCTCAGCCACCGGCTGCTCTGGTGGCCAGAAAGCTTCCATAAACACAGCCGCAGCAGCAAAGCAGAAGAAGTTCTCTGTCTCGCTCATCACTGCAGTCCCAAACCTTCTCAGTCTGGGTCCTCCCCTGTCCTGATCCTGCCCGAGGCTGCCGTATGACTGATTTTTACCAGGAGTTAATGGTTTTGGCAGCTGTGCTGCCGGCCGCACTCAGGGAGGTTTGCTCGCAGTCCCGGGCTGCTTTGATCAATGTGTTTGTGAAGCAGTTTTCAGTGGCTCGGTTAATGTGGGTTATTATCTCCCCGGAATCCCTGCTATGGAGGCTGAATAAATCCCAGCGACAGAGAAAATGCCCCGTAAACGTCCAGAGGGGAGCGGCCACTGCAAATGCTGAGGGCTTTATCACTGTAAGCAGCACGCTGCCGTCGGTATCAGTGCCCCATTCTCAAGGGTTACTGTTCAAAATTTGGGACAACTGAGTGTTTCTACTACCTGCCTTTCTCATCTGCACAAGGACCCAGCCCAGGCGCGTTTCTCTCTCCAGGAGCAGCTCTCGCAGCCACACACGGGGCAGCCTGGGCATTTCTCCAAGGCAAATGGTTTAAAAACTGTGCCGAGCTATAGAAGGCTTCTTGTCTGAACACTGCTCTCCACCAGGTAGTGTTTCCTGCGATCCCGCAAGCGCGATAGAAAACTCTTTAATGCCAAACGGCGTGTGAGCCTTATTAATATGTATTCAGGTCATCTGCTCTCTGCAAGTTTGTGCAAGTGACTTGCGGTTCACGCAGGATCCATAAATAAAAACACCTATCGGGAAGCTGGGCAGGGTCACATTAACATGGGAACGTAACGAGCGCCCGTCTGCACGCCGTGGCTGCACATGCCAGCGGCTGGGACCTCCCTTTAATCTGCTCTCCCCGGAGGTGAAAGGCAGGTTTAGAAATGGAAAAGATGGAAAAAACACCGAAGGAAAAGTTGCCTGAGCCCCGTGCTGTGCGGCTGTGCTCTGCAGTGGTCCCAGTCTGACCAGGAGGCACAGGGGCCTCAGGACTTTGGGACCAGCTGGGTGCTAATTTCACTTCTTCCCTTCCCTCGAGTTTCTCCATTTTTCCCTTTTCTGCCCTCCCTTCCACTACAACACTTGGGATGGATGCTCCAGCACCAGCCCTAAATCCAGCTCATTTTCTCTGTGAGGGCCCTACCTGCACATCGAAGGCTTTCTACATTTTTAGGGCAGTTCTGGGCTTCGACACCACCCCAGGGGTGTCCTCACTCTGGGGACATGCGGTGAGCTCACGTGTGGGCCAAGCTGGAAATCTCCTGGTAATTCTGTGGGTGCTCACACATGGAGACATTGAGCAGCCACGTGTGCACTCACTGGGCATTCAAATGCAAAATAAGTGGGCGCTCATGCACACAGGACCTGGGTGCTTCTGCATGCATTAATTGGGTGCTCATGCATGTAGTAATTAGGCGTTCATGCATGCAGCACCAGGGCATTCATGCATGGGCTAACCCTGCAGTCGTGCACGACCCAGCTGTGGCTGTGTAAGCTCAGAGTGCTCACGCAGGACATTTTGGTTGCTGGCACGGGTGCTGGTTGGGCAGTCATGCATCTTCTGGGCACTCACACGTGGGCTAACTGGGTGCTCATGCCCAAAGTCACCGGGTGCTCACACGGACATCAGCTGGGTGCTCCTGCGTCAACTGCTGGGATGCTCCTGCGTTAGCCAGGCACTCCTGCATGACCTGGCTGGGGGCTCTTGTGGGGACTCCTTGGCCACTCACACCTGGCTAATTGGGCACTCGTGCATAAATTAATCGGGTGCTTGAGTGCGAGCTATTTGGGTGCTCATGCAGGAATGCAGCAACCCTGCAATTCGCGCCCCCACTGGTGCTGTGTCCACAGCCCGGCCAGGAAACCCCAGCCAGCCCTCTGTGGGCAACAGGCACGGGGCTGGGGCTGCCAGGACCCCCCAGAAGCCGTGGAAAAAGAGTGAGCTCCCCAGGGCACAGGATGGAGCCGCTGCCATCAGGTTCTGCTCTGGCACAGCGCGGACGCAGCCGCTCCGAAGGCAGGAGGCGAGGTCTCTGCCGTGTGCGGTGATGTAGGTCAGCCTCACTTCTGAGCTCCACTTAGGCTCCAGCCGCTCCTGAAAGAGGAGAAAGAATAGAATCGCCCATATTGACACTACTTTTCTGTACCACTGATGTTGTGGAAGTTACAGCACCATCTGCCAGCCCTGTTTTAATCCAGGTCTGCTGCCGTGTGCGCTGCGCGCTCGCAGTCCTTAGGGTTCAGGCTGTGGCGGAGCACACAGACTCGCTTAGCACAAAGCTCCCAGCTTGGAAAAGCTTTCGAGTTGTTTGCTCTTACTGAAAAGCAGGTCCCGTGTCTGCTGCTGAGTTCTCACCAGCAGCCATCCCACATTCCTGCACATTACAGCGTGTCCAAAGCGTGTTGTGGGCACCCGGACACAGCTCCACAAACCCGCAGCAGGCAGCAGCAGCGTGCCCACAAGGCCGGGGACGTGGGGCCCTGCAGCTGTGTGCACACCCGTGCCATGCAGACACTCAGGGGCTTGCTGAGATGCAGGTGCCTGTTTTGGGAGCCCCCTGGGCCGGCATCGGCGCGAGCAGTGCTCAGCCCCCCCTTTGCTGCCCTCCTCGCCAGCCGGGTCAATCGCGTATTAATGCTCTCACCTCGCTCTGCAGAAGGAGCTGCAACACTTGACCCAATCAATAAATATACATTTCATACAGCCCTTAAGCCTGTAATACCTCTCTGCATGGAAGGGCCCACGAGGGATTTGGTTTTAATTAGAGGAGCGCTCCGGGCCCCTCTGCCCAGCGCCTGCCCAGCCTCAGCGGCACAGGGGGGGCCACTAAATGATGCTCCCAGCCCAGCCTCCTGCAGCAGCAGCCCCACAGCCCAGCCGAAGCAGGAGGTGGGGGGCTCAGTGTGCCCACGACCACCCCCCTGCTGCTGCGGGGGAGCCAGCGGGATCAGCAGCCACAACCGTGGCCCGGGTCCCACCGCCCCTTGGCCTTGGCTCCCCTCCTGCCGGCGTGCGGCGGCGTGCCAGGTGGCTGCGTGCTCTCCAGGCAGAGGAGATTTATTTTTAAACAGTTGGCTGAAATCCTGCCTGCACCTCCAGCAGAAGGGTGAGGCCGTGCTGCCAGCGGCGCGGCGCTGTGCCGACAGCGATGCCCTGCGTGGAAAGGGCCGAGCGGCTCCCTGGCACCCCGTGAGAGCTGCAGAGGAAAGCAATTAACGCCGGGGCTGGGTCCTTCTCCCATTTCCCAGCCCTCTCCCTTTCTTTCAGCTGCCTGTGCTGCCCCAGCGAGACACCGCTACAAGGCTGCACAAGCTGTCCCCCAGCTGGGTGGGCACGGTGCCGCAGCCAGTAAAACCAGCTCCAAAGCCCAGAGGTCATTTTGGAAGCATTTCAGCGTTTTTGCCTAGACAAAAGGCAGCTTTATCTCCTAACAGAAGGGCTGAGGAGACGGGAAGAACGCTCAACTTTTGGTATTTTCCTGCTTGTGAATCCCACGCTGGCCTTCCCCATCCTCACCCCTCGTAAGCAACACATGCGGTGTGAGCGCCTGGAAGGGTCCGGCCACATGCCCTGGGATAAAGGGCATCATTTATCTGTGGCACGGAGGTGTTGGGATGCAGTTTGTGGTAAGGAAAGAGCAGAAGTGTCTGCCCACCAGTCCCAGCCCAGCTCAGTGCTTGGCTCGTGTTTGACTCCAAACAGGCAAGCGCCCGGCCAGGCGCACGGCTGCTCTCTGCCCAGGAGGAAGAGGAGGAAGAAAAAGGGGAATAAAAGAAGAAAAAAAAAAAAAGCCCTTGAGGAAAACAAACACTCACTGACGTCTTTTGTGCTCTCAGAGAGAACAAGTGGATGCAGCCGCTGCTTTATGCTCGCCCCTAGGACTGGCAGCGTACGTTTGTTGGTTTTCTCCCTTCTGACAGCCAAAAAGCCTCGCAGGTGACGGCCCCGTGCAGGCAGGGCTGCGGCCACGAAGGAAAATCGGACAGCCCATGGAGCGAGGCGCACACGGCCCAGCTATTCATCGCCTCCCTTCAAAGGGGAAAACAAACCAGGGCTGCCGACCCTGGGGAGCGAGGGGTGAGCAGTGCCCAGGCTCCGGCACCCCCCAAGCCCCTTGCAAGAGGAAGAGCTGGGTGTCTGAACACAAAGCTTCTGTTTAAAGCTTCACTAGGGCAGGACGAGTGAAGGAAGCAATACAGCCCCCTGGCACGCCACAACACCGCCGGGAGCTGTGTTTATGGTTAGCTGCTTCCCAGGGAGGAAGCGTGGCTTCGCCGGCGCTGCGGCTCTGCGCCCTCAGCAGCACTCCTGACCCCACAAAGGTCCCTGCTCTGCCCCTGCCTGTCCTGCGTTTGGTATTTTGGGGTAGGAAAATGTTAAAGCACTGCCTGGGAAACTATACAGGTAATATCCTACGTTCCTAACCCTGATGTCCTACATGGAATGCAATGATCTCTGCTATTCTTCCTATTGATTACCCTCATGCAGCTGCAGCACAAAGGCATATCAGGAAAAAATTAAAAAATATAACGTTTCTTCTTTCTATTTGATATTCCAGTTGGGCTCTTGTGGTCCCGGTCACTCGGAAATCAAACCAGAAGTGGCAGTGTCACACCTGCTTTGTGCAGTGAAGAACGGGCACCGTCCATGCCAGACACCCCGTGTGCTTTCCCTCCGTACCTCCGAGTGCAGACACTAGCTTGCTCATTTAAAAGCAGTTGGTTTTGTACCTTGCACTTTTTTTTTTCTTTTTCAATTTTTATTTTTAAATCTGTTGGACGTGAACTGGGAAGTTTCCTAAGTGGAGAACATCTGGATCACCAAATGCTGTGGAACAGCTTCTGCTGGGAACAGAAACGCCCTTCTCCAGTGGTTATGTGAAGTTATGCAAGTCGATGAAATGGTTCCTAAAACTTGGGTTTAAAACATTCGGCTTGAAACTAATTTTTAATGCATTTCTGACTTGTTCTACTTCCTTGTATTAAAAAAAAATCAGCAAAACCACCTCCATGCTGCGGGGCTGCAGCCTGTCGTCTCCGAATGCCCCGAGCAGAACAGCGAGTGGAGATGGCAGCCGTGCTGCCAGCAGCCTCTGACGGAAAGCTAATGGAAAACCTCCTTTAAAAACCACTGAGGCCTGGCAAATTTGGGTTATTTTTGGACAGCAAAAAGCCTCAGATCTCCCCCCACCCCCGAGCCTCAGCCGGGCAGCATGGCCACCCAGACCTGGCGAGCATGAGCTCGTTTCCAGCCTGTGCCAAGGGCTCCCCCAACGCGGTGTGTGGGATCCGAGGGGACCTGAAGTCACGGCAACGGGAAAACAAGGCAGCCTGCATCCCCAAACCTGATTGCTTAAATTAACCTTTAATTGCTACCAGCAAGGCAAGTGGCACTTGGAGATGTTACAGTCACTGCTCCTCTGAGTAAGCCGTGTTAACAGCTTCAGCGGTGTAGGTGTTATTTTGAAGAAAAATGATCACTGTTCCAGAACTTCTAAAGCCAGGTGTTTGCACGCAACGCACAACCCTTTGCAGTTTAGCTCAGCTAACAACGTCACATGCTTCAACAGCAATGAAGCCACGGTGCTTCGCTGAGCCCTTCACGCCGTGTCCCCTGCAGGCACCTCTGTCCCTCTCAGCTAATTATTTTCACCAGCTCTTAAACCTCGTTTGCAATCAGTTTGCTGTGACTCCTCTCAGGCACGGCCCTGGCTGATGTTCAGGGGCTGCCAAGCTGCTGGGTGCTGCGTCCCCGCGGGGGACCCAGCCTTGTCCTCCGGTGGCTTTTCCTGTTCCAATCTCTCCCCGTGTGTGCTCTCTGGGGCTGGCTCTCAGGAAGAATTTGCTCTCAAGGTGCGCTGTGTTTCACGTCCCCATCAAGACACGCCACGGCATGTGCCCATGAAATCCTTCGGCTTATGCATAAATAAATAGAATGAGCTCTGCCCTCACGCACTTGGACAGGACGTATTTGCAGACTCACAGTCATTGTTTTGTCGATGCACTCAGAGATCCTCTGAAAAAGTTAGGCGCTGCATTTTTTGCACGTACAAGCTGAGAACCTGGAGGTGCTATTTTAAATTAAAGCCCCTGAACCATCAGCTCAGTATGCTGAGCCCCGAAGGCACTGGGTAGTTTCATGTCACAGCCAAAGTGCTGAAGGAGCCCAGGTCCTGCTCAGCAGCACATCCAGAGCCACTGCTGTGGGAGCGGACCAGGAAGTTTGGACAATTGAGAGCAAAAAGCGTTGCAGTTTACAGTGGTGTTTTAAAAGTGGCCCTTTCCTCACAAACAATCTGGGCTTTGAAGAACTGTTATTTTGCAACACGGTGAGGTTAATCAGAGCTAACCCCGGCTGGATCTCACAGCACTGAGGAGGCTGCCAGCGATAAGGGGAAAGCAGGTCCTGTCCAACACCTGCCCGACACCACGGGCACGCGGCCAAAGCCCTCAAGGAGCACCCATGGCCCCGGCCGTGATGTGCCGTGGCTCTGCCGGTGATCCTGGGAAAGCCCCCGCGCCTCCAGCACCTCTGGTTTGTCATAAATACAGGAATATTGAGTCCTTCAGTGTCTGCGTAAAGACACCACGACACGGCCATGGTCACTGGAGCAGAGGAAGGGCAGGGCGCATTGTAACCCCATGGGAAGATGTCTGAGAACGAAGAGGAGAGAAGGAACGCTGTGAAAAGGCCAGAAAGGGCCACACCAAGCCCGCTGGGTGTCTTTCTTCGTGTGGGAAGGCTGAGAGCAGGCTGAGGAGCGATCATCACGAGCTGTACTGCAGCCTGCCTCCAGCTGGACACTTCTTGTTCTGTTTCCTGGTTAATATTTGCGTTACCGATCAATACCCTCAAAGCCCAGTTGTTCACTACGCTCATTCTGAGAACCAAAGCCTGGCATTTTACAGGAGTTTCATTTTTTGCAAGACTACTTGCCATTTGTTTCCCAATAGTTTATTTTCTACGTAATTAATGTTTGATGATTCTCAACATATACGTTTTGCTAGAAAGCCAAACGCGACTCCGACAAAGCAAACAAATGCTCTGCAGCTTATCCACCTGCTTGAAGCACTCCGCTGATAACACAGAGCTAAAAAAGGTAATGAGAAAGAAAACATTCAATAATTCTATAAAGAGACACTTCATTAAGGTAATTAAGGCAATCGCTTAAAGTAGTTATGAGGATTATTAACACACAAAAGAAATGATGCAATAGGGCTTCAGCAAACCAGGCAGACTTACCATTATTTTATGATGCCTTTAAGAATAACTTCCAGCAGCTTAATAAGACTTTGAAAATAAAAACTCATTCCCTGGCAAAGGATGGAACCTTCTCCATACCTGGGAAGGGTATATTCGGGGTCTTTAAGACTTTTTTGGGGAGACAAAGGGGTGATTTTATTTTTTTCCAGTATGCAACAAGTATTTTTACTGATCTGGCAGATAACTGAACTAGCTCATTAAATTATCCTGGTTCAAAACCCATATTTACTCCAAAGCACCTACAGAGCTCGTGTGCACAGCCCGGTGCACAGTTTTCAGCTTGTCCCTGGAACCTCGCGGGTGCTGCAGGCTGTGCCCCAGCAGTTTGTACAAAGAGAATGGTGAAACCATTAAAACTCTTTAAAAACACAGAAAATCCCTGGGCAGTCAGCAGGTTATACCTGGGTAAACCACCGCTCCTGAAGATGGGCTTTCTCATAGCGTCTTTCTGTGATTAATAGCAGTCTTTATTTAAATCACCAGCAACCTAACACAGATATTACCAATGTTAAAAGTCAATAGAGCAGAGGATGTTACTTCACTTTAACCTACACAGGAGAGAAATAAAGGCATTTAAAACAGTCAAACACATTATGCTGAAAATATTTTTCTAACTGCAAGTCATTCGGATTGCTGTTTTCTAGAGGAATACGCATTTTTAATTAACACACGAAAAATGAAGTATGCATGACAGCCACTACTAAGGAGGTATGACACATTTCTCAATATCCCTTAATTAACTCCAGAGCCCAGAGGGTTTTTCTGCTCGCTCAGAGGCTGCTTTAACCCCATCCCTGTGGTTACCGTGAGTCAGCCCTTCCCTCACCGCATGGACTCGCCTGCGCTGATATGAAAGATACCTGGGGCTCAGTGAGACACCCAGGGCAGAGACTGCAAAAGTGCAGCAATTTAAAAAATGCTTTAGCATCCCTCCCGCACCTGATGCAGCGTGCAGGCTGCACTACAAATTGTCACTTCAAAGCAACGTGGGCCATGTGAAGCGTGAGAAAATGAACGGAGTTTGGGAGAGAGCGTGTCCCCGCAGAGCTGCCGTGCTGCAGGGGCCTGGGGGCACGCTCAGCACCCCAAAATGTGAGCAAAATCCCCGTGCTGCCAAGGGGGGGCTCCCTGTGGCAGTGTGTTATCAGCCCTGGTCTCGGAGGCAAGGGAAATGCCCTACCCTCCGGAACCAGGCAAATTAATAAATAATAACAATAATAATAAAAGACGCTTGGGTTTTCATGTCACCTGGAGGACCTGCTGGCCGAAACAGCGCTAGTTGGAAAGCGAAGTTTGGCTCACTTAATTGCACCCTCATTAGTTAAAAGCAATTTGTACATTAAAAGTTGCACTTACTGCCTTAACAAATCTTCCAGGAATTTGTGACTAACTAAAATAATAAACGGGTGTTTGGAAGTGACTTTATGTAAATCACTATCCCGTAAATGTTACATTGCCGTGCGTTATTTCCTTACACCCCTGGGACCTCCTTCTGGGGCTGCTCCCCCTCTGCTCCCAACGCCTTTTGGGGCCTCCACTTTTATTAACAAAGGCAGACACGGAGCAGGCGGTGCATTGTAAAGGTTTGTGTGTGTTGTGTGTTTTTTTTTTCTGCACTTTATTTTGATTCCCAAAATCACGTCAGCATCTGCCATTGGCTGCGAGGTCTGTCTGATGCAAGAGCCGCACAGCTGCCACCAGCGGGAAACGGCGCAGATGGCCAGAAAGAAGAAAATAATTAATAAACTAATAACTAATTAATTAAACAAATACTGAGCATTTATTTATTCATTTTATTTATTTAACACCAAGTATTTACGACCTGGGCCGGGTCGAGCCTGGATGCGCCCACCCCACCCCCCCCCGCGCGGTGCATTGTGGGTCGCGCCCCGCGCCTTGGCGCCAAGCGCCCCCGCGGCGCGGTGCATTGTGGGCCGCGCCCTCGCCCCTGCCGGGCCTTCTTGGCGCGAGCGCCGCACCGGACGTGACGCCAGGCAGGCCCGGCGCACCGACAGGCGGCGGCGGGGAGAGCTGCACGGCCCCACCGGCAGCACGCGGCGCTCGTTGAGGCCCCGCGCCCGGCGGCGGAGCTGCCGGCGAGGCCTCGCCTTCCGCGGCGAGGCGGCGGCGAGCGGCGAACGGAGGGACTACTTTCCTGCGGCGGCGCGCATGCGCAGGAGCGGGCGCTGAGGGCGCGGAGGGATACGCGTCCGCGGGCCTCTCTCCGCGGGGCCGCGCGGGAGGTGCTGCGGCTCGGGGGTGAGATCGCTGCGCGCAGCAGGAGCGCGAGGGGGAGCCGCGGGCGCCATTTTGCAGCGGCGGTTGGGGGAGGCGGCGCGAGGAGAGCTCCCGTCCGCACGGCCCGGCCCAGGCCCCGGCCCCGACACCGCCACCGCCCGCCCGCCGCCGCCGCCGCCCGCGCCTCAGGCCCAGCCCCGCCGCAGCCATTGCCGACCTCGCCATGTCCGGGGGGGGCGTGATCCGCGGCCCGGCCGGCAACAACGACTGCCGCATCTACGTGGGGAACCTGCCCCCCGACATCCGCACCAAGGACATCGAGGACGTCTTCTACAAGTACGGCGCCATCCGCGACATCGACCTCAAGAACCGCCGCGGGGGGCCGCCCTTCGCCTTCGTCGAGTTTGAGGACCCCAGGTGAGGCCCCGCTGCTCTCCCCATCCCCCGTTCTCCTCACGCCGTCAGGCCCCGGGCCCTGCGCGGCCTCCCCCCGCTTGCTGAGGCGCTGCCCGGCTCCCGCCGCCCCCCCCCCTCCTCCCAGGCCTCAGGCGGCGCTAACGGGGCGGCGGGGAGGGGCCGGCGGGAAGCGGGAACAAAGGCGGGGGAGGGAGGGGGGGGGAGAGCGGCTGGGGGGGGGCAGGGCGCGGTGATAACGGGGAGGGGGGGGGTGGAGGCCGAGCTCACCGCCACGACCCGGCCCGCAGGGACGCGGAGGATGCCGTGTACGGGCGGGACGGCTACGATTACGATGGGTATCGCCTCCGCGTGGAGTTCCCTCGCAGCGGCCGGGGCACCGGCAGAGGAGGCGGAGGAGGTGGAGGTGGAGGAGCCCCCCGGGGCAGGTACGGGCCCCCATCGCGACGCTCGGAGTACAGAGTGATCGTCTCGGGTGAGTCGTTGCTCTCGCTAGCCCAAGCGTTCCCCCCCCCTCGGTCCTCGCAGCTGTGAGGGGTGATGCAGCTCTGCAGCACTTCCTACAAAGCATCTCCTCGTGTAGCTTGCACAGAGCACTCTTGCTGGCTGCTAAGGGCTCCTCGAGGCAGCCTGCCTGCTTGCTGTGTAGCCTCTCCTGTCCGCTGTGCTGTATCTACAGACGATGCTAATACGCTGGGGTTGTAAAGCAAGGTGTTGCTTTTTTATCTAGGGCTGCCTCCAAGTGGAAGTTGGCAGGATTTAAAGGATCACATGCGTGAGGCAGGTGATGTATGTTATGCTGATGTTTTCCGAGATGGCACTGGTGTCGTGGAGTTTGTACGGAAGGAAGATATGACCTACGCTGTGCGAAAACTGGATAACACTAAATTTAGATCTCATGAGGTAGGTTCCATACTTACTCTTTTGGCCAGAATTGGATACAAAGGGCTTAACAGTAGGAGCTGAAGGTAAGGAATGTGTGGTGTTTGTTGTTTTAAAAACACAAAGCAGCTAAACTAAGTCTGTGGTTAGTTTGTCACGGAATAGACTTTATTAAGGCTTTGGTGTCTATTTCTGTGCTTTAGTAAACGATATCCGCAGTCTGTCAGCATGCCTAAAAAGATGGCCCTAAAGCCTAGACCTTTCAATCGAAAGTTCTGTCTATTCAATAGGGAGAAACTGCCTACATCCGTGTTAAAGTTGATGGTCCAAGAAGTCCAAGCTATGGAAGATCTCGGTCACGCAGCCGTAGTCGTAGCAGAAGCCGTAGTCGAAGCAACAGCAGAAGCCGCAGTTATTCCCCAAGAAGAAGCAGAGGATCTCCACGCTACTCTCCCCGCCACAGCAGATCCCGATCTCGTACATAAACGATCACTAGCTCTGATCTTTTTGTAGAACCCCATGTTGTACACAGTTTTCCTTTACTCAGTACAGTCTTTCAATTTTTTTTTTTAATTCAAACTGTTTTATTCAAATTGGCTGAAGTGTTGAATTGCATTCTTGTGTAAAATCCCTAGTGAGTATTTGCTCCGTAACATCAACATTCCCCTCATGTCTTTGGTAAATTGTATTTTAATTGATGTCAGTCAGGATTGTTTCAATTTAGTTCTAGTTAAATACCAACATTCTTCAAACTGTGGTATTGCTGTGTAAATGTCTCAGTGTTCAGCTATGGTTTATACGAGCTGGGGATGTTGGGATGTTTGTGGCTAACTTGTCTCTTCTGGGGGATCTTATATTTTATCTTGCCTTTTCGTGTGTCTTTCTGTAGACATATCTGAAGAGATGGATTAAGAATGCTTTGGATTAAAGGATTGTGGAGCACATGTCAATCATTTTAGGATTGTCAAAAGGAGGATTGAGGAGGATCAGATCAATAATGGAGGCAATGGTATGACTCCAAGTGCTATTGTCACAGATGAACTTGGCAGTATTGACCTTATACTGAGAGACAGGTTAATTGAGTACGTGCGCCTACGTGTCACTTCTTCAGGCATGTTTTAGTTACTGCAGACTACAATTGCTCTTCTCCTTAAAACCTTTTTTTTGGCAATTGTGGCTAAATAACTCGCTTTTGTAATTCTCTATTCCATTCTAGTTTTTTAAAGGAACAAACCGGGACGGGGGTGGGAGTATTGGTTTACTTTGTCATGCAGCATTTGGTTACAAGTGTTAATGTTGCGTAGTATTTGTACACTTGTAGATGAAGGGTATCTTCAAATCAGAGTATAATATCAATACTGCTAAAATCTGCATGTCCTCTGTGTGACTGATACAGCGTTGCTATTTCATTTTTTTTAAAGTACCAGAATTGAAAGCGAAAATAGAAAACCTAGTTGGGAATAATTTAAGTCTCAGCCCTTCCCCTCAGACTAATTCACAATTGACTGACGAATATGCTTGAAAACTCCAGTTAGTTAATTTTGTTACCTTCCAGCTGGGAGTACTAGTTATAGCTTAGACATACAGTAGGCGGATAGCTTTAGCAGTAAACTTTTACAATTTCATAAACATTTTTTGCAACCACAAAACCTGTAGCACACCACCGTACGAGCAATGAGTATGTTGGCATTTTCAGTTGACATATGTAAATATTACGATGTTTCCTCCAAATAATTAACATTTCTGAAAAAAAAAAAAAAAAGAAAATTAGCATCACCATTCAAAAGCTTGTTTTGGGGAATTGATAGTTATTAATGTACATCTGTATTAATTGATGGCAAACATAACTGATCATTCCCCAGAATCCTATTTTTTCATTACAGTATCTAACTTTTTGCCTCCTCTTTTTTGGTTTTGCTGGTTATAAAGGTTTGGATTGGAGAGGGCTCACTGGATCCCAATCCTTGGAGCTGGATCATTGGATTCAAATCATAATGTGGATAGGATAGGGAGGCTGAATTGCAAGGATTCATGGAGCGGGATCAGATTACCAGGAACATAGGAGTGGATTCCTGCCCCAACCAAACCGCATTCGTGTGGATTTTTTTATTCAACTCAATTGGCTATTCCAAAGATATTTTTTTTCCTATTTTTGACGATTGGAGCCCTTATGATGCACGATGGAGTTTTTCATTTTTTGGTAAAAGGAGCAAAGCGAGGACCTGGAGAGGTACGCTGGAGCAATCTCCTTGGAAGGATTCAGCACGAGTAGATGGTAAACGTTAAAGGGGAAAAAGGGGGGTTTGTTTAAACAAAGTAAATCAATAAGTCGTTTCTCTAAATTTAAAGTCAAAAATTGGAGTTAAAGATGAAGTAGGTTTTCAATTGGCTACTGCCTTTTTTTTCTTTGACAAATAAAATTTTTAAAAAAACATGCATGGTTGTCATCATTTGTTGATAACGAGTCTGCTTGCCAGCAGAAACCGTAACATTGTTAAATTTCACATTTTCAGACAAAAAGCTTTTGTATGCAACAAAGATCTGCTGTTCCACAGGAAGCACTGGTGCTGGAGCTTCTGAATAAGGGAGCAGTACCCTGGGAAATGGGCAGGATTCAGAGTGGGGGAGAAGAAGAATCCGAACTGCTTAAAAAAGGATCCTGTTAGTGCTGTTGGTAACAAGGAAAGGGAGCGCAGGGGAGTAATGGGAGGTGAATGGCGCTCAGTCCCCTCTGCTAAGTGCTGCTTACAGACAGTGTGTGTAACAGTTCCCAGTGCTCGTGCTCTCAATTTTTGGGGACTTCTGAGGCTCGTTGTGCAGGGGGTGGGCAGTGATGGGGTTACCAGGAGCTGTGTGCAAGCGCTGTGCCATGGGTGGTTGGGTCACAGCCCCGCTGCCACTCGTGGGTGCCAGGCGTGTCTGCAGCACCTTCCCGGGGTGAATGTCCTCGTAGTTCAGTGCCAACCATGGGGATGTGCCATCAGTTATCTGGGATAACAAAGCTTGTGTTCTATTTAAGTTAAATGTGTGATGAATTGGTGTCAGCGCTGAGGAAGATTTCTGCACCATCCATAACCATTTGTTAGTCTCGGAGCGTGTCAGTGAGCTGAGAGCAGACAGTGCTCAGGTTACGTGGGGATGGGGTGCTGCTGTCAGAAATGCACATTTTTCTCTGGGCGAGGGCTGGGGAGTTCGGCCCCAAGCCACAAACCCTTGGGTTCTGATCAGTTCTGTCACCTGTGGTCAGGAAAGGTGAGACTTGGAGCAGTCACAAAGCGAGGCTTCAAAAACATCCAGCCTGGTCCTGTGGGCACGAGTGGCAAATCCCTGGTGAGCATTTGCTTCCTGATATCTCGGGGTGGTTTGCGGCAGCAGTAAAACATCGCAGCACTGGAAGGCCGGCCCTCCCCAGGGGGGTGAGGAAGAGGAGAGCACCGTGTTTGTGCTGACACTCGTGGACCCCTCCTCGTTCGTGCAAAGCTCCTGAAGTCTGATCTCGTAACGGGCTGGTGGCGGCGTCCCCCTGAGCGAAAACTGCTGCTCCTCCCATCGAAGTGGAAGCGGCATGTTCATTTCACCTGGAAAAGGGAAGGGAACGGAGCAATTCGGAAGTTTTCTCATTTTGGCTTCCCACGTCGAGGGAGAGCGGTCGGGTTCACCTTGTGCTGCGTGTGACAGGCGCTGCGCGGTGCTGTGACAGCGCCCGTGTTTGTCAAATGCTTTGGGATCCCCCAATAAAGCTGTTTGCAGTGCGGAGCTCTGCTGTGTTCTGTGCCTCTAGACCTCTAAGATCTTTTGTTATTGCGCTACCGTTAACAGCCAAACGTGCCTCTGATGGCGCAGGGAACTGAACTGGGGCGGATCAGGGCTTTCCCCAAGTGCCTTTTTTTTTTTCCTGGACCTGCCATGGGCTCTGCAGGCGAGGAGCTGGTGTCAGAAAGGCGCCGTGCACCCGCGTTGGCAGCGCTGGAACTGCTCGGGTGGAGGAGGCTGACTTTGATGCTCTCTTGGTTTTAATTGCACCGCCTCGCTGCGGGCTCGTTAAGGTAGCTAGGGTGAGAGCTCCACGTCGGGGGAGCGGGGAGCGGTGCCTGCCCAAAGCAGCGCCCTGGGCTCCACGTCTCCCCCTGCGGCGCCTGGGGCTGTGGGGTGGAAATTAACCCGAGCCAGCGCCCGCTGAACTCCTCTCGCGGGGAATGTTCGCTCCCAGGCACGGGCCGGGCGACTCATCCTCAGCACTCATCCTGAGCAGCTGCTGCTGCTGGGCTCAGCTCGCTCGGGGTTTGTTTTATTGGCTTCCATAAATTAGCAGAAACAGGTTATGCTGGAAGGGAGGCAGCCAGACCGCGTTAGCTGTTCTAGCGCTCCTTCCAGGATGGGTTTGGTGGGATTTCAACCCCTCTCCGGGGTGGTTTTGTTCACCCAAGCAGGGTGGAAGCGGGCAGGGGGTTCCTCGGGTGTCTCTGCCTCCCCGTGGAGCTGGGCTCGTGCTCCTCATCCCCTGGGCGTTCCTGGCTGCCCGCTCCGTGCGCAGGGAACCTGCCCTTTGGGACAGCCTCGCGCCTCCGGAGCCGTGGTTTTGTTGGTACACTGAGGGCAATTGTTTGCCCTGGAGCTGTGTGGCCCCTCTGTTTTTTACCCTCGGCCTCTGCAGCTGCCTGCCTGCAGCGCCGCGGGAGACTGCCAGCATTGTGCGGGGAGGGAGGGAGGGAGGGAGCTGCCCTGCCCGATCCACGCCACACCGATAGCGGGGCACTCAAGGAACCTGACGTTAGCACCCAAGTAGAACTGGTTAGAAAACTTGCGGTTTCTCCCAGAAACCACAGTTCGGGGTTTTGTCGTTGTTGTTGTTTGTTGTTAGTTTGTTGGGTTTTTCTGAGCAGAAACTTCTGCTTTAGGACAGCGGGCGCGTTCACGGCTCCGGCAGCATCAGTCGTGGCCCAAGATTTCTCACTCCTGCCGACAGCCTTTCGTTTTTAGCTTTACACCAGAAGTGTTTAACGATTTCTAGCCCTGCCAAAGCCAGATGCAGATTCAGCGAGCATCCAGCTCCCCCTCTGCTGAGTGCAAAACCTTCCTGATTGCCCCCGCGCGGGGAAGCACGGCTCGTCTTAACCTGCAGGAGAGGCTTCCAAACAGCAAGCCGAACTGATGGAAGCTGTGGCGAGATTCCCAGTAGCTCCCTGAGCAAGGGCTGCTCCCCAAAACCTCTCTGCTGTGCGCACAAGGGCGGGAGTGACTCAGGCTGTGGTGCCCGACGTACCCGAGGGGTTTGCTGGGTGCCGAGCTCTGCGCTCCCCCTCCTGCCACTGCTCGGGGCCGGCACAGGACCCCCACGGGTCGGGGTCTCGCCCGCCCTCGCCGTGCCATGGCCCCAATTTGGCTCTGCTCAGTCCCGGGTTTCCGAAGCTCAGCCTCTGCAAACCGGAGGTCTGAGTGCCTGTGCAGCAGTTATGGGGCTATTAACGTAATTTTATGCACTAATTTGCGTGATCATTAAAGAGATGAGAGGGGCATTGTTCGCATGAGTAATTACCTCTGTTTTAATAGCTTTAATTCATCCCGTAAGAGAGTTTCATATTTGTATGAGTCAGCTAAGGTTTCACGCTTTGGGTCTAACAGATTTTAAAAATACCCATTCCTTACACGAAGGGCTGTGCCCCGGGGGGCTGATGCTGTGATCCCCCCCCCCACCAAACCGCAGGGACGTGCGCCCGGGAGCGGCCAGCACGGGGCTGTGTCACTGCGGGAGGAGCTGAGGCTGCAAAAAGCCCCCAGCACCCATGGGGTGGCACCCGTGGCCCCCGGGAGTGGGGATTTAAAAACGAAACACCTGCAGGAACTCAGCAGTTTGCTGAGCTCTGGGCGCGTTCCTTCCAGCGACGAGCAGGGCTGGCTTTTTCTGGTGACTTTTTGACGCTGTTTTAGGCTTGGAGCAGCACGAGGAAAAACTTCCTCCACGCTGCTTTGCATTGAATTTGAATTTGCCCCCTTTTGTCGCGGTGCTGCTCCTTCCCTCCATGTGTGCAGGTCTCCAAAGTGCAGGAGGAGCTGCAGGCGGCGAGGTGAGGCTGCGGCACCCCCGTGCTTCGTGCTGCATTTCTGCAGGGACAGGTAAGTCTTTAATCCCAAATAGCTTACGATTAATTATTGAGCAGGGGCTTGGGGGGTGAGCTTTCCTCTGACCGAGTGGCAGCAGCAGGGTGATGAAGAGTGTGCTGCAGGGTTTTAGGAACGAGACATCGGGTTGGCAGCACGCGGCGCATCCCCTGCACATGGCAGCACTCCGAGGCTCGGCCTCTGCCCGTGCTCGCAGGGCTGGCAGCCGCGGCCTCCCCGCACCCAGCCCCTGGCACGCAGCAGCTGCAGCCTCATGGCCACACGTGAGCCCTCCTGGCATGGGCACAGCTCTGCGAGCACTGCAGGACACCCAGGCAGTCCACGCGGCAGGGCCCAGGCAGCTGTTGGAGCCCCGGGGCAGAGCCTCGTGCTCGGACGTGCCGGGTGCTCGCCCCAGCCCAGCAGGGCGAGCGATCACACCACCATCGATTACTTTGAGAAAATCCATCCCTCACAAACCAGCTTAACCCCCCTCGGCTCTGCACACCCGCGCACGCAGGTCCTGCAAAAGCAAACAGCGAAGAGCAAACAAGCCGGGGCAGCGCGGGCGCGGAGGCACGCGAGGGGCTGGAGCCCTGCCCGGCGCCGGGGCCACCGCTCGCTGTGGGCACCGCGGCTCCGCCGCTCCCTGCCCTGCACCTCGCTGCCTCCGCAGCCATCCACTCGCCGCAGCCCTGCGGGAAGGTGACACGGCGTCACCCACGGCGTCACCCACGGCGTCACCCAGGGCCTCCAGCTGCGGCCGGGGCGGAGGGAGGCTCTCCGGAGCTCTGCCGTGTGCCAGCAAGAGCTCGGGGATTAGCGCTCGGATTTCCTCGCCGGCTCGGCTGCTCTAATTCAGGGGCTGTTTTTTTTTCCTGGACCTGCCGCACCCGAGGAGCCGGGGCAGATGGTGGGAAGGGGAGCGAGGCAGGAGCGGATGTTTCCGCGCGGCCCTCGGCCCCTTGGGAATTATTACTAAAAATGGTCACTGGTGATTAACCGGAGGAGCACGCCGCTGAGGAGCTGCTGCGCGCTGCCTCTCCTGGAGCTCTCCAATCCAGCACAAAGCTGGAAGCAGCTTTTGCGACGGGTGCAGCGCGGAGGCCACGGCAGGCAGGGTGGTGCAAACCCACATGGTCTGCCGGGGGTCGGCGTGCACCCCAGAAGGTCTCCGAGCTGTAGGAGACGAATAATTTTGGCTCTGTGTGCATCCCATCTGTGCACAGAACCGAGGAATGACACCAGACCTGAAGTTAAGTGCGGGTGGCTCGCACTGCTCGGCACCGGAGCTGGGGCACCGCTGGCACCGTGCCTGTGGCTGCCCCAGGGCTGCCCCCAGTATGCACCTCGTGTGCCGTGAGGGGCAGTCCTGCATGTGGGGCATCTGCAGGCGCTTTGCTTGTGCCCAAAGATAGGGGAGAAGCCAGCAGCCGGCCACACATCCCCGTGGCGAGCAGCGGGAGGAGCAGCGCTTCCGTCCCGGTGCCAGGCGCGCAACGGATGACAGCGGCTGCCCGGTGGGAAGAAGTTGTGACGGAGATGACCAAAATAAAAATAAAAGGGCGCTTGCAGCGCAGGGCAGCTCCGAGCTCAAGGTGCCAGGCGGAGATTAGCGTGCGCACAGCTGAGGACAAGGAGGTGGGATGAGATAACGCCGCTTCCCGTGCGCGGCCGGGCTAAACTTAGCCGTGCTCTGCTCCGCCATGGGGACGGGGCCGGCCCCGAGGCAGCTCTGCGTGCAGGGCAGGGACACCCAGCTGCTGTGAGAAGCGCCTGGCTCGCAGCCGGTGGGTGCAGCTGGCACCCCGGTCTGCAGGGTGCTGGGGTGCTGCCCCGTGCCTCCAGGAAGGCAGGAGGGTGACCCCACTGCTAGGACGGGCCCCTCGGCCTCTCAGCCCACCCTTAACGCTGCCCCAGCAGCCGCCTGCTTCTCCCCAGGTTCCCTCCCTGTGCCACTGCTGCGCACCTCAAAGTTTGGTGCTGAAAGCAAGGAGCGGAGGAGCACTCAGACATCCCTGCTGTGGCCCGCTGATGAAGCTCCTTCCCTTTGAGTAGCTTCTCGCTGCTCCTCCATCGATCGCAGCAATGCCGTTCTGCAGCGATTCAGCCAAGCTGGCTGGTGATTTCCTGCATCCTCTTTTCCCCTTTTGAGAAGTGCAGTGATCCTTCAGATGCGCTAATTACCAGGCCAGGAGGATGCTCTGCGCAGAGCCCGGCAGGGCAGCTCCCTGCTGAGCCCTGGGGCCAGCACCAGCACCAGCACTGCCCGCGGGGGCACAGCACAGGATGTGCGATGGCAGCGGGCTGCCACGGGGCACGGCCACAGCAGCCTCCTCTTGAGAGCTTTCCTTGCTTGCAGGCAGGTCGCTCGCAGCTCCTCGAGCCACCCGTGCGGCCCCTCGGTGCCCTCAGACCCCGCCGTGCTCCCTGCTCCTGCAGCCCGCGTCACGGGTGTGCTCTGCCTCGGTGTGCGTTTCCCAACTTCACATTTTACTGTCTCTTTTTAGCTTCCTGGATGAGTTTGAAAGGGAACTTGAGGCTGCACGGAGAGAAAATAGAGAAGACACGGAGTTAGGAAAGCGGCAAAAGGGAAACTGCCCCCGGCTCGGTAACATCGTCTCTGCTTATTTACGCACCGGAGGGCTCCGCAGCCCCGCGAAGCTGTGAAATTCAAAGCACGCCGCGTCGCTCCGGGAGCAGAGCACAAACAGCCAGGGGCTCCTCCAAAGCCGAAATATTTGACAACATTTTCTATTCTTAGCAATTCCAGCACGCGCTCGCGCCGCGCAATCGGAGCGCTGCGTGTCAGCGGGCAGGCACGCTGCGGGGAGAGCACCGGGTGGGAGCGCAGCGGGGCAGGATCCCCCCCCCCCGACCCCACAGACCCCTGCCCGGTGCGCTGAGACCCCTGCGAGAGGCGCGGGCAGGGCAGAAACACAAAGTGCACTTCCACCGCTCGCGTCCCACCGCAAGCCCTAAAACCCGGGGTGTTTCTGCAAGGGGGAGCGGGAGGAATCTGGTGGCGTTTGGCTCGGTCCTGCCCGGGGCTGGGGGCCGCATCCAGCTGCCGCCTGTCCCCGCAGGCCAGCTAATGGCGCCCGTCACACAGGCGCTTCCTTAACCGCTTCGTGGCTGGCCGCGGTGGAGGAAGCGGCTCCTCTTGGGGCGTGTGGAGGCGTGAGGTGGGTCTGGTGGATTAACCGTGGTCAGTTCTTCCTCCCGAGGCTGGTGTCCCCGGGGATACCATGTACCCAGCAGCGGGAGGTCTGCTGCTGCTGCTGGTGGCACCGGGGCTGTGTGCGGGCGCTGGGCATCGCTGTGGGCACGAGGCAGGGCTCCCGACAGTGTCCCCGTCCCTCCCTGCCACGCAGGAAGCGCTAAGGAAGAAGCGGGGAAGGTTTTTGTTCTGCAAGGCATGGAAAGAGGCACCTCAGGACGGCGCTAAGTGGGGCACCCGGCTCCCGCTGCCCTAGAAATTCCCTTTGCATGTTTGCCGCGGGTACCCAGGCAGCAGCACGGTGGCTGCTGATGTTATCGCTGTCCCAGCTCGATGACTAAGGCAGCTGGAAGGTATAAATTAAACAACATAACACTTCGAGTCACCTGTTATGTGGGTTTGTCCAAAGCAGTGCAGCTTTAATTAAGACGGAGAGTTTACAAATCTAACCTTTGTTTATTGTGCTTTGGGGCACGTAAAATGTAAATACGTGTTTTCAAACACTGTGGCTTTTTATATTTCCAGTTATAATTCTGGGTAAAGGAAAGTTCGTCAGGTTTGGCATGGACTTGCCCTTTATAAATTCAGCTCCTGTGAGTTCGTTCCCCCCTCGGGGGTTATCTGCAGCTCTCGGGCTCGCTCTGCTCCGCTCCGGGGGCTGCCTGCCTCGGCCGTCGCTCCCCGCTGCTGGTGTGCGAGGGGCCCGGGCTGCTCAGGGGCTGAGGGTTCAGCCCCGCTCCTCCAAGGGACGAGTGCTCCCACTCCCCGTTTCCCCCTCTTACAGGTCAGTAAGGAAGTGCTGAGCGTCCTCCTCATTTCTGTTCCTGAAAGGTGCTTTCTGTCCCTTTGGCTCTTTAGCTGTAAAACCAACAAGAACGTCAAGTTTAGCCTCCTACGTGCTCATCGGGATTTCTTCGATGACTCAGTGACATGCTTGGGTAGGTTTCTTAGCCTTTAGCTGAGGCGAGTCGGAGCCTTTAACAAAGAGCACTCTCACCAGCCTTATTAATACGCGTGAACAAAAATATCTGACCGACCCGGAGAAAAATAACCACGAGCAGCAGTCATTTCCCCCCTAAATGTCTCTAAATGTGGGGTTTCTCTCTCGGCTTCCTGCAGCCCTCCCTGCCGGGGAGCAGCGTGGGGCTCAGCAGAGGAGGGAGGCTCTCGGCAGGGGCAGGTACAGTGGAGGTGTGACCGGCGGCCTCGTCACCCTGCCTTCGGGCAGAGCTTCTCCTCCTGGGCACCAACGCGCTCCCAAGGCCAGCCACAGGTGAGCGTGGAGGTGCAGGGCTGGGAGGAGGCGATGCATGAGAGTTAAAAAACCCCATTTGGGTGCTTTTTTTGTTTTTTTGTCCCAGTTCAGGGCTCCTGCAGCCCGGTGATGGTATTTTGCACGTTGCCAGCGCTGCCCACTGGGTGCATCAGGGCAGGGGGCCACACAAATGATTTTTATTTGCAAGCAGGTTTTGACATTATCACTCCACTCCAGTGCTGATTTTTAAGGAAAAAAACTTGAAGATGCGTGAAACTACTGCAAGCGTGACTATTGGCAGAGATACTTCTGTATTGTACGAGCAGAAATACTCCTGTTTTGCAATGTAAAGTGAAGAAATGCTCAGAAAGGGCAGGGGAAGAGCACGCCGCGGGGCCAGGTGGCTTGCCCAAGAGTGCACAGCGGTGGCCGAGGCAGCAGGCTGGGACTCGTGGCCAGTGTCCTGCCCACCCCAGGACACCTCCACCACGGCCCTGAAACCCTGCTGTCCTCTGGGCTTGGTGCTTAGGGACTGTTCTTTGCGTTATAATTAATGTAATACTCAACATGAGGAAAAAGCACGGGCATCCCCAGCGGGGGAGGGAGCACTACGGGGGGCTCCATCGCCGTGAGGCCCTGGGGACACGTCCCGAGCTGGGAGCCTGAGGAAACGGGGCCGGAGGGGGGAAAAACAGAGTCCTGCGAGGCTCTGGGTCCCCAAACTGTCCGTTTTATGTGCCCTGAGGTGCAGCTGTGCCCCCCCGCCTTGTGCTGTGTGCTCGGTGCCCCCCAGGGCCGCTCGTGGAGCCCTAATTAACGGCGAGCGCCCGCTTAATTGCTTGCGGCTTCCATTTGCATCCAGGTGCCGCGTCCCACGCTCCGGGGCGTGTGTGTGTGTGAGGGGGGGAAACCTAAAATTGGGGGGGGGGGGTGTGGCGGCGGGGCCGCCTCAGGGGAGCTCAGCCCCGGGCCAGTGCCTGAGGGAACCTGAGGGAACCTGAGGGAAGCCCGGGGCCGAGCCGCCCCCGCCGCTCCCTCCCCGTTAGCGGCGGGCGGGGAAGCGAAGGAGGGCGAGGGGAGGGGAAGAGGCGAGGCTGTGGAAGGGAGGAGAGGGAGGAGAGGAGAGGGGAGGGCGGCGCGGCTCGGCCCCCGCCCGGGGCGGCGGTGGTGGCGGCGGCGGGAGCGGCGGCGGCACCCCCCGTCCTCCCCCCCCCCCCCCCCCCGCCGCCCTCCCGCTCCTCCATCTTCTCTCGCCACAGCCTCGGCTTCCCCAGGCGGGACCGGCCCATTGCCAGCCCCGCGGGGGGGGGGGAGCCGGCCGGGCTCAGCCCAGCCCAGCACCAGCCCCAACCCTCAGCCCGGCCCCGCCGCTTTGCTCCACCACGCGTCCCCCCCCCCCGTATTTCCCGGTGCCCAAATCCCCACCGCCGGGACCCTCCAAGGAGCCACCGGGGAGAAGAAGAAGAAGAAGAAGGGGGGGGGGGGGAAAGGAAGGAAAGCAGAAGAAGGGGGGGGGGGGGGAGGCGGCGCCGTAACCAAGCCGGGCCCGCGCCGCCCCGCCGGGCCGCGGCGCCGCCGCCTCCCCCCTGCGGGCCGCAGTGGTGCAGCCCGGAGGTTAGCGGAAGCGGCCGCTCAGGCGCTGCCATGTTGAGCCGCCGCCGCCGCCGCCGCCGCTTTGTTGTCGGCTCCATGTAGCTGCGGCCCCCCCGGCGCTGGGTTTTGCACGGGGGTTGTAGGGCTGGGCCGGGCTGGGCTGGGTTGGGCTGGGCGGCGGGCGGGGGGGGGGGGGGGGAGCGAGGCACCGCTCCGCAGCGCGCCGCACCGAGCCGCCTCCCACCCAGCCACCCACCCACCCCGCTGCCTCAGGCCGCGACGCCCCCGCGCCATGGAGGCCAACTGGACCGCGTTCCTCTTTCAGGTGAGGCCCCGCCGCGCCGCGCCGCTTTCTCAACACTCCCCCCCCCCCCCCCCCTCCCCTTCAACCACCCCCCCCCCCCCAACCACCACACCACACACAACAACCTCCGCCCTCCTCCTCCTCCTCCTCCTCCTCCTCCTCCTCTTCCCTCAGCGGCCGCGGGGCTCCCCGCTAGGCCGGGGCTGTCACTCAGCGCCGCCGCCCGGCCTCCCGCCCGCCTTCCCCCCCCCCCCCCCCCTTCGGCTGTGTGTGTGTGTTATGGGGTGGGGGGGGGGGGGGGGGGATGTGGCCATCAGCAGCGTTTTGGATCGATTTAACTTTTTTTTTTTTTTTTTTTTTTTTTTTTTCCCTCCCCCGGGCAGACAAAACGGCCTTTATTTTAGTTTGTTTATTTTATTTATTTATTTATTTATTTATTTTTTTGGCCTCCCCCCCCCCAAAAAAAAATAATAAATAAATAAAATAAAAACACGACAAAAAGGCAGCGCAGGGATGGAGCCGTCCCCCCCTCTACCCCCCCCCCCCCCCCCCAGCCTCGTTGTGTGCGAACGGGCACCGGGAGGAGAGGCCGGGCTCGGACACGGACCCCCCCCCCCGGTGCCGCTTCCCCGAGCCTCGACCCCTTCCCGGGCTGTTTTTTTTTTATTATTATTATTTTTATTTATTTATTTATTTTTACCAGCCCGCTACCGCGTTGTTTTTCACCTCTTTTTGCTCTTTTTTTTTTTTTTCTTCTTTTATTTTTATTTATTTATTTATTTTTTTAACGTTGCAATGTGCGAGCGGGGGAATAAATAAAGAAAGAAAGAAAAGAAAGAAATGAAGAACGGGAGCGGGCAGGCACACAGCACCTCTCCCGAGGTAAAACAATCCTCCCTGCCAGCGGCGCCCGGCTGCTTACTCACCGCCCGCCGCCGGGGCTGAGCGAAGGGATCGGGGCAGGGCCCCCCCCAAAAAAAAAACTCCCCCCATGTCCCCTGCTCCCTCCACCGGGGCTGAGCTGATCCTTGTCCCCACCAGGCACCTGATTTCCCCCAGCCCAGGGCCTGATTCCCCCCGAGCAGGGCACTTTTGGCTTCCCTTTGGCACCCGGCTGAGCCGCTCGGGGCAGGATTGTCCCGAGGCGCTGCCCGGCCAGCTCCTCGCCGCCTGCCCTCATTTTTTTGGGGGTGTTTGCTGTGTTCGCTGTGTTTCCGAGCGGCGGGGCCCCGCTCCGCTTCGGTGGCGGGTTGTGCCGTGCTGCTTCTCATTAGGAGTCGGCAGCGCGCTTTGCCACCGCGCAGTTTTGTGCGGCTTGGAAGCATCTCCACGGAGCTGTGACGTGGAAATTTTCCTCGTGCCCCCCCCCAGCAATAAAGCTCTCAGGCCTCCCGATAAATGCTGAGTATTGTTTCTCGAGTCATTTCATTAAAGCCGAGGATTTAGGATGGGAGCATCCTGATGCACCCAGCAGACAGCACTAGAAAGTGCTTTTCTTCTTTCCGCTCCTCAGCTTTTCTTCTTTCTATTCTTACCAACAGCGCGACAGCCAAAATCCAAAAGATTAGTTAAAATGAGTAACAAAAAGTGAATTTACCCCCCCCCCTTCGCAGCCCTTTCCGTGCCATCAGTTAAATAACAAAACCAAGTGGCCGAATGCACTCGCAAATTATTTTTTAAGGGCTTTTACTGAACGTGCTTTCCAGCTGTTGCAGGATTGCTAAGGGCAGGTTAATTTCCAGCATGTAAAACTGTAACTTCTGGCAAACTGCTTCTAGGGGAGGTTTCAATGTCTCAGTGTCGGTCTCAGTAGCGATGGGATGTGTAACTGTAAACTGCTCCTTCCAAATAAAGTTACTGGGTCGTGCTTAGGTGGCGTGCTGATGGATTGTATCTTCTGAAAGAAACGATTACAATGTTGAATAAGCAGTGCTTGTCCGGATCTTGCCGGTCCCTGAAATGCCTGTTTTGAAACCGCTTTTAGTATCTGCTCGGAAAGTGAAAGTTGTATCTGTTGGTGTTGGGAGGAATCATCCATCAAACAGGGTATTCAAGATATGACTCACGCTAATTTGTTGCTCTCGCATTAAGGCTTGAGTGCAAAAATCTTTTAGCCTCTGGCACTGGAAGTTGGTGGTGCCACGTCCTACCACTCTGGGTCACGAATTGCGGATTTCTTATTTACTGCCCCCCAGGAAAGAAAGATTTGGTGATAGACGAGGGTGTTTTGCATGAGAGCCTGTCCCAGGCGATCAGAATCTGGCAAAAATTGTTGACTTGACATTAGTGCTAGGTCAAGTAAAACTGTGCCGTGCCTGGATAAAAACGGCTGGCGAGAGGCGTGCAGCAGGTGCTGCGTTCCCTTCTCGGGCAGCAAGATAAAAAAAAAATAATAATAAAATAATAATTAAAAAAAAACCAAACACCTGATCCTTTTTAAAAAGCCTTTCATGCAGGCCTCGGAAAGTGAGGAGCGGTGGTGTTGCAGAAGGGCTTGTTGAGAGCGCTGCTGACAAATCACCCCGCTGAGCTGGGACCCGCGCTAAGCAGGCTTATGTAAGAGCGAGCACGCAGCCGGGGAGCCCTCCTGGTCCCGCAGCCCTCCGGTGGGAGCGGGCGCCTCGGTACCTCCGAGTGCTGCCGAGACTTCAAGGCTTAAAAATACCCATCGACTGCACAAGTTTGAACCTTGTCCAAAGGATTTGGGCTCCCTATTATCCGATCTGCCAGCTCTCCGCCTTTGAAACTGTATCTCCAGAGCTATCCTTAGGTGCTCCTGAGTGCCGTCTGATGCAGTTAACAACGTTGTTTAGTGCTTATTGGAAATTGGCTGTAAAACATCTCACTTTTTTTTTTTTTTTTCCAAATTAAAACTGTACCCAAGTACACAGCTTGCTTAACGCCGCGCCGCCGGTGTGTCCGGTGCGTGCTCTGCTCCTTCCCGTGCGACGCAGATGTCACCACCGCGCTCTAGAAACCCCGGCGGATAAAATCCGCAGCTGTCGCTCGAGCCAGGCAAAAGTTTATGGGAGAGGATGAAGCGAGAGCCGTGCCCTGCTCGGCAGCGTAGCCTCCAGGAGAGCTCTGTTGGGCTCTTCAGCAGTTGCTGCTGCAACACGGCCCCATGGGCCGGTGTTTGCGGTGGCTGCAGCGGTGCGGCCGCGCTGCAGCACAGGTGCAGCCAGAAGTGGCCGGGCTGTCCCAGGCCGTAACGATTCCAGCAAGTCTTGTCCCACGTTGCCGTGCCGAACCCGGGCTGCTTTCCTGTCAGCCAGGCTTGTGGTGTGACGGAGCACGTATTCCTGCCCACGTGGGTCCGTGTTTGTAGCCACCGGTGGCTTTTATCCAAGGATCAGCAGCACTGTGCTCCTGAGAAAGGAGTAGCCGAGGTGCCTTGGGCAGAGCGGGGCATGACTGCCTGGAGCTGGGGCAGATAAAACGCCGGCTGGGCGCGCTGCAGCCACCGCTTGGGATTGTGAGAGGCGAAGGGACAGGATGGAACTGAGGACAAGTCCCAGAGCCTGCTTCGGGACATCCTGACGTCTCGAAAGGATGCCAAGCGTAGGGAGAGCCTGAGCTGGGGTGTGCTTCGTACAACTGCCCGTCCTCAGCCAAAATAAACGTAGACATGAAGGGGGTTGCAAGCAGGCAGTGTTTCACCCGGCTGTCCCAGCCTCACTGTGCCATGCGGCACATGGGCCTGGTGAAGGCAGCTGTAGGAAGAAGCCCTGGGAGGTGGTGGTGCTGCTCTGAGGGGAAGGCCAGCTCCCCAAACTCGGCTTCAGACCTGGCTTGCCCCGCTGACAGCCAGAGCGGGGTCAAACCGGGCTGCTGGGACCGAGGCACGTCTCGAGTGCAGATGTGCTGGAGGTGCCGGAGTGATTTATTTTAATGCTCCATTAGGCTGGGTTGGTCTGCGTGGTTTCTGAACCACTTCAAATGTGTTTCGGCCAGGGTTTTGTCCCGCTCTGACAGGATGAACATTGAGAACGGCGTTTTCTGTCTCAGAACAAGCAGCACTTAAACCTGTGTGGCTGCAGCGTGGCCGAGGGGTCTTTACCCTGGTACTTGCAGGGTCTCCCTCTGCCTTTTCCCCGCAGCTTCTCCCCCTGCTCCTGTAGCTCCCAGCCTCTCCATATCAGCTGTCCTCGAGCAGCTTGGAGGTCCTCCCCGGGATCCAGACACCTCCCAGAGCTCACTGATCAGCTTCCCTCCCGTCCCAGAACCCTGCCGGTGGAGAGGAGACCTCTCCTTGGCTGCCAGACACCAAGCGGTCAGCAGCCAGCGTGCCGGGGGCCTGCCGGGCATAGAAGTGCTGCGTTAGGCAGCTCCCTGCCCGAGCTGCCTTGGTCTCGGTGCCAGCACGCTGCTCTGAGCACGGTGTTTAAATACGGTGGCTTATCGCATCCCGGCTCTGGGCGGCTGCAGCCTAATCCCCGGCGTGCAGTAAGCCCGGGTTAGGTTTAGAGGCGGGGCGGTGTTTTGCAACTCCCCCTCGGTACATTCATAAGCTCCAAAGATAGCCCTGCCGGGGCACCTGATACGATCGTTAGTAAAACGAGTTATCTGTTATGTAAAGATCAGGCGATACGGGAGGAAAGATCTGACAAGCGCCTCCTTGTTTTCCATAAGAAACGGTGCCCTCCGGAAACTTCAGTGTTTGATTGTTCCGGTGTGCGCCTTGCCACGCTTGCTGGCCGCGGGATCCGTGCCGCGTGCGCGTCGAAAGCACGAGCGGCGTTACCCTCCGCACAGGAAAATCCCCTAACCTCGTGCAGCCCTGCGTCGCTGGCTGTCGGGCTAGAGTTTGCTTTCCCGTAGCCTGTAAATGTGCTCAGCGCGTCGAAGCGAGCTCCCGGCCGTAGAATTTAAGTGTGAATGTTTGGTTTTAGGCACACGAAGCCTCACACCACCAACAGCAGGCAGCACAGAACAGTTTGTTGCCGCTCCTGAGCTCTGCTGTTGAGCCACCCGATCAGAAGCCGATTCTGCCCTTACCAATAACGCAGAAACCTCAGCCTGCAGCAGAAACGTTAAAGGATGCTATTGTTGGGATTAAAAAGGAAAAACCTAAAACCTCCTTTGTGTGCACTTACTGCAGCAAAGCTTTCAGGGACAGCTACCATCTGAGGCGCCACGAGTCCTGCCACACGGGCGTAAAGTTAGTGTCACGGCCAAAGAAAACTCCCACCACGATGGTGCCCCTTATCTCCACCATCGCTGGTGACAACAGCCGAAGCTCGCTGGTTTCCACCATCGCGGGCATCCTGTCCACGGTCACTACGTCTTCCTCCGCCACCAACCCCAGCAGCAGCGCCGGTGCCACGGCCATGTCAGTGACTCAGACGGTGAAGAAGCCCAGCAAGCCCGTCAAGAAGAACCACGCCTGCGAGATGTGCGGCAAGGCCTTCAGGGACGTGTACCACCTCAACCGGCACAAGCTGTCCCACTCGGATGAGAAACCCTTCGAATGTCCCATTTGCAATCAGCGCTTCAAGAGAAAGGATCGCATGACCTACCACGTGAGGTCTCACGAAGGTGGCATCACGAAACCCTACACCTGTGGTGTTTGTGGAAAAGGCTTCTCGAGGTACCATGTAGAAAATCCCAGGCGAGCTCAAGTATTGGCTTTTCACAACCAGGCAGGGCTGAGCTGTGGTAGCGAGGGGCTGGGAGGAGCAGACCCCTTAGCAGGTGGGCGAGGGGATGAGGAAAGGAGCCTTGCTCACCTCTAGGGCCCGGGTCTCGGTCTGAGCCAGGCGGGCGGTGAGCAAGAGCATCCCATTTTTTGATGACAGTGTTTTGAAACATCGTCACGGCCTCAGGACACGTGTCTGTGTCTCTGGTGGTGATGGCACAGCCCCTTCACCAGCCGTGGCAGAGGTCAGGGACCGAGCGGGGCACAGCAGGCCAGCTGCCTCCTCGTCTCCTCGCAAAGTTGAGGCGTGCTGACAGCACTGCGGGGAAGCTTGCACTGCTGCTGGCTGCGTCTTCGACAGAAAACTTCCACCTCTAGAGCTGTTGACCTGTCATCTATACACAAGGTCCAACCAAATTTCCAGGTGGATAAGAATGTGGTTAGGTTTCAAAGTGCAGCTTGGGTCTCGCATGTGTTACTCTAGCCCAAAGTCACCGGGTAGGTAAGGGGGACGTAGTTCTGGCTGTGCAGAGGGCTGGGGGCTGCAGGGGGTCGCAAGGTTCAAAGATGTCACTGCTATCTGTTTGTAACAGTATGCATTTTCTTTTCTGTTCCTCTCTTTTGTGCAGGCCTGATCATCTAAGCTGTCACGTTAAACATGTTCACTCAACAGAGAGACCCTTCAAATGCCAAGTAAGGGCTACCATGATTTATTAAGAACCATGCCTCGTTGTGTAGTTAGATCCTCAGGGGAATCATCTTCCCAGAACCATGGTTGCTCCTGGACTTTTCTGTGGAGTGCAAGTTTAGGAATAAAGTCTCATCTGAGTTACTTATCAGCTGTGCCGTGGTGCTGATGTAGGTGCAGGGGCAGTTTAAGAGGATGCAGTGGCTACGCCCGTAGGAAGATTAGAGGCTTTTTGCTTTCTCGGAGAACAATGTAGTTACGCTGCTTTATGACGCGCTTAACTTAGCGCGAGGACTGTAACGGTGTCCTCAGCTCAGTGCTGGCTACTGCAGAAAGGTGTGCAGTGTGTTCCTCAGTACAGCCATTAAAAATGGATTGGGATGGTTGATTCTGGATCCGCTGTTTTGCTGGAACGTGAACACAAGTTGGTGTCAGTTGATGGCTTAGTAAAAGGGAAATAACTGGACTGCCCTCGAGCAATTAACTGTTTTGCTTGGAATATATATTCATGTTCCAACCTGTGTTTTTAGTGACTCATCGCATTAAATGAAAGTTTTGTGTGAAAAAAATGACATAAGAAAAAGGTTTTGCTTCCCTATTTTGATTTGGATAGAAGCAGAAATAATCGAGCAATTTAAGATACTGAGTTCAGATTTGTGCAGTACAGTTGTATCAGATAGCAACTTTTCCTGTTCTGGGTGGTTTTTGTAAGCTACCTCTCACTGTGCTAGGTAAGGTAACGCGCTATTTAAGACCACTCAGATAGTCTAGAGTATGATTTTTGTCATCTCGTAAGCCAGCTTCCATTTAGCAACTAGATAACTTTCAGTCTCTGTTCAACAGTTTGATTTTGGTTTCTCATATATGTAAGTAGAACTTGGGGTTGTCAGTGTGCCTCAGATACCCTATGCACAGAGAGGGTAAAGCGTACAGTGGGCATGCGATTCGTACTGCAATGATACTGTCTGCACTGCAAGTGTAATTGTTGTCCTTCATATAGACGTGCACTGCTGCCTTTGCCACCAAAGACAGACTGCGGACACACATGGTGCGCCATGAAGGAAAGGTATCGTGTAATATCTGTGGTAAACTTCTGAGTGCAGCATATATCACCAGCCACTTAAAGACACACGGGCAGAGCCAAAGTATCAACTGTAATACCTGTAAACAAGGCATCAATAAAAGTAGGTGAACGTTTTAAAAACATTTCTAATAACAATGTGTTTGCAAAGGGATTTGCCTTTGGTTACGTTAACGTGCACGAACGTACCCATCCTGTGGGAATTCACGCCTGTTAGAAATAGATATTGATAGCAGGATCTTCTTTAGCTCAAGGAATTGGCATACGTGGAATTGGTTTGCTGCTAGACTGCTATGGGGAATGTCTAAAATGCCTGATTGTTGAGCTTAATACGAAATTTGGATGTGAAATATTTTTCAAGGTATAAGGTTTCAGCTCTGGCTTCGCCAGCCAGTTCATACAAGGCATTTACAGCAGTTGGTAGAGGTGGAAACGATGAGCTGTAATGTGGCCAGAGGGTAATAACATGCTGTTCTGTGATGTAAAGGTAAACTGAAAACTTTGTCATACTTGGAATAAAAAGTAAAAAAGGCCTTTTAAAAAAGAAAAATGTAGCTGAGGTTTAAAAAAAAAAAAAAAAAAAAAGGAATTTACTAATTGGCTTGAGTTCTAGAGACTCACTGTAGTCATTTATTTCAGTCTTCCTAAAATACAAATAAAATAATGAGAAAGGAGGTTCATTTTTGGCAGAAACCAAATGTTCCTGATATACATTTTGTTTTTTAAACCTCGGAAAAGTAGTTTTATAAAGCGCATGATTAATGATATGGTTTTAAACATCTCTGTGATTTTCCTCTTGGAATCCTGCGAGATTCCACGCACTCTTTTTGGAAGAAGCCTTTGTCATCTCAGCAGAAAACAGTAACTTTTCAAGGTGAATTTGTGTTCTTACTTACTTGGCATAGCATGCATGAGTGAAGAGACCAGCAATCAGAAGCAGCAGCAGCAGCAGCAACAGCAGCAACAGCAACAACAACAGCAGCAACAGCAGCAGCAGCAGCAACAACAGCAACAGCAGCAGCAGCAGCAGCATGTAACAAGTTGGCCGGGAAAGCAGGTAGAGACCCTGAGATTATGGGAAGAGGCCGTCAAAGCAAGGAAGAAAGGTAAAATGAAACAATACTTACGGTCTTGGTTTTGTAGGATAATTGAGTTCACAGTTACGTGGGGAGTTTCAGGTGTCAGAAGAGGATGGGTTACGTGACGGTTTCATTCCCAGTGTTAGAAGTAATAGCTGCAAACTAGAAGGAGGGTAGCATTACCAAAATGAAGCTGTTAAATGAACTCTTTATTACTTACTTCCCGTTGGTCTCTGTGCTTAAATGTGTATGTAGCAGTCATCAATTATAAAGGGATGTTTGTATCTGCTCCAAGGCAAGAGTGTGTTTTTTTTGACTTGCATGTGGTTTTGGGCTGTGTTTATGCATACTTACCAGTTGTTAACTTGTGTGCATATATATATTTGTATGTATATATATACACACATACAACACCCTCTCTTTGCATCATCGCTGGCTTGCATGTGAATGCTTCCTGTGTCCCTTTTCTTGTTTCTCTCCCAGTTTATTCCATTCACTTTATCTGTGACTTAATTGCATTTGCATGAAGTCTTCTGAAACTCCTAGGACTGACTCTTCCATCTCTCTTTTTATCACAAAATTAGCTAATAAGCGAT
Organism: Aythya marila; assembly: GCF_965140915.1. NCBI lineage: Eukaryota > Metazoa > Chordata > Aves > Anseriformes > Anatidae > Aythya > Aythya marila. The sequence goes on from NC_139061.1 coordinate 10,380,376, forward strand.
AGTGCCTTTCATTGTTGCTAGCACACAGCTTACATACGCTTATCCTACCATAACTAAAATTGAATAGCTTCCTTTTGTTGGTCAATGCGACAGTTTTGTAAAGAATAGATTGCTTCAGTGCAGTGTCTTGTTTGGAGTAGAGTAGTTTAAAGCTTCCCGCTACTGCCAGCTTATTCTTTTCACAACAGTTTGATTTCTAATGCCTGTCATGTGTCTCCTGCGGATTACATGTTCTAGAAGTTCTTAGTGACCACTTGCTGCTTTTCACTAGCTGTTTTTAGTAATAAATGTTCTTGACTCACCTTTTTTTCTTTTTCTCCTAAACTTCCTTTCAGTTTCTTCACTCCTTTTTTTTTTTTTCTTTTCTTTTCTAGGTCTTATTTGTGTATTAGGCTGCTAGCTCCTTTCTCCTTGATTGTTATTCCAATTGAATTCTGTGATTTGACAGTTTAGAAACAGTTTTAAAATGTGTTAAAATGTAGCAATAACAGACATTAGGTATGATCAGGCCACTAAATGGATAAAGCAAACGAGTGTCAGATGTAGAAAATCTCCGAGTAACTTTCTTCTGCCTGTTCCTTCCTATGTCTTGTTTGCTCTTCCCTTCCTTTCTTACTGAGGTTATTGAACGTACTTTAACAAAAACAGGGGGGTTGGACGGAGTGGTGGGCGAGGGAGGCGGGTGGGGAAAAGCGTTCTCAAATTGATGATATTGGTTTAACTTAACTGAAGTGGGGAAGGGGCAGGGGGTGGGGTGTTTCTTTGTGTGTTACAGTGCTTGGAAGGTGAAGCTAGCCCGGTCAGTGTCGTGCCTGTGTGCTGCTCTTTTCGTGCTGGTTCTCCTGTGCTAGTGCCACCTGTTGTTTTGGCTTTACAACATTATATGGGATTTTTTTTTTTTTTTAGTCTAATGCTATTTATTTTCACTTTTTTTTTTACTTTTTTTTTTTTTTTTTTTTTTTTTACTCTTTCCCTTCCTTCCCACCCCTCCTAGATATGGACTTTGAAGAACCAACAGTAACCCTTGAGTGGGGCTAATGTTGCTTTCAAAGTTAACTGTCTTGGTACATTTGTATTGCCCGAGTGGCAAGAGTGGACTCTTTGCTCCTGGCTTACCTCCTGAAACGTGGGTGTAGACTGAGCTTGGTGTCCTACCCTACAAATGTGGAATAAGACACGTCTTAGAAGTGCCGTAATGTTGACATAGAATATATTTTTGTCGGTTTCTCTAGCAGCCATCCCTTTCCTTTACCCACGTCCACCAGCCCGCTTCTGTTTTTGGAGCCTTCTAGTTTGGGTAGCCGGCAGGTGGTGCTGATGCCTAGTGATCCCTCCGCTGCGTCCCGGACCACCGGTGCCCGCTCCACCAGTGCCCAGCCCTGCTAGACCCCACCGGGACCAGGGCCGGGCACTGGCCACCTGGGTCTTCCTTGTTCGGCACTTAATTCCTGCTTACTGCAAAACAGAGTAAACCAAACCAAAGCTTGGTGTGCGACTGTAGCTTGTGTGAAAGCTGAGGAGATGATGGGGGTTGAAAAATCTACTGACTGGGTAGCCGTGAATATTGCTAAGTAGAAGTGCTGTGCTCAGTGGGACGACTTAGTAGGAGTAATTAAGACTGAAATAAGCAGGTAAATATTGAAACGAGCTTTGCTTATCAGTCCCTAATAATGACTTTTTAAAACCTTCACAGAATGTCAGTTCACCTTTGAGAAGGCTATAGAGTACGTACCATTCGGTATGTACACTCTCTCCTCTATTTATAATGTTCCTCTTGGGAGGATTTCTTTGATTGTACGATACTGTTTTTATGAACGTCGAAACCCTCTTTATAAGACAACCTCGCTTGACTTCCCAGGAAAAAAAAAAAAATATTGAATTCAAATGAACTGCATGAGAGTTTATATTTCTTTAGGCTATAGAATGTTAACAGTTTTAACTTACTAATAATTCCTAAAGAAAATGATTCCAGAATTTGTATCTGTACTTGTTTGATTTTTGTTTTGTTCTGTTCAGTTTTTTTTTTAAATCTTGTCCATGGTTTTTTATGTGTTAAAAACTTTTTGTCTTTTTATGTCTCATTTTTAGAAGCTGCTAACTTGTGCCAAACCTCCACTGCTGCTACTACGCCTGTGACTCTTACTACTCCATTCAATATAACGTCCTCTGTGGCTTCTGGGACTATCACAAACCCAGTCACAGTGGCAGCTGCAATGAGCATGAGAAGTCCAGTAAATGTATCAAGTGCAGTTAATATATCCAGTCCGATGAACCTAGGGCATCCTGTAACTATAACAAGTCCGTTATCCATGACATCTCCATTAACGCTCACCACACCAGTCAATTTACCCACCCCAGTAACCGCTCCAGTGAATATAGCGCATCCAGTCACTATAACATCTCCCATGAACCTCCCCACACCGATGACGTTAGCTGGTCCGTTAAATATAGCGATGAGACCAGTAGAGAGCATGCCTTTCCTGCCCCAGGCCTTGCCCACGTCTCCTCCCTGGTAAAAAAAAAAAAAAAAATTCTAAACAGTATTAAAAAGGATTAAGGTGGAATCCTTACCAGCAGTTCTTTTTTGGGGTTTGTTTTTTTTGTTTTTGTTTTGTTTTGTTTGTTTTGTTTTATTGTTTTTTTTTAAATAGTTAATAATAAATTCAAACTACGACACTGGGGCAACATGCACCATCAGAGACCATAGTAGCATCTTCCCCCGTTGATTTGGCTCACATGGTTCAACCTTGAGTTTCACTGGAGCACTTCATTTAAAGTAAGTTTTACCTTTTAGCTGACTGATGATAAATTAGAGCAGATACATATTTGCCAGAGTTTTGTTTTGTTTTGTTTTTCCTTAAGAAAGTTGTTAAAAAACAGTTTTATGTTTTGTCCCCCAAATAACTTAGGAAATTATTTTAATCTAAACACTAGCAAAGACCCCTTGGATGTGGATGGCTGATTTTAACTTGCCAGTCATTAAGTCCACTGTTTCTGGGCTAGTGTAGAATCTTCGTCTGTGTTGATGGTTTTTTTTTGGTTTTGTTTTTTGTTTTTGTTTTATTTTTTGTTCTATTATTTTTTTTTAAATGAGTAAATGCATTACAATGTTGTCATTTAAAAAAAAAAATGCATTTTGGATTAAATATGCATTTTACCTTTGGGAATATGATAATTTCAGGCAGCATTCCCTATGGGAAAGGTGATACCAGCTCTGATATGCAAAGCATATGATAACTTATCATTCTAACTTCAACATATAATAGGGATTGTGACCTGATATTTGGAGATGTAAATATTACCCAACATATTACCCTAAGGGAATATAGCATTGTAGTCAACATTTTTTTAAAAAAAAACTGTTATTGTTTGGTGAGAAACAGCCATGGCTGACAGAAGAGGAGTCGAAATGTATGTAAACATGGTCTCTGAACAGTCAGACCCCTATGGGACTCTTACCTAGGAGCAAAAGGAGTGCTTTGAAACTTAAGAAATATTGCTTTAAGCTGGAAGATTCTGGAGGCACTGGGTATGATTTTTATGCCCTCTGCTTCCCAATCAAAACCTGCTGGTGTTACAGCAGGGGACAGACGTGTTAGTTGTTCACTAGAAGTTTTGTCTTATATTAAATTGTATACAGTTTTTATTCTAACCACTAACTAGGTAGGATGCCCCTTCAGGACAAGCAGAGAGCGTCTTTTAATTTCTCCCCTATTTCTTAATCAAGTGTTGTGCAAATCTGTTCAACTTTGTAAATATTTGCAAACATCATCATTTTTACGTTATTCTTCTATTGTGTTAACACATTTCTATCAATTTGTGGGAGTTCTGGGATGATGGTTTGAGCTGTCCAGCCCGGAACTTCTCCACAAATGGTCACACATGTTTAAGCTACATGTGCTTTTTATTTCTTAACCTGTTTATCTGTACATAACGTAGAAAGCAAAATCTAGGGAAACAGATATACTTTCTAGACTATCATGTCACATATTCACGTTTTAAAACTTTGTTTTTAAAAAAAGGAAAACACCCTAAAACCAAGACTCTACATTAAAAAAAAAAAATAAATTACAGTTGAGATGTTTTTATTTTAATGAAGCTGAAAGCTATGGAGATTAGCGTGTGTGCATTTTCACAGAGTGCTAGCAGGACTGACTAGTCAAAATGGACTGCTTCCGTTTCTACCCTGCCGTGTCAGTACAAGCAGTGATTGCCAGACTTTGGGTCAGGTGACAGGTATCTGTATCATTACGTGAAACTGTTCTAGGGGCTTGGACTACATAGTAAAACAAAAACAACAAAAAAATAGAGCTTAGTGTAAAATAATTTTATAAATGATCTTTTGTACTTTAGGACATCAAATTGTACAACTTTTGTATATATAAAAGCTTAGGAACTTTCTGTTTAGCAGAAAGGAAACACATTCCTACACTTTTAATGTATATGTTTGTTATAATGTCCATGTAAACATATGCCCTATGTTTGTGCCTTTTAATTAGTTTGTCTCAATAAACAAAAATGTAGAGAAGAATATGTAGCTATGACTTTGTTACCACTGTTCTTACTCCAGATGTATAGAGGTCTTCGTTTTTGCACTGTGTAGAGCATTGCGTGCAGACAGCTGCATGACTTAGGCTGGTCCGGCCACAACGAGGCATGCGAGTTGAATGCACCCCGGCAAAAAAAATCTTCCTCCCTTAGCGTAGAGCAGCCCGCGCCGCGGGGCGATGCATGTTGGGCCGTGTAGTTCCCAGGCCATCTCCGTCACCCACGCCAGCGATGCCAACTTGCACCAGTTTTACACAGCAGGCATAGCGGTCTGGGTCTGGGCAAGCCGCAGATGACCCTTAGGTGAAGTTTGGGTGTCCCTGAGCTTAACAAACAAAAGCGTTAAAAGCCGATGTGAAAATGTGTACTAGAAGTGGTTATCTATGAATTACTTACAATAAACAGGTGTGAGACTTAATTGTATGTTGTCAATTACTGTAGTATTGACAGGGGATCCTCCGCACAGCTAGCGGGCCCTGCTGGCGCTATTTTTATCCCAGTAGAGCAAACACATTAAACACCGGCACGGAAATTTTTCGGTGTGACAGAGACTTCCCAAACCACTGAGCATGGTGCTTTTAGCCGGGGATAGGAAAAGGGCTGTTTCCTTTCTATTTTCTGTTGGTTCTGCTCGACCGTACCTGGTTTATGTCCACAAAGCCGCGTTAGCTAATTGTCAACCTGTTTCATCTGTACTTGGGTAAACATTTGCATTGTGCTGTGCATAAACGGTTCCGAGGTGTGCTCCTTAGCTGTCTCAGTGCAGACGTTAATTTCGCTTGTAATGCCATCGTCTGAAATACATTAAGCTGTGCTCTGACAACCCGAAGCTACCTGGTCAAGTAGTTGGTACAGCAGGCGGGCCACCTTCCGATCCGTGCTTCGCCTGCAGCGCGAGGAGGCAGCGAGGCCAGCTGCTGTCGGAGGCGCCGTGCAGTTACACAACAGCACCGGGTGATTTATATGGCAACTCGTGTCACTGCAGCGCCGGGAAATGAAGGCTGTAAGAAAATGGTAGGTCTGAAGAACAGATGCTTCTGTTACACCCGGCGAGTTTCCGTGCAGCTGATAGGCTCAGCCTGGTTTATTTCTCGGAAACTTTGAGGCTGGATCTGGTCCAACATCCAGGGAAGCGTGTTGCCGCTGCTGATGTGAGTGGGCTTTATGTCGAGCCCATTCAGGTCTCCGATTGCAAGTAGCTCAATAGGGTTTTTATTTTTTTTTTTTTCTTCTAAAGTTTCCATAAGCATTCAGCATGAGGGTAACGGCTTAGCATTGACGGCAAGTTTCAGAGTTGAGTTTTGCCTTGGAAGGATTTGTGCTGCGGAAAGGCAGAGCAGGCAGATCAGTGACACAAAAACCCAGCCTCTGTGCAAGAACCCAGGGAGGTGGGCAGCAGGAAGTAAGTATTACAGCTCAGCTACCAACGCTGCCGTCAAACTGTGTGAACGACTCGCCTTCGGCCTGTTTGTTCTTTATTTGCAATGCCCGCAACTTCCAGAGGGTGTTTGGGGTGAGCAGAAATCTGGGATTTGGCCATTTACGTCTTGCCCTTGTGAGAGTTACAGCTGAGCGTTGTAACTTGGCAACTTCCTTCTGTTTAGCCCAAGGTAGATCACAGATGAGAGAGAAAAATGGGTGTGTTACTCTTAGCATATGGGTTAAATTCTATTTGCCATTGTTCACAAAAGATCTTTCCCATCATACAATGACTTTCTCTTTAGAGTGCCAGAAGGAGGAGTATTTAATGTTTGCGTTTTTCCAACAGAGGTTTAAAGAAAAAAAAAAAAAAGCTGTTTAGTTGTACCAATCCCACATTACGTAAAGGGGCAGGGGTTGCCCGGGGATTACTTAGGGGCATTTAGTGGTGGTGATAAACCTCCAAATTTCTGCTCGCTCTTTGCTTCCTTTTATTTTAGAAGTGGTCACTGCATCGTATTTTGAAAACTGCTTGTGGGTAATCTTCAGAGCTGTCAGGGTTAGATCCCACCAAAGAAAGAATGAGGGAAAATGTGGATTTAAAGAACAGCCGGGTTTTTCGAAGCATCCGATACTCAGATTTTTAAAATATTTATTACCTGGGATCCCCGTGTGGGAGCTGAGTTCTCGAAAAGCAGACCACAGATTTTTGTTGGAGGGTCCTGACAACACCTGCCGTGGTTTCTCAGTGACTTAGTTTATCCAGCTCACAAACAGATTTAACAGTATTTGCAAAAGGCACCTACTAAAAGCACTTCAAATTTGTAAATGCCTCTGAGAAGTCCCTTTCTTAGTGCTGCAGTGGGCCTTTGAAGCAGTGCTCCTTAGGACAAATAGTATAAAATTCAATCTCTCATTATCATGAGGCAGAATAAAACTTAGTTTAGGTCCCTTTTTACCTATTACTAAATTCATCGTGTTTTTACCTACTGCTTATCCTTGCATCGCTCACCCTCAGCTTCCAGAGCAGCAACTGAAGGGAGACAGAGGAACTACGTGCTAATTTTTGTGTCAAAAATAGCTTTCACCTTTAAATGCACAAGGCTCAATGACTGCTTTCTAATTAGAAAAAGAATGCTTGAGCTTCTACTGTGAATCCATTTTATGGCTGTGTTAAAATCTGACTGTCAACTCCTGGTTAAAATTTAGTACTGAGGTCCTGACCTAGAAACAAACCTTTTTTTTTTTGGTATTGCATTGGAAAAAGTATTTCAGTGCTAAGAAAAACTAAGCCAGGCAGTCCAGCTAGCTCCCCCGTCGCCGGCTAGTGAGAGAGTTAACAGCGACTTGTTTCAGCTTACATCGTATCGCTCTGAAGTCCAGGTAAGACTGCTGGGAAAGCTGGGCTTATGTTTTCCAAAATAATACATAGATTTTTTTTTGAGTTCTTCAGGTCTCTGGGCTAATTTGATCCATTTTTAAAAGGCCTGGGTTTTTCTTTAAGCAGGTGTAAATGCTTCTTGAAAATCAGACATCTCTAAAACATTTCAGTGTGGGCACCTGAAACTGCTGCTTGCATCAGAGAGTGTAGACCTTTGCTGTCCTTACCTATAAAAAGAGAAAATCAATCAATCTAGTAAAAAATAGAAGGGATCTTCAGAACGTGTGTTGTTCAGAACAGGCAGAAATACCCTGATTACCTTTTCATGTGGTTGTTACTGCCAGCTGTCAAACAAAAACTTGTGTTTTGTGTTTTCCATGCCAGGTTTTGTTTGTTTGTTTGTTTGTTTGTTTTTCCCCCCACGGGATTTATCGATTTAGTTGGAACTGGCTGAATTAAATTCACTATTTTAATTCTTACTAGTTGTGCATTTCTTTCCCCATTTCTCCTCACTTGTGTCAGTAGCAGCTCCGGCCCGTATCAAAGGCCAGTAAAGAAATCTCATTGCCTGATTCCTTTGAAGCGAGGCTGGACCAGAAGAAGGGATTTCAGCCAGCGAAGCTCGCAGCGAGGCACAGCAGATAGACCCAGCGAGCTGCATTTAGCTCTGCGAAGGCAAATGTTGCGGCATATGGACTTGTGCTCGCGGAAAGCCAAAGATTTGCCTCTGTTTTCGCTCTCGCTGCTGTCTGTGAGCCTTGTCAGAGCCTCGCAGCTCCGTACCCAGGCTACGACTGGCAAAGCTGCCAGACAGGGGTGAAATGATTTAGGCTGAGGGGGGGCGATCCCCGCACTAAGGCCGCCCTAAGGGGTCCTTGGGACCACCCCAAGGGGGTGTCCGGGCCCGGCACCCCCCCCTGTGCAGGGTGCTGGGGGTACCGGGGGGGG